>NC_139540.1:14820400-15420400 GCF_965153285.1 Podarcis tiliguerta | reverse complement strand
TCATTGTGTTTCACCCGAGTTAGAAACAATATTGGTTACACTCAGCTGAGATGGAATGATTATGGATTTTAGCTGTAGCAAACAAAAATAACATCTGTTTTGACTGCATCTGTACTTATACTGAAACAAGCATAGCTAAAAAATTAGAAATCTTCCCTTCTCACCTCCCCCCCATCCTGTTTCCAAATTGCAAGCTAACTTTGAAATAACAACAGCTGCCTGCTTTTCACTCCGTTGTCTGTTTATTGCAATCTTTATAGAGTCTGCTCAGTTTGCAAGTAAATACCATGGATCCCCTGGCAAGTTTGCTCTGCTCTCCAAGGGCCGAGCCATTCTTTGTGACTTATATGTCAGCATTGTCAATGCAGTTTCAATTAACACTAATTGGCATTCTGCTGTAGCCTGGCAAGAGCTGAATGAGATATTTGGCTGACGATTGAGTGTAGGATAAAATACCTTTGTGCCTCATTGGTTGTCTTTATAAACTGCTGTCGCAGTTTATAATAGAACTCGACTACCCTTATTGCTGAATAAGCACAAAGAATAATGACATGCAGTTTCCTTCTCTAGTTAATTTATTGTCGTAGAAAAGGGCCTGACTGTCAACTTTAGTTCAAATCCTAGCATTGAGGCAAGAGCTTTCATATCTAAATGCCTGTCTGAATTATAATAAATGTTTTGTGTTTCTATAACACTTTTGAGTGTGTAAAGTGTCATTACCTTTACAACAACCCTTGCAGTACTATTATCCCAGTTTTGCAGGTACAGTAGGTGAAACTGAGGGGACAGACATCTGTGGAGTTGATGGCAGAGACAAGGTTCCAACCAGAATTTTAGGTCAACCACTATGTTACACCAGCTCCCTCTCTAACCAGAACCTTCTGTTTCCTCTTGAACTTCTGTCTGAAAATGCCACCCCTTTCTGGCAATGCTCTGTGCCTTACGTTGGTCCTGGTCTTTCCCAATTTGGTAAACTTTGAGATGTATGCATGCCATGTACTGAATGACTGCATGCAGAGCTTGGCTGCAGGAATTGTTGGAAGGAAACGGGCAATGATCTTAGGGACTGCACCCTGGATTTGTGTAGGCCTTTTCTTCTCCCAAAGATCTCTTGCAAGGCAGCAGAGATTTAGGACCAGAGTTTCCTTCTTCAAGATGGGCTACCTTCCCAGGTTGATGAGCCCCATCTGCTCCACACTTCCCTCTGCAGCCCATGCAGAAACTTCCTTCTTGACCATTGGACCCATCACTGGTCTTGTCCACTCAATGTGCTAGAGCCTGTCTTTGTATGCAGGGGAAGTCTAGCTCATCAATGGTTTGAGATCCATTGGCTGCCCTCACTTGGTTTAGCTTGGCCAGTCAAAGCCATTCCCAGGGTGTAGCCACTGTCTCATGCTGACAGCCCCGCTATACATCTGCATATAATCCCACCCAGGGATCTATATCTTGGTATGACACTAGACTGTTTTGGAATGCAGCACGAGTATTTTAGAAATGTAGACCAGCTAAAGGTCTGTCGCCTTCGCTGAGACTGGGTAGCAATGCCCCTTCCCCTAATATTTCAGCTACCTTCAGAAGGGAGAATTGCTACAGGCTGTGTCTCTCCCATGGTAGAATAGATGGCAAAAGTAAAAGCATCTGTAGACACAGTTGCAATTGGGACAAACTGTTCATTGCCTTTAGAGATTGAACTGTCCTCTGTCGTAGAATTGGAAGGTCCCTCAAAAGTAATCTATTCTAACTGCCTACCTCTACAGGAAGTTCAACAAACGCCGGTTCCCTCAGCCTGAAAGTGAGATGGGCGCCACAACCTCATAGCCTTTGACTGGACTTAACCATCCAGGGCTCCTTTACCTTTTCACCTTTAAAGCATAGATGATAGATGGCCATTCACTCTTTGCTTAAAATAATCTAACAAAGAAGAGTCCACCACCTTCCAAGGTGGTCCATTCCATTGCTGAACCACTCATATCTTCAGAAAGCTCTTCCTAATGTTTTGTCTAGATCCTTTTTCTTGTAATTTGAACCCATTGGTTTAAGTCCAACCCCCTGGAACAACCAAAAGTCTCTTTTCTTGAGCCCAGTAAAACATGATGAAATGTTAGGAGAGCGGGATATAATATTGGGAATTGGCTTGGATAGAAAGATAGATGAACACCAGTAACTGAACGTCTGGATTTTTAATGACAGGGTATAGATGTTCTGAATTGATGCTACCATTAAAGCACATTTACAGATGCCAGATTAGCTTTGAAGACCAAAAAGCCTTTGGAAGGAATGGGGGGAAAGCTCTCTGCAATATCATATGTTTTTGTCTTGCGGTATTTATTCTCCACTGGGAGGAAAATTGGAAGGGAAGCCCTTCTGCTATTGTACTTAGTGGGGCAGTGTGTGACGCATCAGGGTTATGCAGAGATGAAAGGTGCACATTTAACGTGAAAATCAGGTCATCAATCTCTAGGAAATATGGGCAGGGCAGAAAAACACAGGATTTTGCAAATGCAAAAGAAATGAGTATTTTTTTTATTTTTTAAAATTGGTCACTATCCTAAAGCATTTATAGAAGATTCATGCGCCAAATGTTCAAAAGATGAGGAGTTAAAGATTTGGAAATCTGTGGTGCTTTCCATAATGACAGTGATTTCTTCAAAATCTTTTTTATTCAGTTCTCGGAAGATTCTTGGAAGTGGATGTAGGAAAATAAAGTGGACTTTATTCAGATATTTTCTTTGTGAGCTGGGCCAAACTTGAAAATAATGTAGCTGGCGAAAGTGGATATTCAGTGCACATGGTGGGTGGGGGGAATCAGACTTAGGAGACAGCTAGCCTTATGTTCTCTACTACTGAGTTTGGTTTTTACTTACAGTGCTGAAGCTCTGTTTCACTCTCACCCACTCACCCCCGCAGTTATCACTGCATATATTTAAAACCATGAGATCACCTGCTTTCTGCATAATGAAGTCAGACACCATCCATGGTGTAATTAGAATCTAGGAACCAGGAAATGAATTGCTACAAAATGTAACATCCTCTGCAATTTTCATTTTAAAACTATTCAGCTTAATGAAGGCCTTGGGGGGGAATTGGAAAGCACACCTGGTGGGGCGAGCCAATAAAGTTGCCACTGAAATAAACCAGAAAGCTGAAATAAAGCAGGCTGAGATGGAATCTCTTTAATAACAATAATTGCAAGCGGCAGTTGAAGAAGCGAATGACAGGAAGCGCGGCAATTTGTCTTTTTGTCAGCGCTTGGAATAATGAAATTTTGGCATATCAGGTCCTCCCTTAAAGAGAGCACGTATTGCGGTGAGACCTGGAAAACTGACACCCTTTGTTGTGGGTGGGTACGATTGGTCAGCCGCAACACCCGATTGGTAGGTCCCTCGAAGCTGGGTGCAATCTGGCCAATGGGATGCAATCCAAACAGTTTCAAACTTCTATTTGAAAAATTGACATCACACACAGATACTGTGAAGGAACCTTGACAACCCCAAGCAAACTTATAAATGTCCAAAAACATACAGATGTGAATGCTGACAGTAACCTAAATGTGACTCTCAGTGTTCATTGGTGCATGCCCAAGGAGGAACAGGTATATTTAGGACAGTCACAAAATTCATCTAGGATGGTTAGCATTCACATGAGTCTCAATATTCAGCAGTTTTGGGCATTCCTTGCAGTAGAAATGAACCCCACTCTGTATTCTTTCTTCAAGTCCATCATTCTCTCTCTCATATATATATAGGCAAATGTCCAACACATTTATCTCCATTATTAATTGCAATGCTTTTAGGAAATGGAAGTTTATCCTCCCTGTTGCCTAAGGTATTCAGGCACTGCAGCTTTTATGAACTAGTGGTTCTGTACAATTACTGCTGCAATAATAACGTAGATGCATTTATTATACTGCAGCTACTTCTGGGTGCAGAGTTGAGCCTGGCATTCTCATTCAACATCAAAGCATGTTGTGCAAAGTTTTGCAAAAAGTAAAGAGATCATTGCTGCCCTGGGCAACTTGGGGAGGAAGGATGGGATATAAATTCAGTCCGTCTTGCCACCAAACATGTTCTCAAACCTGGCACAAACCTTTTTAGAAGTTATAACAGCAGATAGATAGGAAACGCACCTGGTTGTAAGTAGCTCTTGCTGCCTTAAGGGCGAGGAGTGAGAATGAACTGATGTCTCTGTTGAGAGAGTGCATGTTGAAAATGTAATATAGCAAAGCCTGTCTTGACTTATCAAGGCTGATCTAAATAATAAACACCAGGTTTTGTGGTCCTGGGGCCCTGTTAGCGCAGAGACATACTATGAGTGTGTACAGCAGCAGAGACTGGTATTACCAAGGAGTTCCAGGAGCCAGACGTTCAGAGCTTCATGTGGAATGGGAAGTCCAAAACTCAGGTTGGCTGGCCAAGCTCAAAAAGAAAGCATCTGTCTAAATGGAGTGGGAGATAGGAAGGTTGTGAGATAGGTATCACTAACACTGATCTGGAAATATTTATAGGCACATCAGTACATAGAGACTCAATCTGTTCTCTGGGGGATGGCGCCACTTTGGAGCCTAAAGACAATGTTGATCTTTCCTCCATTCATTCTATAGCCTCCAATGGCCGACAAATGCATTAGTATGCAATCTAAAAAACACCCAGTTCAGGTCTTGGTTCATCTTGATAGACCCATAATGCCAAAGATAACAGGGGATTTTTTAAGTTTACCCACTCCAAATGGGTAAGTTCTAATACACGGCTTGGAAGACTCTGTAGAGAGCAATGAAATCTGAGTCTGTGGCCTCTCCAGATGACCTGTTTATTGAGCATTCGTCCTTTCCTTGCACAAAGCTTACATGGAGGTTATATTATATCTGGTCTTCACTGATCATCCATTCTGATTTGTTTGTGGGGCACCTGTACAACAATAAGTGTTCTTGCGTTCATCCCGATCTGCTTGCGTGTTCCCATTTTCGCCGATGACCTCTCCACCCCAGTTCAAGTAGCTTATTGCAAGCATTGTCCCCTTATTCCTGACCCATTCTGTGTTCTCTATCCCACTAAAAAGGCCTTTCCACTTCTCTCTCCCTCTCACCTACCTTCCTTCCCAGTGTGCAACAAACACCATTTTATAGACAGCAATCTGCTGTTCCAGTTCCGGATGAATTTCCGCCGGAGGAGGAGATTGATGGAGCTGCTCGCTGAGAAGTCCCGCTTGATGCCGGAGAGTCATGACAGTCCCTTTTGTCTACGAAAGCAGAACCATGACAATAAAAAGCACACCAGTTTCCTCTCAGGTATTTGAGTACCAAGGCAGAAGGAAGTCTTTGTGGTATTAGTAGGAAAAAATAGTAGTTTATCCATTTCTATAGTACTTTCAACCAAGATTCAACAAGATTCACTGCAGCTCACTCACAGAACCTGGAATATGTGCCTCTGAGCACCCGCAGACTGCTTTGAGGGGAGTGAAGAGTATGCATTAAATGCTGTTTGAAAAGGGTTAAAGTGATAGAGTTCTAGAGAGGAGAGGAATAAATGGTTAGAGCACAATCTATGCAAGTCATTGCCACCTTGGATTAGCTGTGTGCTAGGTCGCAGGTGGCGCTGTGGATTAAACCACAGAGCCTAGGACTTGCCGATCAGAAGGTCAGTGGTTCGAATCCCCGCAATGGGGTGAGCTCCCGTTGCTCGGTCCCTGCTCCTGCCAACCTAGAAGTTCGAAAGCACGTCAAAGTGCAAGTAGATAAATAGGTACCCCTCTGGTGGGAAGGTAAACGGCGTTTCCGTGCGCTGCTCTGGTTTGCCAGAAGCGGCTTAGTCATGCTGGCCACATGACCTGTACGCCGGCTCCCTCAGCCACTAAAGCGAAATGAGCACCGCAACCCCAGAGCCAGCCAGGACTGGAAGTAATGGTCAGGTGTCCCTTTACCTTTACCTTAGGTCATCTATCACTGAGGAAATTGTTCAGCTGCTCCATTTTTTCCAGAAGTTGGGTTTTCTGTGCCCTGGAAAAAATCCAGAAGCTGAAAAAGGGAAGAATGGGAGGAGAATGTTTCAATCATTACATTATGCAGGTGCCCTGTAAGCAATCTAGTACAAGATGGCAGCTTCCCATATTGAAGTTGATCCTCTTTTCAGCTATTTATGAAAGCATAAATCTTTTCTTAATTTAGAAGAGAAAGCAGAAGAAAAAAGTTAGTAATGTGAGTGAGCATTCTGGCCAGTTTAGGTTTTGTATTGTGCAACTGACTTATAGCACAATCCTATACAGTGGTACCTCGGGTTAAGTACTTAATTCGTTCCAGAGGTCTGTACTTAACCTGAAACTGTTCTTAACCTGAAGCACCATTTTAGCTAATGGGGCCTCCTGCTGCGCTGCTGGAGCACGATTTCTGTTCTCATCCTGAAGCAAAGTTCTTAACCTGAAGCACTATTTCTGGGTTAGCGGAGTCTGTAACCTGAAGCGTATGTAACCCGAGGTACCACTGTACATACGTAGCCAAAATTTAGCCCCATTGGGTTCACACGGCATAGCAGCCTGAAGCAATAAACAAACAAATAAATAAACCATTTGTGTATGGAAGTACCCTAAATCTTTCTAAGATGTAGCTGTTCATGAATGGGTATCACAAGTTTTAGAAATTTAGGTGACCGCTGGATATAAAATCAGAGCAGTGGCATTTCTGATATAACAATATACAGCTGAAATGGACTTAGAAGACCATCAAAAAAACTTATTTGTTTCGAAAAGCACCATTGTACTAAATGAGCAGTTCATCATCAAAGTGATGGGACTATTGACGGTGACAAGATGCACTAGAACAAGCATCCCCAAACTTGGCCCTCCAGATGTTTTGGGACTACAACTCCCATCTTCCCTAGCGAACAGGTCAGGGATGATGGGAATTGTAGTCCCGAAACATCTGTAGGGCTGAGTTTGGGGGTGCCTGCACTAGAAACTTCTGAAGTTATGAATCATGGGTAGGCAGCCTAAGGCCTGGGGGCCAGATCTGGCCCAGTCGCCTTCTAAATCCGGCCCGTGGACAGTCCAGGAATCAGTGTGTTTTTATATGAGTAGAATGTGTCCTTTTATTTAAAATGAATCTGTGGGTTATTTGCGGGGCCTTCTTGATGTTTTTACATGAGTAGAATGTGTCCTTTTATGTGAAATGAATCTCTGGGTTATTTGTGGGGCGCAGGAATTTGTTCATTCCCCCCCCCCCCAATATAGTCCGGCCTCCCACAAGTTGTGAGGGACAGTGGACCGGCCCCCTGCTGAAAAAAGTTTGCTGACCCCTGTTATGAATGATGGTAAGGAGAACTGTAAGAGAGAGAGAAATTAATTTATGTCCTCCTGCCTATTTCCCTTCCTTCTCCTCCTCCTCCTCTGCTTGGGAAAGTGAGCCCCACCAAGGAGATAAAGATTGTCTCAGCAGTGAGACGGAGCAGTATGAGTAGCTGTAGCAGCAGTGGGTACTTCAGCAGCAGCCCAACGATCAGCGGCAGTCCTCCAGTTCTCTGCAACCCCAAATCTGGTAAGGATTGCTAAGGCTTGTTTGCATTGGCGAATGTTGGAGCCAAGTTAGACACCATGCACTTTTTTAGATGCACCTTCGCATTACACATGCATGCTTTAAAAACAAAACAAACCAGAAATAGCAACTGCTGATATGATAATTGGAATGACTGTAAAGGGACAGGGCTGTAGTCTGGATGATGCTTGCTCCTCCAAAGCTGCTATTAGCTTTCCTACCAATGCAAATAGCAGCTTTCGAGGAGTGATTTTCCTACCAATGCAAATAGCAGCTTTCGAGGGGGAAGAAATTATTAAACACCCCCCTCTGTCAGCCTTCTGTAATTCCCTACCCCCAACACTCACTGTTAGTATTTTTGTAAACTGCATTATAAATGCAAATATGCATTTAAATCCACATATACTTTACCCCTTAGAAGACATCCAGGCAATTTAGCTTTGAGATAGCAAGAGTGTATTTGTTTTTAATGAAGGGGCATGTCTTTGCAAAACCAAATACCCTTTCAAAGCACATTATTTCCCTCAAAGAATTCTGGGCACCGTTGTTTCTTATGGGTTTCTGGAAACTGTAACTCTCTGAGGGGTAAACTACAGTGCCCAGAATTCTTTGAGGGAAATAATGTGCTTTGAATGTGCTTTAAATGTACAATGTGTATACAATTTATACATTTAAGGAGGGGAGGACTAAGTGTTTGCATGTTTCCCCATCTTAAAAAATAACTAAATTTTTATGTACACTGAAAACTAAGGAAAGGCTCGACCAGAGTTCTAATAGGCTATGTTTGAATATACGGGAGGTTAACACGTGAAAGCGTTCGTCTTCAAAGCTTAACCTCAATTGGTCTAGCCCAGCAACAGAGACCTCTCAAAAGCTGTTCAAGTTTTCCTGGACTCTGATTCCTAATTCTTAAGCTTTTCTGTGCATGACTCAGGTTTTAATCAACGGCGTATAGTTTTATTCCGTTTTTATTCCAAGTTTTGAAAGCTTTGGTTTGATTGTTGTTGCGCTTTGTGAATTTCCTCCGCTTTCCTCCAAATTACCTCTTACGTAAACTGCTCAGATGGGATGCGGGTGGCGCTATGAGTTAAACCACAGAGCCTAGGACTTGCCAATCAGACTTGCCGGCAGTTCAAATCCCCGCGACGGGGTGAGCTCCCATTACTCAGTCCCTGCTCCAGCCAACCTAGCAGTTCAAAAGCACGTCAAAGTGCAAGTAGATAAATAGGTACCACTCTGGCGGGAAGGTAAACGGAGTTTCCATGCGCTGCTCTGGTTCGCCAGAAGCGGCTTAGTCATGCTGGCCACATGACCGGCCAATCATGTCTCCACCCCCATCGTTCAGCGAGATGAGTGCCGCAACCCCAGAGTCAGCCACAACTGGACCTAATGGTCAGGGGTCCCTTTACTAAACTGCTCAGAGATTTCTTTTTATATTAAGCACTTTCTAAATTACATACGTAAATAAATCAGGCCAGTTCCCTTAAAAATAAAAATAAAAATGGATGGAATATTTGCGTATTCCTTAGACCTAATATAGCCAGAATTCTGCAGCCGGTTAAAGGTAAATGCGGAAGAGAATTATGTACCTTGTCAGCTTAGGCATATGACACCAGCTGCTTGACCGAGCGCTTTCACACCCCCACTGGTTGTGGCAACCAGCCCTAAATCGGCTGACAATCCAAGTTTTCTGACCCACTTAGCAACAGTTTATAGATCAATCTGTCATTCTTCTCCATTACGCAGAGAGAACAGTGACAGCAGTGGCCCGCATGTGAAGACATTTACTTTATTCGAGCCGTTAATAAATGAGGTCAGCACAGGAAAGGGGATAGTAACGATGCGATCATGCTGTTTGCTAAGAGGAATTAGGAATACTTCAGCTATCGGTTCATATTCAACAAGCCCCTCTATGATAAGATGAAAACTGTCGGCTTCTGAGATTGTTTTCTTTCTAAGCTATTTCCTGTGCCTCTAGAAACACGAAACATCCCTCCTTTGTGCTCTTCTGACTGATATTAAAAGGCGGAGGAGGGTGGTAAAGAAATATGCATTTTCCCATCCACACTGTTATCTGCTTCAAAGGGAGAACAGAACGTCAAAGCGTCAAAGAGAATTCTCACGCTCTCCTTTCTCACTTCAGTCTTCCCTTCAGTTACGTATAAATATACTCAGCGTGTTCTGAAGATGATTTCAGTAGCTCTGCAAAGGCATTAACCTGCGAATACGAGGGCTCCAACTCAAGTGAGCAGCGATAGGAAATGAAGCCTTGCCCTGTGTACAACACTGTGCAGGCGTGTCTCCGGCAACTATAGGACAGCGCTTGTGACGTCACTCATGATTAATGGTTCAATTCCCTCTCCTTTCCCCCTTGTCGTGGTTTTATTTTAAATCTGTGTTCTTTAGAATCCGGGCACGTCCTGGCTGCACAGTTAAGTGTGGGAGTGAACATGCTGGCCTCTGAAAAGTGAGCAAAAATCAGAAACTGTACCTGTCAGCGATGCTCTGCTGTTTTATATCTTGTGGCGGGGAAGTGCACCTAAAAGGAACACAAAAGCACATATTATTTATTTAGCAGTAAGCAGTCGTTCCTTTATTGCCCACTACAATCCACCCTTGTGCCAAGAAACAAGGGTGTAGCCTTCATTTTAGATCCAAAGATTAGATTGCAAGTGTTTAATTGAGGGAAAAGATCTTTGCACAGATAGATAGATAGGTAAAATAGCTGAAAATAACGCCAATGTATTTCACACCTGGCAACCCATGTGCCCCTTTGGTTCCATACAGTACGTGGGTAAAAGGTAAAGGTAAAGGGACCACTGTCTGGACCCAGTTCTCCACCCCTGGGCTAGGACCTGGGAGGCCAGGGTTCAGATCCTGCCATAGCCGTGAAGCTCAGTGGCAAACCTGAGCTGATGTTGCCACACCATAAGATGAGAGGACCCAAGCCTAGATTCCCATCCCGTAAAGGTAAAGGGACCCCTGACCATTAGGTCCAGTCACGGACGACTCTGGGGTTGCGGTGCTCATCTTGCTTTATTGGCCGAGGGAGCCGGTGTACAACTTCCGGGTCATGTGGCCAGCATGACTAAACCGCTTCTGGCGAACCAGAGCAGCACACGGAAATGCCGTTTACCTTCCCACTGGAGCGGTACCTATTTATCTACTTGCACTTCATGCTTTTGAACTGCTAGGTTGGCAGTAGCAGGGAGCGAGCAACAGGCGCTCACCCCGTTGCGGGGATTCGAACTGCTGAACTTCTGATTGGCAAGCCCTAGGCTCTGTGGTTTAACCTACAGCGCCACCCGCGTAGGCAAGTCTAAAAAGCCTGGGACACAAATTGCCACAGCCCTCTAGCAGCTGGGGAGGCTCATTTACCAGAAATAATGTATTTAGCATTAACTCTGGAAGTGTATACTTGATTCTGACCAACCATACTAAGCCTCCCTGATGTATATTGTGCTCTAGGAGACTGGAACCCAAAGGGAGCATTGGTTGCCATGTGTGTTGGTGTGTTTTTCCAGCTCTCCTACCCCGCCAATATTGCAACAATAGTTTTTCATTTCAGCAGTATTTTGCTAATATCTTAGTGTTCCGTTGCTAATTAGAAGATTGGTTTTTGTTTTTTTAATGTGGAAGCAACATAGGAGAATCACAACTGGATGACAATGTTGTTGACAATGTAAGTAAAGGAGACATGGCGATTCCAGACTAAGCAATCCCAGCTCTTGTGAAAGTCTTTCCTTAACATCCTTCTTGTGTATTTGCAGTATTGAAGAGACCAGTGACTCCTGATGAACTTCTGATGCCTGGGGCACCGTATGCCAGGAGAACCTTCACAGTATGTCTCCAATTACCTCAATTATCTTCTGTTGTGTAGTGCACTTCATGACATTTTGATCCATTATTCAGACATAATAATGGATGCGAAAAATAGATAAAGGAATATTTTCATTCGCATTTCGGTACAATTTTGAGCCGAGGGTTTTTAGTCACAAAATCTGACGGACTGTGAAAACAGCGTTCCTATTAGTCCAGGAAGTGTGTGAATCAGACCAGCTTTCTTAAAATTGTGGCTTGGTTTGCCTAAAATCCCTGAGCGACGGTGGATTCACAAAAAATCCCTGAGCGACGGTGGATTCACAAGAATGTGCTTGTGTTGTTTTGGTTTGCTATCAAAACAGCAACAAAGAGAATTGCTAAAGCATTCGTTGTCGCACCTTCTTGTTCCCTCTCAAGATTGTAGGCGATGCCGTCGGGTGGGGATTTGTGGTGCGTGGGAACAAGCCTTGCCACGTCCAAGCTGTGGATCCCAGCGGCCCAGCAGCTGCAGCAGGAATGAAGGTAATTTTAACGAATGCAGGTTAAGTACTTTAAAAGGGGGGAGAGGAAGTGTTGACATGACGTCAGGACTACTTCAGTTGTGACACCACGCAACACAGCTCTATACACCTGGTGTGGGGACATAAACTCCAGTGTTCCTCTGATGAGAATCAGGACGCATGTCTTTTGCTGACATGCTCTTGTGGGAGCCAGCTGACTTTTGTGAAAGCACAGCATCACAGCAAGCACCATCTTGTCCTCCTCCCTGAGCTTGGCAGCGACACTGGAGGGGAAAACGGGCGGAGGAAGGAGGGTGCGGTGGGGGTGAACAGCCCCGGGTGACATTTGGCGCGCCGCCCGCCCGCGACTCTGAAGCCTCCCCCGAGCCGTCGGGGGAAGGAGGGAGCTGCACCGCTTTGCCAGCAGCATTCCCCCCTTCCCCCTTGGTTTTCACAGCTGGGGGAGGCTTGGGAGTCGCGGGTGGGCAGCGCACCGAATGTCCACCATTGGTGGCTCGCTCTGCCCCTGGCTGCAGGCCGCATGTGCCACTCTGTGCACCCGAGTGGCTATCCCGTGCCTGGGAGGGCACCCTCCATGCCCCGCCCCTCTTGGGAGCACACCCGTCCTAGGCAGCGTGGACATATGCTCCGCCACTGGTGGGAAACAGGACATTCTGGGATCAAATCAGGAACTGGGATGGTTTCTGTAATTCCAGGACAGTCCTGGGGAAATTGGCACACTTGAAGCATATATAAGTATTTCCATGTGTAATTAGGTAAAGGTAAAGGGACCCCTGACCATTAGGTCCAGTCGTGGCCGACTCTGGGGTTGTGGCGCTCATCTCGCTTTATAGGCCGAGGGAGCCAGCATTTGTCCACAGACAGTTTTTCCGAGTCATGTGGCCAGCATGACTAAGCCGCTTCTGGCATACCAGAGCAGCGCACGGAAATGCCGTTTACCTTCCCGCCGGAGCAGTACCTATTTATCTACTTGCACTCTGAGGTGCTTTCGAACTGCTAGGTTGGCAGGAGCAGGGCCCGAGCAACGGGAGCTCACCCCATCAAAGGGATTTGAACCGCCAACCTTCTGATCAGCAAGTCCTAGGCTCTGTGGTTTAACCCACAGCACCACCCGTGTCCCCCACAGCACCACCCGAGTAATTACATATGAACTATACACAGTGGTACCTCTGGTTGCGAACGGGATCCATTCCGGTGTCCCGTTTGCAACATGAAAGGACGCAACCCGTGTCTGTTCATCTGCGCATGCACAGGTCACGATTTGCCGCTTCTGCACGTGTGCATGACGTTGTTTTGCGCATGTGCGAGTGGCGAAACCTGGAAGTAACCCTTTCTGGTACTTCCGGGTCGCTGCAGGACACATCCTGAAAAAAACGTATCATGAAGCAAGCGTAACAAGAGGTATGACTGTAATTACATATTGCCACACAGGGTGCTGCTTTATGCTTACTCAGACCATTAGACTATCTCGCTCAGTACTGCCTGACAGCAGCTCACCAGGGTCTTTTCTCAGCCCTGCCTTAAGGGACCCCTGTCTGGACCCTGTCTGCCTTAAGGGTGTTGGGGACTCAACCTTCTGCATCCAATGCAGATATTTTCCCACTGAGCTACAGCCCTTCCCCATCATCGCATGCCACTATCTACATGGGATCTTCACACTCCTTCCTGGCAGAAATGTATTCCTGTAGGAGTTTTAAGCTGGCCTAGGACATTGCCAGGTTTGCGTCTTCCTTTCCTGACGCGGGTCTCCTTTAGGCTTCTTTATGCTCAGCACAACAGTAATAAGAGCTGGCAGCGAAGAAGAATCCGTCCTGCTCTAAGAAGCTTTGTCTGCCAGAATTGCTTGGAGCAACCAACCAAAAGAGACCAGACCAAGAAAACTTGGCGAAGAGGGAAAGGGCAAGAATTTGAAGAGCAGCCAAAGCTCAGCGTTTTGCTTTCTAGAAGTGTCCTTGGCACCGAGGCAACGCCTTCTTCCCTGCCTTGTTGAGATGCACCCAGAAGTCTACACATTTCTGGACGTTGGCTGCACGCTGTGGTTGTTTAGAAAACTTGCAGTCTTCGTTCCCTCCACGCTCCGCATGTTACGCTTCTTTCCTTTGCACCGCGTGGAGCAAACTCCTGGGGCAAGACATTTGGCCCGCCACTCCGCATGTGCTCTCGAAGGCCTTTTGTTCCAGAAAGCTGTAAGGAAGATATACTTACAAAGCCAGTGCTGTGTGTCTTGCATTCCATAAGACGACTTATTCAAAAGCCATCAATCTCAGTGGATTCCAAAGAGAGAGGACTGAACCAAGCCTTTGTAATGGCGAGGAAAATTGCCAGGATTTTAATTTCAAGAAAAATGAGTCTTGGGTCTGTCTGGAAGGCCTTCATTTATGGTGTGTGCACGACTCTGTAGTAGCCTAGTGGTGATAGAAATGTGCTCTGTACTTTCTCGGTGGGGTGGCTTTTCATAAGGATGAGAACGAGTCTTTGGCATTGAAAGCAGATTCTGGATCCTTAGCAATCGCTGGCATTGCTCCTGCATAGCCCATCCATTCTGAGGGCTATGTGGCCAGAGGAGTGAAAAAATCATGGCAGAAGGACAGCATTTGCCTTCTGCTGTTGGCAATGGAGTGGATCTACTGCTTCTTGCAGAAAGAAGTTCAGAGGAGGTTGGGCAGGTCTGGAAAGGCTCTTTGGCTGTCTTCCCGCCAGGTCCTTGCAAGCTCTTTGAAAATAAGTCTGGTGAGAAGTGGAAAACTCTCTTTGTTTTCCTCATTCACTTTACAGGGTTGGGCGTTATATCACAAGACTGAAACTGAAGTGGGGTAAATATTGACACAGCGATAACATTGTGATTGCAGCAAACAGCAGCATTTCACTCCCTATGTTAAAGACACACCATGCAAAGATTGCACAGAAATAGACACGATAAGGCCTGCCGTCTGTTTCCAGGATGAAAACTGTGAAACCACCTGCTCAGGGTTTAGTTTTGGGCTATTTTAATCTCATTGTGTTGCTAAATATGGCAAATATGCTAGTTGTACAATGAAAAACAGCGCTGGTTCTTATTTGGAGACAGAGCAGATAGTGTAAGCTGGGTGACACATCTCGCCTACTTTTTTGTTGTCTGGGAGTTTGAACAAACATCAGCTGTTTTCCGATATGGTTTTACTCGATGGCTTTTCTTTAAATAATACGACAGATGAAACAGAACTGGCATTGGTCTAGTATATAGCTGTCAACTTACAGATTTGAAAATAAGGGACCAGCAGCCAAAATAAGGGACCTGCAGCCTCCCTGTTCCAGGCCCTCCAGTCTTCCTGTCCTCCTGCAGTCTGGTCAAACCCATGCTGGTAGCTTCGAGAGAACACTGTCCAACTGAATAGAATCTGAATCACATGCACCACAAGGCCTATGTAGCCTCAACTTAAGATGGCTCCCTGGCCGGGCTTTGCACTGCAAAGTTTGCAGCAGCACGTGCAACAAAATGGCATCCAGCATTCAAAAAACCCCTCAGCTTGCATTAACTAGCCACACACAAGGCATGCAAGCTCCACCCGCCAGTCGTTCTTGGACTTGTTATTGGGTGAGCAACACAGCCAAACAACACAGTTTGGAGCCTCCCTCCTCCCTGGCCGGCAGGGAGGGAGGGAGAAGAGCTGCTTCCTTTGAAATTTAAGGGACATCATTTAAGGGACATTTAAGGGACATCCATCAATAAGGGACAGCAGCGGGACCTGGCGCTAGAATAAGGGACTGTCCCTTCAAATAAGGGACACTTGACAGCTATGGTCCAGTAGCACTTTTGCAGCTGGTTTGAGGACCAAAGTGGAGCTTTGGCAGAAGTTCTGAGTCTGCAAATCGTATACACACCCCACACATTTAAGAAGCTCCAAAGAATCCTGCATCAGAGACAGAAACAGCTGCTGAAGGGAAGTGCAGGTGGACTGTGGAAGATGGAAGAAGGATTGCTCACTTCTTTTCTCCACTGCTGCTTCTCCTTTCTAAATGGCACCCTCCCTCCATCACTTTTTTGATAATTAATGTCTCCAGATTTCTGCTGACTGTACAGTTTGGCTCTGAATTTCTTCTATCGGTTGTATTCTCTGCCAAGAGTATAATAGATTTCACCTGCTGTTACACTAGAGAATGAGCATAGCCGAAGAATCTTTATAAGCATTTGATATATAGCTACTAATCAGCAAAGTGCTACTGAATCATGTCCTTCCTCTGGTGACATCATACTTACTTACACTTACATCATATTCTTGCAAAGAAGCTGGCAAAAGGAGGGCTGGACGAGGTAACTGTTAGGTGGATTTGCAGCTGGTTAATGGACCGAACCCAAACTGTACTCGCTAATGATTCCTTGTCATCCTGGAAAAAAGTTACAAGTGGAGCGTTGCAGGGTTCTGTCCTGGGCCATTGTTGTTTATCTTTATAAACAACTTGGATGAAGGAATTGAGGGGATGCTCATCAAATTTGCAAACTAGGAGGAGTAGCTAATGCCGCCTCGTATTTACGGGACCGCCTCTGCTGGTATGCCCCGCAGAGGACCTTAAGGTCCATGAATAATCACAGTTTAGAGGTCCTGGGCCCTAAGGAAGTAAGATTATCCTCCACCAGGGCCAGAGCCTTCTCAGTGATGGCTCCGACCTGGTGGAATGCTCTGTCCCATGAGACCAGGGCCCTGCAGGATTTAACTTCCTTCTACAGGGCCTGTAAGACAGAGCTATTCCACCTGGCTTTCAATTTGAACTTAGCCTGATCTTTTATTCCCCTTCCTTCCCTCCCCCTCCCCTTTTTATGAAGATTACCCGCTCTGGGATCCCACAGCTAATTCTCCCCTGGTCTCCTCGCTGGCCCAAATAGGACTAACTTAGCCAGCTAGCCCTGGGGATCATCTAATGTTTATTGGATGGATTTCCCCCCTAAATTGATTTTTGAATTCTGAATTTATTGTTATTCACGTTTTATACAGTATTTTATGCTGTTTTTTGTTGCATCAATTTTAAATTTGTTGTTAGCCGCCCTGAGCCCAGTTTTCTGAACCAGGAAGGGTGGGGTATAAATTAAAATTTATTATTATTTTATTATGAAGTCAGGGGCATAGGGCGGGGGGGGGGTGGCTCTCCCCGGGTGTCGTCCCTGAAGGGGTGACCAAATGGCACACTGTGGGGGGGCAGCACTTACCGCGGGGTCTGGCCTGCAGCTCGCCCGAGCCACGCATCTCTCCTGGAAGTGATGCGATGGCTCGGGGTCCCGCACTGCCCGAAACAGCTGCGTGGGGCTTGCGTCTGCCAGGCGGACTCTGTGGGCAGTTTGCCATGGCACCTCCAGGCGCGGATCACAGCGGTGCCCCCCTTTTAAAAAAAGCTTTAAAAGCATAACAATTCTGATAAACCCACCATTTTGGCTTGCTTATGTCAAACCAACAGGACTATTGCTAGCCACTTACCTTTTTCAGATTAGTTTTAAACAAGGACAATCTTGAGGCTACAATACTTTTTTAAAAAGTTTTTGTAAGAAGATGCTTGGAGGGCCATTTAGATTAGGAATGCATAAGATATGAAGGCATGTCGGGCTGCTTGTCGTCATGAGCCCTGGGAGCCGCAACAGCCGTACCTATTCAAATTGCGGCGAAGCCGCTCCGAGTGCATATGCCAGCGCAGAAACAGTGCTGCGCTTATGTGTTAATTCAGCTCGTAAATTCCTGCCTGGGCCGCAGCCCAATTACAGATGCATCGTGTTGCCAGACTGCACAGCTGGGACCTTTTGCCCTTTCGGAGCATTTGCTGACTACTTAAAATAGCCCTTGGCCAACAGCTTCTGCTGCAACGGTGAAAAATACTCGGAGTCGAGTGTGGATTTCAATCTCTTTATTCAGCTCATAGTAGTGAGGAATGGAAGTTTCCCTGAACTGTCTGCTTTATATACATTATTTACACAATGGGCCCCACGTGATTGGCTAATTCTGGGATTCTCCTGTAGGCCAATCAGGTTGCAGATTCACTTCCACCTGGAGCTGGATTGGGTGGCTCCTGCGGACCAATCAGACTGCTGCATTCTGAATCCTAGGACCAATCAGACTGCTGCATTCTGAATCCTATTGTTCTAGGACCAATCAGACTACTGCAATTTGGATCCCATTCAACCCAGTACATAACAAACAGGAAGACAATTTGGACACTGGAAGTTTGGGAAGAGCGTTGTTCTCATGCAGAAACTTAATAGCGTTGTAGACAACCCTGGTTTCTTTGGTCCTGCTGTTGCTGTCCTTGACCTAAGGTTGCCACTTTTTGTTTCCTGAAGCCCTGCTATGCCAGGCAAAAATTCTACTGGTATAGCTTTACCCACCATGTAGATGGGGAGAATTTCACCTGTTCCCTTTCTACATGCAGGTGTTCAGCCTTCAGGAGAATCAGCAATACAAAGGTTGAAAATGTACCTTGTGTGGAGGTCCACCTGCTGGGCTTCTGTCAAAGAGGTAGGAGGGTACAGCCTGCTCCTCTGTGCCACGTCATGATGTGCTGCATGTAGTGGTGGCTCTGAACTGATGGTGGCTAAGCAGAATCATAGCGTTGGAAGGGACCTCAAGGCCATCTAGCCCCATCCCCCTGCAATGCAGATCTTGATGTTGGAGCAAATAACTCAATGAGAATAGTAACACAGTGTGAATCGGTTATGAAGCAAAAGGGAAATTACCTGCTGCAGCTTATTAAAAAGGAACCGGAAGCTTAATTATTTATTACAATTATTTCAGGGCTAGTCTTATCATAAACTATGGGTGTTGTTAATGTCCTCTGGAAAACAGAAATGAACTAGTTTGCATGAAATGGATGCTGTGATCCATTTGGGTCTTCATTCACATGTGCAGGAAATGAAAACAACAATTCTTGTTACACCGTTACACCGTCGAATTTACAACCTGTGCATTAAATTAGGTCAACAAGTTTACGGCTTGTGTTCTGCTTAGCTGACATATTTACTTCCCTAAATTGTTAACTTGGAAATCGATGTCAGTGAACTTAAAAGAGCCTCATTAGCCTTACTGTTCTAATCTGAAAAACTCTGGTTTGGCGTCATATCAATTAACTAAACAATAGTATTAACAAAATTGCTTGATCTTTAAAGTAGAAAGTGCCAGGCTTACCCCTGCTTAGAACTGGCATCCTCTGACCTGTAAATCTTCCCTTATAATCCCAGATGTGTGGGTCCTGTTGTGACTGTTCAGTGTGTGAAGGGAGGCATTTTTCACATGCTTAAAGGCACCCTCGCCATTAGGATTATTTAATTAGGCTTTTTACATTGAAATGAAATTCTGGGGCGTCAGAAGTTTGCACTGGTTACCCGCCATATCCAGGAAGGTCCATGAAGCGGTGAGCTTTTCAACAGGTTACAGTGGTATCTCGGGTTAGAGACTCTTCAGGTTACAGACGCTTCAGGTTACAGACTCCGCTAACCTAGAAATAGTACCTCGGGTTAAGAACTTTGCTTCAGGATGAGAACAGAAATCGCAGCGCGAGGCCCCATTAACTAAAGTGGTACCTGTGAATGTATCGCCCCACCATGGTTGTTCGCATATTTGGCACCGACGCTTCGCGCATCTGAATTGGGGTGGGGGGCAGTGAACGGCTGTGGAGAACAGTTAAGAACAGGTTCAGGTTAAGAACGAATTAAGTTCTTAACCCGAGGTACCACTATAGTTGGATCTTTCCCTCAGCTGAAGGAGTGGCAAACCTCAGGAGGAGGGGGCAGATGCTAGGCTGATGGGGTAAGAGCAACTATTACAATGGGAGCGTGTGAAATCCTCAGTGCAAGATATCTTGAGCCTGGGAGCTCAGGTAAACTCATCAGATCCTTTGAAGTCTATGCATTGAGTAAGGACATTCCTGAGTTATCTTCCGAATCTGCTCCTCCAGGAGAAACAGTTGGTCCGGTCTGGTATGTATGTGAGCTCCCAGATGCTTGATGCTCTGGGAGGGAGAGAGGCAGCAGTTCTGGAGATTTATCAGAAAGCCGAGACTCATGGCACATGGCGGCTAGATCCCAAGGCGCCCTGCAAAGAATGGTGCTCAGATAGGCGTAGTAACCAACCCCTGCAGAAGAAGATGGACTACTTCTCTGAATGGCTGGTACTCCAGCTAATGAATGGCCGGTGCAGCATTCTAGGATATCCACCTGTCATGTGCTTCCAATGAAGCTTTGTTTAAAGGTAAAGGTACCCCCCCCCCCGACCGTTAGGGCCAGGCAGGGACGAATCTGGGGTTGCGTGCTCATCTTGCTCTATAGGCCGAGGGACCTGGCGTTTGTCCGCATGACTAAGCCACTTCTGGCGAACCAGAGCGGTGCACAGAAACACGGTTTACCTTCCCACCGGTGTGGTACCTATTTATCAACGTGCACTGGTGTGCTTTCGAACTGCTAGGTTGGCAGGAGCTGGGACCGAGCAACAGGAGCTCACCCCATCGCAGGGTTTCGAACCACCGACCTTCCAATCAGCAAGCCCTAGGATTGGTGGTTTAGACCACAGTGCCACCTGCATCCCACCCGACCCTTCGTTTAGGCAAGTTCTAAACATCCTGCCCTACCCACCCTATACAGGTGGCTGAATATGGACTTGACCCTCCAGCATTTGGTTTGTGCCACGTTTGTTCAGAGAGATTACTTCTTCCTCACTTCTTTCTTAGGCTGTCTTCTTGTCTTTGTCCACCTGTACTTCTCTGCCTGCTCTGTCTATGGCTCAGATATGGTTAGAACAGGAGGCAGAAAGTCAGGCCTGTGGGGGTGTTGTTCTACGGTTTATTGGAGAATGTTCGTGGTAAATAACCAATGTTTTGTTCTAACCTGTCTATGCATATTCCCTCCCCGTTTGGCACTCCAAAATTGCCTTGACTCAGCAAACTGGCTGCAAACTGTAGACGTTTTAGCTCTCAGCGCAGCTTTCCTACAAACAGGCTGCTTACTCTCTCCTTTTACCAAAGCAGTAAGCACTCGGCGATGGGTTTCATCTGAATGAAAATAGCACCTCAGGACAGAAGGAGTAATAATACAGGAGTTTATTTATTTCTCCTTAGACAAAGTTGTTTTTTCTCACCTCCACAAATTGAAACCTGGTTTTCAGCAAGCATTCTGCAGAAAGCCTCGGACATGACACTAGGCATGTTTTGAGCCTTAAAGGCTGAAAGCGAATGCCAGTTCTCTGGAGATGCAATCTTGTGTTTATGCAAGAGCTGGATTGCTGCCTGCACCCACACCGCCCACTCTTTTTAGCCAATGGCGCACCAGCTAGACATGCTCACATACACAGTAAAATGTAGTATGCAGAAAAAGATTCCTCCCAAGGGTGGATTTTAAAGGAATGGGGAGCAAAATGCATTACTGGTGTAGAGCATGGTGAATGAGCCCCTGTCTGCAGAAAGTTTCACTCTGAAGATGAGGAAGAAGGAAGGAGTTCTCAGATTAGACCTTTGGCACACACGAAAAAGGTTTATATGATGCTTTAGACAAGCATATAAGCCTCTTTCACATATTACTTGCAAGAGAGTGGGGCCACGCTCCTGCCCCACTCATTTAGGATCCACACTTTGAGAACTATGGTCAACAAAGTGGTATCACAACAGATATAAAATGTAATTGAGATTCAAATGGGCTCTAGTAATTTTAAAACAGCCATTTCCTTACATTAAAAGCCTAACAACCCACACAGGAAAGCAAAGGCCTTAGGGAAGAGAGAGGCCTTCAAGGCCTAGGCAGCTATGGATGAGCCCTGTGGGGCCACCACCAAAAAGGCCCTGTGAGCAGTGCCACCCACCCACAGCCACATCTCTTCTTCACTGGCAGACACTTCAGTTGAGACCCTCTGATGTCAATCGCAGGGTCCTAGCAGACTGATCTGGAGAAACAGGGAAGATCATGTTAGTATTTCATGCTGCCGATTCTGTAAATGTGACTGGTGTGAATCACATGCCTGTCTGAGAAGACCGTGGGAATAGAAGACAGCCTTATCTGTTTTCCGCTGTGTGTACTTTGTAACATACTTTCACTTTTTTTTGTTTTCTCGGAGCTGAGAATGGTCAACATTATGCTGTAGTCTGTATATAGTGTGTAAATAAATAGTCGTTTAGATCTACGGTGTCTCTCTCTTCTTGCTGTTATGCCAGAAAATTAGTGTGCATATATCAAGCTGATACAGTGGTACCTCGGGTTACATACGCTTCAGGTTACAGACTCCGCTAACCCAGAAATAGTACCTCGGGTTAAGAACTTTGCTTCAGGATGAGAACAGAAATCGTGCGGCGGTAGCAGGAGGCCCCATTAGCTAAAGTGGTCTTCAGGTTAAGAACAGTTTCAGGTTAAGAACAGACCTCTGGAACGAATTAAGTACGTAACCAGAGGTACCACTGTATATGTCGCTGAGCTCCTTAGAGCGCACATCGGAGGATACTAGGGGTTCCGGGGGTTTGAAGGCAACCCCGGGGTGTTTCCCAACAGATCATGTCCAGCACTTTGAATTGAGCCCAGGAACATATCTGCAATGAGCACAAACAGGTGCAAATTGGCGTAATATGTTCCAACTACCTGGCGTCCAGAGTGGAGTCCCTAAGGTGGTTGGATGGTGCCTTGTATGCCTCTTTCTGGAAACTCCTGCTAAAGGGGTGCCCAATGTATTATTCTGCTTTCCTTTGCACCACGTCGGCAAGGCCAAGAGTGGGGTCTTGTCATCTGGACAGCCCAGGACCTACATACACACTGCACAGCTTTGTGCCAACAAAAACAATGTGGGAGGCAGCATTCACGAATTGCCGGCCTCAGCAGCCACAGCGGGCGCTGTGATTCTCCAGCATTTGGACTTCACCCCTGGAAGCACACTCCATTGTCTCTCAAGACAGATGGGTGCCAACAACAAACTGGCATCAATTAGTAGCCAATATTTTTCTCCTGTTGATGTTTCTGGGCAACCTTTGTCAGTCACACGGCCTGATCTTGCCTCCAGAGAACCACAAATTAGCAGTGGCGTAGCATGGGGGGTGCAGGGGGGGCCGGCTGCACCGGGCGCAACATCTGGGGGGGGGCGCTCGCACTCACAGCTCTCTGCCCTTACCTGGCTCACTCACTCTCTCTCACTGCAGTGCTGGCTGTGCGAATCCGATCCAAGCCACCGGGTCGCCGCCCACTGTGGAGGGGGGGGTGTGTGTGCCAGGCGTGCGGTGCGGAGCGGAGAGAGAGCGAGGGACTATCTGGGGGAGGGACAGTGCAGCGGGGGGTGGGGCGCAAATTACTTGCCTTGCCCCGGGTGCTGACAACCCACGCTACGCCACTGCAAATTAGTGTGTTTGTGAAATAGCTGTGGTGTGCCCTGTTTCTCCATCCGTCCCCTTTCCCCACTTACTGTAGCAGTAATTTTTTAATGTAAATTGGGTAAATAAAACAAGGAGTCAGATTTTTGCCCCATAACAAGTTGGGGGAAGGGCAGGCAAGGGGACCAGTGGAAGAACAGGGCAGGAGTAGCTGCAGTACTTAAAATTTACAGAACTAATAACACCACCCTGATATTTTGTGAGATGCTGGTATATAAATACATTTAGTTATTCATTCATTCTTTAATGAACCTTTGATAGGAAATGCACAGCATCCCAGATTTGCAAGCTGACCATTGTGTTGGAGAGGAAGACGTTAAAAATAATATATTTTTTGTTGGCCTTGAGGTTTTCTAAAGTCCAGTTCTAATAAGAGGCCCTCTGGGAATAACCAAGGCGGTGGTGGGAATTGCTTCCTTGTTGCATGTAATAGGAAATCAGTGTTAGGTTTATAGAGGTTTGTTCAGGTTCCAGTCAGTATCTTTGAAGCTTCTCCGACGGACGTGCTCGCGCTCTGCTAAATTGTAATAAGGTTGTGTCCGATTCCTCACTTTCTCCAGCTGACTTGCTGTACAAGAAAACAACCAGGTGCCCTTGTTGACAGTAGTTCATGCTGACATTGGTGACTATTGGTTGGCTCACTGTAATGATTTATTATTCTTATTCTTATTCTTATTTATACCCCGCCCATCTGGCTGGGTTTCCCCAGCCACTCTGGGCGGCTCCCAACTGAATATTAAAAAGTTATGGGTTAGGATTTGCCCAAAAGCTTTGTAAAATGAAGTGCTTTGGGTTTGTTCCAGTTAAATGATGCAATGCTGCAGCCTTGCCCTTGCCAAGGCCTTCCACGTTCCTAGTCTTTGTTTTGTTTCATTTTATTGCCATTATGAACTCTCATGCTTAGCACATTGAGCTTATTAACAATTTTCAGAGGGGTAGCCCATGTTACCCCATGGCAGCAGAAAGAATCTTTTGACACTATGTAGACTAACAAATTTATTACAGAAGCATAAGCTTTCTTTTTTAAAAAACATAGGAGCGAAAGTTTAAATTCACAGGGTTCTTTGAGTAAGCAGTGTATCAGATTAAATGGCATGTAATGTTTATGGGTTTTGAAATATACTCGGAGTCGAGAGTGTATTTCATGCTCTTTATTCAGCTCATAGTGGTGAGGTGGAATGGAAGTTCCCCCATAATGTCTGCTTTATATACATTATTTACACAATGGCTCCCACATGATTGGCTAATTCCGGGATTCTCCTGTAGGCCAATCAGGTTGCGGATTCACTTCCACCTGGAGCTGGATTGGGTGGCTCCTGTGGACCAAGCAGACTGCTGCATTCTGAATCCTATTGTTCTAGGACCAATCAGACTGCTGCATTCTGGATCCTATTGTTCTAGGACCAATCAGACTGCTGCATTTTGGATCCTATTCAACTCGGTACATAACAGGTTTAAAATGGCCAGAAGTGCTTGGGATTTAAGATCACGGCAGACGTTTTGCTGACATGGTTCATCCCGCATTGTCTGTGAGTTTCAAAATGTTTTCTGCTGCATTTGGTGTTGGGCCCCTGGAGCAGAATGTGTTGCCTTTGCCCAACACTATGAGCATCCTTGCCTCTTTTCCCCCCATTTCTTTTAGGTCTGCCAGTTTGTGGTTTCGGTGAATGGGCTGAACGTCCTCCATGCAGACTACAGGACAGTGAGCAACCTCATCCTGACTGGTCCTCGAACCATCGTCATGGAAGTGATGGAGGAGATAGAGCCTTGAGGAGGACACTTTGAGATGAGGACGTATACCTTGTCCAAGACAATTATCCTGCCTTCAAAGTACTTTCCTCCCTCCCCTCCACCCCCAGTTTACCAGTAATAAATACTTGGGTGGATACGCTCCTCAGCCAATGTTTGTACCCATGGTACCGATGTGCAGACTCACCTGTGCTATGCTGTGGGCCAACTGCATATCCGGGATGTAGCCAGCTCAGGTGGCCTGCATCACAGATGGCTGTGCTACCAACAGAAGGGTCAGAATCATGTCAGGAATTGCATCCTCACAGGTTTCCCCAATGCTATGCTGCTCCTCTTTTCCTTCACAATTTTATTTCTGCGACAGAGCCACCGCTGAGATCATCTGAAGGACTTTCACCTTGGAAATTGGGCAGTATCTTATATTTTCATTCGCACTTGTTATCGGAACTGTAATGTGCCAATTGAAAGCATTGCCAGGTGGTGTGTGTGCATTGCTTCAGGATGCTGTAGCAGAACATCAAATTCTAATAAATTAAAAGGAGGAGTAAAGGTAAAGGTAAATGGACCCCTGACCATTAGGTCCAGTCGTGACCAACTCTGGGGTTGCGGCACTCATCTCGCTTTATTAGCCGAGGGAGCTGGCGTACAGCTTCCAGGTCATGTGGCCAGCATGACTAAGCCACTTTTGGCGAACCAGAGCAGCGCACGGAAACACCGTTTACCTTCCCACCGGAGTGGTACCTATTTATCTACTTGCACTTTGATGTGCTTTTGAACTGCTAGGTTGGCAGGAGCAGGGACTGAGCAACGGGAGCTCACCCGTCGCAGGGATTCGAACCGCCAACCTTCTGATTGGCAAGTCCTAGGCTCTGTGGTTTAACCCACAGTGCCATACAGCAAATGTGGCCTAAGTGAACAATTTGGATACACCCCATGCATTTTTCTGGCACTGTTAAGTCTTAAGTTGCAGAATCGTCGGGTCTGAAGGGACCCAAGGGTGATCTAGTCCAACAACCTACAACGCAGGAATCGTTTGCCCAATGCGGGGCCTTGAACCCACGTCCCTGAGACCAAGAGTCCCACGCTCTATCCACTGACCAAGTCACTATCTCTCATCCTAGCCCATGTGTGGCTAAAATGAGATAACTCCCTTGCGTGTTACCCTGAGCTCTGGAGAAGTGGCAGGATGTAAATATGAGCAAATAAAATATTTCTCAGTCTCGGTGCCGCATCTTAAAAATGAGGACAATAACGATCTACCTCCCGGGATTGTGGTGAATGTAAAAATCCTTCAAATTTGTGCATTAACTGAGCTTTCACAGGCCATATAGTTCCTTGAAAAGCGTGGCTTTAATAGCACAGCGATAACTAGCAGTATGATGCTCAGTGGCTTAAAAGAGCCTATTACGTATACCGTTTGGGTGGAATGACCGGATCTGAGAGGCTTTGTTTAGCCTTGTTTTCGCTAAAAATAGAGGAAGCTGCAGCCATACCTGCATTAAAATGTGCTTCTCTCACTGTTGAGTAATATGCGCTTGCTTTTAAAAGAGCAGAGCTTTCACTTTTTGTAATCTCACATCCGAATCATTGTTTTGAAGAATGCTGAATGAGCTATGTCAAACCACGGAGCCAATCCTACCTTAGAGCCAATTTTGCAAAATATTAAGGGGATTAGGCAACAAGATTTGGGGGTTGTTGTTTTTTTCAGGGTGTTGAAGGTAGTTTGGGGGGGGGGATGAATTATTTCTCATGATGTGGACACTCAATAAGCAGGTTTTTCACATTAGGTCCAAATCCAAAATATTGTCTATTTCAGCATAAATTCGGATTCACCACGATGAAGCCCCTAGATTGAAATGTCTGAACCCCCCTTTTAAAACCCAATTTCTGGTTGAAGCTTTTAGAAAGGTGTGTGTGTGTGTTTAAAATTTGGCAGCATATCTTCAATAGCAAAATTCAAACACTTAATACTTGTACTTTACCCTTTCAAATGTGACTTTAGAGAAATTCACTTCTGTTTGTGCAGAGAAAATGCACATTTGGACATAGGCTTGCTTTGAGCTATGGTATAATGTGATAAATTTCGAAAGAGGGGGAAATATTTGTGCCAGCTTTGTAATTTCCTGCTCCGATGAGGAAAGGTGTGCCATAATTTTTTTGAATGTATACATATTTATATGTTTTCCACAGGACCGTGTAAGCTATACATAGCAAAGGTATTCTGGTACTGTTCGATTTATATATGTCAGTTGGGTTTTTGAATAAACCTTTTTAAAAACGGGATTTGTTTGTGGCCACGTGCAAAAGAAAACGTTACTATCTCGGCAATCTTCTCCAGCAAAGGAGATCTTTGACTCATGGGCCAAACTTGGCACATCGGGGCGTTGGGGGCAACCCACACCCTTTGCAAGCCACACCCTGTGGGGCAGGATTCGGCCAAAAAGGGTTTTGCAAACTCCAGTTGTCAGGAGCTTCTGAAGCATTGTGCAAAGCAGGGTTGACCCTGCATTGGCTGGTGTGTGGGGAGGTTCAGTCCTGTTCATTTTGGGTGCACAAGAATTGTGCATGAATTTTTCTGCTTGTCAAATTTGGCCTGATTCTGATAAGCCAGAAGGCTTCTCCATCCTCAGTCACACAACAACTTTATTATGTATATGTGCAAAGGGTGAACGTAAAGTAGTAGCTAAAATGCCATGTTGATACACGGCCATGTTCATCAATAAATTTTTAACAAGGCCCGTCTTTTTGTAATAAGTAAGAGGTCAAGGTTAAAGTTGCTTTAACTTCACTGTTTTGCTCACATACAAGCAACGATCTCTTGTATATTCATATCGCTGTGACCAAGAAGCTTTTGTCAAGAGCGCTCTGTATACACACCGACCCCCTCTTTTTGGGGGGTGGGGTGGTCCGTGTTGTGGCAAGCTGTGGCAGTGCTTGAGTGACAGGCATATTGTGTGACAGGAGACCTTGCGCCTGAATGTGTATCGCAGCGCAAATGGGCATGGACTCCTGACCCACTCGGTTTATTTATTTATTTAAGCGGTAAGTGATCCCAGAGAAGGTTTTGATAAAAACCATTTTTTAAAAAAAATGGAACCATTTCATCAAAACATCAGAAAGCAAGGTCATTGGTAGCTGACAGCAACCAGAGCAAAAATAAAACCAAATAAATAATAAATAAATAAATAAAAATAAAAGCCAAATAAAAATAAATAAATCAGAAAACAACCCAACACTCTTAACCAGGAAAATGCCTGTGTGAATAAAACCGTTTTGAGCTGGTAACTAATGTTCATAAGAGTCAGTGATAGCGCCTCTTTGAGGTTTGGTAGTCATGTTTTTACAATCATTTGCAGTTTTGTATTTGTTTCTTCCTACACGTTTTTGTTCTTTGTTTTCTTTCCTTGTTTTTCTTTTTCCCCTGTATCCCTTTATTTCTTTAGAATCAAAATTCTTTTGATAAAATATTAATACCAAATTGAAAATAAAAATAAATAAAATCAAGCAGTATAGAAATTTTATGAAATAGATATTTTTTTTAAAAAGGAGAAATAATGTATTTGCCTGCTGCTGAAAGGCAAGTGAGCCTGTCTGGGTCCTCATTCTACGCTTGGTGCCAGCACTGAAAAGGCCCTCTCTATAGTAGCCATCTGCTGCACCTCCCACAGGATGTCTTCCCATGAGTGAGGAATTATTATTTCATTATTTACTGTATTTATTAGTCACTTTTTTTTCAGAAAAGCAAAACACAAAGCCACTAAAAAATATGAACATTAAAAACAAGGATAGACAACACACACATACACAACATCCAACCCAATCCCATCCCACTAAAATGTAATAAAAGAAAATCAGATTCAAATACCTGACAGAACAACGTTTTTGCCTCCCCCCAAAAAAACATATACTGATGGCACCAGATGTAAAGATAAAAGGTAAAAAGGACCCCTTTTATGGTTAAGTCCAGTCAAAGGCGACTCTGGGGTTGCGGCGCTCATCTCGCTTTCAGGCCAAGGGAGCCGGCGTTTGTCCACAGACAGCTTTCTGGGTCATGCGACCAGCATGACTAACCACTTCTGGCTCAACAGGACACCGTGACCGAAACCAGAGCGCATGGAAACAGCGTTGACCTATTTGTCTACTTGCACTGGCATTCTTTCGAACTGCTAGGTTGGCAGGAGCTGGGATGGAGCAACAGGAGCTCACCCCGTCACGGGGATTCGAACCGCCGACCTTCCGATCAGCAAGCCCAAGAGACTCAGTGGTTTAGACCACATCGCCACCAGCATCCCAGCACCAGACGTGCCTCCCTGGGGACTGTATTCCATAAACGGTGAGTTTGCCACTAAGAAGGTCTGGACTGTGGTCACCACCTCCACACCTCCCTCAGAGGGGGCACACAAAGTAGGGCCTCCGATGATGAACGCAGGTCCATGTTTGTTCATGGGGGGAGAGGCGGTCTTTGAGGTACTGGGGTCCTGTTGTACTTATGAGGTACATATCGGGCCATTCAAGACATTTGGGCACCTGAGGTGGACTCCAAAATGGTGCTTCTCTCAGTGCCAGGGAAGGGGGAGTGAGGGAAAATCTACATAAGGAACAAGGGCGGAAGGAGATTGACATTGGGATCTGCTGCCCCGGTGGACCCTGCCGCCTGAGGCAGTTGCCTAATGGGTGGGTCGGCCCTGGGTTACATAGAAGGGATAATAAGATAAAATGGCAGGAAGGATTTGAAACCTGCGGGACCAGAGATTTACAGAAGATTGGAAGAAATATACGAACTATTTGAAGAGCAACTGCAATCAGCACATCACACTAGTAGGACTACAAGAAGTTTTGTAAGGAGAAATGTATGAAACATTACAAAGCAGAGAAACCATAGAGATATTAGTTATGAGTTAAATGTAATTGTAGAAGTAAGAAATGTATATTTAGTGAATAGACTGGAAATTTTTCAGATGTGATTGATGGAAGTAAAAAAAATGGTGTAAGATATGAAAGTATGTTTAATTATTGTTGAAAATGATATGTTGAAAACTAATAAAAATTTATATATGTAAAAAAAAAAAAAAACCCCATAGAAGGGATAATAACATAGTTAAGCCCATGGAGGTTGGTGCGTGTGAAAATGAAGTGACAATTCTTCAGCTATTTGACTGATTTCCTCTGCAATTGCACACGTCCTGAACAATTTATGATTTTATTTTATTTATTGGATTTCTATGCCGCCCTATACCTGGCGGCGGTTCACAGAATAGATAATAATGATAATGATGATAATAATAATAATAATAATAATAATAATAATAATAATAATAATAATAATAATAATAATAATTTATTATTTATACCCCGCCCATCTGGCTGAGTTTCCCCAGCCACTCTGGGCGGCTCCCAATCAAGTGTTAAAAACAATACAATGTTAAATATTAAAAGTTTCCCTGAACAGGGCTGCCTTCAGATGTCTTTTAAAGATAGGATAGCTGCTTATTTCCTTCACATCTGAAGGGAGGGTGTTCCACAGGGTGGGCGCCACTACTGAGAAGGCCTCTGTCTGGTTCCCTGTAACCTCACTTCTCGCAATGAGGGAACCTCCAGAAGGCCCTCGGCGCTGGATCTCAGTGTCCGGGCTGAACGATGGGGGTGGAGACGCTCCTTCAGGTATACAGGAACGAGGCCGTTTAGGGCTTTAAAGGTCAGCACCAACACTTTGAATTATGCTTGGAAACGTACTGGGAGCCAATGCAGATCTCTCAGAACCGGTGTTATGTGGTCCCGGCGACCACAATATATAAGATCACAATATATAAAATCAAACTAAGAACAATAACCCAATAACACACACCCCGCCAAAAATAAGAGCCACTGAAAGAGTGGATGCAACCATTTCTCTGCTGCTAAAGCCAGTGGCAAAATCTGCAACGGTTTCAGGAAACGGCATTCTTTGTGACACGACGAAGCATCGCTCTTTGCATTGCAAAGGAATCCATCCTATGCACTGTCACAGCAACGAAACAGTTTGATGTGTGCAGCACCTTCTTCCAAGCATATTTTATGGCTTAAAAAGAGCTTAAGCAAAGGGGCTTTCACAGAGTCAGCTGCCTGATGTTTGATGCCTATGTGAGATGACATCTTTATGAAGTATTTAGGGGTTGGTACTGTTCCCGCTGCATTCCATTAAGGGAAACGGCACAGTGCAAAGGCACGGATAATGCTTATCTCAGCATATTCTTTTGAGAGTCTCTTAATTTATTCTCCGGCATAAAATCCGCTGGCTTTCTTTGTTCCCGAGACAATCTAGCGTTTTCCTCCAACTCTCAGTTTGGCTCTTGTATTTATTTCTTTCTTTTTAGGTAATATCATCCTGTGACTTACTTAATAATCTCTTGCCATTTCCCCTCCCCCTCTGCTGCTTAGGGAAAATGGGTCACAATTTAGCTCTGCAGTGCCATACAGTGAGGCTGAGCGAATTTGTGCCTGTTATTATAGGTCCTTGTATAAACCTCTGGGAATTATCTGCTTGCCTGCTGATTCACGTTATACTGTACCTCGTTCTGTGTTCTCAGATAGGGCAAAAATTAAACTTTCTTTGCATTTCAATGAGAAACTGTTTAATTCACATTTCCCCCCCAAACACAGCCAGCCTTTGAAATTCACACACCTACGAATTTTGCAGTGCAGTACTCCAGTCAAGTACTGTGTACAACCATGCGTATTCTATGCTACGGTGTGCATAATAACACATATATTAATGATAATAATATATAAAATTTCATTATGTGGGCCCTCCAAAATGTAAGCCTCCAAAAATGCAAATAAAGCAAACTGCATATAAAATGTGTTCCTTTGGATAAATTCATGCTAAAATGCTGACGAATTTTCATAATTTACAATATAAATTTGAAAATGGTCTCTCATATAAAGTTGGGCTATGCAGGTGTTGGCTGAGGAGTAAAGTTATGTAGAAGCAGAGAAGTAAATGTGCATAAACTCCCCCCCCCCAGTTGTCAGAGGTAAAATGGAGGCTAAAACTCCGTACTTACAGCTTCTCACCTGCCTGAGGTTAAAGACAGACTGGGAAAGGTATATGGGAAAAATGTTTGCAGGATCAAAGCCACTCCTGCTGATAGTGCTAATAAAAGCAGATGATTATTTCGCAAGGAAATCCACAGCAAAATAAACAATGCAATAAGTAAATCATCATCATCATCATCATCATCATATAGTAGACTGAAATTTACACATAAATATGCACATGCAAGTGAAAATAACATACCCAAATTCATTATGCTAGTGGAAATTGCTTTGCAAAAAATGTCACGATAGGCAAAATTGCATAGAACAGTATATCGTGAAATTTTTACCAAAGTGCTGCTGAATTTTCACGAGGACTGTGCTAAATTCACAAACAGATGTGGCAATGTGAGGAAGTGAACACAGGAACTGAGGAATTAGAAAGTGAGAGAAACATTAATTGACAGGTGCACCCCTCCCTATGTGAAATCACACACACAAAGGTGTGTTTCTTTGCATGACTTAAAAAGGAATGGGGAGGCACAGGACCTCCCACGCGACATGGGACCGGCTCTCTGTTACAGAGAGAACGTTGTGAGATTTAAAGAGAAGAAAGGGCACTGCTTTCTTATTCCGGTAGATCCCTGGTTGTGATTGTGCCTTCATTCGCTGGTCTTCCAGCATTGCTTCAGTAGCTGTAAAAGGTTAGATCTAGCATGGGTAGCAGGCAGGCCACACCGCTAAACAGAAGATCACTTGGATCAGCCAACCATAAGAACTGCTGACTTTTCTGGATTCAACTTCACAGTGCCACAAGACAACAACACTGTGACCCATAAATGACCCTACTTTTTCAACAATGTTTTTCTTCAGCCAAACCCTGTTTCTTTAGACAATGGCAGCTATTCACAAGCTCTGAATCTGAATGCGTGAACAAACACCTTTTTTATAAAAAAAACCAACCCTCACAATTACGATAGATTGTCGAGATGCGACCTTTAATAAACGAAACACCCCTCCTTTCTGTTTACACAAAGTGCAAGGAACCCCAGTGCTATTTGCAAATGTGTGACTTGGAATTTGCCTTTGTGGTAAATGCATGGTTTCATAACAGCTGGTTTCACTACATGGACTCTATGACCTGTTTTCTAGGCAGTTGCGTTTTATTTGTTCTCATCCCAAAGAGCATCTGATCAGCAGTGAGATGTTTATCTTGCCTTAAAGGCATGGCCCTCCAGGATAGGCCCCGGACTCCAGAAATGTGTAATAAACAAAAATTTGCCCTTATTCCCTTATGGGAAACACGAGAGCCCTTATAGAGTCCTTTGTAGGTTCTCCATCGGTCGGAGAAAATAACAGAGGCCACCCAGAGAATATTGAGAAGCAAAGCAGCTAGTAAGCCTGATCTTTATTGAACTGTTGCAACAGGGTGCCCCTTTCACAAGCAGGAGAAGGAGGAGGACCCCGAACAAAGGTGTGCCCGCCCCTATATAGACATTTTAAATTGCCCACCCTGGAGTCCAAGACCACCCCCAGAAACATCATACCTACCTCACAGAAGGGGAGTAGCTCAAGACCACCCCCCAGATACATCATACCTACATCACAGAAAGGGCGGTCTACAACAGAAATCTGAGTGCATTGTTTATCTCCTGTCTGGCAGACCTGTTAATGGTCACTTGATTGGATACCCTGGGGAGCCTGGCCAGTCGTTTGTAATGACAAATACTTAGTTCCTGAGCCAGGTCACAGGCTCACCCTATTCATACACAGACATACCCTTAAGACAGGATTTGTGAAGGAGGAGACAATGGGGAGGCTTTCCCATTTTCATTCGACCTTGCAGAGAAATGTTTGAGGTCAATTTGGGAGGGACAAGATGGTTTCAGGACTTTCTGTGGGGTTTCAGACATGTGTTTATATATTGATGTACGTGTTTGGTTGGTACATTTATGAATATATATATATATATATATATATATATATATATATATATATATAAAAAATTATTTCAGATGAAATGACTCCTGGGAGGAGCACAGAGAGAAAAGATACCACAGTACATCTGTAACAGCGAAACTGGATGCCTCCATCTGCCCTAGCTACAATAAAACAGGTGTCTCCTATATTGGTTTCTACAGCCACAGCAGGTGCTGTAACTCTCCAACAGTTTCACTTCACCTGCAAAGGCACATTCTTCCATTGTCTTCTGAGACAGACAAACGCCAACATGGCACTCCAGGATGAACCCTGAACTCCAGATATGCAATTCCCCTCTTCTCCCTTCCTCAGAATGTGGGCTTTGAACCAAAACTGAGGGTGGGAAGACAGAGCAATGTCCCACATTTCTCAACAACCTTTGCTGTACTGTGCAGACTTTCAACAAATCACATAACCCAGCCAGCAATTGCAGGGCAAATATGGGTTTTCCTGAGTCTAAGCTCATACGGTGCATCCAGACTGTTGCTGTTTAGGGGTTGGAGTCAATCGCATATTTGCAAATTCAGATTGCGCGGGAGGTCTTGCACCACAAACCCGCTTCCCTAAAAGATCAGACTTTTGGTGACCCGGAAAGTGATGGGTTGCTTTGATGCAACCACCATCTAACCTCCCTGCAAACAAATCAGAATGAATGCTCAATAAACAGGTTGTCTGAAAGCACCTATTGCCTTCAACATTCACCCATGGGAACTGAGTACAATAACCACGCACCCTGCTTTAAAGAGGACAGTCCTCTATTTCAACGACTGTCAGAGAACAGTCCTCTCTTTGAAGGAGTCTTCTGTTTGAATTGCCATCTAGACCAAATCTGGTTTAAAGACGAAGAAGCATCAGATGGCGGGCCCACACCCAAAAGGCCCCGTTCCCAATAGTTGCTAACCTAGCATCTCTTGCCAACGAAGCAGAGAGCAGGGTCTCAGTCAATGACCGTAAAGCCCAGGTTTTCAAAACTGGGTAAATATAACGACAATCTTTACCAGCGAGAGGCAAGTCCTGAGTAAATAGGGACCATCGGCGCATAGACCTCACGTCACCCATTTCTCAAGCTGTTTTATAACTCATGCAACTTTCTACTTTATATCAGTTGTTTTCAACTCTGACTGCATGCCAGGAAGCATGTACTGAACTGGCTCTTGACCTGGTTGTTATCCAAGCTATGGTCCTTTTCTGCTTACAGAGATGCAATCTAAAATAAACATCTCAGGGCAACCCCAATGGCCTCAAATGTATTTTCAGCGGATCAGCTCTGAAACCTGATAACCCCAGTTGCTTTCACCTGAGCCAAGCTGCTTCCACAACACCTCGGCCTGGCTTGCCAAATGTTCAGAAAAATCAGCCCCTAAGCTGCTCCAGAAACTTTCAAAGCAGTAATCCATACACAACTCCCCCCTGCCCCCTGTCACCTGCTAATGTCAGCAGATTGAGCTGGGGAAAAGACTGGCAATCTTCACTTCTAGCAATAATGTGATTAATATCATGTTTTAAATTGAAGGCCAGGGGTCACGGCTGGTTGTTAGAACGCATACGCTTTGCATGCCCAAAGTTCTTGGTTCAGCCTTTTAGATCCCCAGCTCAAAAATCTCAGAAGACAGAGCTTCAAAACAGACCTTTTGCCAGCCAGAACAGACAGCACTGTGCCAGGTAGGCAAAAGGCTACAAGACAGTTTTCATGTAAAATATGTGAAGATCTGCTTCTTTTGAAAATCCTGGTTTCTCCTGCACCCCATTTTTTCTTGCTTGTTCCACTCCAGATACAGATCAGTGGAGATGCCAGGGATCAAACTAAAGGCCTTCTACATGCAAGTAGTTACTCATTGGCTGAGCTATGGTCCTTCCATTTCACATTTATGGTGTGTTTGCTGCTTTCTAGACAAATACAGGACACAGATAAGCAGTTTCTTGAGTGCCCACTAGTGGTATCAAACCAAAAAACCGTTGACTGACCTAGTACTTTATTTAAAGCAGACAAACAGTTGGGACGCGGGTGGCACTGTGGGTTAAACCACAGAGCCTAGGACTTGCCGATCAGAAGGTCGGCGGTTCGAATCCCTGTGACGGGGTGAGCTCCCATTGCTCGGTCCCTGCTCCTGCCAACATAGCAGTTCGAAAGCACGTCAAAGTGCAAGTACCGGCGGGAAGGTAAACGGCGTTTCCATGCGCTGCTCTGGTTCGCCAGAAGCAGCTTAGTCATGCTGGCCACATGACCCAGAAGCTGTATGCCAGCTCCCTCGGCCAATAAAGCAAGATGAGCACTGCAACCCCAGAGTCGGCCGCAACTGGACCTAATGGTCAGGGGTCTCTTTAACAAACAATTGTGCTTTCACCAATCAGAAAAGCTCCCTACTAATCAACTAATCAATTAAAGTGGATTAGTTGATTCATCTGCTAAAGTTTGCAGCCCCATATGTTAGATCTGCTTTTATTGAATTGCTAAGGATACTTTTTATAAATATGCATTGTGGCTGTTGTTTTAAGTACACCACCTTCTGGAGGAATCCATTCCACTGTGAAGCAGCTCTTACTGCTAGAAAGTTCTTCCTAATGTTTAGTAGGAATGTCCTTCCTTGTCATTTGGAATCTATTGGTTTGGCTCCTAGCCTTGGGAGAAGCAGAAAACAAGCTTGCTCCACGTGACAACCCTATAGATATTTGAAGATGGCTATCATATTTAGCTTGCTGGGACATGGGTGGCACTGTGGGTTAAACCACAGAGCCTAGGACTTGCCAATCAGAAGGTCGGCGGTTCGAATCCCTGAGATGGGGTGAGCTCCCGTTGCTCGGTCCCTGCTCCTGCCAACCTAGCAGTTCGAAAGTGCAAATAGATAAATAGGAACTGCTCTGGCGGGAAGGTAAACGGCGTTTCCGTGCGCTGCTCTGGTTCGCCAGAAGCAGCTTAGTCATGCTGGCCACATGACCTGGAAGCTGTACGCCGGCTCCCTTGGCCAATAAAGCGAGATGAGCACCCCACAGTTGGTCATGACTGGACCTAATGGTCAGGGGTCCCTTTACCCCTTTACCTTTATCATATTTACCTTAACCTTTTGCCTGCCCAGTGGAAAGCAAAGAGCTTCTCCCTTTTTTAAAAAAATTGAAAAATTACTTTTCAGTTTCTTGATGCATATTCCCAGCACAGAACTTTAACAATGAAGTTAGAGCCCTTAGGCGGGTGTTAACCCTATATACGCTTACCCCACTGAGCTTAGTGAGCCTTATAGGACTGCATTGTTAATAACCTGAATATCAGATTTTACACAATGCTGCCCTCTGCTGCTTTAAAATGCTTCTGAACTTTTACGAATGCAACGGCTTTTCAAAAGCTTAGAGCCCAGCCACACTTTCGCATGACCTGCATTTTGATCGCATTGCGTACCGATTAATTTCTCTGGGTCTACAAGCTTTTCTTGCTGTTCCATGGCTTTGCCTTGAGAAAAACCCAATCTTACCTGCTGAATTGAAGCTCGGTTAAGTGAAAAGCTCTCTTCGGATTTTCCGAGTGTCTGATAATATCCGATTGAGCGGATAAGATCGGATTTTTGTTAGGTGCAACTATGGAACAATGAGAAAAGCTCTTGGAAATTAATTGGTACATAATAATCTAGATCAGGGTAAAGAGGAAGTGTGGACAAATGCTTTGTTTTCGTAAACAGCCTTTAGGTAGAGGTAAAGGGACCCCTGACCATTAGGTCCAGTCGTGACCGACTCTGGGGTTGCGTCGCTCATCTCACTTTATTGGCCGAGGGAGCCTGCGTACAGCTTCCGGGTCACGTGGCCAGCATGACTAAGCCGCTTCTGGCGAACCAGAGCAGCTCATGGAAACGCCGTTTACCTTCCCACTGGAGTGGTACCTATATATCTACTTGTACTTTGACGTGCTTTCGAACTGCTAGGTTGGCAGGAGCAGGGACCGAGCAACGGGAGCTCACTCCGTCATGGGGATTCAAACCACCGACCTTCTGATCAGCAAGTCCTAGGCTCTGTGGTTTAACCCACAGCGCCACCCGCATCCCAAAAAGCCTTTAGTTTTTCTAAAACTATATTGATTCCCTGGCAGATCCGGTCCTACCATTAGGCAGAGCCAAGCGGCCATTTCAAGCATCAGGTGATGGGATGTTTGGGAAGGCAATAGTGGCAACACACACAAGCATACCAGTTTCTCCTGATAGGAAAGGGGGAGAAATTTTCAATTCAATTCGCATCTTCCAAAACAATATGCAAACTGTAACACAGTGATCTATCAAAATGTGCACATCTCTGAATTTTGCAACACAATTCTCCAGTCAAGTGATGGAATACTATTCAGCTTCCATATCCCTAGATGGTTGGTGGAAAGACCCTGAGTGAGAGGCGGGGAAGGGAAGAGACTGATAGAAGAAAGGAAAGCTCCCGAGTTAGCTGTGAGGGCTCACCTCTTTCTGCGGGTAACAAGGGTTAAGACAGGGGTCAGCAAACTTTTTCAGCAGGGGGCTGATCCACTGGCCCTCAGACCTTGTGGGGGGCCAGAATATATTTTTTGGGGGGGAAATGAATGAATTCCTATGCCCCACAAATAACCCAAAGATGCATTTTAAATAAAAGAACACATTCTACTCATGTAAAAACACCAGGCAGGCCCCACAAATAACCCAGATTTGCATTTTGAATAAAATGACACATTCTACTCATGTAAAAACACGCTGATTCCCGGACCGTCTGGAGGCTGGATTTAGAAGGTGATTGGGCTCAATCCAGCCCCTGGGCCTTAGTTTGCCTACCCATGGGTTAAGAGCTAACTTTGAGAGAAGGCCCTGCCTTTTCTTTTCTTTTCTCTTTCTCTGCTTTTGTTTTTATTTAAATTAGCTTCTTTTACATTACAGTGGTACCTTGGGTTACAGACGCTTCAGGTTACAGACTCCGCTAACTCAGAAATAGTACCTCAGGTTTAGAACTTTGCTTCAAGATGAGAACAGAAATTGCGTGGCGGCGGCACGGCAGCAGCGGGAGGCCCTATTAGCTAAAGTGGTGCCTCAGGTTAAGAACAGTTTCAGGTTAAGAACGGACCTCCGGAACGAATTAAGTTCTTAACCCAAGGTACCACTGTACTGCATCATGGAAAAGGTTTAATAAAATCTTATGGGGGGGGGATTCCATGTCGCATCAGTGCAAGAATTTCGGCTTGCGCAGGGGGGGGGGGACTCCACCTCATGTGTGCTACATACCCTCCCCAAATATGCTCCCCCGTTTTTCCAGAGAAAATCTGAAGTGACGAAGGAAGCTCTTGCATATGACGAACCAGATATATGCAAACCAGATATACGAGGCTCAGGAGCAAAAGCTTTTCCCTCTTAAAGGTAATTATACATGTAATTATTGCTTTGATAACATTATGACGGCTATATATTTAAATGTAACAAGGGTGCCAAACAGGATAATAATGTATGCTTAATTGGTAGGGTAAGTTTATGTTTTATAAGAAAGTGTTATAAGAAAGGGTGCTCATCAATGGTTCCTCTTCATCCTGGAGAAGAGTGACTAGTGGGGTGCCACAGGATTCTGTCTTGGGCCCGGTCTTATTCAACATCTTTATCAACGACTTGGAGGATGGACTCAAGGGCATCCTGATCAAATTTGCAGATGACACCAAACTGGGAGGGGTGGCTAATACCCCAGAGGACAGGATCACACTTCAAAATGACCTTGACAGATTAGAGAACTGGGCAAAAACAAACAAGATGAATTTTAACAGGGAGAAATGTAAAGTATTGCACTTGGGCAAAAACAACAACGAGAGGCACAAATACAAGATGGGTGACACCTGGCTTGAGAGCAGTACATGTGAAAAGGATCTAGGAGTCTTGGTTGACCACAAACTTGACATGAGCCAACAGTGTGACGCGGCAGCTAAAAAAGCCAATGCAATTCTGGGCTGCGTCAATAGGAGTATAGCATCTAGATCAAGGGAAGTAATAGTGCCACTGTATTCTGCTCTGGTCAGACCTCACCTAGAATCATAGAATCATAGAATCATAGAGTTGGAAGAGACCACAAGGGTCATCGAGTCCAACCCCCTGCCAAGCAGGAAACACTATCAGAGCACTCCTGACATATGGTTGTCAAGCCTCCTCTTCTCCAGGCTTCTCCAGACACAGTACTCCAGGTGAGGTCTGACCAGAGCAGAATACAGTGGCACTATAACTTCCCTTGATCTAGATGCTATACTCCTATTGGAGTACTGTGTCCAGTTCTGGGCACCACAGTTCAAGAAGGACACTGGCAAACTGGAACGTGTCCAGAGGAGGGCAACCAAAATGGTCAAAGGCCTGGAAACGATGCCTTATGAGGAACGGCTAAGGGAGCTGGGCATGTTTAGCCTGGAGAAGAGGTGGTTAAGGGGTGATATGATAGCCATGTTCAAATATATAAGAGGATGTCACATAGAGGAGGGAGAAAGGTTGTTTTCTGCTGCTCCAGAGAAGCGGACACGGAGCAATGGATCCAAACTACAGGAAAGAAGATTCCACCTAAACATTAGGAAGAACTTCCTGACAGTAAGAGCTGTTCGACAGTGGAATTTGCTGCCAAGGAGTGTGGTGGAGTCTCCTTCTTTGGAGGTCTTTAAGCAGAGGCTTGACAACCATATGTCAGGAGTGCTCTGATGGTGTTTCCTGCTTGGCAGGGGGTTGGACTCGAAGGCCCTTGTGGTCTCTTCCAACTCTATGATTCTATGATTCTATGAAAAGGCAGCTGGGAAAGCAGTTGGCAGACAGATAGAAATAGAGAGACCGTTAGTGCAGTTGGTTCTTGTGTGAGGGGAGGTAGAAGAGTTAGAGACAGAAGAAAATGCATTTACATGCATTTATTTGTGTTTGCAATAAACTACAATCTTCATTCGGGACGCGGGTGTTGTTGTGGGTTAAATCACAGAGCGTAGGATTTGCCGATCAGAAGGTCGGCGGTTCGAATCCCCGCGACGGGGTGAGCTCCCGTTGCTCGGTCCCTGCTCCTGCCCACCTAGCAGTTCAGAAGCACATCAAAGTGCAAGTAGATAAATAGGTACCGCTCCGGCGGGAAGGTAAATGGCGTTTCCATGTGCTGCTCTGGTTTGCCAGAAGCAGCTTAGTCATGCTGGCCACATGACCCAGAAGCTGTACGCCGGCTCCCTCGGCCAATAAAGCGAGATGAGCGCCGCAACCCCAGAGTCGGTCACGACTGGATCTAATGGTCAGGGGTCCCTTTACTTTTACCTTACAATCTTCATTGTTAACTTAAGAACCTGACTGAGACTAAGTGATTTACCAGGGAGGACCTGGTTGGTGGCAGCAGATTAGTGGTGTATGGGTCAATAGTCCTTGAAACGACCGGGGGCTTTACCTGAGATTCCTGTATTGCAGAGGGTTGGACTAGATGACCCTCAGGATCCCATCCAACTCTACAATTCTATCATTCTATAATGGCAAAATACAGCGAAAACCTGTGAAGGAGTCCACAGGCCTCTGTGGTTGATTTGTCAGAACCGCACTCCTATTTAATCCAGGACTGCACTTGATTTGATTGCAGCCTGTTTTTTTCACACATACCTCACCGTATTGCTACCTAATAAATGACATTTCATATTGACATGAGTACAGCACAGCTCAGTCATCACAGATGAGATCTCGTAAAATCCATGGAGGAAATTAAGGTAAATGAGTCAGGCAACCAGCATTTCAACTAATAAAAGGGGGGAGGGAAGTGGACTTCCCATTCAGATTTCTAGGTATGTGTACTGATAAAAAAACTCACATCTCCAGAAATGACAGCATGGAACGAAGTTTATGCACAAAGAAAACACTGGGAGATTTACTGTTTCAGTTAGTATGCTAGGTGTTTCGACTAATTTTGCCCCCCTCATTATGCTTTTATGTGACAAATTAATTGCACGTCTGGCTTGGCAGCGAGTGATGGGGTGTCCAGGGGACAATTTGTTTGCAATAGGAACCTACATGATTTGAAACACAGCTACCTTTTGAAATTCACATTTCTCTGAATTTTGTGATGCAGTTCTCTAGCTGAAAGGTGTGTGCCAGAATTCATGTATTTTTAATGTGTGTGGGTTTTTTTTGGGGGGGGGGAGGATTGTTAACAGGAACACACCTACCCGTGCCACCAAAATTCTCCATAGCCTTTAAATGCCTTTAAATGCCCTTTGAAACAGGCTTCTTACTGTCATTGTGTTCCTGCCTCCCATGGAAAATACTATTTTGTTTGTTGTTGTTTAGTTGTGTCCGACTCTTCCTGACCCCATGGACCAGAGCACGCCAGGCACTCCTGTCTTCCACTGCCTCCCGCAGTTTGGTCAAACTCAAGTTGGTAGCTTCAAGAACACTGTCCAACCATCTTGTCCTTGTCATCCCCTTCTCCTTGTGCCCTCCATCTTTCCCAACATCAGGGTCTTTTCCAGGGAGTCTTCTCTTCTCATGAGGTGGCCAAAGTATTGGAGCCTCAGCTTCAGGATCTGTCCTTCCAGTGAGCACTCAGGGCTGATTTCCTTCAGAATGGATAGGTTTGATCTTCTTGCAGTCCATGGGACTCTCAAGAGTCTCCTCCAGCACCAGAATTCAAAAGCATCAATTCTTTGGCGATCAGCCTTCTTTATGGTCCAGCTCTCATTTCCATACATCACACGGTGGCAAAGCTGGACCAAAACATTTTGCTGCCTGACATAAATTCAAGGTATAAAATACCCAAGACTGATCAATTTATTTTGGCACCTGAGGTGGGAAATCCCAGAAGCACTTCTTGCGCTCCCTAGAAATAAAAAGAATACAAGAAAAATGTTGCACGACACCCCTCCCCCCCCCAAAAAAAATCTTTGAGCAGTGCAATATTCTGGGGGTTGGTTGCAGGCGATTACTCAGGGTTTGTGCTCCCTTTGGAATGAGGCACAGCAAAAACTGTGGTGTTTTTAGGATAGATGGTTTATATACATCCTGAGCCTACAGTGGAGGGGCTCATAGCATCAACACCCCAAGAGAGTCTTGCTTCACCCATAGTCACAGCCTTGGATGTGAGCAGAAATCAGGCATAGCCAGGGCCGGATTTAGGTTTGAAAAAAGAGGCTCTAAGCTACTGAAGGTAATGGGGCCCTTTCTATGTCCAGCTGTCCTTTGTCAACAACCAATTGTCGCTTTTTTTTGTGTTGAATATATGTTGTATGGTAATTTAGGGAACTAATAGGTATCTAAAGCCTTTTGCACATGCAGAATGTAGGCACCCTATATATAGGAATGAGCAAACCAGTAATATTTTAGGGAGCAGGCTAGCAGGCGGGGCCCATTATTTACATCATAGGAGCCTACACAACACAAAACACTTTTGCTGTATGTAGGTTTTATTTTATTTGTTTTTTTTATCTTATATTTTGGAAATGTACATCCAGGTGTTTTTTCCCCTTTCATTTTTTTTCCGGCCCCCAAGAGAGCGGGGTCCTAAACTATAGCTTGTTTAGCTTATATGTAAATCTGGCACTGGGCCGCATAGCTCTGCCTCACAGGCTTCTGCTTGCTTCTTCCCCCAGCATCTAGCTCTCACACACGCAACTCACCTGTGGCCTTTTTCTTTTCTAATGCCCCGCCCATCTGGCACAGAGCCACTTCCTTTGTTACCTTAATGCCCCGTATTTAGAGGGCCATTATCAAGAAGATTGCCTGGCTGTTCCGTCACTTTCAATCCTTACTTAGATGCCTACAATCACTGGATCCAGGAATGAGAAGGGTCTTGGCATGCAGCCTACCCTACTGCCACTTCAATACAATAGCAAATGAAACAGTGGACTCAATAGCATCATAGAATCGTAGAGTCAGAAGGGGCTCCAACGGTCATCCAGCCCAACCTCCTGCAATGGAGAAAATAGAATTATAGCAGGCTTCCTCAACCTCGGCCCTCCAGATGTTTTGAGACTACAATTCCCATCATCCCTGACCACTGGTTCTGGTAGCTAGGGATCATGGGAGTTGTAGGCCAAAAACATCTGGAGGGCCGAGGTTGAGGAAGCCTGAATTATAGCATCAGAGGCTAAGGCCTAGGGCTGGCTCTGGTCAAGTCTTGGGTGAATCAGTCTCTCTCTTTCTGTTTTACAACAATCATGGGAAGATTAGAAAGGTACAGTTCTTTGCACATTGAAACATGCTGCATCAGTGGATTGCAAGAATCAGGCAGGACAGAGTTGAAATCTGACACAAGGTGGCAGTCACACACTTTCCTATTTTCCACCTCTCTCTCTCTCTCTCTCTCTCTCTCTCTCTCTCTCTCTCTCTCTCTCTCTCTCTGTCTGTCTTGTAAAGGCACAAAAGGCAGAGGGAGCCAGAGACTTTCCTCTTTGAAATCTCCTCCCTCACTTGAAGTTCCTTGAAGTACCTTTCAGAATCCCAGCCACTCTATTGGAAACTGGGCATCAAGCAGCAACCATGCATGAACCCGATTACTTATTTCTCTCTCTCTCTCTCTCTCCATCCTTATGAACACTTCAGGAATCTGCGGCTAAACCTGCTCACTTCCTTCCCTCTCCCCTCCCCCTCCCTTTCTTTAGCTGCATGCAACAATTTCAGGCATTTGAAGCGAATGTTGCTTGTGACAGTTGCAGAGAGGAAAATAAATGGTCCAGAGTCCTTCTGCATCAGAGGGAGGGCTGGGGCAGAAAAACCCAGGCATGCCTTCTTTTAATTTCCACACACAGTACTGCAGAAGAGGGCATGGAATGCAGCGCTTTTTATTCTATTTTTAGAAGGGAGATAAAGGAGTCTGTTTTGGATTATGCCTCTCGGGGCCGGATTAATTCACGCAAGGTATTAGTTAACAATAGGCAGACGGTCTCATGTTCCATCCCCAACATCTCCATTTAGGGCCAGGAATATTCCCAATCTGTTCTAAACCTCGGAGAGCTGTTGCCAGTCAGTGTAGACAATACTGAGCTCCTGGATGGACCAAGGATGCAACATGCAGTGCCTTGATTTTTCAACATCAACTTCGTTGGACTGGTCATGTTGTGCGGATGCCTGATCATCATCTTCCAAAGCAACTACTCTATTCCAAACTTAAAAATGGAAGGCGTTATGATGGTGGTCAACAAAAGAGGTTTAAAGACTCTCTCAAGGCAAATCGAAAAAAATGTAGTATAAACACCGACAACAGGGAAACACTGGCCTGCGAGCACTCCAGTTGGAGAACAGCCTTTACCAAAGGTGTCATGGGCTATGAAGATGCTCAAACTCAGGACGAAATGGAGAAATGTGCTAAGAGGAAGGCACGCTTGGTAGGGCCTCACCATGATCAACTTCTGCCCAGAAACCAATGTCCCCACTGTGGAAGGGCGTGTGGATCCAGAATTGGCCTCCACAGTCACTTACGGACTCACTGTTAAAACCGTGTTAATGGAAGACAATCTTACTCAGCTACGAGTGATCGCCAAAGAAGAAGAATGCAAGTCTGCATTAATACATTGGAGACTCTGTTTGGTCCATAGAAGTGCAGTGGCGAAGATTGTCCTTGAACAAGCACCTCCTTGTGGGAACAGCCACCCATCCACCCAACCAAAGCACTCATAAGCATGTCCGAGAGTCTTGTGGTATCCAATGCTGGATCATATATGGCTGGGAGATGGGTGCATAGGTTGCTCTTGGAGGTGTGGCCCTCCAGGCGTGCAGTTGGACACCAAATGTACAGTTGTCAAAAAGAAAGGTTGTACAGTTGGAGCACTAATAATGTGAAGATGGAAAAACTGAGTGGGAAACTAGACATATTAGGCTTATTAACTGTGTTAAGATCCCTTAAATCAGATGTTTTCAACCTTTTCGAGTCCATGGCTCCCTTGACCAACTATACTCTTTGAGCCAGTGTGGTGTAGTGGTTCAGAGCGGAGGACTCATAATCTGGTGAACCGGGTTCGCGTCTCCGCTCCTCCACATGCAGCTGCTGGGTGACCTTGGGCCAGTCACACTTCTCTGAAGTCTCTCAGCCCCACTCACCTCACAGAGTGTTTGTTTTGGGGGAGGAAGGGAAAGGAGAATGTTAGCCGCTTTGAGACTCCTTAGGGTAGTGATAAAGCGAGATATCAAATCCAAACTACTACTACTACTACTACTACTCTTCTTCTTCTTCTTCTTCTTCCTCTTCTTCTTCTTCTTCCTCTTCTTCTTCTTCTTCTTCTTCTTCTTCTTCTTCTTCTTCTTCTTCTTCTTCTTCTTCTTCTTCTTCTTCTTTCTGTGGCACCCAGGAGCCCAGTTCTGTCACCCCTTGCCTGCAGAGCTGGCAGCCTCTTGCCCTTTTTCAAACATTCTCCCTTGTGGAGTGCTCCCTCGGCCTCTTCTCCTCTCCCTTCTCGGGAGTCCTCCAGGCAGCCGCTGCTGCCGCCCCTGGTCTCTGAGGTGCCCCCCTCCCTGCCCCAAAGAGAGGTGACTCCTCACACTGTCCATTCCCAACAGCAAGGGCTGGAGGAATGGCTGGCTGACTGGGCTCCCTCACCCACTTGCTTGCTTACTGAGGCCTCCTCAGCTCCTGGCAACCAGCACCCCTGGCCAGCCCCAGAGGCACCATTCAACTGGAGAGCCTGTAGTCAGGGCTGCTGCAACAAACAGCTGTGCAAGCCTTTGGGAGGCAGAGATGCGAGAGGGCAGAAGAGGAGGGAGGGAAGGAAAGAAAGAAAGAGGGACAGAGACCAGTGTTGCCCACCATACCCCTGACCATCATTCTAGACACCCCAGGCTGCCATGGCACACTGGTTGAAAACCACTGCCTTAAATGACAGGCAATTTCAGGGACAGTGTGTGCACAGATTGCACATGGATGGAATGCATGCAGTTTCCACACTTAAAACAAGATGCTCGTATTAAAGCACCTTCTTCTATTTTGGCCAGAACCTCCAACTTCTTTGGACAGGTGACATTATTGAACCAAGGCAGGTTCATGAGCAAATCGCAGAATTACTTCTATGGTGAAATGGCCTCTTATGTGTAAGCTGTGCTCCCCCCCCCCCCCAGCCAGAGCAACAACTTAATGGTGAGTTCTGGCACCTTTTTTCTTTTTAAAGAAAGCACTGGGTGTAAAGCAAAGCAATTTTGTGTTCATTGGCTTTTGTGTGCCTTTATGCAGAGAATTTGTGCCTTTATGACAGAATTTGTGCAGTTGGGAAATCTGCTTTTAACCCCCTCCCCTTTCCATGAAACCTTCAGCATATCTTCTCAGTCCTCATTCCCAGTCCCTAACCAAGCCTAAAAAACACATAAATACAGTGGTACCTCAGTTTACATATGCTTCAGGTTACAGACTCTGCTCACCCAGAAATAGTACCTCGGGTTAAGAACTTTGCTTCAGGATGAGAACAGAAATCACGCGGTGGTGGTGCAGTGGCAGCAGGAGGCCCCATTAGCTAAGGTGGTGCTTCAGGTTAAGAACAGTTTAAGGTTAAGAACAGACCTCCAGAACGAATTAAGTACTTAACCCGAGGTACCTCTGTAGATCAATACTTTGCTAACATGCAGCTCTCTCTCTTCCCTCCCCTGATGTTAAAATGTAAATTGTAAACTGCTTAGCAGGGGTGGGGATCAGGTGGATGAAACTTTGTTCCCAGCCATGAGCAACCAATAAATGAAGAATTCTGCTTGCTGAAGAGTCCTGTGCAACTGGAAAGCTTTCATGCTTCCATTCCAATAGCAATGGATTTTAAAAAAAATGTTTGTTTGGGCATCACTTAGGGCAGATGTATGCTACACATTTATGAAGTGCTTTTTTTCTTTTTTAAAAAAATGTTTAGAGGTACTCTCATTTTCCTACTCATATTAAAATACTGCCCTTCAACGAGGCCAAACTTAGATTCACGAAATGTTTAGGGGTATGTGTACCCCTGCGTCCCCCCAGGGGAAAAAAGCACTGCATTTATGAGTGTTTATAACAATTTCACTGTGACAGGCCCCCCAGCCTCCCCCTCCCCATGATAATTCCAATTAAGGGAGGATACAGAGAAATACCCCTGCACTTAGGTAAGGTTAACCCTGCAATCCTATACATTTCTATTAAGAAGTAAATATTGGAGTACTGGTACTTCGAAGTTGGGCTGCAGTGCAGCAGCTTAAACCAGTTTAAAAACCCGTAGTGTTTTAAAATGCCTTGATTTCCTCCCCCTCCTGGGACGGGGGGCGGGGGGAGACAGCTGTCTATGTGCCAAACGAATGTTGTGGGAACCGTGCCTTTGAAAGACCACTCCCCTCTCCTCCCAAGATGGATTTGTAAACCCATTTCCCATACTTGGAGAAACCCTCTCGCTTGAACCAAAAGGCTCACATTTCTCCCTCGTTCCCATTGTACACCTGGCAACACCCCCCACCCTCCCGCGGGACTGCCCTTCCTCATCTCAGGAGCGGAGTGGAGAAGGTAAGGGATTGGGGTGAGGGCTTGCAGAAGGAAGAGAGGGAATGGGTGCCGGGCATTATTCTTGCGTCTTGGAATCGCTGTATATATCTCCCCCACCAACCCACCTCGCTACTCCCCCCCCCTTTCTCCTCTTTCCCCTCATTTCCACCTTCCAGTCTTTCACCGGCTTCCTTCTTCCTCTCCCATTGCTGCTGATCAAACAGAAGAAAAGGGCAACTGACGGGAGAGAAACAAAGTTTTCCTAAGAGTTTGCTGCTTGGTTTTGAGCTTGCGCGCGCGCGCTGCTGCTGCAAAGTCTGGTTTTCTCGCAGGGAATTGCACCCACTTTGCAATGCACTAAAGCAAAATTGTTCCTGGCTGCAAAGGTTTGTTTGATTTCCAACCCATCCGGCTTTGACCATTTAAAAAATGAAATAAAATAGTAATTGGGTGTGTCTTAAAAAAAAAAAAACCTTAAGAGAGGATGGGGTGGGTGGAAAGAAAGGCGAAACATTCTAAATAGCTAATCCCCCCTCCCTTTCCTATTCTTCTTACCTTCGTTTCATCAGTGAACAAAGACACATCTGTGCGCCCTGTAATGATGGGGTATAGAAATAATTTTCCCAGAGAGATGCAGATGAGGAAGGGAAGGGGATTTGGAGTGAGTGGGTGCGCGCGTTCGTTTAAAGGGAAAGCGAGAAATGTCTCCATCTGTAGGTTTTGGAGACGTGGCTGTGTATTTGGGTGGGTGGGTGTGCTGTGCGCTTTCTGTGGAGCGCGGTTGCCTAATCGGAACAGCCAAGAAATGCGCAAAAGCGCGCCTTGCCAGATAAATGGATAGCTTTCCTTCCTTGCAAGCAACAGCCCTCTCTCGGCGCCTGGGGCTCTGCTATTCTGCCGGCGATGATGGTGGAGGAGAGCTTGCCAGGCCCGCTGACTGTGTGAAACGGATCCTGTCCCAATATAATCCCTCGAGGCTAAATCTGAGCCGCGGCGGTGTGGGGGAAACCCTCAGGACGCTCCCCCGGCCGTCAGTGAAGGCGAGAGTGCCAGTGCGCACGTGCAGAGCGCGCCCATTCGCTTGAGATGCGCAAGGCTTCAGTTTGAACCCGGGCTGAACCTGCACGTCTTTTCCCCATCCCCCTCACTTCTCAATGGCAGGGCACACCCCTGTTATGTAGGTGCAGTGGTAAGAAAGTACAGAGTGCCTCTGAACATGTGCAGAGAGCCTTCCCTCAGCACTATGCAAGGATTTGTTGTTGGGATTCAAGCCATTTATTTATTTTGAGACTAGAGAAAGGCAATAAAATAAGTAACTTGCGGGAATGTTTTAGCTACTTTTTGAGAAAGGTCAATACTGTACAACGCCTCTGCTCACCCGTCCCCAGGATTGCCTTGCGTTTTCACCGGTGATTCTCCGAACCTGTCACAGGTGTAGCAAATAGCACCTTGCAGCTCCCTTGTTTTGTTTTGTGACTATGCAGGAATGTTAATTCAGGAATGAATGCAGAGAGGGGCCTTTGTGAAATGAAATGGACATTCCAGCCGCCCTAGGTTTTTATATTTGTATTCTGCAACATGTGGTAAATGCAAGAAACACATTGAGTATCATGTGTGGAAATGTTTTGGTTTTTTTTGGGGGGGGGAGAGATTTGCCTTGCAGTCTGTTAATGCTGTTAACTTGAGGTAGAAAGTGGAAGAGAGAGTTTTTCGAGCACATTCTTTCCTTTGGAAGCTATGTGTTCACATGACAGATGTGGGAAGTGCCAAAAACTGATTGAGGGAACTTCCTGACGGCCTGTTTATTGTACATTTATCACGGTTAGTTTGCAGGGAGATTAGATGACAGCTGTCTAAGGAGCATTCCTTTTGAATTGTTTGTGGGGATGCTGACTATTTAATAATATCCTGCCAGGGTCTCCTGTCATTCCCTTCCAGTTCTGGCACGTGGCCTGCCCCGCACTTTAACATGACAAAGGCCAATATTTCTAAACTTAAAAGTGTGCAAGCTTACCTGTTGAATGTACTCAGGCTGCATTTCTCTCTTTTGATTCAGAGTTGCAGGTAATATGATGAGTGGTATCCTAAAGGTAAAGGGACCCCTGACCATTAGGTCCAGTTGTGACCGACTCTGGGGTTGCGGCGCTCATCTCGCTTTATTGGCCGAGGGAGCCGGCGTACAGCTTCCGGGTCATGTGGCCAGCATGACTAAGCCGCTTCTGGCGAACCAGAGCACACCTTCCCGCTGGAGCGGTACCTATTTATCTACTTGCACTTTGACATGCTTTCAAACTGCTAGGTTGGCAGGAGCAGGGACCGAGCAATGGGAGCTCACCCCGTTGTGGGGATTCGAACTGCCAACCTTCTGATCGGCAAGTCCTAGGCTCTGTGGTTTAACCCACAGCGCCACCTGCTTCCCTACTGTATCCTACTGGTGATCTAATAGTGAGTGCAGAACTTTTAATGCTATTAGAGCAGGAGTCAGCAAACCTTTTCAGCAGGGGGCCGGTCCATTGTCCCTCAGACCTTGTGGGGGGCCGGACTATATTTTGAGAAAAATAATAATGAACAAATTACTATGCCCCACAAATAACCCAGAGATGAATTTAAAATAAAAGGGCACATTCTACTCATGTAAAAACACGCTGATTCCTGTACCGTCTGCGGGCCGGATTTAGAAGGCGATTGGGCCAGGTCCAGCCCCCGGGCCTTAGTTTGCCTACCTGTGGAGTAAACAAACAAACAAACAAACAAACAGATTGTGTGCTGCACTTGCAGAAAGGACTCACGTCTATCGGTTCTGCATTCCCCTCAAGTTGCCCACAGCTGGCTTGTCCCCAGCAGCATACCATATACACATCGCTCAAGAGTTCTCCTGTGTGGCCACCATGTGATGAACACAACTGCTCAGCAGATGCACAGAGAAAAGTCTTGCCCCTCCTGTTCTGATCACCGCTGCCAGCCTTCCCGTTGCGGTGCATTGCTGGCGCCAGTCTTCGTTGGCTTCCGAGAACCTTCACAGCAGCTGAAACAGCAGGGCTGCATTTCACCTGTCCTATATGAGTTTCCAACATGTGTGGAATAGCTTTAAAAAAAAGGGGGGGGGGAATGATACTGCTCAGATTGTTGCAGTAGCTTTCCTGTGCCTGAACAACAGGCACATACTGTATTATTGATATAGTATTTTGTTTTGTCATCCCTGACCACTGGTCCTGTTAGCTAGGGATGATGGGAGTTGTAGTCCCAAAACAGCTGGAGAGCCAAGTTTGGCCATGCCTGCCATACATCAATTGTCAGGTTTTAAGGATGCAATCCTATTCCTGTTTGAATGCCTGTCTTCCTTCTAAGCAAATGTGTGTGGTGTTGTACTGAAGAGATTTCTGCCGCTCACAGATTTTGCAAAAGGCCTGCTGTTTCAAGCCAGTTCACCCTCAACAATGTGCTACATAGCAGCCAACTCCTAGGGACTGAGGCCCCCGCTAAAATATTTGAGGGAGCCAGGGGGCAGAGGCTCCAGAGTTGATGGGCATTGCCATTCAAATGATGTGCGTGTTTTTTGTTTTTTAAAGTAGCACACGCAATCCAGTGGCACCTGCACACCTGTCCTTCTGGCCTCCATTGTCCCAGGTGTGATGAGTTGGGATTTTCAGGTTAAAATCCTGAAAACCTTACCAAGCAATGTGCTCAACCTTCCTGCTATGTGTGTATGTATAACCTTCATAGTTTGAATTAAGTAGCTGGGATTAAAAAAAATATAGTGAATTCTGGAGTTTAAAATCTTCAAATTGAATGTCACTTTAACTTGAAATAACACAGATGTTGCAGAAAGCTTTATTCCTCCCTTGGGCTGGTCATGCTGTCTTATCCCAGAAACAATATCTTTGGATTTTACATTGGTTTTAACATCACGCTTGTGAAAGCTTCCTCGGTAAACCATTCAAGTTACAAGAGACTGTTGGGCCCAAGGAGTAAATCTCAAACATTTTTGACCTGACCTTTTCCCCCCTTGATGGTTCTATTCCAGACCTTTCTGCTATTCTGCCCCCTAGCATATTCGCATCCCTAATACCTGGAGAAATGATGTTTATCCTGGCAGCTGAAAGTCTAGTAGTGAATTAATTTGAAACCCGTATCCCCTTCACTAGGGATGTGGGTGGTGCTGTGGTCTAAACCACTGAGCCTTGAGCTTGCTAATCAGAAGGTTGGCAGTTTGAATCCCCGCAACAGAGTGAGCTCCTGTTGTTCGGTCCCTGCTCCTGCCCACCTAGCAGCTCGGAAGTACATCAAAATTCAAGTAGATAAATAGGTACCGCTCCGGCGGGAAGGTAAACAGCATTTCCGTGTGCTGCTCTGGTTCGCCAGAAGTGACTTAGTCATGCTGGCCTCATGACACAGAAGCTGTACGCCGGCTCCCTCGGCTAATAAAGTGAGATGAGCGCCACAACCCCAGAGTCGGCCACGACTGGACCTAATGGTCAGGGGTCCCTTTACCTTTACCTTTATGGTTTGCCCTGCTCTATGGGCTGCATCCTGTGGTAGCTCTGCTCAGACTTAGGTCTATTAATTTCAATGGGTCTAACTTAAGGTTACCAGATTTTTTTCAATGAATCCGGGGACACTTTTCAACTTCAGTCGGAATGGATGGATTTTGTCAGGGGACTGATTTGTAAATCCAGGGACTGTCCCCAGGAAACGGGGACGTCTGGTAACTTTAGTCTAACTCTGAGTAGATCTTAGTTGGATGGGGCACTTTGTTCTTAAAGTGTTTGCCTTCAGCTTCTCCCATTCTAAGGCTGAGCTATCGCTAAGGCGATAAATCACTTTGGAGAACCATGTCAGATTTCTGGTGGGAAATCCCCTGCTGATATGGCCCTCCATACCAAAAAGAAGAAGGAGAAAAATATCCATGCATGAAGAAGAGTAGTATTTCAGGGAGAAGCATTCTAGAGAAGTCTAGAATATGTGCAGGAAGGTTTAATGTGTGCCATGCACTCAACCACAAAAAACAAAAGAACCCAACCCATTTGTTGTCTAAAGTGATTCAGCCCAGACACAGGCTGACAACCTCACTGAGAACTAGGCTAATGAGACTTTCTGCATGACGAGACACCAAGCATGCCCTAACAATATTTGAGCTTCTAGCAAGCAAAAAATAATAAAAATAAAAAATCGCAAATATGTGACGTCCCCTCCACCTATAGAGCACAGGGCATATTTTTGCTGCAGGGGATAGCTTTGTTCCTTGTTTCCCTATTATTTATTTATTTTACGGTTTTAAAATAGTAGTTCTGACTAGATGAGGGCTGCAGCAGAAAAAAAGGGGGGTGGGCATGCACAGTCTCTTCCAAGGAATAAAACTGAGCTATAGGGTTCATTGGACAATGTAGCATTGCAACAAGAAGTAAGTCTTGCTGTTTGTGAATGACACCATAAATTTAAAGCACGAGGCTTCCTCTGAAGAAACCTGGAAACTGTAATTTATTAAGGGAATTGTAGCTCCGTGAGGGGTACACTACAATTCCCAGGATTCTTGTGTGGTGGGTAAGCCATGTCCTTAAATGTGCTTTAAATATATGGTGTGGATGTGACTATATGCCGTATTTTTCTCTCTATAAGACGCACCAGACCACAAGACGCACCTAGTTTTTGGAGAAGGAAAACAAGAAAAAAAATATTCTGAATCTCAGAAGCCAGAACAGCAAGAGGGATCGCTGCGCAGTGAAAGCAGCGATTCCTCTTGCTGTTTTGGCTTCTGGGATAGCTGCGCAGCCTGCATTCAGTCCATAAGACGCACACACATTTCCCCTTACTTTTTAGGAGGGAAAAAGTGAGTCTTATAGTGCAAAAAATACGGTATTTTTTATAGCGTTTGTATTTCCCTTTCCCCCTCAGCTAACAGGAAAATAACCTTGATGAGAATCTTGCTAGCCACAACTGAAATCCCAAAGGGTGACCGCAACATCTGTTGATTAAATACTTCTGTGTGATTACAGGTTTGTTGATGTTACATACATCCGATGACAAGAGAGAAGACCCACCGCTGGTTCAAGATGCTGAGCTGGTTCCTCTTTGTCTTCATAGCCATCACAGCTCAATTAATGACACACGTCCGGGGTCAAGGTAAACTTATCTCTAAGAAACCATTATGTTTCACTAGGGCTCTCTGATGTGCAGAAAAGGGGCTCCTGTGTACAATTCACGCTCTCTCATTAAGCAGTGCATATGGAAACATTTAGATCATGGAAAGACAACATGGTGCTGGCAGATGTGAACTCCAACACCCATCATCCCCTGTCACAATGTAGCCATGGATGATGGGCTTTGTAGTTCCACAATTTTGCAAGGACACCATGTTGGCTGCCCCTGATTTAGACAAACTAGAATGTTTCGATTGGAGGAGTGGCCACTTTGAATCCCAGACAGGATGCCGTGTTTGTGTTTTTGTGCAGGTCATACTATTCGTTTTACTGTACCTCTGAGTGCATGTGGACCATTGTTCTAGGAAGCAGGTCTGGATAACAGGGTACCTTCTTCCTCTACCCCACAATAAGTTATTTTTTTGCCAGTTCCATGAAACAGGTGTGGAATGTATGCAGCCTTTGCCAGTTTAACGCATGCCCTCCGTTTTGTTCAAAGTTTCTGTTTTCTAGCACCTGCCTTCAATAACTGATCACTTCTGCTTGGTTCCATAACAGCTGGTTTTACTTTTAACAAATATAACAATACTGCAGCCATGTTTGCCTAGGAATTGTGACCCTTTTTGACAACTGGATGTGTGCAGGGGTATGCAAAAGACTATTCCTTTCCGTTTATGGATATAGGTGGACATAAATAACTAAGACTCTCCTGGTACTTTAGAAAATCAGGGCTGCAATCATAACCCCATTTACCTGGTAGTAAGCTCCACTATACTCCATGTGACTTACTTCTGAGTAGAGATGGTTTGGATTGCACTCTAACAAATTTATTATGACGTAATAAAGTCCATTTTATTGGATGCACAACGAGTCATCCTCAGCTGCCAGGTATATAAACACATTGGCGCAAAAAGCTAAAAGCTGGAATCAATTGAAAAATGTACTGTCTGTTAAATGTGTGCAGAATAAGACCACTGACCCTTTACAGCAGCAGGATTGGTAGACTAATACATGGTTACCCTTCTGGAAAAAGCTGGGCATGTTTGTTTGGATGTGTTCTCAAGTGCTTCCTAAGTTCATAATTTATTTCTACTAATCTACTTTGCGAGTGCAAGATCTTATGCACTTTATGGTCCAGTGCTATGTATGCTTACTTGAAATTAAGTTGATTTGAATCTACTGAATTTGTGCCCTTGCATTCTGGAAAACGTAAGGCCGGAAAGCAAGGTGGGCCGGGAATGGCAATGCTAGCAACCGGAATGAGAGTCTGCATTTGCTTGTCTGCACACTCTGCAATTCAAACAATATAAGGAAAAAATGAGGTCCTCTTCTCTGTAAGGGAAGCCACCAGCTTTCTGATTCACACACTGAGCATTTCAGACCACCTTCCACGTCTGTCGTCAGGAATTATGTTTCTGGAGCACTAACAACAACAATGAAAAATGTCCAAGTTTCGATATGATCTGCATAAACCCAAAGGCCTTGAACTTGTCTCTCGCCTCCTTTTGGATGAATGCTTTAATGTCGCTGCCGGCCATACGCTTGCACATTCCTGCGAAATCGCTTAACAAGCTCGAGCTTCTGATTTTTATCAGCTAACTTCACCGATACGTAGACTGATTCTTTTTCTTCTTTTGCAAGAAGTGAGATTTTATTCCACAGGCTATAAAGGTGCTCCACAGAAATAAAGATTCCCTCTCCAGGTTGGTGGCCCTGAAGTCATTCCGATCAATATATTGTTGTGTTTGTCCAAGAGTTAGATTTATTTTTATTTTTTCACTTTCTCTAGTTGTATGTGCTTTCTTGTGCAGGAATGATAGTCTTTGCATAACTAAGCTAAATACTTGCTTTAAGGAACTGTTTTGGCCCTTATATGGTCAGTTATCGGCACGGAAATTGTCGGCTCTCGTTTCTTCTCTCTTTCCATTTGAAGAAACAAGCAAACGCTGGGTGGAGATAATCTAGTTATGTAAAGACTTTTCTGCACATTTCTTCTAGACTGTTGTGTTGTAGGTTTCCAGTATATGCACAGAAACACCTGACTGAGTTTGTCTTTCTTTTCCTATCTGTGTTGGACGAGTGACCGGTTCATGGGTTCTGGAAATGTGGTTTGTTTGGTGACGGCTTCTTATCAGTGATGTTGGTGCTCTTGTTTCTCTGATAGGAAAAGGACCATAGCTCAGTAGAAGGACCCATGTAGAGTCCCTTACATCTAGAGCAGTGGTTGCTGACCTTTTTATGACCATGCCCTACCTAAGCATCTCTAAAATCCTGATGCCCCCCCCCACCATGACATATAATTCTTATTATTCAAAAAATGAACTCCTATTCACATGGAGGAAGCCTAAAGGGCCATTAACTTGGTCTAAACCAGGCTTCCTCAACCTCGCCCCTCCAGATGTTTTTGGTCTACAACTCCCATGATCGCTAGCTAGCAGGACCAGTGGTCAGGGATGATGGGAACTGTAGTAAACATCTGGAGGACCTAGATTGAGGAAGCCTGGTCTAAACAAGCTTCCAAATTGCCCCCCTTAAAAAATCAAATCACCCCCCCCGTAGGGCATATATGCCCCATATTGGGAACCGCGGATCTAGACTTAAAAAGATCTCCTCCAATAACAGTACTGGGAAAAACCTTGGCCTGAAGGACAGCTGCCAGTCAGAGTAGAAAATCCTGGGTGAAATGGTCTATTGGGCCAATATTTGGATTATTTGGATTATTTGATATAATTTGGAATATTTAATGTGATTTGATAGGATTGTTAAAGTGGAAAATTTAATAAAAATGATTTTTATTTTTTTTAAAAAGAAATGGTCTATTGGGCCAAGCCCCAGGATTTTTACACCAAACCCAAGATCTCCTTTCGCCCCACCCCCCTTTCAAAAATATTACATTGCTTACAGGGCAGCTTCTATACATATAAATGACCATATGTGAATATGCTTTGTGGGGTTGCACATTGAGGTTTTTTAAAAAAGGACCTTGCAAAGTCCCTGTGGTACAGTGATCTAACTCAGTAAGAGGCAGACTTGTATTTGTGTATTGTGCGTATATAGTTGCGTTGTACACTTAGATACATACATATATAGTCCTGTGAAAGAAACGGATGTTATTTGATCTAAGATGGCATGCGCATTGCCCATTTAAAACACAAATCTTGAGATGGAAAGATGACACAGTCCTTACCAGAGAAGAATGGCAGATTAAATTTATGGACTATGCCAGGTATAGGCAAACCCGGCCCTCCAGATGTTTTGGGACTATAACTCCCATCATCCATGACCACTGGTCCTGTTAGCTAAGGATGATGGGAGTTGTAGTCCCAAAACATCTGGAGGGCCGAGTTTGCCTATGCCTGGACTATGCCGCAATGGCAAAAATGATATAATTTATCTTAAAAATCATTGCAAACCATTAAAATTATTAGTAGGATTGGAATGACAGTTGTAAAGGAGATTTGATAGAATTGGATTAACAGAGAAGATGCAGGAGGGAAAAGGTTAATATAAGGATCCACAAAGGGGAGGAGGAAAGTCCATGGGAATTTGTGGAATTCTCTTTTTGTTTTGGTTGATTGTAAATTTCACAATTTGGAAAATTAAATAAATTTATTTTTTTTAAAAAGATAGAAAAATAACAAAATACTGTACTGTAAACTGTTCATTAGCAAAAATGCTAAACAACAGGACTGGCTTATGGTGGTGCCAGATCAGTGAAAACTAGTCTCGTTCAGCCAAAAACACGACTGATGCCCCATCGACCCTTTGCATTTAAAGCAGTAACAGTCATGACTTCCCTCAAAGAATTCTGGGAACTGTAGTATGTTATGGATGCTGAGAGTTCTTAGGAGACATCTGTTCCCCCCTCACAGAGGTGCAATCCCGAGAGTTTTCTGCGAAGACGGATATGTTTTCAAACCACTCTGGAAAATGCAGTTTTATGAGGGGAATTGTTGTTGTTGTTTAGTCGTTTAGTCGTGTCCGACTCTTTGTGACCCCAGGGACCAGAGCACGCCAGGCACATTTGTCTTCCACTGCCTCCCGCAGTTTGGTCAAACTCATGCTGGTAGCTTCGAGAACATTGTCCAACCATCTCGTCCTCTGCTGTCCCCTTCTCCTTGTGCCCTCCATCTTGCCCAAGATCAAGGTCTTTTCCAGGGAGTCTTCTCTTCTCATGAGGTGGCCAAAGTACTGGAGCCTCAGCTTCAGGATCTGTCCTTCCAGTGAGCACTCAGGGCTGATTTCCTTCAGAATGGATAGGTTTGATCTTCTTGCAGTCCATGGGACTCTCAAGAGTCTCCTCCAACACCATAATTCAAAAGCATCAATTCTTCGTCGATCAGCCTTCTTCATGGTCCAGGTCTCACTTCCATACATCACTACTGGGAAAACCATAGCTTGAACTATATGGACCTTTGTTGGCAAGGTGATGTCTCTGCTTTTTAAGATGCTGTCTAGGTTTGTCATTGCTTTCCTCCCAAGAAGCAGGCGTCTTTTAATTTTGTGACTGCTGGGGTCTCTTAACAATTCCATGCAATTTCAATGAACTACCATTCCCAGGATTCTTTGGGGGAAGCCATGGCCACTTAAAGTGGCGCCGTGATGCTTTAAATACGTGGCTGAATTACGCTTACTTGCCAGGGGTGGGAACCGAAATGAAATCAGTTAAGGCTACTTTGTAAAGGAGCCTAGAAAAGTTAAAAAAGGTAAAGGTACCCCTGCCCGTTCGGGCCAGTCTTGACAGAATCTAGGGTTGTGCGCCCATCTCACTCAAAGAGGCCAAGTGCCAGCGCTGTCCGAAGACACTTCCGGGTCACGTGGCCAGCGTGACATCGCTGCTCTGGCGAGCCAGAGCCGCACACGGAAACGCCGTTTACCTTCCCGCCATAAAGTGGTACCTATTTATCTACTTGCACTTAAGGGTGCTTTCGAACTGCTAGGGTGGCAGGCGCTGGGACCGAACAGCGGGAGTGCACCCCGCCACGGGGATTCGAACCACCGACCTTTCGATCGGCAAGCCTTAGGCACTGAGGCTTTAACCCACAGCGCCACCCGTGTCCCTCTAGAAAATTTACTAGCCTGAAAACATTTTGCTAGCCTGCTGGAGGCTGACAGATGGAGAGCCACACCCCTCCCACAGTAGCCTTTGACTTTCTATAATGGGTGAAAAGGAAGGGGACTTTTGTCCTCTGGCAGCCCACCTGGTTTCTATACTGATCACCGAGGAAGGACAGACCACTGCATCCTTTCACACACACCCCACTCCTTCAATGGCTTAGCATCTTGTTCTCATTCATTCATTCAAAGTCTCTGTATCCCACTCCTCAGCCAGAACGTTCCAGAGCAGCTTCCTTATCAGTGAAAACAGTCCCTGCCCTTGGGCTTACTATCTAAAAAGACACCGCACAAAAGGGGTGGAGGTGGAAGAAGAGAACAAGTGAATTCAATTCATTGTTGCCTATGGCTACCAGGCAAGTGATTAATTACAATTAATGCACTGGCCAGCAAGTGCAGGGTCTCTTAATTTATATCCAGACAAGTCTCCTTGCTTCTACTTAATTTGAGAGGTCTTCACCCCCCCCCCTTCTATACTGTTTTACCTGGCAAATGCAATAATTGTATGCTTTTGCCATTGTCGTTCTTTCTTCTCTGTGGAGGGTGAGGAAACACCCTGAAATAACAACAACAACAACAACAACAACAACAACAACTTATTTTATTTATACCCCACCCTGTGGGTGGTTTACAGAATACATAAAACATAATAAGGCACCAAACATTAAAAAGTTCCTGATAATCATTTTTGTGTGGTTGCTCCAAAGGTTTATTTAGGCTGTAATTCTATACCAATTTTACTTGTGAGTAAGCCAAGGCGCACTGAAATGTCTGCTTCTCAGTAGGCTTACGCTTAATAGCAGGAGTGAGGAACCTCCTCTTTACATGTCAATTTGGCCTGTGAGGCCATTTCTCCCAAAGTCACATCCACCTGTCAATCAGGTAGTGTCACACTAACGGGTGGGTGATGTCAGCTGATGGGCACAGTTCAATTCCTCATTGGCTGAGCTGGCCACTTAGCCACAGGAAACTACTGTGTGTATCCAAAGCAAAAGAGTTTAGCCTCCCAGCTTGCAGGGAGGGTTAAATCCTGCTCAGACCCCTGCAGAGAGCAGGATTGAAAACTCTGCTCTCCAGCTGATGAACAGAGAGCTCAGATGGTTACTATCTCTCCCTCCCCAATGGGTCAACTTTGGCAGGTGGGTGGGACGGCCCATCTATCAATCAGCTGACCTATTTAAGATGTCAGATGATCAACAGGATGGGAGGGGTCTGTGCTCCCCCTTGCTTAAGAGGGACAAAGTGAATTAATTAGTCAATGTAATTTCATATTTTAATGAACCTCTCTTGGTGCTAGTCATATCTCTTGGTTCATTCGTCTCTGGTTCACCCCATCATTGGAGATCCTGAATCATCTAATCCAACCCCCTGTAATGCAGGAAACCTTTGCAGCCCTGAGATTGAGAGTCTCACACTTTGAAAATGAATTCAGTGTTGCCTTTTGTAACAGCAGTCGGCTGAGTTTTCTAAAATGTGTCAGAGAACCCCGCAGTTACTTCAATATGAATCTGATACACTAAATTTTCAGCAGGCCACTTCTTATCTCATTGTTGTTATATTTCTCCTCCCCTTCCATCCCCTCACCCCTGCCCCAAAAGAGGTCCAAATTTTCAAAGACCTGTGGAGGTGGTTGGTGTGTTTCCTCTTGGCCCAAGGTTGTCTGCTGGTCGTTGCAGTTGATGGGTATTTGTGGGTGTGGTGAGCATCTTTTAAGCATGACCAAAATGCAAAGCCATGAGCACATTCCAGAGAAGGTCAGGCATCCTTTTAATCTCACAGATACTGAAGTGAATTGATTTGGACAGACCATCTTGGTCCGATTCCAGAGGCTGCCACTACCAACCTCTGCACAACCCAAGATTCTGCAACAGCCAAGTGGAAGGACCCTTCCTCTTAGCAGCAACCACCAGTCATCAGCATGCTATATAATGATTTGTGCCACTGCTGATCACTAGAAGCATAGCATAACCCTGATCAACTGAGCGTAGCACGACCCCCCTCTGGACTCTTGGTCACCCAAGAGAGGGCCTATCCCTCAGTCTTTGCCACTGCAGATTTGAAAGGTGTGGTTATTGGTAAGGAAGGGTCAGGCCATTGCCCAAATGAGTGCAAATTGATGACACTGTCAGCTCTTGTCAAGCCAGTGTGTAAGTGTAGCAGCATACTAGATGTGGTACCTCAGGTTACATACGCTTCAGGTTACAGACGCTTCAGGTTACAGACTCTGCTAACCCAGAAATACTACCTCGGGTTAAGAACTTTGCTTCAGGATGAGGACAGAAATTGTGCAGTAGCGGCACAGTGGCAGCAGGAGGCCCCATTAGCTAAAGTGGTGCTTCAGGTTAAGAACAGTTTCAGGTTAAGTACGGACCTCCGGAACGAATTAAGTTCTTAACCCGAGGTACCACTGTACTTGTGTTAATCCAATTAATGTACATATTTTTTATGTCGGGGTGGCCAATTCTCAAGAGACTGCAATCTACTCTTAGAGTTAAAAACTGGCAGTGATCTACCCCCTTTTGGGGGTTCAGGTCAAAGTTGTTGAGATTTTTTTCGGAAGGAGGAAGGCCCATTTTTTGGGGGGGGGGTTCGGGTCAAAGTTTTTGAGTTTTTTCAGGGAGGAGGGAAAATGTTGAGCTTGTTTTAGGGGAGCCACAGTTGTTCAGCTTCTTTGGGGGGAGCCAATGATCTACCAGCGATCTACTGCAGACGTCCAGTGATGTACCGGTAGATCACGCTCTACCTGTTGGACATGCCTGTTTTATGTAAATCGCCACAAAAAGCCTGAGCAATCACAGGACTGTGAGCTTCCTTTGAAATGCAAATGGCAGGTCTTAAGAAGTGATCTCTGCTCCGCCCCCCGCTCCAACTTGGGGGCTCCTGTTGCTATTTTGCAGTAGGATCTAATCACATTTTGTAGCAAGTTCAGGTTGTAGCATTGCAATGGTGTTCTTGCAATAAGAAAAGTGATAGGAAATGTACTGTTGGAAGTATACTGAGTTGCACCCTGACACTTGAAGAAGAAATAGGAAGTGTAGCAAAGCAGGAAGTGACTTCAGCATCAGTCTAACAGTGAAGCCAGATCAGCTCTGGACACTTGAGGAAGCAAACTGGTTCCTCTTTCTACCTACCCTTTCTCACGCAGGTACATCAGCCTGCAACACAAGCTGAGTTGCACCCTGGCACTTCCACCAGATGCAACGTTGTCTAACCTCCGCACAAACAAATCATTAAAAAGTTTTGTCTCAATTGCTTGGTGAGGTTGCCCCTGGCATCTAGTTGAGAACTCAAGTGCTGTTGGTTTTGGATCCTTGTCTTTTCTCCTTTTATTTTAATGGGCAGTTCCACCATTGTTCAACCAGATTCTGATTAAGCATGGATTGCTCAGGTACTCAGTCTTGTTTGTTTGTATCTAAATGCATAGGTATGGCTTCCCAAAGGCTTGGGGTGGTGATAGTAAAGGTAAAGGGACCCCTGACCATTAGGTCCAGTCATGGCTGTCTCTGGGGTTGTGGCGCTCCTCTCGCTTTATTGGCCAAGGGAGCCAGCGTACAGCTTCCGGGTCATGTGGCCAGCATGAGTAAGCCGCTTCTGGCGAACCAGAGCAGCTCACGGAAATGCCGTTTACCTTCCCGCCAGAGCGGTACCTATTTATCTACTGGCACTTGACGTGCTTTCGAACTGCTAGGTTGGCAGGAGCTGGGACTGAGCAGCAGGAGCTCACCCTGTCGCGGGATTTGAACCGCCGACCTTCTGATCGGCAAGTCCTAGGCTCTGTAGTTTAACCCACAGTGCCACCTGCGTCCCTGTGGTGATAGTAAGACCCCATTATTAGGGCATTTTCACCCTCATCAGCTGAATCACATAGTGCAACTCTTTCTAAACTGTACCACTCAGACTGCAGAAAAGGGATTGTATGTTTCATTGTTCATGAGTGTGTGAGATCAAGAGAGCACCATGTTACAATAAAGGCAGTTCAAATATGTCTGGAGTGGTAGAGCTCAGAAAAGCTATCTCAGATGTGATTCTGCTGGTCATGTAGCTTGGTTGCTGGGAGCACACCTAACTGAGATGTGACAAAGCTGACCTATTCTCTGTCATTCCTCTCTCTGACTCCATTTATCCAGCTCATGTTGCTTGTCTCTGCTTGCCTGAATCGCTCAGTTGCTGTCATGTATATTAAATTCCTTTTGAGGCTATATACAAGACCAGTCACTTCTCACCGTTGCTCAGATAAACTGGGGGAAGTGCGGTTGGGCATTAAAGTGGCCCGATGTTTTAATGGTAGGATTTATGTATGCTCTGTGTGTGTGTGTGTGTGTGTGTGTGTGTACATGTTACTTTTCTGGTTTGCTTTGGGGCTCAGCTTCATTATTTAAAAAAGTTAGCACATACATCAATTATGTGAAGTTGCTCTGAACTGCTGGGATGTTCAGGCACAGAGAAAGAAGCCCAAAAGGTGCCTTCATGTAAGACTTTTGCAGCTCCTGATCAGTTCATGCATGGATGTGCATGGACCACACACCAGAAGGAGAAGCCTTTCAATACCATTTCAAGCACAACGGGTTCCCATTTCTTTTGCTGACGATGCAGCAACCTCACCAAGTTGAATGGCTGAGATGGGAAGGAGCAATAGGACATTGCAGTGGAAAGCTTGAGGATATTGTAGGGTTAGGAAATGGGAACTTTTGGTTTGGCAAGGATGAGCGAGGCAGGCATAGGGTGAAGGTGGAATTGCTTGGAGGTTTGCCACGTTTAGCAGAGGAAGGCGTGGTATTGGGTGGAGAAGGAGAGTTGCTCATATGCCATCGCACTCCAGGCAATTTGCGAGGCTTGTGCCTTGCTAGTTATTTTGAGCTCCAAGGCAAGTCTGCACAACTTGTCTCCCCTGCCAAACCCAGCTCACCAGCTGCGTATGATGGCTTTCTAGATCTCTGACAACCTACTGTCTCTACAGCCTCAAGCAGCACCCAACCAGAGGTTGTTAAGCTCCTGGTTTGATTGAGTGGATTGCAAATTGTGCAGTGCTTGGCTACAGGCAGATCTGTGATTCTGATATCAGGAATAGATGTATTTGCCGGGGGGGTGGTGGTATGTGCACTATGGGATGTCTTTTTAAAATGTTGTACCAGCATACAGGATTGCCTACACAGCCACGTCAAATAAATTAACTGCTATGGCTTTTCCACACCTCTCATGGGAATTCTGGCAATTTTAAATAGCCTGGAAATTCTCTGGAGGAGAATTTCAGAGGACTAAAATTTGTAGGGTCCATCAGTGGGAAGCCATATCAGTTGGGCAGATTTATGTTTATTTTGTTAAAAATTATTGCTTTAGTCATCTGCAAAGCGGTTACAGAGTAGACCTATTCTAAGTGACATTCTGCCTAAAACTAAGGGACTTCTAGCACACTTAATTGCTGGTAGGCTCGGGAACTCCAGCAAATCAGTGTATTCCATGTTGTTAACGTGGTCCACCCACCACCCTTTGGAAATTACAATGCTCCTTTTTCCTGCATGCACTCTAAAACATACTCAAAATTCATGCCCTCCCAAGTCTTTCACAATATGACCTTGAGCAATCTCCACTTCCCTACTCTCCAGGAGACCCCTGAAAGCTATAAAGAGCCCATTAGAATGTTCCCTGCACCACAATATAACAAAGAACAGATAATACACACCAAAATAAAGTTTGTGCATTGACTTTGCTTGCTCAACTAGGATGTTTTAACCTCTAACCCCAACGTTTCTTTGTCTTTCCCTGTGGGGACAATAGTGCTTTTTTACATTTATTGTGTAGCTTATGTCTTTGGGAACTGACAATTCACCTTGACGTATTTCAACGTCGTTTTACAAACTAATAGACGCTCATCACGGGACTCTCCTGATAACCCGCATCCTTTGTCTTGTCTGAAAATTGTGTCGTCTCTTGTTTAATTTGAATGTCTGTATGTGCTGTAATCTTACGTTTTAAACAAAGTGCGATAAGTCCTTCAGTGCTTATATTTTTGCTTCCCTTCCAGTGGCCCCGCCGTCGAGATTAAGATACACTGTTGTTGCTCATGACAGTGTTCAGATTTCATGGAAAGCCCCTAAAGGGCAGATTGATGGATATAGACTCCTCGTCACTCCAAATGCAGGTAAGGGGAGGGGAATGAAATGCTGCTTTTCCCCTGTACTGACAGTTTTCAAGCTGAGCTCCAAAGAACCCGATGAGGGATTTGTCCATCGAAGATGGGACAACAGCAGCCCAGACCCATTTATTTATTTTTACAAGCCACTGAGCTAAAAACCTAGGCTGGTTCTACACTTGGCATTGCTGAGGCATTGTTCTTTCATTCTAAGCTATTGTCTTGGCAGCAACAACAAAGCTGCTTTCTCCCCACTTCCTGTCGGATGCTTTGCTCTAAGGAAAACAACAGGCATCGGAGCCCACTCCTAGGGGCTGAGGTCCCTTCGCCTCCCCCCAACACGATATATGAAGGGGCTGGGCCCCCTCAAAGTTGATGGACATTGCCATTCAAATAGTGAGGGTGAGCCCCGTCATGTGATCAGTTATGCAGGGCATAATCCCCATGCCCTATATTTTATTTACTGTACTTTTTCGTGTATAAGACTCCCCCATGTATAAGACGCCCCCTATTTGGGCGGACTCAATTTTAAGAAAATGGGGGGAGATAGCTCAGAGCTGTTGAGCTTTTTTGAGGGGGGGGGTATCCAGAGTTGCACAGCTTTTTTTGGGGGGGGGGGATTGCCGGAAATTGCTCACCCACAGCACCGATGCTGACAATCGCCAGCAGCCGCCAACCCACCACCCACTTGCTGCAGTGACAGCTGATCACCAATGAACCTTTCCCCAGCAGAAAATCACTAACACAACTGAGAAAAGCTGTCCGCTGACAATCGCACACATCCCAGAACAGCAGCCGCCAATCGCGGCAGCAGCAGCCAATCCACAGCAGTCCTTGCTGCAGAAACCAATCACCAACCCAATTAGAGCACGAGCAGCCAATCCAAAGCAGCTCTTCTAGCAGTCACAATCAACTACCCAATCTCCTGCTCACAGCTGTAGCCAATCACCCGTCCCCCCCCCATTCACTATCCATGTATAAGATGAGACAGGTGGCGCTGTGGTTTAAACCACAGAGCCTTGGACTTTCCGATCAGAAGGTCGGCGGTTCGAATCCCCGCGACGGGGTGAGCTCCCATTGCTCAGTCCCTGCTCCTGCCAACCTAGCAGTTTGAAAGCACGTCAAAGTGCAAGTAGATAAATAGGTACTGCTCTGGCAGGAAGGTAAACGGCGTTTCCGTGTGCTGCTCTGGTTCGCCAGAAGCGACTTAGTCATGCTGGCCACATGACCCGGAAGCTGTATGCCGGCTCCCTCGGCCAATAAAGCGAGATGAGCGCCGCAACCCCAGAGTCAGCCACAACTGGACCTAATGGTCAGGGGTCCCTTTACCTTTACCTATAAGATGAGGCACGTTTGTGAACATTATTTTAGAGTAAAAAAACCTTGTCTTTTACACGAAAAAGTATGGTCAGTTGGCACCCCTGGTGACAGGGAAAGGCTCTGAATAGTATAGGATAACACTCTGAACCCAGGCTCATGGTTTAACTCTGTCCAGGCTATCAGCAAGCTGTAACCATGGCTTGGCTTGGTGAAACTTGCAAACCAGGCCTACCCAGGTATCCTGTTCACTCACACAGTCTGCTTGTGCAAAGGCCTTGGAAAAGGTTTACAGCTGAAGTTGGAATTACTGTTATGCCAGCATGCAAGACTCCATGGGCTCAATACTCACAGTATCATTGTAACTGAGGGGGAAATTGCATGTTATACACATCATGCAGCCTGGATTCTTTTAAAATTCAGCAGAAATTCAGTACCATGCTGCTGCTGCTGCTGAGCTCAGAACTGCAGCCTTTAGCAAGCCCTTAAAAAACCCCAGAAACACTTGCACACATCTGTGTGTAACTTGTAGTTTGCCCTTGAGGATAGGGTTTGCTGAAGAGATATCATTCTGGCTGTTGCTGCAGAAACTCTAGTTGTAAAGAAATTGAAGAAGTTGTACTTGCTTCATGCAGTGATCAAAGGTATATTTGGGGGAGAACACCATATATTTGGACTATTCCTCTAAACCTACTCTTTCGCCTAGTTAGACAATGTTTGCAAAAGGTTAAAGGCTGTTCAGTGAGAGCATGCCTTATGTCTGCAACATGCCTCTTCCGTTCTGAAGAGTTTTGCAGTTAACTGTTTTGAACTGAAAACACAGAGCTGCTTTAAACCAAACCGTTAGGGCAAAGGGACAGTGCTTGCACTTGATGCTTTGCAAACCTGAGTGATCAGCTGATTGTCTGGGCTTGCAGAACTTGGTGCACTGGACTTTCCAGGTGCAACCAATCGATGATGCCTCAAAGCCCTGCCTTTAACTTCCTCACACCTGATGTCATATGATACACAAGGCATGGCTTGGCTGAGACAACCTGATGGGCCAAATGGGGAGGTCTGGCAGGCCTGACTAGCCTGCAGGCAGGACGTTGCCATTGTCATGTAGCAATTCCAAGGACCAGACATTTTGCAACCAACCCCATCAATATGGTCACAAGCTTCTTGCCATGCTAGCTGTATGAATCGATGCAAACATTTCTCCCACAGTGTTCAGATTGGGACTTTGCTTCTTCTGCCTCCGAGGGTATATGGGACTTGTACAGATTTTGACCTAGCTGCCGAAAAGTTTAACCTTTACCCGTTTTAAAAATAATAATAATAAGTTTTTGAGGGTCACTATCTGGCAACTTTAAGTTTCCCTTTATAGAATTATGTCCATGCCTAAATAAACTATCATTCTTTGCAATCCAAGCTATGCCAGAGTCTCTGTTCCTTTCTCTTTCATGGGACTTGAACCCTTAGGAGGCTGTAAGGAGCCCTCCCTCTCTAGCCATAGAACTGGTTCCACCAGAATCTTCTGCAACAGACAGGTGTTGGATGCAGATAAGTCTTCTCTGGAGGTGAAGGCTTGCAAGCCACCTACTTATAAGGATGGAAGGACCTGTCAATTTCATTTCTCGGAGTTTCTCATTCTTTCAAATTTCAGTTCTCCACATTTTGCAGAAATTGCATTACTTTCTTTTTTAACCCTCATGAAATTCACCAGCATTTTAGTCTGAATTTCTCCTAATAAAACACATCGACTGTATGCAGTTTTGACTAATGTACACATTTTTGCAAGCAGTTTTCCTTAATGTAGTGTGTTTTTGCTATTTTTCCACTAATATCATCATTTTAATGCACTTTTCCCCCATTACATGAATCTTTGTAAACATTTTTTGGTTGGGGAACTGCATTGTAAAATTTGGATAAGTGCAAATTTCTCATATAGTTTCAGGAAGTCCACATTTGATAGATTTGACTTTAAATGTAGCCAAATCAGATTTCTCCACCATTTCCTTCTCCCTTATAAACAGACCTTGTCTGTTTGCATTTGGTGATATTAGGGGTGCTGAGGGATGCCCTCTTGCTACATGCCAAGATGACTCTAAAGTTCAGCAGGTATGAATTCTCAAGAATAATGCACACAGGTCCCACTTTACGAATGTTCACTGTGCAAAAATTCACTCATGCCAACGCAAGGAATTTGTACCCAAACCACTGCCGATTCTGTGGTTGGGAACGCATTAGAAATTTCCCCATAGGAATCAATGGAACTCATCAACTCATTATGCGAACAGAACTCATCAACTTGCTATGCAAACAGTTGCGTAATGAATGACTTCCAGGAAATGTATTGTATTCATTAAGCAGGATCTGCATGTACAGCTTCATAATGTGGGTCAAGCAATCATGCTTGAATGATGCCTTAGGAATGTTTCTTCTTGACACGCTAGTTTTCTATAAGCAGCACTTTTTATTTGGGGTTTATATCCAGCTGTAGGGACGCGGGTGGCACTGTGGGTTAAACCAGAGAGCCTAGGACTTGCCGATCAGAACGTTGGCGGTTCGAATCCCCGCGGCGGGGTGAGCTCCCATTGCTCGGTCCCTGCTCCTGCCCATCTAGCAGTTCGAAAGCACATCAAAGTGCAAGTAGATAAATAGATATTGCTCCAGCGGGAAGGTAAATGGCGTTTCCGTGTGCTGCTCTGGTTCGCCAGAAGCGTCTTAGTCATGCTGGCCACATGACCCGGAAGCTGCACGCCGGCTCCCTTGGCCAATAAAGCGAGATGAGCGCCGCAACCCCAGAGTCGGCCACGACTGGTCAGGGGTCCCTTTACCTTTTATCCAGCCACACAGACTCCATCCCTTTTGTTTCATAGTGTAAACATTTCAACTGTAGTGCTTCATATTATGGAAAGGGATCTCAGATTGCTCAAGGCTCTGTAACTTTGCTGCCTATGATTGCAAAGGATTAACGAGTAATTTCCCAGTGAAGAGACAGGTAGAAACAAGATTTAAAGTTGTATGTTCCAACTTATGCCAAGGAAGTATCGTATTGTGTTGAAGAATATATGAATGCATAGAGCTACTTATTTATGTATCTCCATATCCAAGCTGGAATCTAAAGAGGCTTTAATAACTACTTTAGGATTTTGGAGGGGTTTGGGTGGGGTGCGGGTAATGGAATGCAGTGCCTTTTTCCTTGGGAAGTTACACAAAAAAAGTTCTGGAACAAATGGGAGTGTTCTGATTTGTTATAAGACAGCTTTGCATGTTTATATAGTTTAACTGTGGATTTATGTTGCCTTTATGAAACAGGAACATTGCATGCACATACAAAAATGTGGATCTCTGTGCTATTTTTGTTTTTAAATAAAAAATGCAACTCTGGACTTTTTTTCTTTCTTTTCCTTTCCGGCAGGTGGAAAAACCAACGAGCTCACTCTTCAAAACAATGCAAACAAAGCAATTATTCAAGGCCTTATCCCCGATCAGGGCTATACGGTTCAGATTGTGGCACTTGCTAAGGATCAGGAAAGCAAAGCGGCTCAAGGCCAGTTCCGAAGTATGTTTTCTCTCCCGTTAACTATGTTTCTCACAGGGCTTTGCAAGAGGCTGGTTTTCGAGATGAGCATTTGAAATGTGTTTTGCAATGTGGAATGTGTGCTTTCTTGCTTGTCATCACACCGTGGAGTCTTGGAATCAAGGATCCAGAGTTGAAAAGAAAAGCCCCCAAGGATGGTGCAGACATGGGGAGCCAGATTCAACTAAACAGTTGTGTTAGTAGGAGCCACTGCAATGAGTCCTGCTAGTGCAACTAGGGCTTACCCACCAATTCCAACACAACCCGCAAATCAGCTCGGTGGAAGGGCAAGAGAACCTCCAGAACAGTGTGTAGCAGGAAAAGTGGGGAGTTCATTCCATCTGGAAAGCAGAAATCCTTCTGATTATGGAATGATTGTAATAGTGTGACATTGATTTGCACCCTCTGAGCTCTTCCCTGGGCAATGCAGCCATACTTTATCTCATACTTAGAGAACTCCAGCTTCTTCGGTTCCAGCTCATACCTCTGTGGCAGAACACATGCTTTGCATGTTCCAAGTTCAATCCCTTACACCATAAGAAATGAGGATGGGGAAAGAGATAGTTTAAAATACCAACCAATAAGTTGGTAGGGAAAACCCCTGCATAAGACTCTGGAGAACCACTGCCTTTGGCCAAGGACCTTAGCTCAGCAGTAGAGCACCTGCTTTGCATGCAGAAGGTTGCAGGTTCAATTCCCAGCATCTCCAAGTAGGGCTGCCCCTGTATGGGCCTCTGGAGGGCTGCTGCCAGTCAGTGTAGACCATACTAAGCTAAATGGACCAACAGCCCAAATTGGCATATGGCAGATTCTGTTTTTCTTATGTGCCAATCACAGTACAGTGGTACCTTGGTTTTCGAATGTAATTCGTTCTGGAAGACCATTCAAGTTCTCAGACATAGACTATTGTATTTTAATATTTTGTTGGAAGCCACATAGAGTGGCTGGGGAAACCCAGCCAGATGGGTGGGGTATAAATAATAAATTATTATTATTATTATTCAAAAACCAAAAGCTCAATAGCCGACAGCAAGGGTGCAGGATCTTGCACTCGGCGGAAGCCTCATGGCATGTTCGACTTCCGAGGCGTGTTCTAAAACCAAAGCATTTACTTCTGGGTTTACGGCGTTCGAAAATCGAGGGACCACTGTACAGAGTCCTAAGGTACCTGTCTGAGTTGTCCCAACTCCAGACACTGATTTTAAAAAAAGCTCTGAGCTGGAGCATATACGAGGGCTGCCATATTTCCAAAAGTGAAAATCTGCACAAAGTTGTTGAGCCTTTATAATTTTATTTTATTAGGTCGAAGTTGTTGAGCTTTTTCAGATTTTTAAAAGAATTTAACAACAACAACAAAAAACACCCCACTTGACAATTCTGCACAAAAATACTCCTGGATGCCATTTTCCTTCCCAATTCCTGGATGTTTCCAGGACAACCCGGACAAATGGCAGCCCTAGCATATACCCTCTAGGTGCAAAGCCAAGTATGTACCAATGGACTTCTCCCGTCAGATGTAAACCAGAGTACAGGTGGGATCCAATTCGTGTGGTGTGTGCATTTGCTCAGAGATTTTGGCAGCCTGCGACATCCCTGGCAAACTCACAGAGCAAGCTCTCCATTGCTACAACCGAGTGGTGTGACTTGGACGCTTATCTGGTATGCAATCAGATCTTCCCTTCCGTGTCTCTGCCTCTTGAGGCTAGTGCTCTCTCTAGCTCATTTCCATGCCCATTGGTGCTGTGGGTCCAGAGCTGTAGCTAGGTGATCTTGCACCCTTGGCAGAACCATCCAGATTGTGCCCCCTAGCCACAGACAAATTAGCTCTTCTTTTCGCCTCTCCTCCAACCCCCCCTCAATTCACCCTCTATTTAAAACCATTTCTTATGAGGCAATAAACAATATTTATATTTAGGAACATATTTTTAGCCAATTTTGTGTGCCTCAATCGCCTGTGCCCCTGGCGGGGGCCCACCTCACCCCCCCAGCTACAGCCCTGGGTGGGTCACTGGCAGTGACCCCTAAAATATATGAGTCTCGACCCAGAAGGAAATCTTGAATCCATTGGCAGAGGCCTGATGACTGTTGATGAAGAGAAGCTGGGCCAAGCTCTCTCAGAGCCATTTCTCAGCGTAACTGGCTGTATTATTTGATATAACAGCCCGATGCAAGAAAACCGCCAAGCCACATGCTGCTTTAAAGTTAAAGAGCAAACTGTTGAATGGTTGATCCAGGCTCTGAGTTATTAGCTGTGGTTGTTTTCAGAGTTGCTTAATTCCACCGGAAAAGCAAGATTGACAGTGTGATTTAGAATGCAAGGCTGACAGTATATTCCAAAGCTTGGCTTTGGTCTGTGTTTATTGGCTGCAGCGAGACGTCCGCATGGAAGCATAACGGCTTGTCTGAATGAAATCAGACATCTTGTGCCTCTCAGAGCCCGCCTTTTCTGTCTTAAATGTGGATGTGCTATAAATGAGAAAGAGTTCTGCGGGCACCTTAAAGACTGACATGTTTGCCATTTGCAAAACCACAACAAACCTCTGGTTACGTGAAACATATTCAATAAACACACAAGACGTAACCGGCTGTACTTTTGAATAAATAAGGTATACTATTCATTGTACAGTGGTGCCTCACAAGACGAAATTAATTTGTTCTGAGAGTTTTTTCGTTCTACGAGTTTTTTCGTCTTGCGAAGCACCGCTGTGTATTGACGGTTTCCCATAGGAATGCATTGGCGGCTTTAAAAAAAAGGCGCAAGACGTTCCGTCTTGCGAAGCAAGCCCATAGGGAAATCCGTCTTGCGAAGCAACTCAGAAAACGGAAAACTCTTTCGTCTTGCGAGTTTTTCATCTTCCGAGGCATTCGTCTTGCGAGGTACCACTGTATCAAATTGTAGATTTCAACAGAAGTAGCTCATAAAGCATTACCTACAGTTTGTACTACTGATGAAGCCCAGGACGGCGAAACAAGGCTAATATTCCGGAAATCCTTCTCTTAGACTCTGTGAAAGGAGTCTGTGGAACTGTAACAACCTTTCATGTGGATTGTTGGACTCTATGAACACACAGGTGGAATAGACACCTATACATATATGGACCTTATGCATGAACTGATTAGAGAATGAACTGATCCATTGGGTCTTCTGCTTTTTCCGTTGAACTTTATGAGCTACTTCTGTTGAAATCTACAATTTGATACAATGAATAGTATACCTTATTTATTCAAAAGTACAGCCGGTTACGTCTTGTGTGTTTATTGACATGTTTGCCATGTCATAAGCTTTTGCAGACAACTTTTATCCTGAGTTGCAGGTAAATATGTACACATGGTTGGCATTGGGAGGTGGTGGGAAACAGCGAAGTCAGAGGGAAATGAAATGCTGAACATAGACGAAGTGCTAAGTGCCTTATTAACAGTCGTAATTCACAAAAAAATAAACACAATTGTGTTGACAACACAGGTGTACCAACATCGCTAAGCCAGTTAACACATGCAGCATGATGAATAATGCATTACCTTGTGAAATGCCCCAAGATCTTTTGATGAATTGCAGTATATATATCTAAAAATAAAATAATTTCCCCACCAACCCCCACCCCAAGTGTAGATATACTTGAAACGCAGGATAACAGGTCATACATCTGTTAAAGTAGACTGCAGTCCACAAAAACTTAAAAATTTGTTAGTCTTTAAGGTGCCCTGTGACTGCTTTTGCTTCAAGAGACAAGCAGCAACTCTCTGAGAAATATAGTATATAGTTAACATTTCTTAAGAGCAGTGAGATTCAGCTTTATTTTAGCGGCTGATTCACATAAATATTATTGTTACTATTCTTTTCCATTTCATTTCTATACCGCTTTATATTTTTTAAGAACAAAATCTCAAAGCGGTTTACAAGCTGCATTAAAACACTGAAAGAAAACAATCCAGAATAAAACCATTACTGAAGAAAGTATACATTCAAAGCAAGAGAACTAACAGGAAACTAAAATATCATCTCAAAGATTTCAAAATAAAACATTACAAAGGAGGTCAGCTACGGAATGCGTATTAAAAGCAGCAAAGTTAACGATTTTTTCTACCTTAAGCATTTCAAAAGAAAACATTACTAAATGCATACTAATGCATATTTAAAGCAGCCCAAGTAACAAGAGAATAAAATTATGTGTGAACAAAGTGGAGTTTTACAAACTTGTGTTTGCAAATTAAGTGTATTGCGTATATCCTCACTTTGTAACCAAAGTTTGGTTGTGATGCCTTTAAGAGCGTCTTTTTGCTAGCAAGCCATAATATGTGAAAAGGCCCAAAGGAAGGATGAAAAATATAAAAGGGGAAATGTATAACTGACAGATCAGTAGCATGACTGAAAGAGGGCCATGAGCAGAATATGATTTTTTAATAAGATGCAGCCACCTCCCCCCCAACAAATGCTTTTAATAGATGGCTTTTATTAAGTCGGCTACACAAAAATAGAGGCATGGTCTTGCTGCAGTAAGACTATATTTAGTTTTCCACATTTCAGGAAGACTGTACAAATTGGAGAGGATTCAGAGGAGACTGACGACAACGGGTGTTGGTTTTTTCTTTAAAAGAATTCAGAGATATAAGAAGCATCTGAAAGGGATGTTTCTAGTCTAATGAAGAACAGATAAGGGTAACATTAAAACAGTTCTGCAGAAACTCCAAGAACCATTTTTCTTCATTACAGCTTGGAAAAAAGACAAGACTTTCATTAGCACTGTATTCGCTATTAGCCAAAAGTTAAGGGGTTGGTTTAGGTTTATAAAGCCTTTTAGGGTTTAGACGCGGGTGGCGCTGTGGGTTAAACCACAGAGCCTAGGACTTGCTGATCAGAAGGTCGGCAGTTCGAATCCCCGCAATGGGGTGAGCTCCCGTTGCTCGGTCCCAGCTCCTGCCAACCTAGCAGTTTGAAAGCACGTCAGAGTGCAAGTAGATAAATAGGTACCGCTCCGGCGGGAAGGTAAACGGCGTTTCCGTGCGCTGCTTTGGTTTGCCAGAAACGGCTTAGTCATGCTGGCCACATGACTCAGAAGCTGTACACTGGCTCCCTTGGCCAATAAAGCGAGATGAGCGCCGCAACCCCAGAGTTGGTCACGACTGGACCTAATGGTCAGGGGTCCCTTTACCTTTGTCCCATTGCAGTCTCTGAATATTCAAATCAGCCGTGCCTTTTTGAGTTGGTTCTCTGCTCACCAGATTTGGACATTGGCGGCTCAGAGAGAGGAATCTGTGACATCCGTCCCACAAGTCTGGGACTCCTGAAGACTCTTTTCACATGGGCTGGTGCTAGAGTTAAGCTCTGTTGCATCCTTGTTGCCTGCTTTAAATGTCTTGTGCAGATTGGGCCTCAGTCACGCATTGTGCTAAGCGAGACCAGCCTGTGCTGAGCTGATGCCTGCCAAATGCTAATTCTGCTAATTTTGCTGGTGAACCGTTTATTTTGTTGTCTTTCTTTTTTAAAAAAAAAACTGTTTTATTCTATTTTTGCCAAAAAAAATATTTGGCAGCTTCTACGGACCCAAAAAGAAGCCTGAACATTGTAATATATGTAATATGCATATGTTGGCGACAACAGAATTCAAAATTAGAACATGGGAAGAATGGAACGCAAACTGCCTCATTTGCATGTCGAGGTCCCCAAGACACCCCAAATAAGAACACAATGACACTTGATTTTTGTTTTTGGCATAATTTTGGCCACAACCTTATTAAAAATACAGCAATGTGAGTGGTTGCTTAGGCATTGGTAGCGACTATCTGACCCCGCACGGGGACAGCTCTGACATTCGCACCCCCTGCAAAGTCAGAAAGGGTAAGTCACCTGGGGAGAGAGACGGGACTGGGAACCATGCCTCACCTCTCCCCAGAATGCTCCCAGGGGCTCTTGCGTGGCCCTAGCCCCTTGCCAGGGGGTTCGGACAAAAGCATGGGGAGCCCCTGGGTTCCTTTAACGGAAAACCCTTGCAGCAGCAGCATTTTGGAGGGGCAGGCACAGCCAAATCCATGTCCCTCCACCAACCAATTCCCAAACCAACCTTACAAGTTGTGACGATTTGCTATGCAGTAGGCAAAAACCAAATGGCACCAGCCAATCAGCCAAATGGACAAAATTCCTACCAGGCCCCTGCCCCAAAGCAGACGACCCCATGACAGGCATAGCAAGGTCAAGCAAACAGCCTAACATTAGGAAGGGAGGGCGGGTGATCCGAAGCACGCAGCGAAAGAGGAAGCTCATCACTGCGTGCAGCGTATTTAACAAACAGGGCTGTCAATCAATAAATGGCAACATATAATCTCCATGCTTAAAGATGGCCAAACTCTTTTGCCCAGCAACAGGTGTCTTGTCAGCCCCCCACCCCAACACGTGCTCTCCATGAGGGAGAACACGCTGTAGCACAACATGGCAATTTCATCTAAAGAAGCCCATTTAATCACTGGGATGCAGGATTTGTTATGCTTAGGTGTTCCTGTTTTAACTCTGTCCACCTTTGCAGTTAAAGATATTGAGAAGAAGAAGGAGACCTCAGGAAAACCCAAGGTGAAGCCGCCCACCCCAACGAAGGATATTGAAAGTACACAACTTCCAGAAGTAGAAGGTCAGAGTTTGTGGGGAAGGAATGTAACACGGCAATGTTTTCAGTGTTTTCTAAAACAGACCACATTGTAATATACACGGTGGGCATTGTTGCAAGCCAACATTTCGCTTTGTTCTGTCTCAACCATTACTCACGTCAGCGACTTCTTAAATACATCGTTAATTATTATGAGAACAAAATGCTACACATCAGTAACGATAATGTATTTTGGTTCAGTTTCAGTGCTCTGCACACCTGTTAAAGCAGCAAATTTAGGAGTGGTGTTTGTAAAAGCAGAGCTGTTCTGCAAGTCTACATTCCAATCTGAGCATGGTCCACCAGATGTGGAGTTGGGACGTTTTCTTCAAATTGTGGAAAGAACCAAAATCCTCCCCCAACCATAGACTTGGCCAATTAAGGCTAGGATGTTGAGTTGTCCATTAAGATAAAAACCAACAGGAATGTGTCCTTGGAAAACAGCAAGCTTAACTCCATGCCAGTCAACATAAGCCTTGAGCAAGGGAGCACTGTTGTTGTGAGAATGATGTCGTTTTCTGATTAACAAACTAGGTTTGTCAAGGGTAATGGTATCTTTGTGTCCCAGTGTAGAGTACGTTTATAATGAGACATGCTTTGTGCTTAAATAGCTTCTGGGAGCAAATCAGGTATTTTTTCATGCTATTATAGAATTCAAAACACCTTTTTAAAAAATAGCATTCCAAAGTAATTAGACCCCATTAGCAGTAATTTGCAAAGAATAAGCACATGCAAGAGCCTAAGATTTCCAGCCTCAAGACTTCTGAAATCCTCTGTCTTTTCAGGTTTGTATGCTGGTGGGGAAAATTTGTCCTTATCTCTTTTATTGCATGCTGGAGAGAGTCTGGCTTATTTTGGCGTTACCAGTAAAAAATACTTTGCTTTTGAGCAGTATTGGTCATACTAAAGTGTCAAGTAAGTATCTTAAATGCAGAAGGCATACTTAGAAAGATGTGTCCAGAATCCATGCTAGAGACTTACTAAGAATTCACTACCCAGAGATATGTCCATCGGCCATTATTTTAGATGGATTCAGGAAGTAATCCAAACTGAAGATCCCCAGGCATGAGCTGAGTTTGGAATAGGTTGACTGAGCTGTCTCAGTCATAGATACTGGGATTTCATGACATATCTTTAGGCACCAGGTGAAAACATTCCTCTCTATCCAGGCCTTTGGCTGATTAACCAATATATGACCTTTGTGTTTCTGGGAGGGGGGGGTAGTTTTTTCTTTATTGTGTGTTCTCATTTTGTATTTCTATGTTGTGAACCACCCTGTGATCTTGGGATGAAGGCTAGTGTAATAATAATAATAATAATAATAATAATAAAAGGTTGGCTCAGCTGGAAGTAGCTCTGCTCCTGAACTGAGTTTTGAATACAGGTGAGTTACACTGGCGGCACCTTGCCAACAAAGGTCCATATAGTTAAAGCCATTGTTTTCCCAGTAGTGATGTATGGAAGTGACAGCTGGACCATAAAGAAGGCTGATCGCCGAAGAATTGATGCTTTTGAATTATGGTCCTGGAAAAGACTCTTGAGAGTCCCATGGACTGCAAGAAGATCAAACCTCTCCATTCTGAAGGAAATCAGACCTGAGTGCTCACTGGAAGGACAGATCCTGAAGCTGAGGCTCCAATACTTTGGCCATCTCATGAGAAGAGAAGACTCCCTGGAAAAGACCCTGATGTTGGGGAAGATGGAGGGCACAAGGAGAAGGGGACGACAGAGGACGAGATGGTTGGACAGTGTTTTCGAAGCAACCAGCATGAGTTTGACCAAACTGTGGGAGGCAGTGGAAGACAGGAGTGCCTGGTGTGCTCTGATCCATGGGGTCACGAAGAGTTGGACACGACTAAATGACTAAACAACAACAACAACACACTGGCATAGTTTAGCCCAGCGTATATCATTCTGGCTTCCTGTAGTTTGGATTGCTCCTCCAGACTAGTCCTAAGCACGCTTACTTGGGAGTAAGCTCCACTGGCCCCAGTGGGATGGTGCTTTCAAGTATACATGCATCATAGCACTGCCCTCTTGGAACAGGGTTACACAGATTCGTGGTGAATCGATCCGTCAGTGGCAACAGGCTATAATGACAAAGTGAAACTTCCCTTTTACAGAGTTGGCATCACTTTGAATGAATACTACATGCTGGGGCCAAAGGGAGGAAAGCAATCGCCTTTATTTAGTCGTTATTTGGAATGTAAAAGGTGAAAGATTTATACGATCTGAAGAGAAACCAGAGTATACGCCACCCTTCAGAATGAATGTAGCCTGGTCGATTTATGAATGAAAACATGAAATGCAGAATAGGTTACATAATAAGAGAAATTGTTCAGCCTTAGAAAGCTCAGAGGCCTTTTTTTTTTTTTTTTTGTAGCCTCTATTGGAAAGCTAATGATGAACGTTGACCTGGACAGGTGAGCCCAGTTCTGATGTCCGGAAAGGCAAATGGTTTCTTTACTAATGACTGATGGGAGCTCCCTGGAAATGTAACCACAGTTTATAGAGTGTTCAGTCATCAAAAGCGTCTCTGTTCTTCTGGTTTCTCTCCTCAACCTTCCCTGGCCAGGCACTTAGCTTCTCTTCACGCTTGCAGAGTTTTAAGCTCAATGGCTCATTAATCCACTCAAGTCATTTTGCTCTCTTCAAACAAGAGAGCGATTCCTTCGGTCGCTTTCCTGAGCTTCCCTGCGTTGAAAAATCTTTTCTGTGCAAGATGAAAGGGGCAGTGGGCTCTTTCTGCTCTCACCGTTCCTGAGTACACGTGGCATGAAACTCTTAAATGCCTTTGGTGCCTCTCCCAAAAAGCCTTTTGTGTTGCCTTGTGTCTGGTTGTCTTGTCATGGTTCTCCAACTACGGTGCTCCAGTTATTTCGGTGGAACAAGACTTAACTTGGCAGACAGCTGTAGGGGCTTTTTCATTTAGAGCATCACTTTCATTTAGAAGTTGTACAAGTTCCAATTTTTAAAAAAAGACATATAAAAATGTTTTTTTTTGGGGGGGGGGGACTTGACTATCAGTGCGAGACTTAGTTATATTCTTTAGGCCAAGGGATAATAATTCTGTTTAAAGGACTTGCCCCTGATACTATGATGCAGGCACAAAATAGACTTCTCTGTATGGAAAAGAAATCAACACATGTCAGTGTATTTATGGCTGTTTCTTTTCCACACGCAAGCTGTGGAAAAAGCAGTGTGATGGAGACCCTGTGGTCTTCCAGATGTTGCTCTGCTGTTGTTGGATTTCAACGGTATCTTGAAGGCTTCAGGTTTGCCATCGCTGGAACAGAGACTAGGGACGGGCACACCCAACATATGCAGTGTGTGAAAGTATTCTCACATGTTTATTCATATATCTGGTCCTTTGGTGAGTTGGGGACCTCACCTGCATGTGAAGATAGGCTCCGCCGGATTGAGCGAATGAAACCAATGGTGGATTTAATGGTCAAAAAGGCGGTATCTGAATGTGCCCTAGAGGGAAGTGAGGGGCAGAAGCGGCTTGCCCAGCTGGGAAGGGAGCCCATCTAGGAAAAGGAAAACTCTGATGCTAAACCTGCTGCTTTTATTGAATTGTGCGCCCTGCCTTGAGATCATTTTTGACAGAATAGTAACAGTAATATTTTATTATTTATACTCTGTCCATGTGTCTGGGTTTCCCCTTCCACTCTGGGTGGATTACAACATATATAAAACATAGCAAAACATAAAACCAGTAAGTTTCACTGGTCTTATTCTTACCGGAAGAATAGGAAATAAAGATTAAGTTAGTTTGGATATGCAGAAGATATTAAAAATAAATTTGAGGACCCGCAGAAAGAGGGGGAAGGAAGTCAGGTTTTGAAATGTTAAAATGATTGTAAAATTAGTGAAATGTCTAAACTTGAAAAGTATAAATAAAATTTAAAAGTGTGTGTATATATATATATGTATGAAACATTAAAAAGTTTTTGATACACAGCTGCCTTCAGATGTCTTCTAAAAGTTATGTAGTTCTTTATCTCCTTGACTTCTGATGGGAGGGCATTCCACAGGGTTGGTGCCACTAGCGAGAAGGCCTTCTGCCTAGTTCTCTGTAACTTCGCTTCCCGCAGTGAGGGAACCGTCAGAAGGCCCTCAGAGGAGGACCTAAGCAATGGGGGGTGGAGATGCTCCTTCAGATGGTGAGTTAGAAACATTTTAATAAGTGAATATATAATTATGGAGGTGTAAAAAATACAAAACACATCCCCCCCCCCCATGAGCCTCCACTGCTTTTAAGGTATTCATAAGTGATCTGGAATCAAAGAGGAAGCCAAATTCGTTGATTGATGACACCCAGTTTTTCAGGCTGGGTTTAAAAGCAACCACAACTAGACAACAGCCTCATGGATTCTCATGGAGACCTCAACATATGAGGTGGGGTAGATTAACCCTTCCCTCCCAAGCAACAAACACCTTAGCAACCCTCCCCCCACTCCTTTACACAGTTAGTTTTAGAAAGAAGCTCCCATCTATGCCAACATGAGCTTTCCTCCCTTAAGGGGAGGGGAAATATTTTATTGCGATTCTAGCTAGAGAGAGAGTCCCTTTGTGCAGCCATTCCAGCAACAACTTTTCTCTGTGTGTATTGTGCGCGCGCGCGCACACACACACACATTTGTAATTGATTAAAGAAATACCAGAGATATAGCTGAATGTAGTGCAGTCAAGGGACGCGGGTGGCGCTGTGGGTAAAACCTCAGTGCCTAGGACTTGCTGATCGTAAGGTCGGCGGTTCGAATCCCCGCGGTGGGGTGAGCTCCCGCCGTTCGGTCCCAGCTCCTGCCCACCTTGCAGTTTGAAAGCACGTCAAGTGCAAGTAGATAAATAGGTACCGCTTACTAGCGGGAAGGTAAACGGTGTTTCCGTGTGCTGCGCTGGTGCTGGCTCGCCAGAGCAGCTTCGTCACACTGGCCACGTGACCCGGAAGTGTCTTCAGACAGCGCTGGCTTGCGGCCTCTTAAGCGAGATGAGCGCGCAACCCTAGAGTCGGACACGACTGGCCCATACGGGCAGGGGTACCTTAGTGCAGTCAAACCTTAGTTCTTGAACAGTTTGGTTGCCAAACAAATTGGCTCCCGAATGCCAAAAACCTGGAAGTAAGTGTTCCGATTTTGAATGTTTTTTGGAAGCCGAATGTCCGACGCAGCTTCTGCTTGAGTGAAGTCCTGCAGTCAACCACAAGCCACGCCTTGGTTTTTGAACTGTTTCAGGAGTCAAATGGATTTCCAGAACGGATTAAGTCCGAGAACCAAGGTACCACTGTCCATTAAGCCTAACACGTCATTTGGACTGTTGCATTCCTAAACTGCATGTAGGCTTCCAGGAAGGAGCCAGAGGACCACTTTTAGAAGCAGTACAGTGGTACCTCGTGTTACGTACTTAATCTGTTCTGGATGTCCGTTCGTAACAGGAAACCGCTGGTAACATGAGGTGCGCTTTCGCTAATGGTGCCTCCCTCTGCTGCCGTGTTGCTGGAGCACGGCTTCCACTCGCATCCCGGGGCAAAGGTCTCAACAAGGGGCGTCTACTTCCAGGTTAGCAGAGCAGGTAACCCTCAGCATTTGTAAGGGGGACAGTACGTAACACGAGGTCAGTGGCGTAGCGTGGGTTGTCAGCACCCGGGGCAAGGCAAGTAATTTGCACCCCCTAACCCGGGGCAAGGCAAGTAATTTGCGCCCCCCCCCGCTGCACTGTCCCTCCCCCAGATAGTCCCTCGCTCTCTCTTCGCACTGCACCGCACGCCTGGCACCCTCCCCTCCACAGTGGGCGGCGACCCGGCGGCTCGGATCTGATTCGCACAGCCAGCACTGCAGTGAGAGAGAGTGAGTGAGCCAGGTAGGGGCAGAGAGCTGCGAGTGCGAGTGCGCCCCCCCCAGATGTTGCGCCTGGTGCGGCCAGCCCCCCTGCACCCCCCACGCTACGCCATTGCTGCAGTGAGCGAGAGTGAGTGAGCCAGGTAGGGGCAGAGAGCTGCGAGTGTGAGCGCCCCCCCAGATGTTGCGTCCGGTGCGTCCGGCCCCCCTGCACCCCCCATGCTACACCACTGCACGAGGTACTACTGTATCAACATACAGTAGTACCTCGTGTTACGTACTGTCCGCCTTACAAATGCTGAAGGTTACCTGCTCTGCTAACCTGAGGTAAACAGCGTTTCTGTGCACTGTTCTGGTTCACCAGAAGCGGCTTAGTCATGCTGGCCATATGACCTGGAAGCTGTACGCCAGCTCCCTCGGCCAATAAAGCGAGATGAGCGCCGCAACCCCAGAGTTGGCCACGACTGGACCTAATGGTCAGGGGTCCCTTTACCTTTACCTAATGGTACCAAGTGTTTTTATTTTAATAGAATTTATCAGGAGAAAACGAAGCTTGAGCTAAATGGTCAGGGGTCCCTTTACCTTTAGTCCGCCTGTGCACTTAATGCTAAGGTACTCGTAGAAAGGATAGCAACTCCTCCCCTTAAAACATTAAACTATAGTGAAACCTTTTCACCCGATTGGCAAGGGTATAAGTGCCCTCAGAAAGATTGCAGAAGGACAGAGCCGCAAAAGACAATCTTGCTTACTTGTTGGGGTTTCCATTTAAACTAAAAGGAATTTAAGTTACCCCTCAGGTTTAATCTAAGCATGTGCGCACAAACATATGCAATCAGGTAACATATGCCCTAATCCCAGAGTAAAGTAACCCTTTCTTGATCATTAGAATAGCATATATTAGTATGAGAAGATTTTTATCAAGCTGTGTGTTATTTGGTACACTTCTGTAGTATACAGAAAATAAACCACTAACTTTGCATTGTTGTATCCTTGAGCCATTATCTCTGTATATGTACACTTTTTGAACTCTCGACTCATTCTATGTCACAAATATGTCCCAATATGTAGCTTGCAATGTGTGTTTTTTCTGGGTGCACAGAGTCCCCCTGGCCAAATTGTATAAATAAAGAAAAGAAAACACAAGATATATCTTAAGACATCCTTCACTTAGACTAAACATCTAATTTAAGTTGCCAGCTTTTAGTGGAAGGCTGGACTTGATATGTCCGTTCAACCTTGCGTTTAAAGCACATGATAATACTTGTCTCCAAAGAATGTTGTCAGGCTTAATTAATTTGTTGTTTGCATGTCACGAAGCGCCCATAACTACTTCAACTGTCAGATGGATTGAGAGAAAATGTGTGTGAGAAAAGTAACAGTATCAGCACGAGTGAAGCAGGTTAATGCACTATTAATATCTCTCTGTCATGTAAACGAGTGAATATATTATTATAAGTTTACATTACTAGTATAGCATGATAAAGTGTGAATTTTTTCCAGGCAGAAATATCTGCCGTAGTTTTGCCACCACCTGCCTGCCCTCTGGGTGCTGAACTTTGGAGGAGGAGGGAAGTACAGCTAAGGTCAGTGCTGTCAACAGTTCTATGCCTGGGGCAGGCTCAGAATATCCTCCTGGAATCAGAGCCACGAAAATCACACTTGTGGTGTGGGTGTGTGCATATGTGTGTATATATATATATATGGCCGCAAAGGGTTAAAAGTATAAAATAGGAGTTATCCTTGTGCAGACCCCTGTGAGAGTCATTAGTAAAAACTGGAGGGAGAGAAGAATGTGGACCTTGAGGAAGACTTCTGGTAAAATTCCAAGGGCTCATGGCATTCAATCTGCTTCTGCTCAGAAACGCTTTTTTTTTTTTTAAAGGTTTGCTGGTGGCTGCTGTCTAATCAGCAGCTGCAGCCCAGAATTGCATGCCTCTGATTTTTCCCCCATCTTTTCCCAGCCAACATTATTCAACCCTGGAAACTACATTAGCAAGCAGAATGTGCTGTGCTGTGTTAGGATGCAGGCACAAATGCAGTGAGCATGTGCTAGTCTGTGCCGCTCTACATTGCTGCTGCCTCCGTCAAAAAGCAAACCAGGTGTAATGTGGATATTCTGCAACTGTTTTTGTTTTTTGTTTCTGTTTTTTTGCAAAACTGAAACTTTTTTTTTTTTGCAGTGATAAAAAATGGGGGAGGCAAGAAGTGACTATGCTTCTTTTTTAAATGTTTTTTATTGGTTTTACATATAATCACATTAAAAGGTAAAGGTACAACTGACTGTTAGGTCTAGGTCCAGTTGCGGACAACTGTGGGGTTGCACGCTCATCTCGCTCTGTAGGTCGAGGGAGCTGGCATTTGTCCACAGACAGCTTCCAGGTCATGTGGCCAGCATGACTAAGCCACTTCCGGCGAACCAGAGCAGCGCACAGAAACTTAACACCATATCCTCTTATTTTATCTCTTTGGTTCAACTGAGCCTAGCGACTTCCCTCCCTCCCGTCTGATGGTTTACAAAATTAAATTTTACATCTTTACATTTCACTTCGTTTCCCATCCTTGCTATATCGTTACCTAAAATATTATATTATTCAACCTGAATAGGTAGCAGTTTCATCTTACAGATCTTCTGATAACCCTGCTAATGGTGTTAATTGCTTACAGTTGTCTTTCAAATGTAATATAAATTTGTTCCAGAAATGACTGTGGTTCAGGACACAAGGAAAGGGGAATTAATCCCCTGCCCTATCATTTTCCCACTGAAAAGCACCCACGCCTAAGGCTGCTATTTGCTTTCGTTGGTAAAACTGTGATTATGCCCCACTGGAGGAAAGGAACATATTTATTATTTCAGTGGGTTGGACTAGATGGCCCTTGGAATGTTACAGTTCTACTATTCTACACCCCCTGTCCATTTTGTACCAGTTTTCTGTGCATCTGGGGGCAGATTTCCTATCACTCCCCACCTAGAAGTGTTGACCGGGGGCTGATGGGACTTGTAGTCCAATCCTTAGGGAATACCTTGATTAAGGTGATTAATCTTATTTCAATTTTGATCAAGTTGATTATTATTTTTTGAACTGATTCCTTTTGCAATCCTAATGTTAGAAACAAACAAAACTCCCTATTGGATCTTTAAATCAATTCAGGATTGTCAGTTGTTGTTCGAGGGTTGTGAAAAGTTAGTGTTGGCAACTTTCCGTAAGCTTACAGTCTAAACTTTTAGTTAAACATTCACAGCCGTTTATAAGAAAACTGGGAAAGAGAAACATTAATTAAAAACAACATCGCACAAGCTGCTTCGCTTGCAAGAGGCAGATGTGGCTTTTGTTCCGAGGAGGCTTTTGCTTTAGATTATTGCCAAAAGAGACATCTCACGTATTCAGTTGAAATACAGCCCACAAAACAAGCTCGGATTAGAGCAGCGGGAATTTATCATGGCTCGGGGTGATTTATGGTAAAGTGCAATTAAAAGCACAAGTTACAAGTAACCTAGTATGAGGGATGAACAACTCTGGCAATTTCGGGGTTTTCCTGCTTCCCATTTTTTCTAGTCTCCAGTTCAGTTTGCTGCATTTCTGCATCAGTCTGCATTAAAAAGAATTCCTTGCAAAAAATAGTATTTTAGTTCACATTGCTACTAAAATGGCCTCCCTGTTCTCACTTGCCTGCTTCAGCTTCTGCCTCTATTTCTTGACTGCTCTCTGCCACAGACTCTCCCCGCTCACCAAGCACTGTTACCTCTTCATCTTCCGACACCTTCTCTTCTCCCTCTGACCACTCATCTTTCTCTCACCACCACTCTGAGCCTTCTTCCCTTGGTGGTTCCCCAGCTGGTCCCTCCCATGATTCCTCTACGTCCAACCAGTCCATGATGACATCTTCTGATGTAGGCCAGTCATTTCTAGCTTCCTTCCTCTTCCAGTCTTGACTGAGCCCCCTCATGGAAAAGCAGTGGCACAGCCCAGGAGCATGCAGAGGGAAATAACCCGTCCAGAAGAAGAGCTTTCCTGGATCAGACTAAATATTTGCCTAGCCGCATATGCTTTTTCCAACCAGCTTGCTTCTGAGAACCCCACATTGGAAGCAATAGCCCTTGCCCACAGTGCCTGGAATTCAGACAAAACTTGTCTCAGTCTGGAGGCTCTGTTTAGCTGTCATGCTTCAACGTTATTTTCATTTTGCAGCCAGGTGAAAATGCACCTCTTTGTCCAGGATTTTGAGGTGAGGCGAAATGCATTGAAGTTGTGTTGCATTGTGTCCTTCTTCTCCCAAGTGAATTTCATTCACTGTTGCGTGGACAGTTCAAGCACCTACCTCCTGCCCTGCCCTTCTGTGTTATAAATAGATGGTCTCCTGTCCCCAACTTGAAAAGAAGAAGAAATATGAACGGCTTTGAAGACCCAAGTTTGAGTTGGAATCCAGCCTAAGAAAAGTAGTTGGATGTAGAAGCTCCACAGCCTCAGAAAAGTCTTCAGTGGATTAATGGCTTCTTTGCTATGCTGATTGTTAACAACCATGCATCAGTTCAGTCTATAGATATTTTTTATTTCATTTTACAAAAAAATGTTTGGGATTCTTTTCATCTATCTTTAGGCGAAGCATTACCCATAAATTTCAAAGAGGGGGAAGCAACACTTTGCTCTGGACTGGATAACTCCTTTTTGGAAACTGTGTTGATAGCTATTCAGCGCTTGGTACTGAGTAACAGCCAATTGCAGCAATCAATGAATGATTAGTAAAAACAGACCATAAATCTTACAGTGGAACCTTCTCTTATCTACATGCCAGCAAAGAGAAAACAATTATTGCCCTGCTCGTCTTTCTCTAGAAATCACATATTTAGCCGGCCACTATTTTTCTAGTTAGGGACGCGGGTGGCGCTGTGGGTAAAACCTCAGCGCCTAGGGCTTGCCGATCACATGGTCGGCGGTTCGAATCCCTGCGGCGGGGTGAGCTCCCGTCTTTCGGTCCCAGCTCCTGCCCACCTAGCAGTTCGAAAGCACCCCTAAGTGCAAGTAGATAAATAGGTACCGCTTTATAGCAGGAAGGTAAACGGCGTTTCCGTGTGCTGCGCTGGTGCTGGCTCGCCAGAGCAGCTTCGTCACGCTGGCCAAGTGACCCGGAAGTGTCTCCGGTCAGCGCTGGCCCCCGGCCTCTTAAGTGAGATGGGCGCACAACCCTAGAGTCGGACACGACTGGCCTGTACGGGCAGGGGTACCTTTACCTTTACTATTTTTCTAGTTGGTCATACCCTGACCAGCATTTAAAATATTTGTTAACACACACCACAGTGCGGATGGGCATAGTATGAAGACATCATCCAGCAGAGCAGGGATGGAAATGCCTGGGGTCCTCCAGATGTTGTGGGACTCTGAGTCCCATCAACCACAGCCAGCATGATCTATGGTCATCATGGCATTGTGGGAGAGATTATGGGAGCTATAGTTGCAACAACATCTGGAGGTTCCTTACCCTTGCATTAGAGTGTCAGATGTAAGTGTTTGGGACCAGTGACCCAAGTAGCTGTGTTATCTGCAGTGCTGTTTTTCTAGGAAGAGAGGTGCCGAAACTCACTGTGAACACCTCCCTTGTTCTCTTATACTGGCAATGGTGCCCACCTGAAAGGTGCTGGAACTGAGTTCCGATGGGTTCTGGCTGAAAAAAAAGCCCTGGTTATCTGTAGAAGTGCCATGGACTGGTTGGGCACAGAGGAATGGAGGGAGGAACCAGCTGGGCTTCCCCCAAGGGAAGAAGGCTCAGAGCCCTGGGATTGGTGGTGGGACGACAATGAGTGGTCAGAAAGAGAAGACAGGGAGAAGGAGGTGTCGGAAGCTGAAGAGGTCACAGGGCTTAGTGAGCTGGGAGAGTCTGTGGCAGAGAGCAGTCCAGAATCAGAGACAGAAGCTGAAGCAGGGGATGAGGGAGACCAAGAGGCAGAGATGGGTCAGGATGGTGAAGAGTCAGGGGTGTCTGCCCCTGCTGCTGCAACAAGCTTCCCTCCCCTTTGTCTCCAAGAACCAGAAGAGGCATGAAAAGGGCAGAGGAGAAAGGGCTTTGTGCAGGTGCAATCTCTGATTGCTTGGGGAAAACCCTGGAGAGGAGGGGACTTAGACGACTGTCGAGAAGCAGGAACCTTCAGTCTCAGCATGGGGGGCAAGACCTACTGGAGATGAGTTGCTTTGCTCATTAGGCCCGACACTCCCGTGCAGATCCTGTTTTTGCTAATAAAGAGTTAATTTGAACTTGCTCAGTGTGATTTACTGCTGGCTCGCTCCTGTCAAGGAGGTCGCAGGCTCAATCCCTGCTATCTCTTATTAGAAAGGTTTTCAGGTAGGAATGCAATAACAGGGGGCTTCACCCAAGCAGTCACTTGTGTCAAGAGCTCCAGGTAGAACATGCTGAAGATAGCATGCCATTAGGTCATGTGTGCAGTATTGATACCAACCTCTTTGTGGGTCAGCTTGTGTTATTCATTTGACACATTTCAACTGAGTAGATCCATGTGCCAGAATTTTGTTTGTGCAAACCACCCGTTTGTGATTGCTGTGCTACCACTTTACTGTTTGATAGTGAATTTTTAAAAAAGATTTTACATGTCTTAAGTGGGGTTGACTTTAAAATGTCAGAAAGTGCATTTTTTGAGGTGTTTAAACAAATAAAAACAAATGCTTCTGATGAAGATCTTTTCTCTGTTGTTTCGTTAGCACAGTGATTGTATATAAATCTGCAGTTTTTAATATCTCACTATTGTCATTCCATTTTAGGATCTCTCAACACCTGACGATAAGTTCAAGTGAAGTGCTAGGAGAAAATCAAATATATAAACTTAGTGGGTGTGCGGAAGTAGCAAAAGTTTTATGAATAGAAGCTTTGAGCAAGTTCATTGCAACTGCGAAGAATTATAGACGTTCCAGACTTCTGTGGAAGCGCAATATGATATGGGACAAAGTCACTAATGCTTGGGTGTTAATATAAATCTTGTGGGATTTAATAATGGCTTGCTTTGTTCTGATAATTTTGAAATAAAATATTGTGAGGAACGCAGTTGTAAATTTTCTCGGCGGCTGTCATTTTGCAAAATGATTTATATAACCAAGCTGAATTCATTTCTTCTGCATAATTGTAATAGCTTCACACAGCACACCAAGTCTAACTATCTTAAGAAGCAGATAATTTTGAGCTAAGAGTGAGTGGACTCCAAAGTTAGCCTACTTTAAAAATGTGTAATGCGGACATGATTTAATGCTTCGATCCACAGCACTCTTAAAACTGAGTAATTAGATCTAAACCATTTTGCTCCTAATTACTTGAGGTGGAATACATAGGTGGAAGCAAGTATTTTAGCTTAACCTGGTCCCATTTCTTACTGATGGGGTAATTCAATATGATTAAAGTACAATTCGATGCATTTGATTTGGGGGCAGTGTGGTGTAGTGGTTAAGAGCGGTAGTTTCGTAATCTGGGAAACCGGGTTCGTGTCTCCGCTCCTCCACATGCAGCTGCTGGGTGGCCTTGGGCCAGTCACACTTCTCTGAAGTCTCTCAGCCTCACTCACCTCACAGAGTGTTTGTTGTGGGGGAGGAAGGGAAAGGAGAATGTTAGCCGCTTTGAGACTCCTGAAGGGGAGTGAAAGGCGGGATATCAAATCCAAACTCTTCTTCTTCTTCTATGGCAAGGTCCACTGGGATGCACAGTTTAGGATACAGCGAGTTGCCAGCTTAGGTGGTTGATTCTCAGCCTGCATTACCTGTTCTAACCTGGAGATTTAATTCCCAGAGTTCCCTGGGAAGAGGGATTGACTGTTAAGTGTAGCTAACAGGTTTCTGTGGGAGAAGCCATGACTGTTTTAAGTAGCATAACACTGCTCTAAATGTATTGGGTAGAATATCCGTTCCCAGCTGTTGTTGGGACACAACTCCCATCATCCCTGACCACTGGTACTGCTAGCTAGGGATGATGGGAGTTGTAGTCCAACAACAGCTGGAGACCCAAGTTTGAGAAACAGATGGTGCCATAGTTAGGCCTATTCATCTTCAACTGAGCTGAAAACAACCTGTTCTCTAGCTTGCTCCCCATATCCCATGTAAAACCATCATTTGGGTAGCAGGACCAGAGAGATTCTGCACTGAAACAAACATGTCAATTCTGTGTGGAGCTCAGCATGAAAAATTCACTATTTGGGAGTAAACCAGTTTTATGAACCCAAATAGCCCCCCTGCCTTTATATTAAGAATTGCATCAGCACACCAGGTTGCTGACTGGTTTTTCAGTGGTTTAGTTGAGACTCTTTTTCAGTGCCTGTGTTACAGATAGAGCAATAAAAATAATGGAAGAAAATATACACATTTTTAAAAGCTCCTTAGGGTGTAAACCTTGTTCATCAGCTCCACTCCAGTCACTCTGATCCCTACTGAAATTAATATCTTTAGAATGGCGTCATGAACCTTCCTATGCGTTCCACTTGAGTCTTACAGTCACACTTCTGGTATTGATTAATTCTTCCCTTTTCTTCCATCGCAGCATGCGTCCGCTAAAATTGTGAAAATGAGATCATGTTTACTTTTCTTGCGTCAGATTATCCCTGTTGTATACCCTAACCACAATTGCACACTTGCAAGCTGGTCCGGTTATTGTACTTTATTTAACCTATTGCGTGCTGTAAGTGTCTATAACAAAATCATTTCCATCCCAACACGTTTGTGTATTTGCATTAGCTTTTATGTGCTTGCTTTGTTGTTATCTTTCTTTTTTTTTTTTTTGCAAATATGTACACATCAAAACTTACAAACTTGGAAAAGAGAAAAGAAATTAAGAAAGGTTACAAAAAGAAGAAAAGAGAAAAAGAAAAACGGAAACATATCAGTTAAATCTTAATAAAGAAAAAAGAAAATAATAAATAAAGCGACATTAAGTCATTCGTTATTAAACTAATACTTTACGGATAAAACACATATGCTTTTGACAATTACCTCTTCCATGTCATCCATTGTTATCTATCATTGTTGATTAAAAAAAAAAATCAGATAAATTGTGATAAAGACTGGTGGCTGTTGCCTCCATTGCCAAAGCCCTTCTGCACATCAGATTGCTTTTACTGTTTTCGAAATAATGGCAGCAATATTAATGCTGTGTTGACAGTGCTGCATTTTGGAGATAAGGTGTTAATAGTTTTTATTAAGTGTCCTAGGGCTGTGTTTGCTCTTGCTGACTCTCTGCTCTTATATTGCATTTGACCAACTGTGCATGGATTTTATTCTGATTTTACTTCTGTTGCTTTCTTCACAGGCACCTGGCAGGTGTCCCTCTCGTCTGCTGTTCCTTTCAAATCCATCCACTCACCTTTATTTGTTAAAAGCCTTTGCATTCTCAGCTAACTTGAGGCTCAGTATTACGAACTGGGGTTTCAAGGTCATTGGGTCAAACAGAAGAGCAATTCCTTTGTCACCTGCAGGAGACCTGCCCATTAATATAACAAGGCCATTAACCTAGACTAACAAGAAGGCTGCTCCTGCGAAAATGCAACTGCTGACCTTACAATGAATTGTTGTTGCTTTCTCCCCAACAAGTTCTTGACAAGGCAGAGAATTTCTGCAAGCCTTCCTTGGAGTCAAGAACTCTGTTATGTGTTTACAGAAGTATTATATATTTTTTATATTAAAAAAAAAGGAGGAGGAAGAGTAGGGGAAAAACCTTCTGTTGGGAAATTTTCATGGAGTAAGCTCTTTCGCTTGCTGTTTTGTAATTGACAGAAAACCAATTTAAATGCAAAACTCCTGCCATCGCAGACATAGTGATCTTGGTGGATGGTTCCTGGAGTATTGGCAGATTCAACTTCCGGCTTGTGCGTCTTTTCCTGGAGAACCTGGTTGCTGCCTTCAATGTGGGATCTGAAAAAACAAGAATAGGTAATATTTCAAAATCTAGTTTGTGTGTAGGGGGACGATGACTCAGCCCCTTGTGACTTAAGTTGCTAGTTCTTCATATCTGCAGCTTGCCTGTATTTTTGTTATTTCCATGTAATTAGCAAAAAATAGGGTAGCCTTCAAACTGACACTGAAATAATGGGTGAGAACGTTATACTCGCAGGTTCCACTATCGGAATGCTCCATTATACGAAATTTCAATTATCCAAATGCAGAGAATTGTGCCCAAACCTCACTATACGAATGAAGCCTTGCCATATCGCCCAACATAACGATGGGTATTTTGTTAGTATCGTAAACAGTGTAGTATAGTGGTTGAGAGCGGTAGTCTTGTAATCTGGGGAACTGGGTTCGCTTCCCCGCTCCTTCACATGCAGCTGCTGGGTGACCTTGGGCTAGTCACACTTCTCTGAAGTCTCTCAGCCTCACTCACCTCACAGAGTGTTTGTTGTGGGGGAGGAAGGGAAAGGAGAATGTTAGCCGCTTTGAGACTCCTTCGGGTAGTGATAAAGCGGGATATCAAATCCAAACTCTTCTTACAAATTCTTCTTATGGGCTGATGTGCATTCCTTTCTTCCCCAGGCCTTGCACAATACAGCGGCGACCCACGGATAGAATGGCATCTGAATGCCTACAGCACAAAAGAGGCTGTCTTGGATGCGGTGCGCAATCTGCCCTATAAGGGTGGAAACACCTTAACAGGTACAAATATGGTTTTATGCACTTCAGTAATGTGCAGAGCTCCCCAGTTATCCTATTGTTCTGTTATCCTATTCATTCTTTTGCATGAGGGTCTGTGTTATTGCTGTAGTTTGGTTATAAGGTCAGTGAAAGGAGGTGTGTTTTTTTGTCGGCAGTATGTGCAGGAATTCATGCGCCGAACTCTAAATCATTCTACATGGTGTCATTACATTTAAAATAATAATAATAATAAAGACTACACTACATTGAAGGAGGCAGGGAAGGAAAACAACAACCCAACTATTCAAGCCGACGCAAATCGGTTATATTATTTCAATTTTGAAGGGTGCATCTTACGAAATGCTGTTCCCTGCTTAATTTACTGCATTGATGTGCTATTTATTTCAGCCAGCAGCATCGTGCTGGGAGCTGTACAGAACATGTTGGTTAAAAGGCACCTTTCCTGTAGGGCTTGCATACCACACAGTGCCCCGTGTTCACCTCAAAGGAGGGGGTTGGAAGCATCTGCTTTCTTGTTTAAACTAACCACAGTTCATCACTGCATCCAAACCACTGTGGTTAGTTTAAACGATAGCTTAAACCAGGGACGGGCAGCTTGTGACCCTCAGCCTAAAGTTCAACAGTCCTCTTTCGATGAGATGATCGGTTCTAACCTCTGACACCCCCTGCAGCCCACTGAACTGGGAGCAAGCAAAGGAGAACAGGGTTGGCACTACCCACTTTGGGCTCTTTCTCACAAACCACCAGCATTCAGCCCCTGATATGTTACATTCAAGGGAATGCAACCCTTGAGAGAAAATGTTGCACGCCCACACGTGCGGTTTAAACAAACCACAGTTCCCTGCTCAAAACTTACAAACTGTGGTTAGTTTAAACAAGGAACTTAGATGGTTCCATTCCCCCACTCTGCTAGGTGCCAGAGGAAGAGATGAGAATATTGAGCTTGAGATTCTTGCATTGTCTAAACCACGGTTTAGCTGCTAAACTTTAGCATTATGTCCAGAAATTTGGAGCACCAGGTTGCATCCCAGATTGGTTTGGTTTGGCTCAGGCTGACTGCAGCCCATCTAAAAGGATACTGAGTAATACCTGTTAGCTTTAGAATCTTAGAAAGCTGAAAGAGGAGGCTTAAAGGATTTCACTTGAGTAACTGCAATCCATGATTCAGCCCTGAACAAGATCCAGTCTTTCCCCTGAGTAATGATTATTCACAATACCAGGCTTGAGAGTCTCAGACCTTCAATTAGTCATGCGGAATCCCAGCTTCACACTCCCACTGACATAACATACCACACGCTCCCCCTCCCCCCAGTGTGCAGCATTTGGATACATATTCCTCTAATTATCCCGTTCCCAAATCCTTGATTTAATTAAATTTTTCACTCTTCAACATCCCGGTTGTCTTTGGGAAGGTTGCTGAAGAGTTAGTAGTGGAGCATGTGCTTTGCATGCTAATTGGTTTCTGCATTGGATCTGAAATTGTTTTAATACAATTCAGTTTGTTTTAATTGTGTTATATATGGACGCAGGTGGTGCTGTGGGTTAAACCACAGAGCCTAGGACTTGCTGATCAGAAGGTCAGCATTTCGAATCCCCATGACTGAGTGAGCTCCCGTTGCTCGGTCCCTGCTCCTGCCAACCTAGCAGTTCGAAAGCACGTCAAAGTGCAAGTAGATAAATAGGTACCACTCCAGTGGGAAGGTAAACGGCGCTGCTCTGGTTCGCCAGAAGCGGCTTAGTCATGCTGGCCACATGACCCGGAAGCTGTACGCCAGCTCCCTCAGCCAATAAAGCGAGATGAGCGCTGCAACCCCAGAGTGGGCCACGACTGGACCTAACAGTCAGGGGTCCCTTTACCTTTTACTATGCCATTGTGTGAACTGTTTTTTATGCTGTGGGGGGGGGGGAGTGAATGAGAAAGATGCTTTGGAAGACGTTAATCAGGCATCCACACAACATTGTACAGATGCCTCCAAGCATAATCCACCACACACTCCTTATCTTTATAACTGTGAGGGAAGTTACACTGAGAGGTAGTTGCTGGTCATTCTGGCTGAGCAGGAAGTTGTACTTGGGCCTTTGCATTGGAAGTATTTGATGTTTTTTCTTTCAACAATCCAATAATTGGCTGTGCCTGATAGGAACTGAAGTCCTAGAACATCTTCCCACCTCTGCCTTAGAGGGAGGGTACCATCTTTTCCAGTATCTCATTTAAACACAGTGACAATCCCAGCTATCTATTAACCATTAGCTCCCACTGATGAAACATGAGCCAGCTATTCTGGGCTATTTGCTATCAATCCATGTAACAACCAGCCAGAAGCTTTTAACTATATGTATGGTCAATTTGGGTAAGGCTTTCCTCTCTCTTCCTTTTCACACAGGCCTTGCCTTAACTTTTATTTTGGAAAACAACTTTAAGCCTGAAGCAGGTGCAAGACCCGGGGTCCCCAAAATCGGTATATTGATCACAGATGGGAAATCCCAAGATGATGTCATCCCGCCTGCCAAAAACCTGAAAGATGCTGGCATTGAATTGTTTGCTATTGGTGTGTATTCTTGTCTTATTGATTAGCTTTGGAAAGTGTTTTCTCTCATTGGAACAGGCTAAAGACCCATCTAGTTCAGAATTCTGCTCTCACAGTGGCCAACCAGATATGGGAATTTGGGGTGATGGCTGGGAATCCTGAGTGTGAATGTGAATTGAGGCTGAACTGAGGCTTGCAACTTGTGGCGTTTCTTCGAATGCTAGGTGTAAAGAATGCCGACGAAAACGAACTGAAGGAAATTGCCTCTGAACCAGACAGCACTCACGTCTACAACGTTGCCGACTTCAGCTTCATGAACTCCATTGTGGAAGGTCTTACCAAGACCGTGTGCTCGAGAGTTGAAGAACAGGAAAAGGAAATCAAAGGTAAATGAGGAAACTTACGACAGAGCCCAACGAGTAGACGGTATTCCATTTCATGTGGTTAAAATGATTGTTTTTAATTGCCTAAAACTTAGGAACTTTGGTAGCCACTCTGGGGGCTCCTACAGATTTGGTCACATCCGAGGTCACAGCCAGAGGGTTCCGTGTGAGCTGGACTCATGCGCCAGGCAAAGTGGAGAAATACAGAGTTGTCTACTACCCCACAAGAGGAGGACAGCCAGAGGAGGTAATGGTGCAATGAATGCTCATGCACTTAATCATCTCAATGTGTTCAATAGAGGGGGAGAGAGATGGAATTCACTTAGAAAATCCTAAGAATAGCCTTGATGGAGTTGGCCAAGACATCCTTCTATGTAGTCAAACATCCTGTGGCCACTCAAGGTGTCTTCAGGAAGCCTACAAGCAGGCCCATTTTATCTGCTTTTGGCCTAATCAATCTGTTAGACTTCATGGCTTTTTAGGGGTGAGACTTGTGGCGATCACACAGGGTCCCTGGACGTTTCACCGTCTATTGATCCCTGTGCCACCACTTTATTTCTCGCTGCCACCACCCAGGCCCTACCTGGGACAATACTAGCAGTTTAACAAGCGTGTGGTTTCATAAATGGTATTGATCAATTACAGTCATAGGGTGCCTATCCAGACCTATAGCTTCCGCTACCTGCTCTCACTCACTAAACCACCTCTCAGATATTTCCTTGTCTTCCTAGCTCCTAACTGTTCCTGACTCAGCTTATTTCGCTACACTAACTCAACCTAACCACAGACTCTATCCCAATTCACTCCCACTCCAACCAACCTCCCAACGAACTCCCCCTTTTGCCCCTCCCAGAGCTGGTTTTATAGTCCCTCTGACTCCACCCCCCTGGGTTCTGATTGGGTAACTTGTTTAACTATTTCACCTCCAGCACTCTCATATGTTAACGTCACAAGACTTTGGCACCTAAAACGGCTGCCGTGCTCTTGCGCGAGAAAACAGGATGCCCTGTTTTTTTCTGGGACACTTGTGGGTTATGGGATGCCTCTATTTTGGGCAGGGCATGAGTAGAGGACTCTTTGGGAGGAAAGGTGGAAATCTTTAGTGACTGCTAATGAACTGGCATTCTCCTCCTTTCACCAGTCATTTCTCTTTCTCCTGGAATCATGCTAAGGCTCATTTCCAAGCAAAGGAGAAAACCTGATTTGGTATGAATTTTTTTAAAAAACTTGATTTCATTCAGTCTGTCTCGTCCTACAGGTGGTTGTGCATGGCAGCGATTCAACGGCAGTGCTGAAAAACCTGATGTCTATAACCGAATACCAGATCGCTGTTTTTGCCATATACATTACTTCTGCCAGCGAGGGCCTCCGGGGTACTGAAACTACGCGTAAGTAATGGAACAGAACAAAGAGTCGGTGCGTATCTGTTTCTGAGCTGTGCCGAAGCTGGATTCTTTCGGCCCTAATCAGGCATTCGAAACCTTTGATGTGATGAGACAGAACAGTGACAATTCGCTAGCTCTGCCTGCCTCCCCCGCATAGCCTTCCCGACTACCCTCCACAAGTTAGAGGCAAACATCTGCAATGGAAAGCCTTCTCCACTTGGAAAATCCAGGTTATGGAATCCATGTAGAGCTTCCATGGGTTTAAAAACAGGCTCCCCACTTCAAGGGTTCTCCCTCCAGCTGGTGGAGGGTGATAGGAATGTATTTGAATCAGGAATGTATTTGGTTGATGAAGCTGGTACCTTGTGTGGCGATCACACACAGGGCCCCTGGACATTTGACGGTCTATTGACCCTGTGCCACCACTGCGATTGCTTTTTCCGCTGCCACCACCCCGTATCTCACGGGGACACACGGAGTCCAGTCAGTTGTTAACATAAACAAATAATCAAGTTTATTTTTAAATGCAGGAACAAGCTTATGGTTTCAGTTAATTTTTCTCTTGTCAGTTTCTTGTTCTTAGTTCCAAACTGATTATTCCAACTATCTATCTGACTCCACCTAACAATTCCTCTCACTCTATCTCACAATACAACTCTACCAACCCACACCTAAACCTTCCTCTTCCTTCTTCAACTCCCAAACCTCAACTGACTTTCAAAACCTCCCACTCTAACTTTTATTCCCCCCTTGTATTCTCACTGGCTAATCACATCACACCTATTTTAACCCTTTCCTTATGACCCATCCTAGGAGGCAAACGCCACACCTCGGTTCTCTCTCTCTCTCTCATCCATTGCATGAAGGATTTAGAACACCTGAACAGGGTTTCTGCAATGCTTCTAGTACATTTGGTAACTCCAGGTTTAAGAGCATGAGAAGAACCTGCCGGATCAGGCCAGTGTCTCACCTGGTGCAACATCCTGTTCTCCCAGTGGCCAATGGAAAGCCCGCATAGGTTGAAACCTGTGTCTGATATGGCATCAGATTTGAAAGTTTGCTTCTTTTCATGTCTTTTGGGCTGCTGCTGTTTCCTTCCCCCTGTCATTCTCCTCCAGATAAGTTTACCTGTGAAGGTGCCCCTCTCCTATGGTCAAGCTACATAATGCTGCTTTTAAAATGTGAAATCTGAACAGGCGATGGGTGCTCTCTCAAGAAAAGTTATCGGGGGAGAATCAGAGGCAACCCTGTCATGTCAGAGCAAATGCTTTACTTTCTTAATGAGGCAGTAAAGCCAGTGGCGTAGCGTGGGGGGTGCAGGGGGGGCCGGCCGCACCGGGCGCAACATCTGGGGGGGGGGCGCTTGCACTCGCAGCTCTCTGCCCCTACCTGGCTCACTCACTCTCTCTCACTGCAGTGCTGGCTGTGCGAATCCGATCCGAGCCGCCGGGTCGCCGCCCACTGTGGAGGGGAGGGTGCCAGGCGTGCGGTGCGGTGCAGAGAGAGCGCGAGGGACTATCTGGGGGAGGGACAGTGCAGCGGGGGAGGGCGTGTGCAAATTACTTGCCTTGCCCCGGGTTAGGGGGCGCAAATTACTTGCCTTGCCCCGGGTGCTGATAACCCACGCTACGCCACTGAGTAAAGCCCATTCATTGGGATCTGACCACCTTACTTTCAAATACAGTGGTACTTGCATGAGATAGACCCCTCTGGGAATAACCTAAAAGCTTCTGCATCGGGAAAATTGTTAGCGTATGAACTGTTTTCTCTGACATAGTCACTTCTTTGTTTTCAGGTGAAGTCTGCCACCCCTTGTAAAAAGTGCTTGTAAAATTAACCACAGGCTTACCTTGCTGTCAAAAGAACCCCAAGTATTGTAGCTCTGGCCTCAGTTTGACTTTGCACCATGCATGAGGCTTAAAGTATTTCTTGTTCCAGTTGGCTTGCGATGAGAATGTTAAATCCACATTAGCCATAACCCACGTTTGCATTACGAGTTCCCAGTGGCGGAGCTTCATGCTCCAGCACTGGGGGGGGGGGTAGAGAGCAGGAGGGGGCGGGGCTGGCGCACATACTGGGGGCACGGTGCCCAGCGTGGGAGGGGGGACAGCTGCAATGGCACCCAGCCAGGATCGTGCTGCCAGGGGCGGTGCGCTCCCCCCCCACACTCCTCTTCCTCCGCCAGTGCGAGTTCCTACACTCTGGTTTCTGCACTAAGAATAAGTGGCCAGAATCAACCCTGAAGCCTCACTTGACCAGCCTAGGCCCATGCCAAGTCCCATAAAATTCAGTAGGACTTAAAGGTAAAGGTAAAGGGACCCCTGACCATTAGGTCCAGTCATGGCCGACTCTGGGGTTGCGGCGCTCATCTCGCTTTATTGGCTGAGGGAGCTGGCGTACAGCTTCCGGGTCATGTGGCCAGCATGACTAAGCCGCTTCTGGCGAACCAGAGCAGCACACTGAAACGCCGTTTACCTTCCCACCGGAGTGGTACCTATTTATCTACTTGCACTTTGCTGTGCTTTCAAACTGCTATGTTGGCAGGAGCAGGGACCGAGCAATGGGAGCTCACCCCGTCGCGGGGATTCGAACCGCCAACCTTCTGATCAGCAAGTCCTAGGCTCTGTGGTTTAACCCACAGCGCCACCCGCATCCCTTTTCTTAGGACTTACTCCTAAGTAAATATGCACTGGATCACAGGCTCGTTGTGCTTTCACTCAAGAAAAGCACACCTGTCCTTGGGGGGTCAGCTTTTATCTTGTTGCTTGTTGCTGACTAGTGAGATTAATCCTCCAGATGCAAACCAGCAGGCCTTCTGATAAGAGCTTGCACTCCAACTCCTCTCTGCCAATTTATTCTAGGCTGTGTGAGTAAGGGAATGGAAGGTCTGCTTCCATACCTGGCGCCAAACCTCAGCTATCACCCAGGAAGGCGTAATTATGTGGTGCTTGTGCCTAGCATGGTCTTTCTAGAAGTGTGTGTGTGCTCTGCATTCCAAGCAGCATGCAGAAGAGGCTTTTATTTATGCTGAAGCACCGTATCTTTAGGGATGCCACAGATGCTTTTAAGAGGTTTGTGTCTTGACATGCTCTTACCTACGGACCCAGTTTTATATTTCTTCCTTTTCTTTTCTTTTCTTTTCTTTTTTCTTTTTGGAAAAAGCTATTTTGATGAATATTGCTGCTTTATGGGGGCAGCTGGATGCAAGAGATTTCCTGCATCTTGCTGCTTCCTTGGTGCAAACCTCAAAAGAATCTGCCTACAAATGAATGCCTGTGTCTCCTGCGACTGGCAGAAGCTCTGGGGCCCATCATCTGCTAGCCAAACCTTTAATGGGAAATGCCATTCAATGACATTTCAGGACTGAGCCTGAAAAGCAGGTGGTCTACCTCTGAGCTTATACCCTGCCCTCACAGGGACGCAGTGGCGCTGTGGTCTAAACCACCGAGCCTCTTGGGATTGCCAATCGTAAGCCTGCGGTACAAATCCTTGCGATGGGGGTGTGCTCCCGTTGCCCTGTCCCAGCTCCTGCCAACCTAGTTTGAAAGCACACCAGTGCGAGTAGATAAATAGGTACTGATGTGGTGGGAAGGTAAATGGCATTTCTGTGCGCTCTGGCTTCCGTCACTGTGTCCCATTGTGCTAGAAGCAGTTTAGTCATGCTGGCCACATGACCCAGAATGCTGTCTGCGGACAAATTCCAGTTCCCTTGGCCTGAAAGCAGACATGAGCACCATACCCCATTTGTTGTTGTTTAGTCGTTTTAGTCGTGTCCGACTCTTCGTGACCCCATGGACCAGAGCACGCCAGGCCCTCCTGTCTTCCACTGCCTCCTGCAGTTTGGTCAGCCTCATGTTCGTAGCTTCGAGAACACTGCCCAACCATCTCGTCCTCTGTCGTCCCCTTCTTCTTGTGCCCTCCATCTTTCCCAACATCAGGGTCTTTTCCAGGGAGTCTTCTCTTCTCCTGAGGTGGCTAAAGTATTGGAGCCTCAGCTTCACGATCTGTCCTTCCAGTGAGCATTTGGGACTGATTTCCTTAAGAATGGATACATACTATGCACCCTATAGTCAAATTCAATTAGACTTAACCATCCAGGGGTCTTTTACCTTTTTTAGCTATACCTTGCTCTGTTGCATCTCTCAATCCAATCCCACCCAAAGCAGTGACACAACAGAAATGCCTCCCACCGGGGGAGGGGCAGTGAATCATACAGAGACACTGGGGGCAACATCTGTGTAGGTGGATTGTTTGGGTTGTCATGCTGGCAGGTCCCAGCACACTTCTGTGCACCAACACTGGGAATTATTGAACTAGGGCATCAATGCTATGTATGCTTCTTTGGGAATGAGCGGCATTGTTCCCAGTAGGACTTACTGCTGCGCTGACATGCATTGGATTGCACCGCATAAGAATTACAGTGGTACCCCGCAAGACGAATGCCTCGGAAGACGAAAAACTCGCTAGACGAAAGGGTTTTTCGTTTTCTGAGGTGCTTCGCAAGACGGATTTTCCTAAGGGCTTGCTTCGCTAGACGAAACGCCCCTGCCTCTCATGTCATGGCGACGTTCACTGTACGCACACACGCTCACTTACCCACTCCTCCGGCTCCCTCCTACCTTCCCGCTGATGGCTCTTCCGGCTCCCTCCGACCTTCCGGCTGACAGTTAGTGCCTCCTGCCACTGCCCACCCCTCTCGCACCCTCCCCTCAGAGAGCCGTTGCCGCCAGCAGCCTGGGTTGCAGCAGGAGTCGCGCTCCGGAGCCCCGCCGCCCTCCAGCAGCCGTGTCGCACGGTGGCCACAAGGCGCGGGTGAGTCTGAGGTACCGGCTGCTGCAGCTGTCCTGCTTCTCCCCACCCCTCCCCGCCGTTGTTAGTGTTTAAATGCAGTGGTGCTTCGCAAGACGAAAAAACTCGCACAACGAAAAAACTCGTGGAACGAATTAATTTCGTCTTGCGAGGCACCACTGTACGTTATGTGTAGGCCAGGATGCGATCCATCCCGGTCAGGAGTTGGTTAATGAGTAACTCCGTGGTAATATTGCCGCATACTGACGCAGTGACATCCCATCCCATAGCACCTGGCGCACTTTCAAAGTCACTTTTCAAGTTCTGACTAAGCCCATCCCTATGCATTTTTCAGAACTGATCGCACAACTGCCCAAGGCTGAATGTCTCCAAGCGCCGTTTTAACAAATCTTTGCTTGAGTGTCATAAAGCAATACTCTTGAAATGTGCAAATAATTAATCACTCCATTTCAAATATATATATATTAATGCTGCCTTTGGGAGTTTGCGGGGGGAAATATAGTTTACATTTTTGACCTCGTTGGAAGATGGTGACAGATTAAAATGAACGGCAAGTATGAAAAGCCACACATTTGTGCATAGGTTGCAGGAAATGAAATCTCGACTCAACAGCACGGCCAGCCGTAGAGATAAATTAATTCATTCCATAAGCATTTGAGACATGGAAAATGTTAAAGATAAGGTCATACTTGGTGTTGGTGGTGGGGTGGTCAGACCAGGGATGGAAAAACTGTGACCCTCTAGATATTGCTGGACTCTGAATCTCCTCAGTTCTGACCATTGGTTGTGCTGGCTGAGGCTATTGAGACTTGGGAGTCCAAGAACATCAGGAGAGCCATAGGTTCCCTGCCCTTGTGTAGAGAGAAGTGGTCAACAATAACATCATGGGAGACCCTCCAGAGCATCTGAAGAAAGTATGACCTTGGGATGGGTTATGTGTGTGAAATTGGATTTAGTTTGCATTTAAATGAGAATATATACGAGAATATACTTTCCAAAGCAATATGAAGCATCCATCCTTCAAAATTTGCACTTATCTGAATTTTGTGATGTAGTTCGCCAACCAACCAATCAACCGATGTTTACCAAAAATGCACATACAGTCCTACCTCGGGTTAAAGTTGCTTCAGGTTGGTTGCACTCCGCTGTGACCCGGAAGTAATGGAACGCCGCTTGCGCATGTGCAGACGCTCAAAATGATGTCATGCACATGCGCAGAAGCGGCGAATTGCGACCTGCGCACGCACAGATGTGCAGACGCGGGTTGCGTTCTCTTCAGGATGCGAACGGGGCTCCGGAACAGATCCCGTTCACATCCAGAGGCACCACTGTATTAGAGGAATGTGGGCATAAAAATTAATATGTTACTACAAATGACATTTTAAAAAATCGCTGAATTGGAAAGGATCGTCTAGTTCCACCACCTGCAACGCAGAAATCCCACAGCCCTGAAATTAAGAGTGTCATATTCTACGACTGAGCTATTTTAGGATTATACTGTTTGCAGTTCTTGTGTTGCACCTATGGGGAAGACTTGGGAGCCCCAGAGGGCACAATCCACATAAGTTCAGGGGGAAGGGATTCAACAAGCTCAGCCAATGCTACGTGTGAATGGAACCTGATCCTTGAACAGGTGTGTGGCTCTATGAATGCTTTTGGACTCCAACACCCATCAACCCCAGCCAATATGGCTGGGGATCGGGGATGATGGGAGTTGTAGTCTAACAACATCCGGAGGACTACAATTTACATGTTCCTGTTTTGGAAGATGCCTTAGTACCCTTTGGAATGTGGCAGTGATGGGTTGTTGTTTTTTGCAGCTAACGTTTGAAAATCCTTGTACCATACCTGGGGCAGCCAGTTTCTCAGTATGCAGATAGGTGTGATGCTTCAGTTGAACTATGGAAACAAAGAATTGGAATATATTGTTACAGAAGTTGGGTGCTATGCCAACACTTTACCAAGTGGTAGCAAGATTTCAGGGGTTTTTTTCCCCCAGGTGCTCACCCAGGGTCTGTGCTGCTTTGGAGAATCAAGAGTGTTGTAGCTTTAAGAAATATGATTTATTCACATATTTACACCTGAGTTTAGATGGAGGGAGTCCAGATCTTACAGCATGGTCCTCTCAAGAGGGGCTTGTTCCCCACAGCACTTGAGACCAAGGCAGTATACTTGAAGGAGCGTCTCCACCCTCATTGTTCAGCCCAGACACTGAAGTCCAGCTCCGAGGGCCTTCTGGCGGTTCTCTCCCTGCGATAAGTGAGGTTACAGTGAACCAGGCAGAGGGCCTTCTAAGTAGTGGTGCCCGCCCTGTGGAACACCCTCCCATCAGATGTCAAGGAAATAAACAACTATCTGACTTTTAGAAGACATCTGAAAGCAGTCCTGTTTAGGGAAGTTTTTAATGTTTGATGTTTTATTGTGCTTTACATGTTCTGTTGGGAGCCGCCCAGAGTGGTTGGGGAAACCCAGCCAGATGGACAGAATTGCCTGTCTTTAAAATTCATCCAAGGCTACATCTGTATTCTGATTCCTACCACAATATGGTAACATATTTGGCGAAATGTAGGGAAGTTTTAAATGTTTGATGTTTTATCCTGGTTGTAATATTCTGTTGGGAGCCGCCCAGAGTGGCTGGGGTATAAATAAATCATCATCATCATCATCATCATCATCATCTCCTGTTCCTAAAAACCTGAGCCTCCTTTATTTGTGTGCATTCTAACGGTCAGTTCTTTTGATGCTTTGAAGTACTAATGGCTAATTCCCTCAAGCATTAGCTAACAAACCTGACTTCATCAACACTTGTTGATTGACTGGGATCAAAGGCTTAAGAGTTTACCCAGGTTAATTAACTCTTCACATGCTAACTGCTTATGCTCAGAAGTAGGTCCACACTTTCCTACTTACGCATGGATCTTGACCAGGCATAGGCAAACTCCAGCCCTCCAGATGCTTGGGACTACAATTCCCATGATCCCTAGCTAACAGGACCAGTGGTCAGGGATGTTGGGAATTGTAGTCCCAAACATCTGGAGGGCCGGAGTTTGCCTATGCCTGATCTTGACTGCATTCTCAAAGTCTGGCACACAGGCTTTGCACACTAATTAAACCCCCACAAACCCCTCTCATAACCCCCTTTCTTCTACACATTGAGACTGTCTTATAACATATCCCGGTTATAACATCCAAGTTCTAATGAAATCCTAATATCTACTAAACCTAAACCTTTTGCAACATGGCTCTACCACCATATTCATCCCAGTAAGATAAATGAGGAATCTAACAGAAAAATAAGAAACATGATCCAAAATGAACAAGAATTAGAAGGGAGCTGGGCATGTTTAGCCTGGAGAAGAGGAGGTTAAGGGGTGATATGATAGCCATGTTCAAATATATAAAAGGATGTCACATAGAGGAGGGAGAAAGGTTGTTTTCTGCTGCTCCAGAGAAGCGGACACGGAGCAATGGATCCAAACTACAAGAAAGAAGATTCCACCTAAACATTAGGAAGAACTTACAAGAAAGAAGATTCCACCTAAACATTAGGAAGAACTTCCTGACAGTAAGAGCTGTTCAACAGTGGAATTTGCTGCCAAGGAGTGTGGTGGAGTCTCCTTCTTTGGAGGTCTTTAAGCAGAGGCTTGACAACCATATGTCAGGAGTGCTCTGATGGTGTTTCCTGCTTGGCAGGGGGTTGGACTCAATGGCCCTTGTGGTCTCTTCCAACTCTATGATTCTATGATTCTAGAAGTGCAATGATATTTTCAGGCAGTACCTCCCATGCATATAGCAGCACAAAAAGAAATAAGCTATTTTGTGCCTCATTCATCTTAAAGTCCTTGCACTGATAATTTGCTGTAGCTCATCCTGGTCAGCACCGTTCAAACAAAGTTGGTTGTTCATTCCTGACAAAGAAAGCATTGAATTTACTGTTAGAGAATAATTTTTATTTCAGCTACTCTCCTCTAAGTAACTGCATATTGTTTCCCACCCCTTGCAGTCGCCTTGCCAATGGCCTCAGATCTGGAGCTGTATGACGTGTCTCACAGCAGCATGAGAGTGAAATGGAACAGAGTAGCTGGTGCAACCGGCTATATGATTCTGTACGCTCCTCTAACGGATGGGCTGGCTGCAGATGAAAAGGAGGTGAGCTTGGCATCAACCAGAAGAGATGTTCGTGGAATATGAATATTCGTGGAATAAGGTCGTGGGTTCGAGCTCCACATTGGGCAAAAGATTCCTGCATTGCAGGGGGTTGGATTAAATGACCACTGCGAGCCCTTCCAACTCTATGATTTGAAGGACATGATGAATCTTCTCATCAAAGCATGTGCTTATTTTCTTGAAAAGTTCCACTGCCTTCACAGGACACTTTATTAGGACTTATATGCTCTTCTAAAAGCAGGAACACGGATGGTGCTGTGGTCTAATCCACAGAGCCTAGGGCTTGCCGATCGGAAGTTCAGCGGTTCAAATACCTGCGACGGGGTGAGCTCCCGTTTCTCAGTCCCTGCTCCTGCCAACCTAGCAGTTCGAAAGCACCCCAGTGCAAGTAGACAAGTAGGTACCGCTCTGGCAGGAAGGTAAACAGCGTTTCCGTGTGCTGCTTAGTCATACTGGCCACATGACCCGGAAGCTGTATGCCAGCTCCCTCAGCCAATAAAGCGAGATAAGCGCCACAACCCAAGAGTCGGCCACGACTGGACCTAATGGTCAGGGGTCCTTTTACCTTTACTTTAAAAGCAAGATGTTGCCCGTGCCTGAACCTTGTTGCTGTGTGGATGGGTGTGTGAAGATTTTTTTTTTCTGGATTGTGGCTGCAGAGGAGAGAGGTAAAACTCCTCTTGCTGTGCTCACAATTAGCACTGAGACCCCCCCCCCATAACTGTAATTAATCAATTAAAGAAAAACCAACGATGTAGCTGCATTCTACGCATGAAGCATGTTGTTTGGCCCTTGGTAATTTCTAAGATTTAGTCAGAATTAGAGACAGAGGAGAGTATTGATTCAGTACACATTTAAAGCTACCCCCCCCAAAAAACTGCACTTTCTGAAACTACATGTAAATCGAAGCACAGCTATCCCTTGAAATTTCCACACATCTGAATTTTGCGATGCAGTTTTCCAACTGAACAAAGCATTTTAAAATAATGTATATATTAGTGGCGTATGTATATATTAGCCAGGAGTGCCTGGCATTCTCTAGTCCATGGGGTCACAAAGAGTCGGACACGACTAAATGACTAAACAACAATAACAATATATTAGTGGAAAGTGTACATAAAAATAAAGAATTTATTGAGAACAGCATACCGAAATGCATTAAATTAGGGGAATTTATTTGCAGAAATGTTTCACATTAGCTAAGATGACATATAAAATGTATTTATTAGGATAAAACATCATCGAAATGCTGATGAATTTTCATTAGGACTTTTTTAAAGGGTGAGAAAATCACAAATAGCTGCAAAATGTAAAGAGTTGACTTTAAGATCAGCAGAATGAGAAACTGCGAGAACTGAACTCTACAGATCCTTCCCCCCATTGTCAGAACCAGTATACATTTTCTTGACTTGGTGAACAAAACCTGCCCCTTTAGACAGTGCGAAGGGGCACCCTCTCTGCCCCATTGCTCAGTTTGTGTGTTTGAAATTGCATTTATTCCCATTCAGAGAAGGAGACTTAACAACATGCAAAGGCATGCAAGGCTCTGGTAAGGGTGTAGAGAGCTCGCATAGACTTGTGCTTTGTTCTTTGCATGATCTGTAGCTATGGGCATGTACCCCCTTCAATGAAAACTTGCTGAAATCAGCAAGCTCGAGAACCTCACCCTATAGACAGATTTTCAACAAATAAGTCAGTCTTTATTGTTATTATTATTACTACACCCAGTGAAGAAGCTCAAGGGGACAGAAAGATTCACTTCAAATTGCAAACTGCATTAGCGATAACTAAACCTCACCCTATGGAAATAATTCTTAAATACACTAATCATAGCTGCCATCTCCACAACCATCTGGTTCCAGCTGCCATTTTGAGGTGTGTTTTCTTTTATTGTTGCAACAGCAACCGCAATCTCACAAGAGGAACCTTGAGGCCTTTTGTGCAGAGGTCTCCTCCTCCTCCTCCTCTCACCTGTATAAAGGTAAAGGTAAAGGGACCCCTGACCATTTGGTCTAGTCGTGACCGACTCTGGCGTTGCGGCGCTCATCTCGCTTTATTGGCTGAGGGAGCTGGCGTACAGCTGTGGCCAGCATGACTGAGCTGCTTCTGGCAAACCAGAGCAGCGCATGGAAACACCATTTACCTTCCCACCGGAGCGGTACCTATTTATCTACTTGTACTTTGACGTGCTTTCGAACTGCTAGGTGGGCAGGAGCAGGGACCGAGCAACGGGAGCTCACCCCGTCACGGGGATTCAAACTGCTGACCTTCTGATTGGCAAGTCCTAGGCTCTGTGGTTTAACCCACAGCGCCACCCGCGTCCCCTGTATACTGGGTGGTTATTTCTAGTCCTTAAAACGAACCATTGTACTGTGTCTCTATGGGCTATACAACATGTACCTGGTTCTGACTCAAGACCAGATCCCAAATGGTACTCCCACCTCTGGATAAAGCCAACACTTTCAAATGTCTTGTTGTACCATCAAGACACCGGTTCCCACCTTCCCCTGTCTCTTTCTCCATCTTGGTACTGCTCCCTGAGGCAGATTTCTTCACTCTCATGCATCGCAAGGCTGGCCTTGCATGTTCTTCCTCAATTTCATATATTCAAACCTCAGTTGCTGCTTCTCCTCTGCAAAACTGTATCAAGAGGCAATGATTTATGAGGGGAAGTGGCAGACAAAGGGGTGTTTAACATTTTCCCCATAACACACCTCCGCCCAGTTGCCATTTGTCTCCCAAGAGTTCTGGATCTGTGATTCCATGGCCTCCTAACTAGGCTTGGCAGAGGAGACTTTCAAGCACCCGGAATTGACTAAATAAATAAGGCCTTCCCTCTCCCCTTTTTATGCTGCTTCCTTGGTTTATATATGATGAACCGTCCCTTTGTTTCATCCACAGATGAAAATTGGAGAAAGCTCAACAGACATCGAACTGGAGGGTCTTCTGCCCAACACTGAATACACTGTCACAGTTTACGCCATGTTTGGAGAGGAAGCCAGTGACCCGCTTACAGGCCAAGAAACAACATGTAGGTGATTCAATGCTCCAGGAGCAAAACTCTAGGAGAGGTTTGCGTGTTTGAAAATGAATTTCTGGCATAGAGTATTCGTTCCCACAGCCATCGTTTAGGGAAGGCAGGTGGGCACCATTTATGAATATCCCCCAGAACCACCAAAATATCTGGTTATGATGAAGTAGAACAAAGTAACCGCAATGCATTGCTTCTTCCTTTTGTTTGTATTTGGTTTTAGGATATTGAAGAGCATTGTTCTGCTAATTTATCCTCCACCAGGGCCAGGGCCTTCTCAGTGATGGCTCCGACCTGGTGGAATGCTCTGTCCCATGAGACCAGGGCCCTGCAGGATTTAAGCTCCTTCCGCAGGGCCTGTAAGACAGAGCTATTCCACCTGGCTTTCAATTTGAACTTAGCCTGATCTTTTATTCCCCTTCCTTCCCTCCCCCTCCCCTTTTTATGAAGATTACCCGCTCTGGGATCCCACAGCCAATTCTCCCCTGGTCTCCTCGCTGGCCCAAATGGGATTAATTTAGCCAGCTAGTCCTGGTGATCATCTAATGTTTATTGGATGGATTTCCCCCCTAAATTGATTTTTGAATTCTGAATTTATTGTTATTCACGTTTTATACTGTATTTTATGCTGTTTTTTGTTGCATCAATTTTAAATTTGTTGTTAGCCGCCCTGAGCCCGGTTTCCTGAACGGGGAAGGGCAGGGTATAAATAAATAAAATATTATTACTATTATATTAATTTTACCCTCCATGAAAATATTTTCTTTGCCCCCCTGTGCTGGAACACAGAGACCTGCCTTATGCTGAGTCACATCATTGGTCCATCTAACTCAGTATTCTCTGGACTGATTGGCAGCCGTTCTCCCCTCCCCATTCCATATAAAGAAGCCAATTGGACTAGTAGTTCTTCTTACATCACTGCACCTGAAACAAACATGACAGTCTGGAGTGGCTAGGCAAGCTGGGTACCATACATTTCTCTGTCTTCCATCACAAAGGAATGGTCAGGGGCCTTTAAAGTGATTGCTTCTTCCTCTCAGCATCCGCTGCCTGAGGCAGTTGTTTCAATTTGCCTAATGGTAGGGTTAGTCCTGGCTAGACCACTCAGGCCCCCGATCCGGGTCATGTGGCCAGCATGACTAAGCTGCTTCTGGTGAACCAGAGCAGCGCCAGAGTGGTACCTATTTATCTACTTGCACTTTCACGTGCTTTCGAACTGCTAGGTGGGCAAGAGCAGGGACCGAGCAACGGGAGCTCACCCCGTCATGGGGATTTGAACCGCTGACCTTCTGATCGGCAAGTCCTAGGCTCTGTGGTTTAACCTTGTCATTACATGTGTGTTACATGTAAGGCACAGTTCCAGCGGAAATATCTTCTGTGCCGTCTCTTTGATTTCATGCCAAACCAGTGTTTTCATTTTCGCGTGGCTTGCGCTGAACATTTTCCTAGAAAATTGTGTCTAAAGCCAGAAGTTTCTCAGCTGGCACGTTTTTCTGTTGTGTTATGAAAGGATCCAGACTTTTTCATTCAAAACAGCTTACGCTGGTAAACATGTAGTCATGAAATCAGAGAACGAGTTGCATGCAACGTTACAAATGTGTGCAAGAAGTTTGAAAATGTAAATAATACAGCCTTGTGAGACTGTGGTTTCTTTTCGAGGGGGTAATACAGTGCTTCATCCTTTCCCAGCTGACTGGGTTGTTGTTGTTTTTGCTCATAATTACTTGCAACTGCTTTCTTCACTATAACAAGGATGGGAGAAACTGTGGTCCTCAAGATATTGCTGGACTCCAGCTCTCATGCAGAGGTCTAAGGGTACCTACACGTCGTACCATTTAAAGCACACGACGTCTCCAAAATAATCTTGAGAACTGTGGTTTAGTGCTTACAGAATTGCAGCTTCCAGTACCTTGGACCAACTACAGTTCCCAGGATTCTTTGGGGGGAGTCATGTATGCTGGCGAAAAGCCAAGTTACAGGGAACCAGGCAGAGGGCCTTCTCGGTAGTGGCACCCGCCCTGTGGAACATGTATGCTGTTTGCAGCCAGAGATGATGGGGGCTGTAGTCCAAACAGTTTGGAGAGTTTCTGGTTTCCTCTCCTCTATTGAATTCTAGATGCATTTTTCTCCATGAGAAGAGGGATGTGGCAGACACAGAGCCATAATTTTGGTCGAGAGGGCCACTGAGTAAGTGTTGGTGTACATAAACCACACTAAAAACTCTACCTCGACAGTTCTGCTTTAGACTGCCAGGGAAAGAGGGATTTGTATGTTTGGATTCCCTCTGATGAAAACAAATAAATAACCCTCCACGCAGGAAAAAAAATAGCATACCATATTTTTCCGTGTATAACACGCCCCTGTGTATAATATGCCCCCTGTTTTGGGGGTTTCCAAATTAAGAAAATGGGAGGAGATTGTATCCGTGTATAAGATTGAGGTTGAATCCTGACAAGACAGTAGTACTGTTTTTGGGGGACAGGGGGCGGGAAGGTGTGGGGGACTCCCTGGTCCTGAATGGAGTAACTGTGCCCCTGAAGGACCAGGTGCGCAGCCTGGGAGTCATTCTGGACTCACAGCTGTCCATGGAGGCGCAGGTCAATTCTGTGTCCAGGGCAGCTGTTTATCAGCTCCATCTGGTACGCAGGCTGAGACCCTACCTGCCCGCAGACTGTCTTGACAGAGTGGTGCATGCTCTAGTTATCTCCCACTTGGACTACTGCAATGCACTCTATGTGGGGCTACCTTTGAAGGTGATCTAGAAACTACAACTAATCCAAAATGTGGCAGCTAGACTGGTGACTGGGAGCGGCCACCGAGACCATATAACATCGGTCTTGAAAGACCTACACAGGCTCTCAGTACGTTTCCGAGCACAATTCAGTGTTGGTGCTGACCTTTAAAGCCCTAAACGGCTTCGGTCCAGTATATCTGAAGGAGCATATCCACCTCCATCGTTCTGCCCGGACATTGAGGTTCACCACCGAGGGCCTTCTGGTGGTTCCCTCGGTGCAAGAAGCCAAATTACAGGGAACCAGGCAGAGGGCCTTCTCGGTAGTGGCACCCACTCTGTGGAACACCCTCCCAGCAGATGTCAAAGAGAAAAATAACTACCAAACTTTTAGAAGACATCTGAAGGCAGCCCTGTTTAGGGAAGCTTTTAATGTTTAATAGGTTATTGTATTTTAGTGTTTTGTCGGAAGCCGCCCAGAGTGCCTGGGGAAAACCAGCCAGATGGGCAGGGTATAAAAAATAAATTATTATTATTATAAGATGTCCCCCAATTTTAAACATATTTTTAAAAGAAAAAATGTAGGCTCATACATGGGAAAATGCGGTATATGGCATGTATGCACTTTGTTACACGGGAAGAAAAATGTATGCAACTTGCACATTTTGACAGTCAGGAAACATTCCCAGGGGCTGATTACATACCAGCTGTTGGAATGATTGCTGACTTCCATTGAAGTCATTGGGACTAATTCAGCTTGAATTGAAGCATATGGAGTTCATGTTTTCTTTTCAATGTGTTTTTTCTTTCTACATGTTTAAGAGATATAGATTTATTTATTTTTTAAAAAAGATTGTCATTTGAACTTCCCTCCACCTTTTGCAGTACCTTTAAGCCCACCGCAGAACTTGATGTTTTCAAATGTGGGGCACAATTCAGCAAAGGTAACATGGGATCCTGCTTCTAAAAAGGTGAAAGGCTATCGGATTATGTATGTCAAAACGGATGGAACAGAAACCAATGAGGTAAGCAGATTTTTAGAAACAGGTTTTGTGGTTTTTTTAAGGAGCAAATGTATTATGAAATACCTGTATCCTGTTTGCAATCTACCAGTTACTGATATCATAATTAGATTTAGTACTTCTCTTTGGGTAAAGAACCACAGACCTACAGAAAGACCTACAGAAAGCTCCATGCCTAGAGAGATGCCAAGGAATGTCACTCACAAGATAACCTTCTAGAAACTCAGAAGACACCATGAAATATTTAAATAAATCGATTTAAACAGCAAAAAGCCGCAGAAGGGTCAAAACTGACTCGAAAAGAGAGGAAAAAACTGCAAAAATGACTTGGAAAGATCAGTAAAACGGCTAACAATCTCAGGAGTATTTTTAACTGCAATCCCACAATCCATTGCACTGAACTTTGAGGACTTTGGAGAGTTAGAGTTTGAGAAAGGAGGTTTGGAGGGACCAGTTGGATGGTGTTTACAAGCTTTTTAGAAGGTTCCCCCCAATATGTGATTTTATGTTTGTGCATGGTGCCCAGAAACATAACCCCTGCTTAAGTGGGGAGACACCTGCAATTTCTTTGAAAAATGTGTTTCAAGGCTTTGAAAAACGTGCATAACCTGGATTCCGCCCTTGCTCCCTGAGTCCATCTTTATTTTCTGTTAGCGTTGATGCCAGATTTTCGCTACCAGCCCTGTGAGTGGAAGGTAGGATGAACCTTTCCAAAGGCAGTCAAGGAGCAACTGCACGGCTCTTGAAACAGAAGCGCCATTTTGCGGTTTGTTTCTTTTGAAAACACATGTCGCACAGGTGCTCTCCCGTCCTTCCAAGCCCTGGTGGTCCATTTCAGCAGCAGGATCTTGTATTTTATGACAGTTAAACAGGAGAGGGGTATAGCACCCCCTTTTTCTCCCTCGTCTCTCCCCTGTAGCTGAAGGAGGGGAGAGGAAGCAATCCGTTTCTTGCTGTAAGGCTTTTGCCAAACCACTGAAGGGTACATTCTGGCGTCCAGGAGGCTTTCTTCAGCTGTTAGGAAACTCACACAGCTCAATACAAGCCTGCCTTTTGCATCCTGATGTAGACGGTGCAAGCCAGCTGAGTCTTGCCTTGAGACTCTCCACATGGTTTCTGATTGACGGCACTCCTTTTATTTTGCAGGAAGAGGTTGGCCGTGTTTCAACACACACTCTGCAGAGCCTGACATCCCTCACTGAATATACTGTTGCTATTTTCTCCCTCTATGACGAAGGGCAGTCTGAGGCACTCACTGGCAGCTTCACCACCAGTAAGTTTGGCTGCATTTCTGAAAGCTATCCAAGCACAACCGTAATATTCCTTTGCTTTTCCGGAAAGAAAAGTAATTGCAACAGTCTCGCACTGCGATTTTATTTTTTTTTAAGGAAAAGGGACGGTAATAACCCCTCGACTTTTCATTCACTCGACAGTTTAGAAACTTGAAATTAAAAGAAATGCAAATAGGCATTTTTGTCCGATATCTTCTAATGGTGGCTACAGAAAGAAAGAGGGGCATTTAAATATTGGATAGCTGGAGGCAAGTTGGGTTTTGCCAGTTTGCTGAATAAATTATGTAGATGAAGTAAACCCCTCAGAATTCCTTTAAGAAAAGTTTCTTTCCAGCATTTCAGTTGCATTGGGGTGTTCTCAACCGCGAAAAACACACACAATTCAGTCAAATTTGAACCTCTTCAGGCTAAGCAATCCCCTGGGCCAAAGAACTGAACTGAAAATCACTCCATGGGATTCTGTCCTCCTCTCCTTGGTTGCTCTAGTTTTTGGAAATGGAACAAATACAGCCCAATTAATTCTACCATGTTTATAGGGTGGCATAGAGAGCTTTCATAGTGCTTCTCTTCAATCATCTCAGTGATCCTTATAACAGGTTTTCTTTCCGATGCGATACTATCTTGCAGAAAAAGTTCCATCTCCCCAGTATCTGGAAATAAACGAAGTATCCACAGATAGCTTTACAGTCAGCTGGAAGCTGCCATCTTCAGACGTCGCCCTTCTTCGACTGGCATGGATTCCACTGGGTGGGGAAGAAGCTGAAGAGGTGACTGTTCTTACCTCTCATATGGTATCCTGTATTATTAACCTCAAGCTCATGCTCCAAGTACAGTCATACCTTGGTTTCCGAACACCCTAGTTGTCGAATGTTTTGGCTCCCGGACAATTGAAACCTGGAAGTGACTGTTCTGGTTTTTGAACGTTCTTTTGGAAGCTAAATGTCTGGTGGGGCTTCTGTGGCTTCTGATTGGCTGCAGGACCTTCCTGCAGCCAATCTGAAGCTGTGCTTTGGTTTTCGAATGTTTTGGAAACCGGACGTCCGACGTGGCTTCTGCGGCTTCCGATTGGCTGCAGGAGCTTCCTGCAGCCAATCGGAAGCCGTGTTTTGGTTTTTGAATGTTCTGGAAGTCGAACAGACTTCCAGAACAGATTCTGTTTTACTTCCAAGGTACGACTGTACTGGTCCTTTCTCTTTTGGCCAAAACAACAACATCCATGCACAAGATAGAACTATGAGCAGGCTCGGGGGAAACTCAGGATTTGCAGAAGTACCAAAAAAACAACAACCTTGAATATTAATATTTAATGTTAATTTATATTTTCTACCCCGCCCATCTGACTGGGTTTCCCCAGCCACTCTGGGCGGGTTTCCACAGAACATTAAAAACAGAATAAAACTTCAAACATTCAAAACTTCCCTAAACAGGGCTGCCTTCAGATGTCTTCTAAAAGTCGGATAGTTGTTTATTACCTTGACATCTGATGGGAGGGCGTTCCACAGGGCAGGTGCCACTACCGAGAAGGCCCTCTGCCTGGTTCCTTGTAACCTCACTACTTCTCGCAGTGAGGGAACTGCCAGAAAGTCCTCAGAGCTGGACCTCAGTGTCCAGACTGAATGATGGGGGTGGAGATGCTCCTTCATGTATACAGGGTTGAGGCCATTTAGGGCTTTAAAAATCAACACCAGCACTTTGAATTGTGCTCGGAAACGTCCTGGGAGCCAATGATTGGGGGGGGGACAACTCTAAGGAGGGGGGAAACCCAAAAAGAGCTTGGTGAAGACTGAGCATATTCAGTGGCCATGGAATTCAGACTTTTTTAGGAGTGGGTGGAAAACTGGAGGAGGGTCAAGGAGATGAAATGGAACGGAGTATTCTGGAAATGGGCATGACAAATGAGCAATTCACACCGCAACATGTTATTGCAGGTCCCAGAGTTGTATGTATGAGTAACAAATCCAACTGAGTAGCCGAGACGGATGATACAGTAGTAACTCGGGTTACAGACGCTTCAGGTTACAGACACTTTAGGTTACAGACTCTGCTAACCCAGAAATAGTACCTCTGGTTAAGAATTTTACTTCAGGATGAGAACAGAAATTGCATGGCGGCAGTGGGAGGCCCCATTAGCTAAAGTGGTACCTCAGGTTAAGAACAGTTTCAGCTTAAGTACGGACCTCCAGAACGAATTAAGTTCTTAACCCGAGATTCCATTGTATGTCTTTCTATCTGCTGTTCTGTCTCCTTCAGATTGTCCTCAGCGGAGAGGTGGACACGTACGAGATCGAAGGCCTACTGCCAAGTACAGAGTATGAGGTGTCCTTGGTGGCCATCTTTGACGACGAAAGCGAAAGCGACGTCATTGCTGTCCTTGGGACCACACGTACGGCAGGAAAAAACATTGCAACCTTCTCTTCTCTTCCCCTCCTCTCCCACTCACTCCCCAGGGGCTGAAATTCTAGAAAGGGAGATGTCTGTCAGGGAAAGCTGCCCTGTGAGCTGCAAAAACACAATTCCACAATTTCCTGATGCACGGGGTGGTGGGGATGATTCTTTGCAGTCACTTGGCGCCTTCTCAAGGGCAATTCCCTCTTTCTCCACTTAGGGAACTTCCATAGCTCAGTGGTAGAGCATCTGATTTACACTCAGAAGGTCCTGGGTTCAATCCCTAGCATCTCCAGGCAAGGTTGGGAGGGGCTTCTGCCTGAAAACGTGGAGAGGGGCTGCCAGTCAGTTTAGACAGTACTGAGCAATAGGGATCAATGGTCTGACTCAGTATAAAGGCAGCTTCCTATGTTCCTATGCATTCCAAGATAAGTTTGGGCATTCAAAATTGACCTCTGGTATGCCAGGATATGTATCAAGCATTGTCTCGTGTTAAATAACGGCATTATCAATCTACAGTGGTGCCTCGCAAGACGAAAAGAATCCGTTCCGTGAGTCTCTTCGTCTAGTGGTTTTTTCGTCTTGCGAAGCAAGCCCATTAGCGGATTAGCGGATTAGCGCTATTAGCGGCTATTAAATGCTTAAGGGATTAGCGGATTAGCTGCTAAAAGGCTATTAGCAGCTTAGTGCCTTAGAAAAAGGGGGTGGGGAGCGGGAAAAACCCCCCAGGAATTGCAAGACATGTTCGTCTTGCGAAGCAAGCCCATAGCAATTTCGTCCTGCGAAGCACCTCCAAAACGGAAAACCCTTTCGTCTAGCGGGTTTTCCGTCTTGCGAGGCATTCGTCTTGCGGGGCACCACTGTATTAATAATTTCACCCATCCTCTCTTCCAAAATATCTGGGATGTGTGGAAGTAAGCCCTGTCACAGGTTTAAGAAGCGGGAAGTTTGAAGTGGAGAAGCTGTGGTTGTGTGTGTTGCTTAATTTCTTCCAGTCTGCAGCTTCCAGTCTGAATCTACCCCACTTCTGCTGGATTAATAATGTGTATTTGCTACAGGAGAAAAAGTGTTGTGGGTGGTAGAATTTGGAATAGAGAAACCGCAGACAGGGCAAAGGTTAAACACTCCTTCTCCTCCTCAGTGCTTCTCTTTTTCAAATTTCCCTCTCCTCACGCTGCTTTTCTTAAAGAAAAGAAAAGAAAAAGGGTGTACACGTTTAAAAGTGCAGTATTAATGTATAAGTGCCTGTGAGACTGTTGAATTCACTAAAATGTTCCTATATTTCCACAGCCAGTAGATAAATGTATGTGACTGGCTTGAAGATGCAATTGCTAAAATGATGTTTCGCATGAAAGGTTCCATATTGTGTTGTTGTTTTTCCAGTTGAAGTAACAACTACTGAAATGACCACCATAACCACGACTAGTACCACAACTTTCCGGCCTACAACAGCAGGTACAAATTACTTTTATTATTTAGAAGATGAAAAATATCGTAAATATTTGTTCAGCCAATTTTAGTCCTCAATTTGATTGGGCCTGGGTTTTTTTGCTGTTGTTTTTTTTTTTTGGCAAAAGTAAAAAAGAAAGAAATGAAAAGGAAAGGAAAGCATGCCAATATGTCTCAAACAGATTTTCAGAATGTGAATTTTCCTCACACATCCCCGCCTCTAACTTAAAATTCTCTTCACAGTGAAAATTCTCTGCAAGTGAAGTGTGGCCGATGGCTCTTAAGGAAAAAGTCTTATTGGTGGTGGCACCCCAGTTAGGGAAAAGTCTCCTCAGAGAGGCTCACCTGGTCCATTCTTTATGGATTTTTTTGGTCCCAGGGGTTACCTCATAATTCACTTAGATTTTTAGAACCTGTGATCTTAAAACCTGAATCTGTACCCTACCGGTTATATGGAAATGTTTGCACTGCAATGATTTTATAATGTTTCTTAATTATTGCATTTTACTGTTATATCTCCGTGGGCTAGACAACTGTGGTATTGTGTGGCTCCCAAACTCTCTGTGATATTAATAAAATTCAGTTTTTTAAACTGTTTTTTAAACTGCTTTTTAAAAGGATTTTGAAAACAAACGCATGTTTGATATCATTTCAGTCTTTCGAACAGGAATAAGAAATCTTGTCATAGACGACGAAACTACCTCAAGCTTGAGAGTCAAATGGGACATTTCGGACTACAATGTTCGTCAGTTCAGGGTGACGTACCTCACCGCTGATGGGGATCGGGGTGAGGAAGCGGTAAGAACGGTTGGTATGACTTTTCTGTATGGCTCAGCTTGGAGTCTTAGTTTTCATAACAAGGAGGCAAATGACTTATCCTACAATGGCTAAATGCTAGCAGATGCCCTGAGATATACCTCACACATAATTATGCTTGTGTGGCTTGTGAGTTTATAGATACAGTGGTACCATGGGTTACATATGCTTCAGGTTACAGACTCCGCTAACCCAGAAATAGTGCTTCAGGTTAAGAACTTTGCTTCAGGATAAGAACAGAAATTGTGCTCTGGCGGCGCAGCGGCAGCAGGAGGCCCCATTAGCTAAAGTGGTGTTTCAGGTTAAGAACAGTTTCTGGTTAAGAACGGACCTCCAGAACGAATTAAGTACTTAACCCGAGGTACCACTGTACTTGCATGCTTACGATGTTATCAGCGCATGTAGTATTTTGCAGTTTCAACAGTGAAAAATTGGCAGGATAGCAAGGGACGAAGGAGAGCAAGTACAGTTAAATTTGGGCCTCGCATGCACTATGTACTCAAAGCAGTGTAAAAGGTAAAGGTAAAGGATCCCTGACAGTTAAGTTCAGTTGCGAATGACTCTGGGGTTGCGGTGCTCATCTCGCTTTTCTGGCCGAGAGAGCCGACGTTTGTCCGCAGACAGTTATTCTGGGCCATGTGGCCAGCATGATTAAGCCACTTCTGGCGAAACCAGAGCAGTGCATGGAATTCCGTTTACCTTCCCGCTTTGACATGCTTTCGAACTGCTAGGTTGGCAGGAGCTGGGACCGAGCGAAGGGAGCTCACCCCGTTGTGGGGATTCGAACTGCCGACCTTCCAATCAGCAAGCCCTAGGCTCAGTGGGTTAGATCACAGCACCACCCACATCCCTCCTCAAATGCCACTTTAAATGGTCATGGCTTCCCCCAAAGAAATTTGGGAACTGTAGTTTTTTAAAGGTGCTGAGAGCTACTCTCTACTCCCCTCCACAGACCTACAGTTCTCAGAGTGGTTTAGCAACAGATCCCTCTTCCCAGGGAACTCCAGGGTGTCCTAACAACTCTCACCACTCTTAAGAAATTCCAGTTCCCAGTATTCTTTCGGAGGTTGCCATGGCTGTTCCAAGTGGTATGATTCTGCTTTAAATGCAGAAATGCAGAAGGGGGTCTCTGTTGCATTTGGGATATTGATTAATGGGTGAAGCCAAAGTTCTCATGGAAAGGTGGGTTTTTAAGAAGGGATTTGAGTGAAGAGAACAAGTACAATATCAGGGAGTGAGTTCTAGGCCTAGAGGATTGCAACAGAGATCTCTGCAATTTCTTACATTACCTACCTGTAAGGCTGATGACATCATTTTATCCCCCCCCCCCCCGAACAACTAAAAATGCTTCTCCTTTTGTTAAAACAGAGCGAATGGTTTATTCTGTCGTGTGAGTACAGCTCAGTTGGTAGAGTATTAGATTCTTAATCTCAGGGTCATTGGTTGGAGCCCCACGTCGGGCAAAAGATTCCTATATTGCAGGGGGTTGGACTAAATGACCTTCATGGTCCATTCCAACTCTACAATTCCACAATTCCAACCGTGAAATGTGAGTTTTTCCTCTCCCACCTTGACCCACCATGCAATTTGATCTCTCTGCTTTGTTTGCTAGCCTGTTGTGCTCTGATGAGGTTCTTGTCAGACATTTGCAGATATATACTGGTACCTTGGGTTACAGACGCTTCAGGTTACAGACGCTTCAGGTTACAGACTCCGCTAACCCAGAAATAGTACCTCGGGTTAAGAACTTTGCTTCAGGATGAGAAGAGAAATCGTGCTTTGGCAGCACAGCGGCAGTGGGAGGCCCCATTAGCTAAAGTGGTGCTTCAGGTTAAGAACAGTTTTAGTTTAAGAACGAACCTCCGGAACGAATTAAGTACTTAACCTGAGGTACCACTGTAAAGGATTATTCGCTGCATGTAATAGTGCTTCATGTTTCTTCTTGCAGTCTGCTGTCTTAATCAGATCTCTATTTTGTAGGAAGCTCTTGTTAATAAAAACGTCAAATGGCAAGGGGTGTTAATTGACGATCTCTCCCTTTTTGTTTCAGTTTCTTCTGGGTTTTATGAGGCTTTGGTAGAAAGTGTTTTTTTTTAACAATAATAATAAAAAGCAGTCTGTCAAAGCAATGTGTGCTTCTCCCCAGGCTGTAAAAAAGTGTGCAAACTTCCAAAAAAATTATTTGAGAAGCGTGTAAACAATGGTATTGTATAATTACCAGCCTTTAATCATGTGAGACCCCAGCTGCAGTCTGAAGTGGTACAGTCCTGGACTTGATTTAGCATCTCTGTGATCTGGCTGTGGAGTGGGGTTGAGGAACCGGTAGCCTGCCAGTTGTTGTTGGGTTACAATTCCCACCATGCCTGACCATTAGCTGTTCTTGATGGGCTGATAGGAGATCAGAGTTCAACAAGATCTGGAGGTCCAAAGGTTGCCCCACCTGCAGCAGAGACTCTTCTGTCCAGCTTTTTTAAACAGTAGAAATGCTTTGTTCACGGATGACAACACTTGCCATTTTTGTAAAGCTGAAATTTCTATTTGCTCCTGTCACGTGTGGCTTCAGACCAATGCGTTTGGTTCTAGAGTGTGCTGCTGCTGCTCTCCAGATGTGCGATGTGGCCAGTTGTGCCAAACCTCTGTGGCTTTTGCTGTGGTTACACTGCACATTGCCAAGCCTTTTCATGAACGACGTGAACCGAAAATCAGTTCCATAAAAGTCACGAAGGCTGGAGCTTTGTTTTCTTCCCTTTGACTGTCGCACATGAGATCGCTTAGCGCTCTTGCAACTTTTTAAAGCAGCCGGTTGGTTTTCTTAACTCCCTGAGTCCTACCTTCAGCAAACAATTCCATATCGTCTTGATTTTATGTATTTGATACTTTATGTGAACTGCCCTGAGACCTTCAGGTATAGGGCGGCATAGAAGTTAAGTAAATAAATATAATAAATAAACAGCAGAGCACATTCCCTTTGCAACTTATTTGGAAGCAAGTTTGATGATTTGTTAGAATCCTTTAATTGAGAAATCCAATCTGGCTTGTCCAGTCTGGATTGTTCCTGGCAAGTTTCCCCCTTTTATTTCCCTCTTAAAATAATAATAACACAACACATAAAGTTTTACTCGCATTCGGTATGCAGCAGTAATCTGAAGGCAGGCTTTATCTTGTGGTGACAGTGAAAAGAAGTCTGAGCTTATATCTCAGACTTTCTGCTTGTGGGCTCCATCCTATGTGAAGGTTGAGCCATGTGCTGGCTAAGAGCCAGGAGAACAAGAGTCCAAGAAGCCAAGAGGCCAAGAGAGAGATGGTTGCTTGGCCAGCTCTGTCAGCTAGGGTCATGCCCATCTACCTGGTCACCTACAGAGGGAGGAAGCTCCAAAGCAGGTATGGCAGGAAGTCCTTCCTGTCTGGAGCCACGTTCCCCTGGGTGTCCATTCTAGGCAACAGGAAAATGTTGTACTTGACTGCTCTAGTAATAACACAACCCACAGGATCATCTAGTCATCATGCAGGAATGTGCAGCTATCCCATACAGATATCAAACCTGCAACCTTGGCATTATCAGGAGCACGCTCTAACCAACTGAGCTATCCAGCCTAGTCTCGACTTAATATTTTTTTTTAATGAAAGCTCAGAACCTGGGGAGCCTTCCCAGGGCACCACTGAATGTTACTATCTACATCGTGCATGCCTTCGTGCATAATAATCTTGCATGTGTCGCAGTTAAACTCAGAAGTCATGGCCTGCATCTGTTTCTAAGAGGTGGACGTATGACAAACCCACACAGTATCGGCATTTTCACGTTGGAGAGTATATATGGATGTACGTGGCTTTTCTTTTTCTAGAACCTAGTCCACCGGTGCTGAGGAGGTTTAATCACCTAAAGTGGTCCTGTGGCTCAAGAAGCTCTGAAACAGATGCAAGACACAGAGGTTAATCATAGATCTTTTTTGTTTTGTTTCCCCTGACCAGGTAATGGTCCCTGCAAGGCAAAACAGTTTGCTTCTTCAGCCTTTGCTCTCAGACACTGAATATAAAGTTATGGTTACCCCCATCTATTCTGACGGGGAAGGTGTCAGTCTGTCAGCTCCAGGGAAAACATGTGAGTACAGAGGTTTCTCTTCCTGCAAAAGTTGTAATATAAGCAACTGTCCCTTTTTTAAGCAAGCGCTGTTTCTCCAGGATGTACCGAGAACCATTTCATTTGTAATACGTTTTCATTTTGCAGTGCCCCTGTTTGCTCCTCAAAATCTAAGGGTCTCTGACGAATGGTACAACCGATTGCGGATTAGCTGGGATGCCCCGCCATCTCCCACAATGGGATACAGGATTGTATATAAACCTGTGAACAGTGAGTGTCTAAAATGGTTGCTTATGTAGTTTATTTCAATGTGGGGTAAATAAATACGTTAAATCAGGTGTGTGAATACAACTCGCCTAGGTATAGTTCTCACAAGATAAGGTGGGAAACCTGTGTTACAATAATTTCAACCTGAGAAGATCCCACTTTCAGTCTGACTGTTCATGGAAAAGAATTCCTGGCCATAGAAAATTAGTATTTCAGGAAGATGTTGGGCTAGAGCGCTTCTTCCTAACATGCTAGCTTTCTGCATGCAGGGATTTTTATTTTTTATAACGGGGGAGCATTCAGTCATGCAAATTCCCAACCGCAGTCCAGACAGAGGTATGCCATCTTACCTACTGTCAATGAGACCAAGGTTATTTATGCTCAAGTCACTCATGACAAATGAGAATTGCCTTTAAGAAACTAGCAGGGTGTGTGTGTGTGTGTGTGTGTGTGTGTGTGTTGTAAACTGGAATAAAGTGGGTTAGAAAAAGATTTCATTTTAAGAATGAGCATGGTTTTATGTGATCAGAAGCTAGTAATGAAATTTCACAGGGTCTTCAAGCTGTGTTTCCCTGCCTAAGTCATTTATATTCCTCTTGCTTCTTGCAGTCCCTGGACCAGCCCTGGAGACGTTTGTGGGAGATGATATCAGCACCATCCTTATTTTGAATTTGCTCAGTGGAACCGAATACAGCGTTAAAGTATTTGCTTCCTACTCAACGGGATTCAGCGATGCTTTAGCTGGCATAGCCAAAACATGTAAGAGACCTCAACTTCTTGTTATCCAATTTCTAATCTCCATGGACCATATTTCATTGGTAACCTTAGCCTTGAACAGAGTATCGAACTCAACCACTTTTCTTTTGCGCTGTTCCTAAAGGAAATGTTTTTGCTTGCTCTTCTGCATGAAGTTCTTACTTCAAGTTTAAGGTACATAAAAAGTAAAAGGCACAGAACAAACAAGGCAGACAAGTGCTGAGAAAACCCAAATTTTAAATCAATGACAAGTAGGTTCTGCATCTAAAGAAATGACGAATGTTTTTTATCCCTGTACTCCATTTCAGTGTACTTGGGAGTGACCAATCCGAGTGCTTATCAAGTCCGCATGACAAGTATCTGTGCTCAGTGGCAACTTCAAAGACATGCAACAGCATACAGGGTTGTGATCGAATCAGCTCTTGGTAAGTCATAACGGCATAGCATCAGTGTGATGCCAGAACATCTGTCAACAACTAAGATACTATGTTGCTTGATTCATGATTGATATCTGCTTACTATATTATAGTGAAACTTAAACAAAGATTAACTCTCATGAAAGTGACCCACCTTGCACGGAACGTGAGGATTCCCGGAGAAAAGATCATGAAGAATGTACTCCTTCCCCAGTCCTTCTTGGTTATGGCTTTTGGTTTGTCTGGAATGAAGCAAACCATAGTCCCAGGTTCAGATAAAATGTTAAGTCAAACCATGGCTTGGCTCACAGCAGTGCAGCAGCAGCAGGACTGGAGAACGAGAAAAGCAGTTGCGTGTCGAGGTCCCCAAGCCACACCAATAAAACACAATTCACACAGAATTTTTGTTTAAGGTTTTTGGCATAATTTTGGCCACAACTTTATTAAAATACAGAAAATGTGATTGGTTGCTTAGGCATTGGTTGAGACTATCTGTACCCGCCCGGGGACAGACTGACATCCTCACGCCCATGAAAGTCAGAAAGGGAAAACATTTTGGGGAGAAAGATGGAGCTGGGAACCATGCCCTCACCTCTCCCCAAATGCTCCCAGGGGCTCTTGTGTGGCCCTAGCCCCTTGACAGGGGTTCGGACAAAAGCATGGCAAGCCCCTGGATTCCTTTAACGAAATACCCTTGCAGCAGCAGCATTGGAGGGGCAGCCACAGCCAGTCCATACCCCTCCAGCAACCAATTCATAAAACCAATGCCTAACCACAACCTTACAAGTTGTGACAATTTGCTACACATTAGGCAAAAACCAAATGGCATCAGCCAAATGGACAAAATTCCTACCAGGCCCCTGCCCCAAAAGCAGACAACCCCATGACAGACATAGCAAGGTCAACGCGAACAACCCTAAATATAGGGAGGGTGGGCGGGTGATCCGATGCGCGCAGCAAAAAGAGGAAGCTCAACACTGCGCCCAGGGAATATAAAACTTCTTGGCTGTCAATCACAAAATGGCAACATCAACTTCTCCCCAATAACAAGAGGAGCCCAATTGCAATGGTGGCCAACTCCCTTTACCCGCCCAGCAACAGTGGGATGTCTTGTAAGACCCCACCACAACATGTGCTCTCCATGAAGGAGAACATGCTTTGCTTTCTCTCCAGGAGCATACGCGCTTGCACATTCTTGCTAAGTCATAGTTTGGTTTAGCTAATAGAATCCAGCTCAAAGTGTCTTCTTCTTCTTCTTCTTCTTCTTCTTCTTCTTCTTCTTCTTCTTCTTCTTCTTCTCCTCCTCTGTGCTCCACTTCATTGTGTTACCTTTATTTTAGACCAAAGTCCTAATCTTTAAACAGCTCCATTTCTAATTTCAGATGGGACACAAGAGGAAGCATTACTTGGTGGAGGAACTCCGAGGCATTGCTTCTTTGAACTCATTCCTGGTACAGAATACAAAATCAGCATCCATACGCAGCTTCAAGAAATAGAGGGGCCTGCTGTTAGCATAATGGAGACCACTTGTAAGTATACATACCAATTGGAATTCGATTCATTTTGCTGTCATCAGACATTGGTACTAAGACCTCCTTCACATCTGATTTCCTAAACTTGGCACCATTATCTGATACAATTGCATCAGGGACTCCGTGGCTGGAGGCAAGGACCTGAGGACCTGAGGATAGAGTCTAGCTTAAGAGGCTACCTGGGAATTTGCGTGGCTAGGCCTCAAAGACAGAGCCTTCTTCAGACACAGGATGCATCACTGACCTCTGTGATTGGTAGGCCACATGTAGCCTCTGGATTGGCTAGGCCTGGTATAGGCACTAGGAACTTGGCTTTTTGACTTTTGCCTAGTTAGCATAGCAGGATCTTTTCCCTGTTACACCCCAAGCCTTCAGTTCCAATACCGGACATCAGAAACTGCCTTTTACCAGGACTGTCCATTCATCCATCCATCTGGCTGAGTGTTGTCTACAGTGACTGGCAGAAGCCATCCATGGTTTCAGATGGGGGACATGGTTTTTCTACCTAAGGACTGAATTTTGGGCCACTGCACATGCAAAGCAGATGCTTTACTACAGCCTTTCTCAACCTTGGGTCCATATGTGTTGTTGGACTACAACTCCCATCACCCTTGACCACGGGTCCTGCAAGCTATGGGTGATGGGGGTTGTAGTCCACCCACATCTGGAGACCCAAGGTTGAGAAAGTCTGCTGTACTATATTGAGCTATGGTATTTCAACATGTCAGGGGGATTCCAGAACACAGGGATTATGGACTGGGGGGGGGGGGGAATGCTTCAGTACAGCCCTAGCCTGGCTTTGACACAAAGAATACTGATGTGTGTTTGGGCCGAATATTATGCATATCTAATATTGATTAAATCCCCCCTCCAAACTCCCATTTCCTACCCTCTGCCTTAGGGATGTGTATTGATTGTTGGGGGTAGGTATCAAACTGCTCTCACCTTACGTCATAACCTTAAAAAGTGCTAAAGACTGCACCAACCCTGCAAGATGAACCAGAAGGAGCACCACAAGTTCTCTTTCATCAGTGAAATTATATGCATTTAGACTTTGCCAGTGGAGATGGACTGGGAGGCCTTCCAGATTTCAGGCAAATCTTTGCAATCATGAGGGCTAGCAACTCCTTTTTGAAACAGAGGAAAGCTGAGATTCTCAGCAAGCCAAATTCTGGGCTCAGTACAATATGAGCTGGGCATATAACAAAACTTTCACATTTCCGGCATTCTCCCAATATCCGAATAATGCTTTCACAATTGACCTGCTTACACAGTCAAGCAGGAATCTTACTGTTCTTTTTTTCTGTTTCTAGTGCCATTCCCAACCCAACCACCACCAACTCCTTCAACCACTACTCCACAACCTACAATTCCTCCTGCAAAGGAAGGTAAGCTCTTTCTGTAGTAGAGTAACAGGTGTGAATGATGCAATGATTATCTTAAGGATTCTTCTGTTTTGAAAGCTGTTTTTTTTATTATTATTCTCCAGGGTAGAGCTCATGGTTACTCAGTGAGAGCCTAACATTTATTGGGTTCCATAGGCAGGTTTACACATGTCAGGGAGGAGAGGCATCACTTTAGAATGGAAAACCTGCTATCTTTTTTGATTCCAAAGTACTTTGTATGTCTTTAGTTTGCAAAGCTGCGAAGGCTGACCTTGTCTTTTTGGTGGATGGCTCATGGAGTATCGGAGATGACAATTTCAACAAAATCATTGGCTTCCTGTACAGCACTGTTGGAGCTCTTGATAAGATTGGCCCTGACGGAACTCAGGTGAGTGAGTGAGTGTGAGAAAGAATTAACAAGATTCAAAACGTGAGCAAACATTTAATTTAAAGGAGGTTTGGAATGGGATGAATGAAAATACGATATTATGGCGAACGCTTTTGAAAAGCATGCAGTGGGCTCTTTCTTTAGATCTGTAAATATTTATATTCCAGAGTGTCATTAATTCCTGTACAGAGACTCACTGTGTTCCTGAAATTCCCCTAACACCTCAGTTCCAAACACACCCACCTGTAAGTTTATGACGTAGGTTATTTTTTGCATAGCACACTTCCGAGCGAGGCTGCTGAATTTTGAAGGCTTGCTGTGGTCTTCAAAGTGGGCCACACAAGCTGACTTCAACACCACTGGGAGATGGCAGGTGTTCACATAGCTCCTACTGCGAGGACTAAGCGTCTTTCTCTACACAGAATTCGGTGAGACGCGTTGATGAGCAAAGTATCATAGAGAGCAGCTGTAAGCTACAGTGGCCACCTCTGTTCAAAGGAGGAGGGTTCAGTGTAAACGCCCATTCAATTTATCTCCCACTTGCCACGGATCCATTCTTCTTTGACTAGATGGTGGTCTTTAGAAAGGTGGACACATGAGAAAAATGGAGCCTGGTGTCCAAGATTGGTTATGTCATCTGCCAGAGTACCAGAGTAACTGATATGCCCTCCTTGCTTTGGCACTGATAATGAGGCTTTCAATTTTGTTTGTGATGGATTAGCACAGAAGGAACAAGAGAAATAGTCAAGCAGAGGCTGGTTACTTCTTTCTTTTTCATTGATGGGCTACCTGCTTCATGCCAGCAGTTGAAAGGGTGATGCTTCTTTGCAAATTCAAAGCTAAAGGTTGCATTTCAACTAGCTGAAGATCTTTTATTAAAGCTCAGTGTGTTCTACAAGCTGAACCTATGCAGTCAGATGTAAACACCACTAAGGGAAGTGGAGCTTACTGACAGGAAACTATGTATGGTATTATATATTACTGATCCTTGATGTTTGTGTAATAATGGATCCACACAACTGCCTTCATTTTGGGACTCTCCTTGGAGGTGTCGCTGTGGTGGCTCTCATGATGAGGCTCCTAAACTTCAAAATTTACCGCTACCTGAGGTGTGTAAGTGTGTCTGAGAGAGTGTGGATTCCAACCAGCTCTCACTTGCTCCTGTTGTGTCTGCCATAAATGAGTGAGATGTCTTTTCTATGAAGGTGGCCATTGCTCAGTTCAGTGATGATCCCAGGACAGAATTTAAACTGAATGCCTACCGAACGAAAGAAACACTTCTGGAGGCCATCCAGCACATAGCATACAAAGGAGGAAATACCAAAACAGGTGAGCTAGATTGCCAGGTAGGTTTTGTCATTGCTGATTTCAACAAAGGGCGTCATCGGGGCCATGTTTTTTGTGGAGAGAGATAGAAATTAAATAAATACACTTCTGCACGTTCTTTATGTTACTCCCTTTTTCTTCTTCTTCTTTACAGGCAAGGCAATTAAACATGCCCAACAGGCCTTATTTACTATTGACTCAGGGACCAGAAAGGGGATTCCAAAGGTTTTGGTAGTGATCACAGATGGGCGATCACAGGATGATGTGAACAAAGTCGCCAGAGAGATGCAGCTAGATGGTAAGAAGATAGGGACGTAAGGAAAGCTCACCTATATCGGGCCAAACACCCCAAGCAGGACATGAATGCAATAGGCTTCTGTTGCCCATCTTCCCTCTGATATTGGTGGCATAGCTGTCAACTTTTCCCCTTTCTTGCGAGGAATCCTATTTGGAATAAGAGAATTTCCCTTTAAAAAAGGGAAACTTTGACAGCTATGATTGGTGGTAAATGGCCATTCTCTTAAGAATTACCTGTTCCAACTTACCTGTTCCAATTTGCAAGGCATATAATTGCTTTCTTCTCTCTCTCTCGGGCTTCTCTTTTGCTGATATATGCAGACTCTTCAGCCATCCATTAACCACTTTTATAGGTGTGCATGCATCTGAAGAAGTGTGCATGCACACGAAAGCTCATACCAATGACAAACTTAGTTGATCTCTAAGGTGCTACTGCAAGGAATTTTTTTTATTTTGTTTCGACTACAGCAGACCAACACGGCTACCTACCCTTCACTTTTATAGGTGTTCTCATAAAAGTCAGGCAGAGAGAGTCAAATGAGCTTTCTCAACGTATTTGTGTCAGTGATTTTTGCTAGTGTGGGATAAAATGCAGAAGATGCTGCAATTATTGGAGTCTCGGGTCTCTTTCTCTTCTCTGATGCAGTAGTTTCTGTATCTGGGGCATGGGCTATTAAACTAGCATCCACCAATCCAAAAATAAAATAAAATTGTGGGTTCAGTGCACCAACGGCTCAAGCCCCATGTCTGTTGCATTGTGTTGGCACAATGGTCAAGACACCGTAACTTGCAGGATTGGTGTGTTGGCAAAGCAAGTGTTAGAATTAGGTCATACGTTATTGAAAGAAAAAAGGGAAATTAATCTGTGTGCTTCTTTGTCTGTTGGACACACTACGTAGTTTCTGTTCCTAAAATAAACTTGGCTGGTTGAAGGGAGAGAATTCCTTTTTCTTGGCTGGCTAAAGGGAGAGTCCTTTTATGAAAGTGCTGAAAGAGTAATCTGGTGATGTTTATTGGGGTGGAGAAGTGAATTTGTGCCTTCTGGTGCGGGATGGAGAAAACTGGTTTTATTTTTCCGTACTGCGTTTAGTTAAAAGATTCGCAAGAGGAAGAACGGTTGTTGCATCTGAAGAATTTTTTATTTGTGTTTTTCTCCCTCCAACCTAGGGTTCAGCATATTTGCCATTGGAGTAGCAGATGCTGATTATTCAGAGCTGGTTAACATTGGCAGCAAGCCTAGTGACAGGCATGTCTTCTTTGTGGACGACTTTGATGCCTTTAAGAAGATTGAAGACGAACTGATCACTTTTGTCTGCGAGACAGCATCAGCAAGTTAGCGATTAAGACTTCATTTTTATCTGCTTCTGTTTATACGATATATGATATCTTTTTTGTCATTGTCCCATACAGAACAATGAAATTGAAAAACTACATAAAACATTCAAAAACCCCTAAAAAAATCTGAAACCCCATTTTAAAATACATTATACTATACTATAAAAACCCCTAAAAACTCTGAAACCCCATTTTAAAATATACTATACTATACTATACTATACTATACTATACTATACTATACTATAAAATACACTATACTATAGAGACCCCTTATGCTGTGTTTAGAACCAGAATTGCATTTGTGTAGAAACTGTTTCTCAGGAGGCTAGTCCTGGCCTTTATAACCCTATACCTTCTTCCAGAAGGCAGAAGTGCGTACTTCCAGGGTGCGTACTATCCTGCACTATCTCTGCCGCTTTCTTATGGCACCTGGCAGCATAGATTTGATCTAAGGTGGGAAGAATTGCACTCAATTATTCTCTCTGCAGTCTTTACAACCCTGGATAGTATTGTTTTTTCCCTGATCGTGCAGCTCCCAAACCACATACACAGACCATAAGTTAATATGCTCTCCACAGTGCAATGGTAAAATGCCATCAACAGGTCCTTTGAGAGATTGTTTTTCCGGAGGATTCTCAGAAAATATAACCTCTGCTGTGCTTTCTTCATCAGGTCTTTGCTGTTTTCTCCCCAGGTTAGGTCGTCTCTCAACTCCATTCCCAGAAATTGAAACACCGAGACCTGTTCCACGCACTTCCCCTCAATAATAAGTTTATTGCCCAAACAGCATATAAAAACGATGCTTTGCTAACTGGGGTAGTGTATGATACCCCTGCAGTATGATAGTAACAGTTGAACTCTGTGCATTCGAAGGAAAAGCCGCTGAACAATTACCGTATTTTTCACCCTATAGGACGCACCGTCCCATAAGGCGCACCTAGTTTTTTGGGGGGGAAATAAAGGGGGGTTATTCTTTCTCCCCCAGGCATGGGGCTGGGGCGGGGGAAGCCCGAGCTTCCCCCGACCCCAGCCCCCAGAACAGGCAACTCTCCGCAAGCCGTGGGAGCCCAGCGCCTTGCGGAGATCTGCGCGAAGCCTGGAGAGCGAGAGGGGTCGGTGCGCACCGACCCCTCTCGCTCTCCAGGCTTCAGTGAAAGCCTGCATTCGCCCCATAGGACACACACACATTTCCCCTTCATTTTTGGAGGGGAAAAAGTGCATCCTATGGGGCGAAAAATACGGTATGTACTTCACCTTTTTTGCAATCCTTTTGCAATCAAACCTATGTAGCAGAATGTGCATCCTGTCACATTTCAGATTAAAGTTGTTTCTACACTGCTGCCTTGTCTGTGTTGCCTTGTCTGGGGAGAGAGTGTCAGACCCTCTTCTCCAACTGAGCCCTGTGCAGCCACCACAGGCAGTGGCTTTGAGTCATGCCCAGACTCCAACAGTGCTCTCTCTGCCACAAGAGAAGGGGAAGGAGCAGCCTCCTCATCTGAACCTGAAGGCGTCGAGGGAGTCATGACAACTAAAGCCCTGGAATGTTCCTGAGGCACTGTTTTTCCACAGTTAACAGGGACTAGAATGAAAACAGAGGTTCTCCATAGCACTTACTATTTTTTATTGCTTCTTAATTAAAAGGTATAATCCACCCTTCCTCGCCAAAGGGAGCCCAGAGTGAATCACAATAATAAAATTAGCTAAGAACCAAATTAAAACAATACTATTGCAGACTGAAGTTAAAACCAACAGTGTAAAACTATCATTGTTTACTGGAGGTTAGATGTTCACCGGGGGTTTTGTTTTGTGTGCGCACACATGTGTTCTTACAGTGCCAAACTACACATCAAGGTCCTGGTGTCTATTGATCTCATAGCACAGATTTTGGTTTCGATTTAGAAATATGTTGTGTAGCCAACCATTTTTTTCTCTCTTTCAAGGCTTAAAGATATTCTCTTCTTCCTTTTTGCAGCTTGCCCATTAGTTTATAAAGATGGCAACAGCCTAGCAGGTATAGTATTTCCATATATTCCTTCTTCCTTCCTTCATTTACATTTCTATATTGCCTTCCTGCCAAGGCACCCAAGGTGGCTTATAAGTTTAAAGCACAAATTTAAACACGTGAAATTGGGAGTGGGGAGAGACTGACTGGAGCAGACCTTGCTGTATCTGCTTGCCTAACACTTCCTCGGACTCTTCATCTTCTGTTAATTGTTTAAAGGATTATATTTCTCATTTGCAGATCCTTCCCTAACTGACATGCCTACTACTAATATTTTTGAAATATACGAGCTATATATACATTATTTACACAATGGGCCCTGCATGATTGGCTAATTCCAGGCTGCTCCTGCAGGCCAATCAGGTCACTGATTCACTTCCACCTGGAGCTGGATTGGGTGGCTCCTGCAGACCAATCAGACTGCTGCATTCTGGATCCTTTTGTTCTAGGATTCAGCTCAGTATATAACAAATTTAATAATAATTTATTATTTATACCCCGCCTATCTGGCTGGGTTTCCCCAGCCACTCTGGGCAGCTTCCAACAACAAATTAAAAATACATTAAAAATACTACTGCTCTGGAAAGGTTTATTGTTCAACTGTTAAAAGGGGTAGTCACATAATGAGACTGTCTGGCACACTCTGCCAGGACTGTGCCAATCATTCATGGCATCACACACACACACACACACACACACACACTACAGGACTTCAGCTTGCAACAAATCTAGTTAGGAAATTACTGCTGGGCTCAGATAATAAGAGACAGCAGCTTCATTGGAAGTAATGATTTATGGCTGATAGTTGCCTGAACGTGTCTGGGCAAACCTTGGGCTCATGTTCTCCTCTCTCCTCTATTCCCCTTTGGCAAGGGCTTGAGGAGATCAGAAGCTTTTGCTTCTACGTTTGACTAGTTGCAATTTAGCGCCGTGTCCAATACTGATCAAACTGGTGGTTAGTTTTAACTATAGTTTGCTGAAACAAGTCAACTCTGAAGCTGTCTTCTTTCAATAAATCATAGTCAAGAGTAGTCACAGGGTTCAGATGTAATACTAAACTGGGGCTAATGGAAGACGGAACTGAAATCTTCCAGCCTTTTTAGAGCTACACTGCAGGAGCAGGGAAGGCAGAGAACATAAGCATGAGACTCATTCCTGTACCAATAAGCTATAGTTTACCATTACACTGAATGCAGTCAATGATTGGTCAAGGTCACATAGAGTTTGGGAAGACTAAGCACCTTGGAACAAAGTCTCCAGCCTAAATACTTCATTCTCAGGGCCAAGCTGGCCTCTTATGCACAAACCCCATTGAAGAACCCGAGCTATGAAAGACCATCATGGTTCTATTGCGAATCTATTTTTTTCCATGGGTTTTCTGCTGCTGCTGCTCAACTTACGGCAGTATAAATAAATATGCATTCTCTAGAGCTCATGCTTTGTATTTAAAAAGGTTTAATTCCTTTCAGATGCCTTGTACGCCTCCTTCCAGCAACTCCTTAAGCCAAGCTGGTGCCAAATGTATTGCTTGCCTCCCTTTGGACCAGATCAGTGAGGCTGAGAGAAGGTTCTTGTCGTCTGGGCTGCCCAGGACCTCCATACATGCCGCCCAGACTTATATACCTTAGAAAGTCACTTCAGTGCTTCTAATGCAATGGTTTGACTTCGTCCCCTGGAGGCACACTCCATTGTCTCTCTAGACAGATGGATGCCAATGAAGTCGACATTTCCTGCCATTTTGTTCAGCAGCTTTCAGTTGGAGGAGAATTCAGTACTGGGCTACTTGAAGCAATGGCCTGACTCGGCACCAGGCAACTCCATGTTCCAATCACTTTTAGCTAACAACCTTTTCCACTTTTCCTTTCAAGCACCATTAAAACATGTGACACTTGAGCAAGTTGACGACCACCTTCTTACATTATTTTATAGGGTTTTGTGATATGAAAGTTCCCAGGGAAATGTGCCATGCTAGTAAACTTAGCGGTGGTATAAATCTTTAGTCATTTTCACTCCCAAACCACATTAAGAGAAGTCAGTGACACGTCTTATGTTTTTCAGGATTCAAAATGATGGAGATGTTTGGTTTGGTGGAAAAAGAGTTTGCAACTGTGGAAGGGGTTTCTATGGAGCCTGGAACATTTAATGCCTACTCCTGCTACAGACTGCATAAGGATGCTTTGGTTTCCCAGCCAACCAAGTATGAACTCTAGATGTATTCTTAAAATATGTTGGTGTAATTATAGCCAAAGCTCATGGAAGCTAAACCATAGCAACATTTTCTAAATCTGCATCTGAATACTGGATTTGTAAGAGCGGGCCCTACCATTAGGCAAGACAGGCAATCCACCTCAAGCTCAGATTTTGGGTGACAAATTGTGAGTGAGATCCCATGGGGCTTTTCATTCCTCTCCTCCCTCTGCAGCCTCACTGTGCACCCCCAAAATCTGCTCTGAATGATTGGAAGACCCTCTGGAGTAACAGAGAGTGACATTTGAGTTTCTGCCTCAGGTAGCAAAATATCTATTTTGGGCCCGTCTCAGAAGCTCTGTATGGTATTTAACCATTACAAAAAATAGCAAAGGTTTCAAGTTATTTGGGGGCATGGCAGTAAATGTTTTCACTGGTGAAAAGGTGAGAGTTTTTATGGATGCAAATGATGCAATCTCACTAAGCAGACAGGACAGTGTTTTTGGGGAGAGGAAATGAAGAAACTGCAGCACCTTGCAGTTCAGGAAAATGCAGAATAGCAGTGAGTTACTTATTTGTGTGTTACTTACTCACATGCTCATTGTTTCCCAGATTTATCATTTTTGAGCACAATCAAGTGCAAGATCTTCTGCGCAACAGAATATGTTTCCATGTGCAGAATTTCCCCCATCACATGTGCAAGTTTTTCTAGATCTATGGAATTCTCCCCACTCCCAGTGTACCTGGTTGATTATGAAATAAGTATCCCAATTCCAAAATCTGCTTGGGAGGCACAATCCCTCCTCACTACTGGCGAGTGGGGATTTCCTTAGTTCTCCAGATGTCACATTCCTGCCTCCTGTCAGTCATTTGATTGGCAGGGGAAGGGGTCGAGTGGAAGGTCTGTGAGTAGCACTGTTCTCGGAGCTGTCTGAATTAGGGCATCTAGCTATAGTATTATTATTCTTGAACCAAGCTTTGGCTTGCTTCCCAAGAAGAAGTGGTGGGCAGAACCCTCCTTCCATACATTTACAGTAAGCATCTCTCCTGTAACGCAAGTCTGCCCGGACTGCCTCTGGAATGTTACCAGTATTAATCTTTACCTTGGCCAAACCAACGTGCTTGCCCCTTAATATATATATATATATATATATATATATATATATATATATATATTCTGCATTCATTAAAACCCCTCATCATGTGTCACACTCTGGCATGAGGGTTGAGTGCTGAAAACACGAAAGAGGAGCATATTGAGTTTCAGAGAAAGTTGAGTCCAAGAGCAGGATTTAACTTGGGAAGGGAAGCACGCTGCTTAAGTGGAGAGATAAAGCTAACTCAACCCATGTGTGGATTCTGAAAATGGTGGTGATTAGAAAAGTCAAGGCTTGTGGGAGAGCACAGATTGTAACGTGGCATTCGGTGCTGGAAGAAGTGGGAACTTACAGGGTGGGTTCAACATGGCACACTTCCAATTGTTCTGTCTGCACAATGATTTGTGCTTGCCAGATGGAATATTCCCCTCCCCTCCCCTGTTCACTGTTCTCTGCCTTCTCCTGCTCCCACACCCGAGCCAATTTCAGGGGATGCAGGAGACATATGGGAGGAAGCTGTATCCCAATGTGGCTGAAAGACCTACATTGGCTCCCAGTACGTTTCCGAGCACAATTCAAAGTGCTGATGTTGACTTTTAAAGCCCTAAATGGCCTCAGCCCAGTATACCTGAAGGAGCGTCTCCACCCCCATTGTTCAGCCCGGACACTGAGGTCCAGCACCGAGGGCCTTCTGGCTGTTCTCTCCCTGCATGAAGTGGGGTTGCAGGGAACCAGGTAGAGGGCCTTCCGGGTAGTGGCGCCCATCCTGTGGAATGCCCTCCCATCAGATGTCAAGGAAATAAACAACTATCTGACTTTTAGAAGACATCTGAAGGCAGCCCTGTTTAGGGAAGTTTTTAATGTTTGGTGTTTTTAATGTTCTGTTGGGAAACCCAGCCAGATGGGCAGGGTACAAATAAATTAGTAGCAGTTGTAGCAGTAGTATTATCCTGTCCCAGTAAGGACCATGGGCATGCTCCACAACCATCCAGTCCTTGCAGGGTTGTTTTTCTGCACAAGCAGAAATCTTTACCACAGACAAGGCTTGTTAGGTGAATCCTGCCCAAGACCACTTGCATTGGTGGAGAACCTTAGGGCTGGGCCCAAATGTGGCCTTCCAGGTCTTTCCATCTGAGCTTCAGAACTCTCCCTAGGACACACCTGCTCCCCAGGCTTCCCTCCCTCTCCTCAGGCCGCACCCTTTACAGATCTTGCTCTGCGCCCTCCTTGCGTGGCTCCTTTTCCTTGACTAGATGTGATTGTGATAATTCCCCTTGTTGGCCTGGATGGAGAGGATGTGTGTGTTTTGGGGTTTAGAAAGCTCCGGCTTTCGTGTGACAGAAATGTAGCCTAGTGTACAAAGGTTAAGAGTCAGGCCTGGGTCTTTTTGCCTTTGGCCTTGCCCACTTTTGCCTCTGGTCCCCCACACTACCGGCAAACAGACCTTGGAAAGTTTCTCACAAGGAAATGTGACCCTTAGGCTGAAAATATTTCCCCATCCCTGCTGTAGAGCATGCCATGTTGTTTTGAAAATGTAAGTCATGCTTAGCCAGAACGAAACAGGTCGGCACTGCACACATAGCCCTTATTTCAGCCTTCCCCAAGCTGAGAGTTAAAGACAGTAAGAAATGTCTGGGCTGCATCAATAGGAGTATAGCATCTAGATCAAGGGAAGTAATAGTGCCACTGTATTCTGCTCTGGTCAGACCTCACCTGGAGTACTGTGTCCAGTTCTGGGCACCACAGTTCAAGAAGGACACTGGCAAACTGGAACGTGTCCAGAGGAGGGCAACCAAAATGGTCAAAGGCCTGGAAACGATGCCTTATGAGGAACGGCTAAGGGAGCTGGGCATGTTTAGCCTGGAGAAGAGGAGGTTAAGGGGTGATATGATAGCCATGTTCCAATATATAAAAGGATGTCACATAGAGGAGGGAGAAAGGTTGTTTTCTGCTGCTCCAGAGAAGCGGACACGGAGCAATGGATCCAAACTACAAGAAAGAAGATTCCACCTAAACATTAGGGAGAACTTCCTGACAGTAAGAGCTGTTCGACAGTGGAATTTGCTGCCAAGGAGTGTGGTGGAGTCTCCTTCTTTGGAGATCTTTAAGCAGAGACTTGACAACCATATGTCAGGAGTGCTCTGATGGTGTTTCCTGCTTGGCAAGGGGTTGGACTCGAGGGCCCTTGTGGTCTCTTCCAACTCTATGATTCTATGATTCTATGTCTTTATTCCTTTCGCAAGATGCCTTTCCCCCTGTCTTATATGTTTAATTCATTGTTTAAAAACATGCTCTTTGAAAGATCCTCTGAACCTCTGAGTTAAGAGCAGGACAAAAGATTGCTTTACTCTTGCGAGAACAAATTACTGCCACTGAGTTTGGGCCATATCTGATTAGGCGTGTGCAGCTTAGTTGCGCTGAAATTCAGATTCTGTGTTCCAGTGCTTGCAGAGAAACACAATGGGTTCAAATTCAACCCTACAGCGGCAAATGCAACCTGGGACTAACACTGTGCTTGATGTTTCATTTGCTTAAGTGGTGTTGAGTCTTGGGTTGTGCACAAGGTGGATAGCTCTCACAGTAACTATCTGGTTGGTCTCTGTCAAGTAACTGGAGGAGGAAATGAAATCCTATGAAATGCGGTTACTGTATCATAGGCTTCGCTTCAGCAAAGGCATTAAGCATCTCTTCTTGGCTGCCCTCCTTAAACCACTTCCTTTGGAGTCGTCCCGAAGAGATGAAATTGCCCCACGGGAGCAAGTCTGAAGGCTGCAATGTGGTTAGACTCTTTTCTGCATGTCAGTTTCAAGATGTGTGAAATGACCTCAGAAATATAATTATAAAAATGTTTGCAGCAGTCGGCCACTCATCTTCTAACAGCTTAAGGGTGGCTTAACTAGAAGAGGCAAGTCTACTGTAGCCGGACCTCCAGGTCATTTAATTAAAAGTTTTAAAGGAGAAATAGGTGGATATATGTAAAACTGAGAATACTGTAGGCTCCCTAGTTTAAACGTTTTGGAATGAGGCCAGTGAGAGCATTGTACTGCTTTCTAAGCTCAGTTGAGTAGACTTCCTATCTGCAGCAGTCTTCTTTTCCATAACCTTCTGGTTTTGTCATCCAGGTGATCAGTGAAGGGCCATATCACAAATGCATTGAGAACTAGTGTGAACTAGTTCTCACTAGAACTAGTGAGAGCCAGTGTGGTGTAGTGGTTAAGAGTGATAGACTCATAATCTGGGGAACCGGGTTCGCGTCTTTGCTCCTCCACATGCAGCTAGTCCTTGGGCTAGTCACACTTCTCTGAAGTCTCTCAGCCCCACTCACCTCACAGAGTGTTTGTTGTGGGGGAGGAAGGGAAAGGAGAATGTGAGCCACTTTGAGACTCCTTAAAGGGAGTGAAAGGCGGGATATCAAATCCAAACTCTTCTTCTTCTTCAAACTATGTTTGCTTTTTGGTATGTACATTTTGAGTGTATGTACGTATGCATGCATGCATGCATGCATTGTCATATAATAAAATCATACATAAGGTGGCTTTCAAATAAAATATATAAACCACAAAAATTAGCAACAAACCTAACAGTAAAAAAGCAGCAGTTTGAAATTAGTGCTCTTTGGTTCTTTCCTTTTGCCTCAGACGTGCTAATTCAAGAAGATAGGAGCAATTACTACCTGGGCATGGGGAGGAGGTGTGCTTTCAGGACCCCATTTCCTGTGATGACATCAGTTTCTGGAGCCTTGTTTTCCTTTTACAGATATCTACACCCAGAGGGACTTCCTTCAGATTATACCATTACGTTTCTCTTCCGTATACTCCCTGAAACGCCTGAGGAACCATTTGCTCTCTGGGAGATTCTGAACGAAGAATATGAGCCACTGGTTGGAGTTATTTTGGATAGTATGTTCATTTTGTCTTTATCCTGGACCTTGATTGATTGATTGATTGATTTGGTTTGTTTATATTCTGTCTTCCCATTCAAGGAGACGAAGGAAGCCATCACTGAATTCCCTGCCACACCCCAAAAGAAAGTTATGACTTGTACCCCTGTACATTGTTCCCACACCCTTTTATGATAACCTATTTCTATTTTCTATTTTATCAATTTGATGAAGCCTTTAAAGAAAACAAATTACTCGAAGGTATCTAAGTTGATGTTCCTCCTTAAAAAACCCCTGTAAGCATATATCTCTGAAACGTGTTCTGCCTCACGCTCCACAGATGGTGGCAAAACGTTGACTTTCTTCAACTACGACTACAAAGGAGAATTCCAGACTGTCACTTTTGAAGGACCTGATATAAAGAAAATATTTTATGGAAGTTTCCATAAGGTGAGATTTGCTGAGACATTCTCGGGGAAAGGATGAGATCATGTAAAAAGAAGTGATAATATTCTGAATACTTTTTTTTCTGGTTTTGCTTTCCTCCTACCGAAAGTAGTGCTAGAATGGGGAATTAGCAGGTGTATCTGTTGTTGTTGATTTTTTTTAAAAAAAACCTATATGTATTTTCCTGGGCTTTCTTTCTTTTCTTTTCTTTTTTTGGTATTAAACACATAATTTTCTTCCCTCAGTTGCATGTTGTCATCAGCAAAACTACAGCTAAAGTTGTGATTGATTGCAAACAAGTGGGTGAGAAGATGATCAATGCAGCAGGCAATATTACTTCTGATGGGATAGAGGTACTGGGAAGAATGGTTCGATCGAGAGGCCCAAGGGACAACTCTGCCCCAGTAAGTGAAGCAGCTTGGTGTTTCGAGCTAAAAGAGAGCATTTTCTTCTTTTTTTTTTAAAAAAAGGGTTGCCATATTAATATAGGGTTCATGATGTAATGCGTGTAATGAGGGGGGGAAAGCTGCTATTTGGTTATTTAAGGAAATGTTTGCCTGAGAAATTCTGGCTCACATAGAAAGCTGACAGTGAGAAGATTTAAATATCTGCCTTGGGTATCAGGAAAACTCTTTGAGAGCCAGTGTGGTGTAGTGGTTAAGAGCGGTAGTCTCGTAATCTGGGGAACCGGGTTCGCGTCTCCGCTCCTCCACATGCAGCTGCTGGGGGACCTTGGGCCAGTCACTCTTCTCTGAAGTCTCTCAGCCTCACTCACCTCACAGAGTGTTTGTTGTGGGGGAGGAAGGGAAAGGAGAAGGTTAGTCACCCCATGGGACAATTTCCATCCCCACAACCAAACCTGAAACCTGATTGTTAGGTTTCCAAGGGGTTGCTCGAGAGCGAGCAGGCAAATACCTCCCTGCTTGGCTGGGAAGCCTTGCTTTTGGTGTAAAATAAACTTTATCTGTCCAGAGCGCCACTCTCCGATGGCTGACTGGCAGAATCTGTGAGTGGGCGGAGCTTAAACTTTCCCCAGCAAAGTAATCACTTAACGCCCAGTCTGCGCCTCCCCTCTCGGCGTGAAACCTTACTGCGCAAGGAGGGCGTGGGTAACAGTGGACCTCTCTCCTCCCTGCTTTGCCCAGGCAAGGTGTCCTGGCAACGCCTCGCTTCCTCCGTACCCTGCAGCTCCTCTCCACTGGAGGTGTGGTTACTGTCCCCCACAGAGGAGGAGCTGCTTTCCACGATCTTGGGGGGCTCTCTGTAATCCATCCGGCATTTCCCCTCTCCCTCCTGAACCGATGGCAGTTCCCTGACACTGTTCAAGGTGGATCTAGAAAACCAGTCCTATCCCATTGTTTGTAGAGTTGTGTGGCAACCACTTGTTTGAGTGCAATGCCCAGAACAATGATGTCAACCACTGGCCTATAGTTTCTTTGGGGACTGGGTTAGGGTCTCCAGTGGTGGTGGTTGAATTATGGATTATTTTCGTGAAAGTGGTACAAGCCCCTTTTAACAAGACATTTACCATCTCCTGGACCCATTGAAACACCGACGTGTTGGAAGTGAAAGGGTTGAGCATACAGGTGGACTGCCCAAGCACCTTTGTAAACAGCCTCAAGCCTCGAAGACTGAAAGTTGTTTGCTTTGGATGCCTTCACAGATGCCTTCACTCATTAAGTACTGAGTCCATATTTTGGGGAATGTGAGCAATTTTATCCTCAAAATGTATTGCAAATACGTCTTGGCTTTCTACCAAAGGTGGTGGTGGTGGTGGTGGTGGTGGTGGTTGTTGTTGTTGTTGTTGTTGTTGTTGTTGTTTGTTGTTGTTATTTGTACCCCACCCATCTGGCTGGGCTTCCCCAGCCACTCTGGGCGGCTTCCAACAAAGATGAAAAATACACTCAAATGTCACATATTAAAAACTTCCCTGAATAGGGCTGCCTTCAGATGTCTTCTGAATGTCAGGTAGTTGTTTATCGCTTTGACATCTGATGGGAGGGCGTTCCACAGGGCGGGCGCCACTACCGAGAAGGCCCTCTGCCTGGTTCCCTGTAACTTGGCCTCTCGCAGTGAGGGAACTGCCAGAAGGCCCTCAGAGCTGGACCTCAGTGTCCGGGCAGAACGATGGGGGTGGAGACGCTCCTTCAGATATACTAGACCGAGGCCGTTTAGGGCTTTAAAGGTCAGCAGCAACACTTTGAATTGTGCTTGGAAACGTACTGGGACCCAACATATCTCCCTCTTGCAAAGGGACACTGGATGACCCTCTTGCTTCTTCACCGTCATCGTGATAATGAGTTCTTAAGTGGTATGCAAGTACTGGTGTTCATAAACTTGTGATTCTAAGAAGAGCATTGCCCTTATACTGTTGTTTCCTCCAAATGATTTGATATCATCCTTTCGCAAGACACCAAACTCTCCTTCTCTTACCAGGACTGGATCTCCCATTCATCACCCCCAAAAATGTCTTCAGGAACAGTAGCATTGCATTCTGGGGATTAGAGAATGAAATAAGCTGAAGATATAGGAGGAGAGGTGGATTTGTGTCAAAGTTGGACAATCTACCCATGGCCTTTGACCTTTCCTGAGCAGCTAAGCTCCATTAAACCTAATAGGAGAAAGACTCAAAATAGACCTACTCAGTGCTTTTTTCTGGGGGTACACATACCCCTAAACATTTTGTGAATCTAAGTTTGGCCTCATTGAGGGGCAGTATTTCAATATGAGTAGGAAAATGAGAGTACCCCTAAACATTTTTTTAGGGGGGGAAAGCACTGGACCTACTGCTTCTTGACCTGTCAGGAATATTTATCCCAAAATTATGCTAGAAAAAGAAGACTTGCTTTCAGGCCTCAGGCTTAAATATGGGAATGAATACATCAAGCCTCACAGAACAATTGAACAAAACAACCTTTGTGACTACATTCCAACAGGGAAAGACAAAGATGAACTTATAAAAAGTTGCAGTTAAAGGGCCTTTTGTAGAAAGAAAAAGAAAGAAATGATGGCTTTTGTTAAAGAGAATCAGAACTGTATGAAGGATAAATGACAAAGCAAAATCTACACCCACAGAAAAATGCTGGTTGCCTTCAAGTGAATTGGTTGGTGGTTATGTAAGTCCGCAAGCATGCATTTCGAAACACAGCTCCGTTGCTCCGTAATGTACACTCAATTACATCAGTTACAATGTTATCCTAAACATTAATAAAGCCTGTGTTGTATGATGCAAATTCAAGGATCCAAAGGTTTAATGCTTTCTATGGTTCAGGCAGGTAAACCCCCAGATGTGCTCATGTCTTCTCCGAGCCAGGGAGATGTCTAGTCCCTTTTCACCGGGGTCAGCCATGGGTTTGCTGCTCCGGGAAGGAAGGTATTTTCTCAACTATCCCTGGCACCTTGATAGGTAGCTATTTTACTGTGGAGAAACGCAGCGGAAATCATTGTTAATCAAAATAAATAGCATTCCAGCAGCTCCAATGTCTTCAAACTTGCTGTAATCTACTGCAATGCTTTCAAAGCAGCATTAATATTCAGTAATAAAGAAGGCTGATTGCCGAAGAATTGATGCTTTTGAATTATGGTGCTGGAAGAGACTCTGAAGAGTCCCATGGACTGCAAGAAGATCAAACCTATGCATTCTGAAGGAAATCAGCCCTGAGTGCTCACTGGAAGGACAGATCGTGAAGCTGAGGCTCCAATACTTTGGCCACCTCATGAGAAGAGAAGACTCCCTGGAAAAGACCCTGATGTTGGGAAAGATGGAGGGCACAAGGAGAAGGGGATGACAGAGGACGAGATGGTTGGACAGTGTTCTCAAAGCTACCAGCATGAGTTTGACCAAACTGCGGGAGGCAGTGGAAGACAGGAGTGCCTGGCGTGCTCTGGTCCATGGGGTCACGAAGAGTCGGACACGACTAAATGACTAAACAACATCAACAATAATGGCCTTGTGATATTTAAATCAACTTATGAAGGTCAAAGAGCACCCCAGACAACTGATCCCTGCATATGTGCAGACTGTGATGCTCACACGAACATACTCTGACCACAAAAAGGCTTCCCTATTTATATTCTTTGAAGAGGACCTTCAGATAGAGCTCTTTCCTAACTCTTCCTTGAATGTGTCTGCTTATGCACATGCAAGAGCTTGCATGTGGACAATAGCAAATTAGGACAGTATATTTTTTGCATTTATGTTGTGTTCCTTAAAGCACTCTAGAGAGGTTGTTTGTTTATTCTGTCCAAATCACACACATGAGTTTTACAGCTGTTCGGTCCAATCCTTCACAGATTTCTATGGATTTGTCTGCATCTGAATCTTGACCACGTGAAGTTTAAATGTAAATGTCCAAGAGTAAATGCCTCAGAAACAAAGAAACCTTTGTTTAGCAACTCAGCTGGAATAAGGAAGAGCAACCCAGGTCACAGTTTAAAGTCAGAAGAATGGCTGATTCAGCCGGTTTCAGCATCAATGTAATAAATCAATTCAAACCACTGTTTCTTGGTAATTTACTTTAAAAAATCCTTAGTTTGATTAATGCTAACACATGAAACAGAAGAAACCCACTTTGAGGTTTTTATTACAAAAAGGAGTATAAAAGTGTTGTGAAATAAATAAACACAATAAGGAAATAAGGGTATATCGTTTTCATTTGTTGTGAAATGAATTCCTGTGAGCACACAGAATTATCAACAAGAGGCGTAGTATGTGAAACAGCTGAAAAGTTGTAAAAAAATAATTTATCATATTTAGTCTGTGATTCCCCTAAGCACACACACACACAGGGGATTTACATAGAACATATTTCTAAATACTAGTTTTAAAATTCATTCTTTTTATTAAGTTTGTAAAAATATTATAATATGTGAAATGTAAAGATCTTGTGGAAGCAATCCTATACACATGAAGCTGCCATAAAGCAAGCAGGAGTATATTATAAGTTCCTTGGGAAGAAGGATTGATTGCTAAACTCTTCTGGGAATTGTGGGTCTCTGAGGGGATCAGGGGTCTCCTAACATCTTGCCGCAGCCTTAACAAACTAGTTTCCAGGATACTTTGGGGGAGAAGCCGCGACTGCTCAATCTGGTATGATACCCCTTTAAATGTACAGTACAGATGAGCAAGCATTGCTTCAAGTCAAAACCACTACACTATTAAAAGCCAAGCATCTATGCCAGCAGGGACGCGGGTGGCGCTGTGGGTTAAACCACAGAGCCTAGGACTTGCCGATCAGAAGGTCGGCAGTTCGAATCCCCGCGACGGGGTGAGCTCCCGTTGCTCGGTCCCTGCTCCTGCCCACCTAGCAGTTCGAAAGCACCTCAAAGTGCAAGTACATAAATAGGTACTGCTCCGGCGGGAAGGTAAATGGCGTTTCCATGCGCTGCTCTGGTTCACCAGAAGCGGCTTAGTCATGCTGGCCACATGACCCGGAAGCTGTACGCCGGCTCCCTCAGCCAATAAAGCGAGATGAGTGCTGCAACCCCAGAGTCGGTCACGACTGGACCTAATGGTCAGGGGTCCCTTTACCTTTACCTTATCTATGCCAGCAGCTGCATAGCTCCATGCTTTGCAAACTGAGCAATCAGCTGATCGCTGAGCCTTGCAAAGGACCATGGGAGCACCAAGGATCAGCTGGTTGTCAAGACCTTTATCGTGCTTGTATTTCCTTGTGCATGGCCCAGCTGTGTCTCCACCTGTTCCATGTCTGACAACACATGTGAGGTCAGGTGCATGTGGCTTGGCCAAAACAGCCTTGTGGGTCAAGTGAGCAGGGGTGGAGCAATGGGGTGTGGGCCGCACCAGGTGTCATCCTGAGGGGGGGGGGGTGACATTTGGGCCCCTCCTGCCTGTGACTCCCAAGCCTACAGCGATCAGCAGCAAAGCTTCCTCCCTTCCCCTGGGTTGCTGTAGGCTTGGAACTCACAGACGGGGTGGTGTGTGACAAAAAAAAATTCTGCACCGGGTACCACCTCACCTTGCTACGCCTCTGCAAGTGTGGAAGACCAAATTAGGTCTGTAGGCAGGGGGGTCCCTCCCTAACCTCCAATCTAAGGCAATTCTTTTATTGTTTGAGATGGCTCTCCTTCCTTGGTCTTCTGAAGCGGCTACATCTTATGTTATATTTCCCCTTTTTCAAAACCAGTTCCAGCTGCAGATGTTTGACATCGTCTGCACCACTTCATGGGCCAACAGAGATAAATGTTGTGAACTTCCAGCTTTGGTAAGCTCTCGCTTTTTAAAACTTCTGTTTCGTGACATGTGGTTCTAATTTAATTTAAGATTGATGCAGATTAATGCCTAATTTGGAATCTACCGAACCAGCCATGACAGGGCCTTCTTTTTCTCACCAGAGGGATGAAGAAAGCTGCCCTGCCCTACCTCATTCTTGCTCCTGTTCTGAAGTCAGCAAGGGAGCTAATGGACCCCCTGGACCACCGGTAAGGTCTTAGTCATATTTGATCTCATGCTTGACAAAGTTGAACATGAACTTAGAATCATAGAATCATAGAGTTGGAAGAGACCACAAGGGCCATCGAGTCCAACCCCCTGCCAAGCAGGAAACACCATCAGAGCACTCCTGACATATGGTTGTCAAGCCTCTGCTTAAAGACCTCCAAAGAAGGAGACTCTACCACACTCCTTGGCAGCAAATTCCACTGTCGAACAGCTCTTACTGTCAGGAAGTTCTTCCTAATGTTTAGGTGGAATCTTCTTTCTTGTATTCTATGATTCTATTCTATTCTTATTTGAACCAAGAAAGGTCTGATGCTTTTGAGTATGTTTTGAGTATAGTGGTACCTTGGGTTACAGACGCTGCAGGTTACAGACTCCGCTGACCCAGAAATAGTACCTCGGGTTGAGAACTTTTCTTCAGGATGAGAACAGAAATCATGCTCCGGCGGCAGCGGGAGGCCCCATTAGCTAAAGTGGTACCTCAGGTTAAGAACAGTTTCAGGTTAAGAACCGACCTCCGGAACGAATTATGTTCTTAACCCGAGGTAGAATCATAGAATCATAGAATCATAGAGTTGGAAGAGACCACAAGGGCCATCGAGTCCAACCCCCTGCCAAGCAGGAAACACCATCAGAGCACTCCTGACATATGGTTGTCAAGCCTCTGCTTAAAGACCTCCAAAGAAGGAGACTCCACCACACTCCTTGGCAGCAAATTCCACTGTTGAACAGCTCTTACTGTCAGGAAGTTCTTCCTAATGTTTAGGTGGAGTCTTCTTTCTTGTAGTTTGGATCCATTGCTCCGTGTCCGCTTCTCTGGAGCAGCAGAAAACAACCTTTCTCCCTCCTCCATGTGACATCCCTTCATATATTTGAACATGGCTATCATATCACCCCTTAACCTCCTCTTCTCCAGGCTAAACATGCCCAGCTCCCTTAGCCGTTCCTCATAAGGCATCGTTTCCAGGCCTTTGACCATTTTGGTTGCCCTCCTCTGGACACGTTCCGGTTTGTCAGTGTCCTTCTTGAACTGTGGTGCCCAGAACTGGACACAGTACTCCAGGTGAGGTCCGACCAGAGCAGAATACAGTGGCACTATAACTTCCCTTGATCTAGATGCTATCTAGGTACCACTGTATAGTTTTGTATGTTTGGTGGTTTGCAGTTTAGCCAGACCAGGCCAAGACATTTTGCCACCTGAGGCAAACCACAAAATGGCACCCACTGCCAGGGAAGAAGGGGTGAGTGTAGATTTCAATTGGGAACAAGGAGAGGAATCAAATCAACCTGACCTGATGGTTGAAGTCGAAATCAAGCGCCATCACGTGGAGACCTATATCCCCTGTCTCTCTTCTGACAGAAGTCAACATAAACGATGACCAAAAATGTTTTTAAACAAATTTATGGCTGCATACACACTATACCTTTAAAACACATTAAGCGTTACAATTTGGTTTGCTGGCATGCTTGTGGCTTGTAAAAAAAAACTCTCAAGTCTACTGATACGCTAAGTAAAGTCCCATGAGAAACACACCGCAAATTTTCACTGGAGATAGAATGTCTCATTCATTCCACCCAAATCAACCAGACAGACAGGGCGGAGGTGGGGGGAGGGAATCTAATTCCTCGTCATGTTTCAATTTGGACAGAAAACAAGTGTGATTTGGACTTTTTATTCCCTCTAATAATATTGGAGTTGGTCTAAGTTCAGCAAATTAAATCAAAATGTGGAAAAAGAAATACAGGTTTTTAGAGCTATGCGCTCATGTGTCGGCAGGCAAATCAAGGTGTGAGCGCAGGAAACAGCAGTTCTTCCATGAAAACAAGGCACACAAAATAGCTGACCCTTTCTTTCTCTCTCTCTTTAGTATCTGTGTTGTTGGATAGTCACAGAAACACACTCAGATGAAGCCTAAGTGGTTCCCCTCCCCCAACCCCCAGAAATGTGGAGTCCATAATATTAATAACTCGTGGCATGAAATACATGGCATTACGACAGGCAGTGTTGTGTATTGCAATGATCCTTGGGCTGGATGTTCAGTGCATCTGTTTGGACAATACATTCAGAGAAACATTACCATGGGCTCCTTCCACCCCACCACAACCATCCCAAGCCACTGTCTGTGAAAATAAAACTCATTGTGGTTTGGAGTCAGTAGCTGGTTTCCCTATACTACAGCACTGTCCCTAAGAGAATACTTCTGTACGGGCAGTGGTGGACCTTGGGTCTCAAATTCCAACGCCAAAATTTGGTGCCCTCGGCCTCTCACATTCCATTCTACATCCTAGTTGTGGCACCTTCCACCCAACCCCTAAGGCTTCACACCCAGTGTGATCAAACCACTTGTGCTCTCCTAAATTCATCTCTGCTACTAGGCCCCAAACCGGGAGACGGCCTAGACTCTGAACTTTTATTTTAAAGTAAGTTCCTTGCGGAAGGAACTTCCTGGTTCATTCTGAAGACAATTTTGGGTCTTCCTTGGGGTGTGTGTTGGATTCTATAGCACTCATACATCATAGGCGTCTCTTCACTCATTGGCTTAAAAAAAACTGAAAGGAGCAAATTGTTGCTGTCGTCATCATCATCATTTCTATCTTGCCTTCCCCCCTCAAAGGAGTCCAGGGCAGTAAATACAGTTACAACCTAGGCAGCCGTCCTCCATTGTCTGAATGAAGGATTCAAAGGAAGATACAAATTTCACAAAGCATGTGGAAATTATACGCAAACCTGTGTCCTTTTTTGTATCCAGTGTGCTGAGCCCAGAAAATTCTGTTGTTCTTATTATTATTTATTAAATTTGTACACCACCCAATACCTGCAGGTCTCACTCACCCTGTTCCTTGTGGTTTACTTTTCCTCACAAACAAACAAAACTTGCCCCATGTCCCTTATAGTTTAGCAATCCAGCCTCCATTTGTAAAGGCCCATTCCGAATTCTGGCTATTGGTCATGTTTAGGTTTGACAGAATGTTGGGAGCTGCTTGCACACAGGGAGAGAGAGAGCGCTGGGAAAGGGGAGGGAGAGATATATCCTAAAGCACTGGATTTCATCCAGTGGGTTGGAATCCAATTATACAAATTTACAACTTGTATACAAGTCAGTCAGAGGACTCAATTGCAAAATTCAGGAAAGTAAAAAGGAGAGCTGCAGTTCAGTTTGTGCACTATTTCAAGAAGTGAAATCTGGGGAACTGGGTTCGCGTCTCCGCTCCTCCACATGCAGCTGCTGGGTGACCTTGGGCTAGTCACACTTCTTTGGAGTCTCTCAGCCCCACTCACCTCACAGAGTGTTGTGGGGGAGGAAGGGAAAGGAGCATGTTAGTCGCTTTGAGACACCTTCGTGTAGTGATAAAGCGGGATATCAAATCCAAACTCTCTAAGTGTGAATTGGGAAAATTGGGAACTGAATCCCTGCCCCCATCTCTGTTTGAGCTTCATATGTTTGCTGGTCTCTGCTGTAGAGCAGCACCGTAACTTGATGTGAGGAGATAACCTGCTTTTAGTAGACTTCCTAGTCTCCTCTTTTGAGGCATTTTATCAAATATTGAAGCTTTCGTTAATAAGTTAGGGTGGGAAATAATATGTACTTTTCTTTAAAAAGGAAGAATGGAGGTATTGGGGATAGTGGGATATCATCACTCTCCCTAAAAACGAACTTGGGTGCTGAGTGTCTCCAGGACTAGAGCCAAGACATGGGCACGAGGAACCAAGAGAGAAGTAACAGCATGCACTGGGGAGCCTGGACATTTGCTGAAAGGCAACAAATCCTAAAAGCAGGACAGCCTGTTGAGGATGGTGAAGATTCAGTAGCCATGGGATGCTGAGGGTCAACTGAAAGGCAAAACAGGAAGTGATTGGGATGGAGTTTCCTGGAGAAAGGCATGGCTTTAACCTGAACAGGAGCCCACCTATTTCAAGGAAACTATGTGCAGCCACTTGGTTTTCTTCTAACTCTAAATGTGTTTTGCAGGGTGGTCCAGGTCTCCGAGGTCCAAAAGGTAGCCGAGGTGACCTTGGCCCGAAGGTAATGTAATTTGTCATGTCGCTTCTTCTGTTGCTTCTTCTTTTTAATGGGTTTGTGATTGCATAGTAAAAAAAAAATTGATTTGAATGTTCTGTAGGTATAAACCAGGTCCATAGGGATTTCCCTTTGATGCGAGAGATACTTGTGATTTGTACCTGCTCTCTTTTCCATTTCATTTTCTCAACTACAGATGCTATTTGCAGAAACTTTAATTGTCTGTTAGGGTGATGAGAGGAAGAGCCTCTAATAACTGCATGGATTTCTACAGAAAAATGTAGAATTGCATTCATTGGAATATTTTTTATGAATGTAGAATTTATGAATTTAGAATTACATTCATTGGAATATTTTTTATGAATGTAGAATTTATGAATGTAGAATTACATTCATTGGAATTACGTATCTGTCAGGGGTTCAGGAGCAGAGTCACAGGAGAGGGAGGAAACGGAGAGCGAGGGGGAGGAGTCTGAAGGAAATGTCAGCGACGACAGTAGTCCGAGGTCTCTGAGTCTCTCCAGTGACTCGGAGGATTCACAGAAAGGGGCCCCCATGGTCAGGGCAAGGGGAGTGCCCAGGGGGACACCTCGGGAAGAAGGGGCCAGAGGAGACTCAGAGAGTAGCAGTTGGAAATCAGGGCCCGCGTCCCCCCCAGAGGGCAGTAGGGGGGAGGAGTCCCAGGCATCGGGATCAGGTGGAGCGCTGCCAGCGGGAGAACATGAGGCAGGATTGACCACACCTCCGTCGGGGAGTGAGGAAACGGTCATCAGGAAAGTTAAACGCGCGCGCGCGCCAAGTTCAAATGTACAGGAGGGAGGCACAGTGGGCCGCCCGGGAAGAGAGCCAGGTCCTAAAGCCCGCAGAAGAGAGCGGGAGGAGTCAGGGGGGTCGTCATCGTCAGCCTCAGAGGAATCCAGGGAGACAGGGGCCCCGGAGGGCAACAGGACCCAGAGGAGAAAGAAGAGGTGGAGTAAAGCTAGAGTCTTAAACTGGTGTACAGGGGGCGGGGACTCAGAGGGAGCTTCGCCGGTCTAAAGTTTAGACGTAGGGATGGAGCGCTGCGGCGTGGAAATGGAAACTGTACTTCAATAAAGACTTTTGTACATAAATACCAGCCAGCGTTGGTCCTCTGTGAGCTGGGACCAGGAGCCAGCCCTGACAGTAAGCTCCCTCCCCTGAGAAGATTTTCCACCAAGAACCTCGCAACGTGAGTCGACGTAGCGAGGGGAGAGAAGTGGTGCTTTGCGAGCTCACAAGAATCAGACAAGATGACTACAGAACAGGAATGGACAGACCTGCGAAATGCTGTGGTTCAACTCAACGCAGAGGTGCGTGCCTCCAGAAAAAGGGAAGAAGAAATGGATACAGTCTGCAAGGATCTCCAAGCCAGGTTGGACATGCTTACTAGACAAGGGCAAACGGGAGCCAGACCAGAGGGCATAGGGCTGGGGAAAAGGGGGGGCAGCCTGGAATCGCATTTCGACTGGAGTTTACCACAGTACCCTAATTTCCGAGCAGACTTGCTCTTTGCGCTGAATCTGCTGGAAAAGGACTTTAGAGATGAAAGAGAAAAAGTGGGGTTTATCCTATCCCATTTGCATGGGGAAGCCAAAGCGTGGCTGAGAAATTTATGGAGAGATAATGATCCGGCGCTCCAAGACGCGGATGCGTTCATTAAAGCGATGGATGCATGTTTTTTATCAAAGATAGACGTCGATATTGCCAGAAGAGACATACATGGTCTCAAACAAGGCAAAGCCAGTGTAAGGCAGTATCATGCCCGCTTTTTTGCATTAGTCCACGCGCTGGGGTGGGAGAAGAATTCTGCTCCAGTCAGAGACCTTTTCTGGGAAGGATTGAATGCAAATGTGAAAGATGAGATTGCAAGAGGAGAGAGACCTAAGACCACTCAGCAAGTGGTTCAGAGGGCGCTGGAAATCGGCGTGCGTTTGGAAGAACGTCCATGGAACAGAGATGAAGGGCGTTGGGGACGCACACCAGCGAAAGCACCTCCCCTTTTTCCCAGAGATGCAGCGCGTGCGCAATCCACACCCCCCCAAGGAGGGGGGGAAGAACCGATGGAGCTCGGAGGTGCCAGGGCTCAGTCAGCTACCAGAGCCCTAACGCCGGGAGCAGTCAAAACGAAGCCTCCTAGAGGGAACAGGAAGTGCTACATCTGCGACAGTGCTCAACACATGGCGAAAGAGTGTCCCCAGAGGCTCCACAAGCACACTGCAGCCTCGGCAACAGTCAAAGAAGCAACTCGACTGGGAACACAGCAACAGTTAAACGACAGAGTCTGGCTGGAGGAAGAGGCACTGGGGTCCAGTCAGACAAGTCCATGAAGCAATCCCCAGCACTTTTGCAGCCCACAGACCCCCTCCCACCCAAACCAGTGGTGCAGCTTACAGCGTCTCTCCAACTGCCCAGCGGCAGCACTCTGGAAGTGCCAATCACCATTGACTCCGGCAGCAACGCCGACTTTATAGGACTGGATTTTATTCAGCAGCACAATATACCACTGCTACCAGCCACGCTGCCCCTGAAGGTTGTCACGGTGGATGGCAGAGACTTGTTAGGGGGGCAGGTGGTGCAACAAACGCAGCCAATGGTGATGCGGATTGGAAATCACCAAGAGGTCATCAGTTTCAACGTCACCAAACTGTCGGACACGCCGGTGGTCTTGGGCATGAGTTGGCTGCACAGGCACAGTCCAGCATTGGCGTGGTACCAACGCCAACTGACCTTCGGTTCCTCCTATTGCGCGGAACATTGCATTCTTCCTAGCCCGGAAGAAGGAGGGGAAGACACGCAGCTACAATTAAGCACGCTGCAAGCAGTGCCACACAAGTACGCAGCGTTTTTGGAGGTTTTCTGCGAGAAGGAAGCAGACAAGCTGCCTCCCCACAGGCCCTATGACTGCCAGATTGACCTCCTGCCAGGGGCGACGCTGCCAGCCGGGAAACTGTATTCCATGTCTGAAGACGAGCTACAGGAGCTCAAGGAGTTCATAGACCTCAACTTAAAGCGCGGTTTCATCCGGGAGTCGAAAGCAGCGGGGGGCAGTCCTGTATTCTTTGTGAAGAAAAAGGACACGCCCCAAAAGAGGCTTGTAGTTGATTTCAGGCTCTTAAATTCGAAGACCAAGCCCACAGCCTTTCCAATGCCCAAAATAGATGACCTGCTTGCTACGGTGAGGAAAGGACGCGTTTTTACAAAGTTGGATCTGCGAGGGGCGTACAACCTGATTCGCATACGGGAGGGGGACGAGTGGAAGACTGCCATGTTCACGCCCCTGGGCACATATGAATACAGAGTTATGCCCTTCGGTTTACAAAATGGCGCCCACTGTTTTCAAGCCTTCATGCATCACGTCCTGGCGGGTCTCCTCTACAAGAAATGCGTCTCCTTCTTGGACGACATCCTGATATTCTCAGAATCTGAGGAGACCCACGAGGGGGACGTCAAGGAGGTTCTGCAGCGACTGCAGGAGCATCGGCTATACGCCAAGCTGGAGAAGTGCCAGTTCGACAGGAAGGAGGTGGATTTCCTGGGCTACAAGCTGTCGGACAAGGGGCTCGCCATGGACAGCGCCAAGGTTCGCGCAGTGTTGGATTGGAAGAGCCCGCGCAATCGGAAGGAGGTCCAGCGGTTTGTGGGGTTTGCCAACTTTTACCGCAAGTTCATCAAGGGGTTCGCGATGCAGACAGCGGCCATTACCGACACGCTCAGCTCCAAGAAGAAGAAGTTCATCTGGACGGAGCAAGCGGAGCAGTCCTTCCAGAACCTTAAGCGTCTCTTCTCGTCCGAGCAGCAACTACTGCATGTGAATCCCAGCAAACCGCTGAGAGTTGAGACGGACGCCTCAGACAGAGCCGTGGGCGCCGTACTGTTGCAGGAGGACCCGCATGGGGACTGGAGACCGTGTGCCTTCTACTCTAGGAAGCTCAGCAAGTCAGAGCAGAACTACACCATCTGGGACAGGGAGTTGCTGGCCATTCATGCAGCATTCAAGGCGTGGCGGCACTTCCTCATCGGGGCCAAACACACAGTGCAGGTTCGCACGGATCATAAGAACCTGGAGTACTGGCGCACGGCAAGGTTCCTGAACCAGCGGCACATCAGATGGGCGGAGTTCTTTGCGGATTTCGACTTCAGGATAGAATACATCCCAGGCGACAACAACATCATGGCAGATGCACTGTCCAGAAAGCCGCAATACCTCGAAGAAGCGGCGCCAGCAGCGGCCAAGCACATTTTCGCCCAGAAAGCGTGGGCGTGCGCTTCCGCAACCGTGGACCTGGAGGCGGTCCGTCGAGCACTGCAGGAGGACTCCTTCGCACTAGCCAAGATGGAGGACGTGCGCAAGGGCACGGCGAAAGACGACGAGTTCCAAATACGGGACGGATTGCTAATCCGCAGAGGAGCACTCTATGTACCGGGAGACGAACTCCGTGCGAAAGTACTGCAGCAGTTGCACGACGCGCCAACCGCCGGGCACTTCGGCAAGGAGAAGACGGCAGAACTCGTTGCCAGAGATTTCTGGTGGCCCAAGATGAGAGGGGAAGTCGCGGAGTACGTCTCGAGGTGCGACACCTGCCAAAGGGCCAAGTCAGTGCACAAACCTCCGGCAGGACTGCTCGAACCACTACAGACCCCGAGCGAACCGTGGGAGAGGGTGGCCCTGGACTTTGTCACGGATTTACCCAGCTCAAGGGGCAAAACGGCAGTGCTAGTGGTGGTGGACATGTTCACTAAAATGGCCCACTTCATTCCGTGCGCGAAGGTGGCCACGGCAGAACAGACCGCCAAACTGTTCATAGACCACGTCTTCAGGGTGCACGGACTGCCACGGTCTATCTTGTCCGACAGGGGGTGCCAGTTCATTTCGAGCTTCTGGCAGAAGCTGATGGGTTTCCTGAACGTCAAGATCAACCTAGCGTCGGCGAGACACCCGCAGACCAACGGGCAAGCGGAGCGCGTCAACGCCATCATGCAGCAGTACCTGAGATGCTATGCAAATCAACAGCCGACGACATGGGTGGACTACCTGCCGCTCGCTGAGTTCGCTTACAACAACACGAAGCACGTGTCCACAGGGGTGACGCCGTTCTTCGCCAACAACGGGAGGCATCCCAGAACCTTCCCGGGATTAGAGAGACTGGGGGAGGGGGAGCCACAGGCAGCGGAAGTCTTGGCGGCGGAATTGCAGGAAGTTCACGAGCAGCTTGGGAGGCAGTTAGAGCTTGCAAAGCACGCATACAAACTGCAAGCTGACAAGCACAGGAGGGTTGGGGAAGACATACAGGTGGGAGACTGGGTGTGGTTAGCGGCCCACGCAGTGCCGACCAGGTCCTTAGCTAAGAAGAAACTCGGACATAAACAGCTAGGACCTTACCTAGTTGAGGCACAGATCAATCCGGTGGCCTTCCGGTTGACACTTCCGGAGGGATCCAGAATGCACCCAGTATTCCATAGGTCGGTGCTCACGCCCTACAAAGCACCTCACCGATTTCAGGCGCAGAGCACAGCACCAGACCAGTATAGGGAGATCCCCCCAAGGAGGGAGTCGCCAAGAAGGGAACCCATCAACCAGGTCACAGAGATTTTGGACTCGAGATGGGGGGAAGAGGGAGTAGAATATTTTCTCGCAAGGGAAGGTACCCCGGCCAGCGCCAACAGTTGGGTGCCGGACTATGCCCTGGACGAGCCTCTCCTCAAAGAGGAGTTTCATGCCTTGTTCCCACACAGGCCCATGCCAGCCGAGTATTTCGACGACTGGCTTTTCACACCCACGCTTTCTACCAGCACGTTCCAGGGATTCACCTCGGACGAAGAACCAGCATTAGAAACACGTTCACCAGAGGGCTCGCCCTCGGGGTTTGCCTCAGACCGCTCATTTTGGTGGGACAATCGAGGAGCGGAGAGGTGGCTGAGGGGCCCTTGGCAGGCAACGGACCCAGAGGGGAACGAGGGTGAGAGGGACATGGACGTGATGGGGGAGGACGTTGGGTTCGAGCATGGCGGCACGGAGATGGAAGCAGAGGAGAACGAGGTCGGCGAAGACACGGAGGACGAGCCGGATTTATCTAACTGGATGCACGCCACGGGGGACGAACTGTATCCACCATTCACCCCCACAACGACGGAGCGCCCAGCACCCCCGCAGGAGGAAGGGGAGGGGGGAAGGGGGGGCTTCGAGGGGGGGATGGATGTCAGGGGTTCAGGAGCAGAGTCACAGGAGAGGGAGGAAACGGAGAGCGAGGGGGAGGAGTCTGAAGGAAATGTCAGCGACGACAGTAGTCCGAGGTCTCTGAGTCTCTCCAGTGACTCGGAGGATTCACAGAAAGGGGCCCCCATGGTCAGGGCAAGGGGAGTGCCCAGGGGGACACCTCGGGAAGAAGGGGCCAGAGGAGACTCAGAGAGTAGCAGTTGGAAATCAGGGCCCGCGTCCCCCCCAGAGGGCAGTAGGGGGGAGGAGTCCCAGGCATCGGGATCAGGTGGAGCGCTGCCAGCGGGAGAACATGAGGCAGGATTGACCACACCTCCGTCGGGGAGTGAGGAAACGGTCATCAGGAAAGTTAAACGCGCGCGCGCGCCAAGTTCAAATGTACAGGAGGGAGGCACAGTGGGCAGCCCGGGAAGAGAGCCAGGTCCTAAAGCCCGCAGAAGAGAGCGGGAGGAGTCAGGGGGGTCGTCATCGTCAGCCTCAGAGGAATCCAGGGAGACAGGGGCCCCGGAGGGCAACAGGACCCAGAGGAGAAAGAAGAGGTGGAGTAAAGCTAGAGTCTTAAACTGGTGTACAGGGGGCGGGGACTCAGAGGGAGCTTCGCCGGTCTAAAGTTTAGACGTAGGGATGGAGCGCTGCGGCGTGGAAATGGAAACTGTACTTCAATAAAGACTTTTGTACATAAATACCAGCCAGCGTTGGTCCTCTGTGAGCTGGGACCAGGAGCCAGCCCTGACAGTATCCATTGGAATATTTTTTCATTTAGGAGCAGATCTACATGCAGTAAATATTTTGCTCGATCCAACCAGGCCTTTGCAGAGAACTTTCTTAGATCTGGGTTAATTAATGGGTCACTTTAGTTTGGTTTGGAGGGAGCTGGAGGCTTTCTAGTCAGAGTAGATGGCTGTTCCTCTAATTCATGATATGACGGCCTTTTTTGTTCCAGGGACCAGATGGACCTCGTGGTGAAATTGGAGCTCCTGGTCCTCAGGGACCTCCTGGACCCCAAGGACCAAGTGGGCACTCCATCCAAGGGCCTCCGGTAGGTTCTGAACAGTTGACAGCCCGGTCTTATTTGCACCATAGCAGTTAGAGTTGCCGGGTTTTGCAAAACAGTGCAATACTTGGGCTGCAAATAAGCAGTGCTAGAATCACAAGGTGCTTCCAGAGGACGGGGGGGTGGGGTCTTCCCTATGGGGGCAATATTTGACCAAAACCGGGAAGACCCAGGTGAATTTTGTTACACAGTTCAAGCCCTGGTTGAAGGCAGATTTGGGATCTTGTTTAGTGCCCTCTGATTCAAGAGTCTTTCAAAGTCTTCCCAAATCTTTAGCAAAAAAAAGGAACAGAATTATCCCTTATAAGGCTGCCAGTACACACTGTACCTTTAAAGCACATTCAAAGCACTTTTTTTATTCATGTTTTTGATCCAGAAAAGCTCAATTCCAATTGATTTCAGTGGGAGAATTGAGAGCTTGCTTTACTCGTGAAATCAGTAGAATCTAAAACTTTGGTTAGACCTCTGTTTTGATGAAAGAAATGGGATAGCTGGACAAACAATGTGCCACTGGTATGATTAACTCTGTGGTCATTTATCAACAGGGAACAACTGGTGAAAAGGGAGAAATTGGAGAAATGGGCCGCCCTGGCCTACAGGTTGGTATGACTCTGCTTCCCAGCTCTCAAACTGCTGGAAACGCCTGTTCATGAGACTCCGTTTGTCTCATTGTAATTGCAAGCAGAGGCAGGGCTGTCTTAAGTATATTCGGCGCCCCGCCCTCCCATTTCCCAGAGTTGCCAACCTTTTTACGGCACTTCCGGCAGCTTTGCGGGGCTGGAGGAGGCGGGCAGCAACTGGAGGGCGGCTCCTCCTGCGGAGAAGAGGCAGAGGCTCCAGGCACTGTGCTGCTTCAGCGAGGTGGGCAAGAGTGGCGAGCTGATGCCAGGAGGCGCCGTGCCCAGCCGCCGCCTCTTCCCTGGCGCCCGTGCCGCGGTGGCCACAGCAGGCAGAGGCTCCGGGCGCGGCACTATTTTGGTGTGGCATGGCGGAGGCGGGCGAGGGCAGCGAGCTGATGCCAGGAGGCACCGGGTCCAGCCTCCGCCTCTTCCCTGGCGCCCTCCAGAACTTGGCGCCCTGTTGCCCCACGCCACTTGCCTCTATGGGCAAGACGCCCCTGAGCAGAGGGTGAATGTTGTTGTATCTTTTGAAATGTGTTATCTTTCATGCAGGGGGTCCCAGGCGCTTCTGGATCCCCAGGACGAGATGGAAGCCAAGGCCAAAGGGTAAGACTGGACAAGTGACTCCTGTTTTGCTTCTTCTCCTTCCTCTGGGTTGTCCTTTCTAAGTTAATGTTCCAACCCCAGGACTTCTGTGAGTCAGTTTTGTGCATGTGACATTGGCTGCTTCTCAAGAAATCCTGGCGAGGGAAGGCTTGGCCTGGGGCTCCTTTTTTTATCCCTTTCTGGACCAGCAACACACTGACTGTAGGTTTGTGCCAGGAACTGGCACAAATTCCAGCTACGTTTAAGTGCCTGAAATTAATCCTATGTTTCCTTCTGTGTGTTGCCTTTCGTCTTATAACATCTGAATAATAATAATAATAATAATAAATAATTTATTATTTATACCCTGTTCATCTGGCTGGGTTTCCCCAGCCACGCTGGGCAGCTTCCAACAAAATATTAAAAATACAATAAAACATTAGACATTAAAAACTTCCCTAAACAGGGCTGCCTTCAGGTGTCTTCTAAACAGCAGATGGTTGTTTGTTTCTTTGACATCCGGTGGGAGGGCGTTCCACAGGGCGGGCGCCACTACTGAGAAGGCCCTCTGCCTGGTTCCCTGTAACCTCACTTCTCGCAGTGAGGGAACCTCCAGAAGGCCCTTGGTGCTGGATCTCAGTGTCCAGGCTGAATGATGGGGGTGAAGACGCTCCTTCAGGTATACTGGGCCAAGGCCGTTTAGGGCTTTAAAGGTCAGCACCAACACTTTGAATTGTGCTTGGAAACGTACTGGGAGCCGATGTAGGTCTTTCAGGACCAGTGTTATATGGTCTCGGCAGCCACTCCCAGTCACCAGTCTAGCTGCCGCAATCTGGATTAGTTGTAGTTTCCAGGCCACCCTCAAAGGTAGCCCCACGTAGAGCGCATTGCAGTAGATTATTTCATTCCGAGTGTGAAATATGGAGCAGAGAGAGAGAAAGGGGCTCTTCTCCATGCTCTGCTATATTGCCTAAAGAGCTGTGCCCTGTTCCAGCATGAGTCATTTTGCTGCCTGAAATAAGCTCCACTTCTGGCTCGCTTTTTCTTCAAAAAACCCCCACAAACATTTCTGACACCAATATCTTCCTTCATTTCTCATAATCAGTTGCTTCACTGGCTAATGAATGGGGACAGGTTCATCTCCCCCCCCCCCTTGCTATTATGCAGCCTCTCAGTGGCCCTAAGTCACCTGGGTGGTTGCAGAGACCAGTCTGTGCCTTCCTTCAGCTCAGATGTCCCACGTAACTGGCAGGAGCAGAGTGTTCAAAACAGATGAAAGGAGGTGGACCCCCATCCATTGTCAAGTGTAAACCTTGTCATTTCATTACACGTGCGTGGCATTATTTAAATAGCAGAAGCAGCAATGTGAACCTGCTTGAGTGGAAGCGAAACACTACTGCCAACTTGGATGGAAGATTTCTCTAGTTGCCTTTTGCTTTCTGTTTCCTTTGCTTTAATTATTAAGGTTTTAAAACATACGATCAAATATATGACAAGCAGCAAAAAAGATTGTGAATGTTTACTGCTGTTTCCCACCCTGTAATTATACGATCACAGAAATTGCTTTCTGTTGATTTATTTTTCTTTCTTTCCTTTTAATCTCAAGTTTTCTGATTAGTGCTTTCAACAAGGAAGAAGTTATAACACATTCCCCAAGCCAGCCTGCAGAAATAAACAGATCAATTTCATGATGGATTGCACATACAATAAAATATAGCTGAGGGCAGATTGGACTGCAGTTTTGAGACTGATTCAAGATGGTAAAAGCCAAACTTTTGGTGTGTGTTTTAATAAATTAAGAAACCCTTAAGAGGGGTTTTGTCCTTAATTAGATTCAATCCACTGAGGAATATCAAGTCAGAACAGACCCATCAAAAACAATGGGCACAACTAAGAAGTCCCTTAGGGACGCGGGTGGCGCTATGGGTTAAACCACAGAGCCTAGGGCTTGCCGATCAGAAGGTCAGCGGTTCGAATCCCCACGGTGGGCTGAGCTCCCATTGCTCGGTTCCTGATCCTGCCAACCTATCAGTTCAAAAGCATGTCAAAGTGCAAGTAGATAAATAGCTACCGCTCCAGCGGGAAGGTAAATGGCGTTTCTTTGCGCTGTTCTGGCTTCGCCAGAAGTGGCTTAGTCATGCTGGCCACATGACCCAAAAAAACTGTCTGAGGAAGTAGACAAACGCTGGCTCCCTTGGCCTGTAAAGCGAAATGAGCGCCGCAACCTCAGAGTCATTCATGACTGGACTTAATTGTCAGGGGTCCCTTTACCTTTGCCTTTAAGAAGTCCCTTGATTTCAGAGGTATGACTCTTGAGTTTGCTTAACCATATCAGGTAACGGGATTAAATAAGACCACATTCCAAACTCACATTAAGGTAATTATTCTAAGCAGAGAAATATGGAAAGAAGTTCTTTTTAAACCAGTGGTACCAATTTCACAAGATTTTTTTTTAAGAGCAGGACTGCAGGGCTGTTCAAATCAATCAGCTCTTAGACTACATCTAGAAACAGATCTTGGGCTCCTGCAATTCCCTCTTGCTCCCTTCATTTCAACATCACAAAAAAACCCCCACCTCTGCAGTACTCAAACCACTCAACTTATATATGCCCTGCTGAACCTCCTCTGGAATTAAGCTTTTAAACCACGAAGAATAAGCAAGGGGAATTCTGGCATCTGTTACTTATGAGAAAGGTGGTAATATAGATCTATTCCCTAAGCCTCTCTTTGCTTAATCGCTTTCTTGCCACATGCAGTTATTGTAGCGGGCCTTTCGCTGCATTCAGGCACTGCGAAGCGAGGGCTTGCATTAGTCCGTCAGCTCAGTAGACAATGGCGCTGCTGTGAATGAGGGGTGTGTGCCTGTGTTTGTGTGTGTGTGTGTTTCTGGACAGCAGATGCTGTCCAAGATTGACTTGGCAGCGGTCGCACCACGCTAGTTTCGTTTAGTCAAGAATTTCTGTGCCTTGCTCCAAGAACAGCACTGAGTGAGTTCCTACGCCTGGATTTGGGTCTTTTACCAGAAATACTGTGTCAACGCAGCCATGCTGAGTGGCAGCTGATACGGTCCTGAGCCCACACTAGAACTTTTCATCTCCTTCGTTGCTCCAACTCGTTGGCTGGGACTCCCGGCATTTGCAACCACCATTTGCGTTTATTTAAAGAAAAAGATGGAATACAAAGGAGAGGGTAGGAGAAACACAGATGGAGGCTGGCGGGCCAACCAAAACATATTTTTAAAAAGTCAAAATGGGCCTTGTTGCAGATTTGGTTGGATCCCAGGTCTGAAAAAGCCGAAGGCTACTGCTCGCTTCAAGGAATGGTATGCAAATAGATCGCATCACTGGCGAAAGAAATAGAAAAGAACGCTCTCTTCTCCACACAAATGGGAGACATACCAGAGGTCAGAGTGCAGAAGCCAACAGATCCGAATGCATTCTAATGGAGATGTTGAAAGAATCTGAGCCAGGAAAGAGGTCTGGCTGGAAGAAAACAAATCTGGTGGAAACCAATGGGTGGGAAGGGGTTAAAAATATCTTGCAACGTCTTCTTCCCTGCAGATTTCCTCCCATCTGCACAGAAAGGGTTGCCAGCAAATACAGGACTGGGAATCCCCATTCTTCTGCTTACGGTCCAATTTTGATCTTAGAATCTAACACACACACACACCCAAAAAAATCATAAATGGAAATGCAGTATTGTGCTGTTACAGCTGGTTTGAGGCTAATGCAAGTATAGCATTAAGGGGAAAGAACAAATTTATTTTCTAACATCTGAAAAGTCCCATTTTCCCCACTAATTCACAGATCTAACGCAGTGGTGCAGTCACCCAATATAAACGCATTCCCCTTCCTTCTCTGCGGTCTGCATTTCTGGTTTAAGATGTATACCGTATTTTTCGCCCTATAGGACGCACCGTCCCATAAGGCGCACCTAGTTTTTTGGGGGGGAAATAAAGGAAAAAAATTATTTCCCCCCCAGGCGCGGGGTTGGGGAAGCCCGAGCTTCCCCCGACCCCAGCCCCCAAACAGGCAGCTCTCTGCAAGCCGTGGGAGCCCAGTGCTGGCTCCCGCTGCTAGCGGAGAGGTCCGCGAAGCCTGGGCGCGCTGAGCTCAGCGCGCGCAGGCTTCGGCATGCAGGCACGTCTCCGCCAGCAGCGGGAGCGCTCCCGCTGCTAGCGGAGAGGTCCGCGAAGCCTGGGCGCGCTGAGCTCAGCGCGCGCAGGCTTCGGCATGCAGGCACCTCTCCGCCAGCAGCGGGAGCGTTCCCGCTGCTAGCGGAGAGGTCCGCGAAGCCTGGGCGCGCTGAGCTCAGCGCGCGCAGGCTTCGGCATGCAGGCACGTCTCCGCCAGCAGCGGGAGCGTTCCCGCTGCTAGCGGAGAGGTCCGCGAAGCCTGGGCGCGCTGAGCTCAGCGCGCGCAGGCTTCGGCATGCAGGCACGTCTCCGCCAGCAGCGGGAGCGTTCCCGCTGCTAGCGGAGAGGTCCGCGAAGCCTGGGCGCGCTGAGCTCAGCGCGCGCAGGCTTCGGCATGCAGGCACGTCTCCGCCAGCAGCGGGAGCGTTCCCGCTGCTAGCGGAGAGGTCCGCGAAGCCTGGGCGCGCTGAGCTCAGCGCGCGCAGGCTTCGGCATGCAGGCACCTCTCCGCCAGCAGCGGGAGCGTTCCCGCTGCTAGCGGAGAGGTCCGCGAAGCCTGGGCGCGCTGAGCTCAGCGCGCGCAGGCTTCGGCATGCAGGCACGTCTCCGCCAGCAGCGGGAGCGTTCCCGCTGCTAGCGGAGAGGTCCGCGAAGCCTGGGCGCGCTGAGCTCAGCGCGCGCAGGCTTCGGCATGCAGGCACCTCTCCGCCAGCAGCGGGAGCGTTCCCGCTGCTAGCGGAGAGGTCCGCGAAGCCTGGGCGCGCTGAGCTCAGCGCGCGCAGGCTTCGGCATGCAGGCACCTCTCCGCCAGCAGCGGGAGCGTTCCCGCTGCTAGCGGAGAGGTCCGCGAAGCCTGCATTCGCCCCATAGGACGCACCCAGATTTCCCCTTCATTTTTGGAGGGGAAAAAGTGCGTCCTATAGGGCGAAAAATACGGTACCTGCCGTTTGATAATCCGGGGAACAACATTTCGTAGCAACTTCTGAAAGTTTCTAAAGGCTGGCATGTATCTCTTGTTGGAGGGACTGCAGAAGCAGTGCTGCTCCCCCAACGTCAAACAGACTGCTGCTTGACTTAATTTATAAAAGACCCATTTTCACACCTAACAAAATACAGTAGGAGGAAATTTGTCAACGGCCAAAAGATACAGAAACAGTGCCAAAGTAAATATGCCTGGAAGGCTTGCATGGATATATTATTTAGCAGCTAAACAAGAGAAAGCAGCAAAACCTGAAAACATATCATGTGGTATGATTTTAAAATGAAAGCTAGAAAGAAACTCAGGTAGAAGCATATCTTTTCACTCTCATTTGAAGAAGAATTGGCAGAAAAGTTAATTCACCCCCATCTTCAAAGAACTGAAGGTGGCACTGTGGTTTGCAAGCACCAACAGGTAAAGGGACAAACAGATTCCTAACTTACTTTGTTGAACTTTGGCTGCCCAGCTCACATCAGTGTTGTATGTTGCCCATGTGCAAATCCCTAGTTCTTTTGGAGTTTTCTTGGACCTTGGGGACTTCCAGAAAGTTGCGATTTTCAAGCGGGATTCCATCGAAAACCAGCACAATACCAGGTTGCACAATTCAAGTTGATCGCACAACAAACCTGCTTCTCCCCCCGCCCCACCCAAAAAAAAACCCCACAAGCTTTTGGTGACAAAGAAAGCAATGGGGAAAGGGCAGGATAAACAATTGCCTGACGCAACATCATATATAACCTCCCCGCAAACTGATCAGAACAAATGCTCAGTAAAAGCCAACATCGTCTAACTGCCCTGAAAACTTTGCAGAAACGAATCAGGTTTAATGCTTAAAAAACTGGTCATGTGAATGGATTGGTTTTGTGGTTGTCCTGAACATCCTGTAGAGAACATCAAGAGTTCTGTGGAGTCTGGGATTGTGGCCTTCCTTGTCTAGTGAACAATACTGTTCTAGTCTATGGGAAATTGGTCCTGCGTCTTATGCGGGATAAAAAGCAATGCTCTAATTTATGTACTTGCCCCTGATCTAGGGCCTGCCAGGCAAAGACGGACCCACTGGCCCTCAAGGGCCACCAGGGCCTGTGGTAAGTAAAAATACACCAAATTCTAGGTAATGTGGATTGAGTATTTGATATGGTAGGAAATAAATGTTTATTTAACTATGTAAAGGTATCTACGAAGGTGACGCTGTGGTCCAAACCACAGAGCCTACGGCTTGCCGATCAGAAGGTTGGTGGTTCGAATCCCCGCGACGGGGTGAGCTCCTGTTGCTTGGTCCCTGCTCCTGCCCACCTAGCAGTTCGAAAGCACGTCAAAGTGCAAGTAGATAAATAGGTACCACTCCAGCGGGAAGGTAAACACTGCTCTGGTTCAGCAGAAGTGGCTTAGTCATGCTGGCCACATGACCCGGAAGCTGTCTGCGGACAAACGCTGGCTCCCTCAGCCTATAGAGTGAAATGAGCGCGCAACCTCAGAGTCGTCAGTGACTGGACCTAACGGTCAGGGGTACCTTTACCTTTTAAAGGTATCTACAGCATGGTATGTTCTAGCTAAACACCAGAACATACAGCTATTTGGTGTTGTGAGGATATAGGGGAAGCCTCCATGAATAAGCTACTTTGGGGTTGTGCATCGTCCTGTTAACTTGTGTCAAACTAGGAAACTTAAACGAAACACAACTTTAATACCATCCAACTTTGGGAGACTCAAAATGTGGTGCATTCTGGAATGCGCTTCTGGGTGTGACCCATGCCAAAAAAGTACTGGGGGGGGGCAAGATCTTGCGTGGCATCCCAAAATGTGCATTATTTTTTTTTGCACCACGCAGGACCATGGCCCCCCCGAAAAGCACTTTTTTCAGGGCAAGAGCACAGCGTGGGAACATGTGAGATTACAGCACCCAAAATGGCAGCTGCAATCTTGCGCAAAAAAAGAGATGTCCTGGTTTTTTCCCCCTAGGGCCCTTGGCAGGTATGAACTTTATCTGTATGGGACTGTATAGTTCAATTGGTATGGATGTGTTGTCTTGTTCTCTCTGTGCAGGGAATACCTGGTGCTCCAGGTGTACCAGGAGTCACCGGCAATATTGGGCCACAAGGCGATGCTGGAACACCTGTAAGTAGTAGAACACTTTACTGAATGTATCGCTATGGCCATCCTTTTTGAGATATTTACCACAAGTTCAGTACACAGGATAAGCTCTACCTTAGGATTCCCAACAGTGCATATACAACTTCCCTCCAGGGCCTAGGTGGTGTCAGGAGCAGGTCAGCAATAAATCACACGGAGTAAGTAAAGTTAACCCTTTATTAGAAGAAACAAGAGCTGCTCAGCAATGCCAGGCCTTATGAGCACAGCAACTCTTCCCAGTAGATCTGGCCCCCCAGAATGTCACCTAGGAAGGAATGTGGCCCTCAGGCTTGAAAAAAACAAGACCCTTCCCTGATCAAGGGAACTAAACATCTGCATGGACACATTGCAGCTTCTCACAATGATACCATACGAACCCTTCACCTGCCAAACTCTGAAGCTGTGTTTGAAATGTGCAGTGAGATACAATTCAATCCCATTGTCATAACTACTCGTATAATATGGTTCGGGCCCACTGACCTGCAGTCACTGCATTAAAAAAACAACTCTATTAATCACAGAAGCAGAAGAAAAGGCACGCACACAAATTAATTTTTATTCTTTTTTGTTCCCCCGCAGGGACTTCCTGGACCAAAAGGCGAGAGGGGTGAACGTGTAAGTGCACTGTAAATACAGAGAGCACAGCAGACATATGAATTACTGTAGCTTTTAATTCTTTAAAAAAGCTACCGTATTTTTCGCCCTATAGGACGCACCGGCCCATAGGACGCACCTAGATTTGGGGGGGGGGGAAATAAAGGGAAAAAAATCCCCCCCCCAGGCGCAGGGCTGGGGCGGGGGAAGCCCGAGCTTCCCCCTCCCCCAGCTCCCAGAACGGGACCCAGAGCGAGGCCTCGCTCTGGGAGCTTGCGGGGCTGGAGGAGGGGGAAGCCCTCCGCCAGCCTTCTAACCAATTCGGAGGACAGTGGGAAAGGCGCGCTGCACCTCTCCTGCTGTCCCCTGAGTTTGCGGGGCTGGCGACGGGGAGGAGCAGGCTTCTCCCCCCGCCAGCCTTCTAACCAAGTCGGGGGACAGCGGGAAAGGGGCGCTGCGTCTCTCCCGCTCTCCCCCGAGTTTGCGGGGCTGGCGACGGGGAGGAGCAGGCTTCTCCCCTCGCCAGCCTTCTAAGCAAGTCGGGGGACAGCGGGAAAGGCGCGCTGCGTCTCTCCCGCTCTCCCCCGAGTTTGCGGGGCTGGCGATGGGGAGGAGCAGGCTTCTCCCCCCGCCAGCCTTCTAACCAAGTCGGGGGACAGCAGGAAAGGCGCGCTGCGTCTCTCCCGCTCTCCCCCGAGTTTGCGGGGCTGGCGACCGGGAGGAGCAGGCTTCTCCCCCCGCCAGCCTTCTAACCAAGTCGGGGGACAGCAGGAAAGGCGCGCTGCGTCTCTCCCGCTCTCCCCCGAGTTTGCGGGGCTGGCGACGGGGAGGAGCAGGCTTCTCCCCCCGCCAGCCTTCTAACCAAGTCGGGGGACAGCGGGAAAGGCGCGCTGCGTCTCTCCCGCTCTCCCCCGAGTTTGCGGGGCTGGCGACGGGGAGGAGCAGGCTTCTCCCCCCGCCAGCCTTCTAACCAAGTCAGGCTTCTCCCCCCCAGTTTGTGGGGCTGGCGGTGGGGCTCTCCTGAAGCCTGGAGAGTGAGAGGGGTTGGTGCGCACCGACTCCTCTCGCTCTCCAGGCTTCAGCGAAAGCCTGCATTCGCCCCATAGGACGCACACACATTTCCCCTTCATTTTTGGAGGGGAAAAAGTGTGTCCTATAGGGCGAAAAATACGGTATTTGTTTGCCTACTATATTTACAGCTCACCTTTCATCCAAGGCAGTCCTGAGAAGCTCGGTGGGACTTACTTCTAAGTGGACATTGCATAGTATTGTACTGTTGAAAGCCAAAGGTTACCATGGCCAACTTTGTGCAAACAAATCAGGACAAAGGCTCAATTAACCATTAATCTGGAATCATAGAATTGTAGACTTGGAAGGGACTTCTAAAGGACATCTAAAGGAGCTAACAGGTATTAACATGCTATTACAATGTTCTTATCACACAGGGAGACCTCCAGTCCCATGCCATGGTACGGGCAGTAGCCCGTCAAGTATGTGAACAGCTTATCCAAGGTGGGTAAAAAGAATTTCCATTTTACAGTTCTAAAACACAGTTGTGGAAGTGGTGATCAAACAACCCACCAGCCCAATTATGTCAATTTAATCCTTCATTGGGACCAGTTGTTGAAGGGCAAGTTTTAAGGATCTGCCTTTCTTTGCAGGTCACCTGGCCAGGTATAACTCCATCTTAAATCAAATTCCAAGCCAGTCTGTCTCAACACGAACTGTCCCTGGACCCCCCGGTGAACCAGGGAGGCAAGGGCTACCTGGACCTCAAGGAGAACAAGGATCTTCGGGAAGGCCAGGATTTCCAGGCAGTCCTGGCCAGCCTGGAAGACCTGGCGAAAGAGGTGAGTTGTGAACATCGAGATTTATAAAACTGGAGCTTGCATGAAGGGTACCAAACATAATAAACATGTGTCTGACATCAGAGGGAACATGGAAAGTGGGAGAGATATAAATAGCTTTGAGTTCCTGGATAGCATTGACTGTGATAAAAAAACACCATACTGAATTTTTCCAAAATTAATTAATCTCTTAGCAGCACTATTAAGAGTTTCTTTTTGGTAACTGGCCTTTCAGAAAGAGTATTTCATGCCAAGTATAATTCTGTATAAAGCATTTGTGAAAATGGGGTCAAATTGCTTGATAACAGCCTATCAAACCTTCCTTTTCCCATGGCATTGGGTGAATAGATGTGTGTGTATAATCTTAACCATGTCTACTCAGAAGTAAGTCGAATTGAATTTAGTGGGTCTTAGTCCGAGGAAAGTAGGGTTAGAATTGTAGCCTAGGGGTTGCATTCAACTAAGTCGTGCTTAGAGTAGACCCTCTGAAGGCAGTTTCTGTCAGGAGTTCAGCCTACACTCGAGTAGGACCCTGGCAGAGACACATGCCCGACTGGCATGTTCTCTCCCTCCAGGTCAATCATTCGGGAGCTTCATAAGCTTTCTTCAGCCCAAACATCACAGCGACTGATGCCAACCGGCTCCGGCATACTTAGGGATCCGTAGAGTTTGCACAGCATTATGTGACAGACCTCAGCAACTCAGCATTTGGGCTAATCTATTTTATTTACATATAAACACACAGAGCACTGCAGCATGGCTCCCTCTCTCTCATCAGACAGCAAAGAGAGAAAGAACAAAGGACAATAGTCCCACTTCATGGAACTCAGTAACACAAACATCCTGTCTCCGTCACTTCCCACTCTGTGGAGTCAAAAAATATACCATCATGTGAAAGAAAAAAATCCCATGACTGCAATCATGGAGCAGGAATTCTAACAGTTTCTGCATGTGCTGTAGAGGGAAGTGAGGGACTGATGGGGCTCACCCACCTGTGGAGATAGCCCAGCTAGGAGAAAGAAAACTCTAATCCTAAAGCTCCGCTGCCTTGCAGGGTATCTTCAGGAGAAAACAGGGCTAAGGAGTAAACCCTACACAAATCTGGACTGAAGTCCCTAAAACGGTTGGATGGCACCTCATATGGCTCCTTCCAGCAACTCCTGCAGCCAAACTGGTGCCAAACGTATTGCTCTGTTTTCCTTTGGACCACATCAGTGAGGCCAATAGGTCTTGTCATCTGGGCAGCCCAGGACCTCCAGACTCACTTCCTAGGCTTGTATCCCATAGAGGTCAGTTCAGGGCTGCTAATGCAGCAGTTTGACTTCAGAGACACACTCCATTATCTCTTGAGACAGATGCGTGCCAATAAATAAATAAATGCCAATAAATTTATCCCTGACGGGACTGAAGATGTCTTACAAATAAAAACAGGAACCGGTAAAAACACAGATAAACAATATATATAAAAAAATTAAACATTGTTGGAATTAAAACAATAGACATATATAAAAATCTGTTAAAACCATACAGATAATTACCATAAAAACAGCATGGCACCAACTCCTTCATTAAAAGCAGTCAGTTCCCCAGAGCCAGTTGGAATAAGAAAGTTCTTCATTTGCCGGTGGAAGGACAATGAGGAAGGAGCCGGTCTAGCTTTTCTAGGGTGTGAGTTCCAAAACCTGGGAGCAGCAACCAAGAAGGCCCTGTTGAAGGATGTTCCTTGTGCAATGGGGTTTTTCCCCTTGCCCCATGGAGGGGGGGATAATTCCACCTGCCATGCCCAAATGCTTCCTACGATGGAACGATCACTTTAGTACAATGTTGAATTTCTCCGAAATACAACAAAGGGTCTTTGGTAAAGACCAGCAAATTTAAACGAGCACATACTTTTGCAGACTAGAGTCCATTTCATCAGCAGCATCAGAAAGCTTATGCCATTATAAAACATTAAGGTGCCCCAAAAGACTATTCTGCTGTTTTCCGCGGCAACAGACTAACACTGCTCTTCCTGTGGAAATAGTTACAGTGGAAAGCCAGTGAATTGTATTTTTCCTTCGCTGGTGCAGTCTTTCCCATATAATTGCATAATTTTTACGGCCTAGTTTCATTTTGTAATTTTAGTAACTACAAATAAAAGTTGAACACCAGTCGGTAGCACTGAGGCTGAACAGGAAGGAACTTGTTTTCCAAACTTTACAGCAGGTGGGATTTTGTAACTGAGCTAAGGCAGTTTCAGCTGACTACTTCCCATTGATAGTTAAGGGAAGTTGGAGACTGTGTGTGTTCCCTTTAATATGCCTCCTGAAATTATTGCAGCCCCATTTGTGAATGATGGATCTTATATGGTGAATGCTTTCCACCATTCCCCCAGAATGAGGGTGTGTGGGCATGGCAAGGGGGAAGTAACTTGAAGACAGAATCAATCTGTGCTATCCAAAAAAAACGCTTTGTGGAAGGAACGGACTTTGACAGAGGGAAATAAGGTATTTCAGGTACAGCTATGTTTCACCCGAATTCAAAATCGCAGCACAATAAAAATGCAAGGTAAGAAATAAAAGAAGCAATGAAAAGACAGTTAAAAATCTATGTGAATATTTCTCAATTCCCAAACCTTTGTCGGCATATAGACAGGATTCCAGAAAGGTTCAGTACAGTAAAATCACTAAAGGTTCAGTACAGTAAAATGTATAAAGGTAAAGATAAAGGGACCCCTGACCATTAGGTCCAGTTGCGGACGACTCTGGGGTTGCGGCACTCATCTCGCACTCATCTCGCTCTATAGGCCGAGGGAGCTGGTGTTTGTCTGCAGATAGCTTATGGGTCATGTGGCCAGCATGACTAAGCTGCTTCTGGCGAACCAGAGCAGTGCATGGAAATGCCGTTTACCTTCCCGTCAGAGCGGTACCTATTTATCTACTTGCACTTTGACGTGCTTTCGTACTGCTAGGTTGGCAGGAGCAGGGACCAAACAACTGGCACCGAGCAACGGGAGCTCACTCAGTCATGGGGATTTGAACCTCCGACCTTCTGATCAGCAAGCCCTAGGCTCTGTGGTTTAACCCACAGCGCCACCTGTGTCCTAAGATAATGTATAACATTCACTTAATCCTCATTGCGTGTTGCAGAAATCGGGCAGCTATCTCCATCTTAACCCCATCCCAAGTAGATCTAAGGAAGGCTGCCTTACATTCATCTGAATGCTACTCCCTGCTAAGAACCACCTAATTAATGAGCTTAGATGGAATTGTCTGAATCAAGCGGCAGTGCAAAAGAACATGCACAACTGATTCTGTATGTCAAGCTTCCTCAACCTTGGCCCTCCAGATGTTTTTGGCCTACAACTCCCATGATCCCTAGCCAACAGGACCAGTGGCCAGGGATGATGGGAATTGTAGTCTCAGAACATCTGGAGGTCCGAGGTTGAGGAAGCCTGCTATATGTCTTTGTCCAGAGAGGCGCCATCTCTCTGCGAGTGGTATTTTCTGGAATCTCCCCTGTAGCAATGCCAAAGGTAGCACATTCAGTCTCACTCGCATGTATGCGCTGCATTGATTCAGGTTGGTCAAGCGGGAGAGAAAAGTCGCCGTTGGCAATCCACATTGTACTGTAGCCTTATTGGAGTTCACCCATTGGGTCTGCGTTGCTCCCGGACAGGAGGAAGGAAGTCAAATAACACCGAGGGTTGGTTCAGAGAAAGGGTTCTTTATTTCTGCTCTCCAGAACAGCAGAAAGGCACCTGCGTGGTGTGTCCACAGCAAGTACAAAGAAATGAGAAATTTCATGCAGTATATATATCCTCCAGGCACCCTCTCCCTCCTTCCCCAGGAATCCAACCACGTCAGCCTATCCACACAGGTTGACATCACAGATGTTGCTGTTCCGCCACTCTTAACCATAAAAGGGATTTCCTTCCTGCACTCCTAACCATAAAAGGATATTCCTGTTCCTACTCTTGTCTTGGAGCCAGAGGTCACCATTTCCGAGAACACACTCTGGCATTGTTCCCAGACTTGGGTCTGTGCGTCTTTGTGGTCAGAACATAAGATAAGGCACAGACATGTTTTCTCTGTTCTACTGGTACAGTCAGGGTCATCCTTGACGTCACAAACTGATAAAGGAGAGAGCTGTGTTCTTGTTATGCATTTGCTCAACAGCTCAAGTTTATGCATTTTAGCTAAGGAAAAATAGGGATTTTGGTGCAGTTTAAAACTGCCTGCACAGTCAGTTTTGGGTTTGGGAAACCCATTCCTTCAGTACCATCCCCAGACTTGCACAGACACTGTCCCCAAACGAAAATCGCAGACCAGTAGCAGTCCATGGACCACAATGCCTTCACCTAGAGTCCTCATGATGAGTGGAAATAAATCCTAAGCACCTGCGATTGCATTTGTTCACATAAGAACGTAAGACAAGCCTGCTTGATCGGGCCTGTGGCTCATCTAGCCTGGCATCCAGATTTCTGTGGATGCCTGAGAGAAGCTTGCAAACTGGGCATGAGCGCAACAGCACCCTGCCTGCCCAACTGGTATTCAGAGGTAGTTCTCCAACAGGGGAGGCAGAACATAGTCATTATGGCTTGAACCTGTCAATAGCCTTGTCCTTCACAAATTTGCCCAATCCTGTTTTAAAGCCATCCAAATTGGTGGTCCCCATTGCCTCTTGTGGGAGTGAGTTCTATAATTTATGCATTGCGTGAAGAAGTAGGTTTTTTTTAAATTGGCCCTGAGTCTTCATGTCCATCCATAATTACCTTTAACTCTCACCTCCCTCCTTATAAGCTCTTTGTGGTGGTTTTGCTTTAGTTGTTTGCTCTGTAACGTGCCAAAAATAACTTATAGGGGCAGCAGTGCAGAGGGCACAAAAGCAAGGGTGGGTGTGTTTGTGTGGAGGGGGCAATATCTTCAAGGAGTTTAAGCCTGCTGACACTTAACTAGTTTAAGGCTTAAATCCTGCGCACACACACACACACACACACTGCCCTGGGTGTAAGTTTAGACTATTACATTGACAAACAATCTGGAACCTGCAATTGGTCCAAAATTCTTAACCATTCCAACAGAGGCTTGGGCTTACTTTGGAGTAAACAGGCATAGGATACCTCTATAGTTTTGCAATCCAATGCACACTTTTCCCGGGAGTAAGCCGCATTAAACTCAATGACTGGGATTCAACTAAATTTTACACAGACCTATTGAAATCATTGGACCCAAACTAGTCATGTTCATCACTTTCATTGTGTCTCCTTTCTGTTAAATTGTGGTAGAAAAATGACCCAGCGGTGGTTATCTTTGAGTAGACATGCAAAGGATTGCACGGTGAGTCTTTTGGGAGCAAATACAACTGACAGAATGATGCTAGTAACTCCCACAGGGCTCAATGGGACTTTCTCCCAGGTAAACATGTGTATAGTATTACAGCTTAAGTGACTTCGGGTGCACATTATGGGGGTTGCATTGCGTGTTATATTCCCTGCACGTGAAAGCCATTTTGCATGCTGTAATGGCAGCTCTTTGGTCATTTCTGTGTGTCAAACATCTTGCTCAGCAGTCATGCTGTTGGCTCTGATGAGGAAACCTTTAAGTGACCTCTGAGACTGCCTCCCACCTAAAAGAAGGAGAAAAAGGAAAGAAAACCAAAGTCTCTGAGGCCATAATTCTAATTATTTCAGTGTAAGAGGAGAAAAGATTTAGGAGGGCAAGCTTGTCAGCCCCGGGTTTCTATGGCGAAGCTGAACAAAGAGTGACATTGTTCAGTGGTATAAGGGAAAAGAGCGTTGAGGTAGGAGGGGAAGGGGAAGTTGGAGACAAGAAAGGGACCGATTCACTGTTAAAGGGGGTGGGCTAAAGAGTTGTGGGATGCTTGAGGAGCTGCCTGAAAAGCATAATTATTTGTGCCACTTAAGCAAATGTCTTGGAGTGTGGAGAACTTAACGCAAGGATTAGGCAGATGTACAAGATAAAGGAGGGCGAACTATGTTTTGGATTGTAGTAATAATTCGCAAACACGCAACAACAAACTTTATAGCCTTGTCTGTAGCTTGCAGGGAACCTGCCAGGCAATTCTTCAGAGGAGCGATAGTTTGCGATAACGAAAAGAAGGCATGGGATCAAAGTTCCCTCATTCTCATTATTTCTGTTGCTAAAACAGCTGTCAAAGCAAAAGAGACTTTTTGGCAGGACTTGCTTGGAATTGATATATACGAACATCTTCACCAGCATTAATGGCCATGCTTTCTAATGTCAAAAACTGGTCCTGGGCCAATGCAGAAGTAGGGCCAACTACATTGCATAGTTCAGAAAGCTGACCTTGGGCTAAAAACTGCTTATGTCAGAGTAGACTTGCAAATGCCCCATGGAAATAAGCACCCTTGAGCTTGTTGCACAGTTTCAGTTCATTTTGGTGGGACTTGCACTGAACTTCCCAGTTGATTGTGCCATTAAGAACAAAAGGAGAACCCTGGTAGATCAGATCAAGGATTCAGCTAGTCCAACATCCTCAAGAGCATTCCATCCCCATCATCCAGCCCGGACACTGAGGTCCAGCTCTGAGGGCCTTCTGATGGTTCCCTCCCTGTGAGAAGTGAGGTTACAGGGAACCAGGCAGAGGTCCTTCTCAGTAGTAGCACCCACCCTGTGGAACACCTTCTCATCAGATGTCAAGGAAATAAGCAACTACCTGACTTTTAGAAGACATCTGAAGGCAGCCCTGTACTGGGAAATTTTTAATGTCTAATGTTTTACAATTTATGTGCTGTAAGCTGCCCAGAGTAGCTGGGGAAACCCAGCCAGATGGATGGGGTACAAATAACAATAACAATTATACTGTCAGAGAGGCTAGCCAGACACCTCTGGAAAGCCCACAAGCAGGGCTTGAAGACAACACCCCTCTGAATATTGAGTCCCTTTAACTATCAAAACTTAATTTACAGACCTGTCTCTCCATGAATTTGCCTAATCCACCTTGGCACAGCCAGAGTCACTTAGCAGCCATTGCTACATCTTCTGGCAGGCAAGCACAAAAGTTAGTTTTGTGTTGAGGGAGACATTATTTCCTCTTGAATGTTAAGAAGAGTCTGATGAGTCACACCAAAAGCCCATCTAGTCCAGCACTGAATTCTCCCTGTGGCCAACCAGATACCTATGGAAAGCCAGTAAGCAAGACCAGACAGCATTCTCCCCACTTGTGATTCCTTGCAACTGGCCTACTGGCCTCCAACGGGGTAGCTCAGCCGGTAGGGCACGAGATCAGGGTCGTGGGTTCAAGCCCCACATTGGGCAAAAGATTCCTGTGTTACAGGGGGTGGACTAGATGCCCCTCGTGGTCCCTTCCAACTCTAAAGAAGTCAGATTATCCTCCACCAGGGCCAGGGCCTTCTCAGTGATGGCTCCGACCTTGTGGAATGCTCTGTCCCATGAGACCAGGGCCCTGCAGGATTTAACTTCCTTCCGCAAGGCCTGTAAGACAGAGCTATTCCACCTGGCTTTCAATTTGAACTTAGCCTGATCTTTTATTCCCCTTCCTTCCCTCCCCCTCCCCTTTTTATGAAGATTACCCGCTCTGGGATCCCACAGCTAATTCTCCCCCAGTTTCCTCGCTGGCCTAAATAGGACTAATTCAGCCAGCTAGCCCTGGTGATCATCTAATGTTTATTGGATGGATTTCCCCCCTAAATTGATTTTTGAATTCCGAAATTATTGTTATTCACATTTTATTCTGTATTTTATACTGTTTTTTGTTGCATCAATTAAGTGTTTTAAATTTGTTGTTAGCCACCCTGAGCCCGGTTTTTTGAACCGGGAAGGGTGGGGTATAAATAAAAAAATATTTTTATTATTATTTATTATGAGGTGGAGGCAGAACACAGCTATTGTAGCTAGTAGCCACTGAAAGCCTGATCCGCCCTGATTTTTATGGCCATCAATGGTGATGGAACTGAACTCCATATTTTGTCTCTCCTGAATCTTTCAACATCATATTCATTGGATTATCCCAGCTTCTAGTATTCTCCTTCGTGGTTAAAAAGGTACCTTTACCCGTACCGGCCAGTCTTGACAGACTCTAGGGTTGTGCGCCCATCTCACTCAAGAGGCCGGGGGCCAGCGCTGTCCGGAGACACTTCCGGGTCACGTGGCCAGCGTGACATCGCTGCTCTGGTGAGCCAGAGCCGCACACGTAACACCGTTTACCTTCCCGCTAGTAAGCAGTCCCTATTTATCTACTTGCCCCCGGGGGTGCTTTCGAACTGATAGGTTGGCAGGCGCTGGGACCGAGCAACGGGAGCGCACCCCGCCACGGGGATTCGAACCACCGACCTTTCGATCGGCAAGCCCTAGGCACTGAGGCTTTTACCCACAGCGCCACCCGCGTCCCCCTTTGTGGTTAGCCCTGCCCATAAGGTTGCATTACCTGTGCATGCATGACAGCCACTGGTGACAGGGCCCATGGGGAAGTGGCTTCCTCCAAGCTTGGGTTAAGTGTCCCAATGGACAGGGGACTGTGTATAGTTAGGGTTGCCATATTTCAAACAGACAAAATGTTGTTGAGTTTTATTGGCAAATAGGCAAACAAAAATGAAGTTTTTGAGCAGATATTTTAAAGGAAAATCGCCATAAATGACATTGCTGACAGGGGTTGCCATATGTCTGAATTTTCCTGGACATTTTTAGCTATTTCTCCCGGCCCGGGACACGGGTGGCGCTGTGGGTTAAACCACAGAGCCTAGGACTTGCTGATCAGAAGGTCAGTGGTTCGAATCCCCGCGACTGGGTAGGCTCCCGCTGCTCGGTCCCAGCTCCTGCCAACCTAGCAGTTCGAAAGCACCTCAAAGTGCAAGTAGATAAATAGGTACCCCTCTGGCAGGAAGGTAAACGGCGTTTCCATGTGCTGCTCTGGTTCGCCAGAAGCGGCTTAGTCATGCTGCCCACATGACCCGGAAGCTGTACGCCGGCTCCCTCAGCCAATAAAGCGAGATGAGCGCCGCAACCCCAGAGTCGGTCACGACTGGACCTAATGGTCCGGGGTCCCTTTACCTTTACCTTTACCCGGCCACTGCTTCCGGTTGCAGTATCCTGACTATGACCGGAAAATCTCGGACGTATGGCAGCCCCAGTATAAGTACTGTTGTCCTAGCAAAAGGACAGAAGTAGGCTGCTAGCTTCACATCCCCCAAGCTGGATTCTTGCTTGTTGTTAAAACTAGATATGATCTCAGCGAGTCTCCTGCCTAAAATTTTATTTAGGCTGTTTGAGAATTTGGAACCCGATGTCCTTTGGGCGGAGGCGGGGGGAGAGAAACAAGCTATAAATAATAGCTAGGAGATGTTCATTTGCCTGGATATGCATGTTTTGGGCAATCACTCAGCCTGAGAAGCGGTAACTCTCAAGGCGAGGTGGTGAAAAGGAATTGGGAGAAGCCAGCTAAAGTTGAAGTTGGGGTGGGAGCAGAGAGGCGTTTGGACTATTAGAAGAACTGTTCTGTTCAAAAGGGGATGAAATTTCACCCAGATGGTTCATTGCTCGGGTGGGAATGCATTTAGCAGAGGTGTTCCTTGATCTCTGTTTGATTATTTTGTTTGTATCCCACCTTTTCCTATATAATGTTCCAGATTATTTAGGTACTGCACACTCTCTGATCCTTCCTACGCACACAAAATGCTAGTCTTTAAACTGAATGCTGTAAAACAAGACTATAATTTATGTTTTAATAAAGCAGTGGAAATTGTCATAAAAGGAGGTTCTCTCCCTTTTCGCTTCCCTCTGGTTCCTATCTGCAAATGAGCTCCTCATTAGCATTTTTCCTATCCGAAAAGCACCATCAGTCTGCCCTGTCACTGCAGATAAGAGGCGGGATGAAATCAAGATGATGCAAAGGAAGGGAAAGGCTCTCTGAAGTCCTTTTTTGTGCTTCTGCCAAATTAGATAGCTTACAATTCATTCCCGCATTAGCAGTTTAGTGACACTAAGCACATGCTTCCTTGATAAGAAGTTATTTTTAATACTCACGAACAATTCCAAATTTTTGTTTTTTTTAAAAAAATAAAAGTTAGTAATTCTGAGAGGTAAACTATGTTAGCTTGCCCACGATCGAGCAAGCAAGCAGCTTTTCAATGGCTCAACTATGACTGAATTCATAATGTTGACACCCATTGTTGTTATTTAGTCATTTAGTCGTGTCCGATTCTTCGTGACCCCATGGACCAGAGCACGCCAGGCACTCCTGTCTTCCACTGCCTCCCGCAGTTTGGTCAAACTCATGCTGGTAGCTTTAAGAGCACTGTCCAACCATCTCGTCCTCTGTCGTCCCCTTCTCCTTGTGCCCTCCATCTTTCCCAACATCAGGGTCTTTTCCAGTGAGTCTTCTCTTCTCATGAGGTGGCCAAAGTATTGGAGCCTCAGCTTCACGATCTGTCCTTCCAGTGAGCACTCAGGGCTGATTTCTTTAAGAATGGATAGGTTTGATCTTCTTGCAGTCCATGGGACTCTCAAGAGTCTCCTCCAGCACCATAATTCAAAAGCATCAATCCTTTGGTGATCAGCCTTTATGGTCCAGCTCTCACTTCAATACATCACTACTGGGAAAACCATAGCTTCAACTATACAGACCAGTGTGTTATCTGTTTACAGTTTGTTTGTAAATATTCAATAAACCATTTCCATTCTTTTATATAAAAAACTTTGTTATCTTGATTTCTTATTTTCCCCCAGTTAGTTTCCCCATTTCTGCCTATTCCATAAGTTTTGTATTCATTCTTCTTTCGTCGGGATTCCTTCTTCTTTCCATTTTTGGGCAAATAACATTCTTGCCGCTGTAGTCGCATACATGAATAAATCTCTGTACAGTTTGAGTAGTTCTGTCCCTATAATTCCCAAAAGGAAAGCTTCTGGGGTTTTGTGTGTGTTTTGTTTTTTTTTGCAAAAGTTATTTTAAACATCTTTTTCAATTCATTATATATCATTTCTTAGAAATCCCCTTAATCCTGATTTTATTTTACTCTTCGGTAGAGTTACAAAAAAGAAAAACAAACATGAATAAATAAATTTTAGAAAAGAACAAGGTTAGACGTGGATGCACAAAGCAATTTTTTAAATAAAGAAAAGCAAGACCGTGGCTGGGCCTTGATGGTGGTGGCTCCTCCTCACCCAGCAGCTCTCCAGCAGCTGCTACAAGCTGCCCAAGGGAGGAGACCAGTGGCGGAGACCATGGAGAGGTAACAGGACAGTCACTCGAACTCACCACTCGGGATAAACTCCAGCTTATTCTCCTCCCTGACCTTGGTGGCAGCGGTACTGTAGCCTTATTAGACTTTACCGATTGGTGGGCTCTGCGTTGCTCCCGGACGGGAGGAAGGAAGTCAAATGACACTGAGGGTTGGTTCAGAGAAAGAGTTCTTTATTTCTGCTCTCCGGAGCAGCAGAAAGGCACTTGTGTGGTCAGTCCACAGCAAGTCCAAAGAAATGAGAAATTTCATGCAGTATATATATCCTCCAGGCACCCTCTCCCCCCTTCCCCAGGAATCCAGACACGTCAGCTTATACATGCAGGTTGACATCACAGATGTTCCTGCTCCAGTACTCTTAACCATAAAAGGGTTTTCCTTCCTGTACTGCCAACCATAAAAGGGTATTCCTGTTCCTATACTCTTATCTTGGAGCAAGAGGTCACCAACTCCAAGAACACACTCTGGCGCTGTTCCCGGACTAGGTCTGTGCATCAGAGTGTGGTAAGATAAGACCCAGGCATGTAATCCCTACTCCACTGGAACAGCCAAGGTCATCCATTGCCGTGACCGATAAAGGAGAGAGCTTTGTTTATACAGCTGTGTTCTTGTTATGCATTTGCTCAACAGCTCAAGTTAATGCATTTTAGAAATGCTCCTTTGGAGAAAGAAGAAAAGGGGGGTTTGGGGTCCGTTTCAAGCTGCCTGCACAGAAACCCATTCCTTCAGTACTGGTGGCAGAAACAGGAACATTCCTGGATCAAATCAGAAGCTTGGATGGCTTTTGTAATTCCTGGACAGTCTCTGGAAAATCGGGACACTTGGAGGGTAGTTTATTTGTGGTTCCTTACGGTTCTAGGGATGCGGGTGGTGCTGTGCTCTAAACCACAGAGCCTAGGACTTGCTGATCAGAAGGTAAGCGGTTCGTATCCCCGCAACGGGGTGAGCTCTCCTTGCTCAGTCCCTGCTCCTGCCAAACTAGCAATTCGAAATGAGTGAAATGAGTGCCACAACCCCAGAGTCGTCCGTGACTGGACCTAATGGTCAGGGGTCCCTTTACCTTTACCTTTACTTTTACAGTTCCAGGGCAGTTAAAAGTTTTGGGCCAAACGTATCACTACATTTCAATTCAGTGAATGTCTTGCTGAAATCCCGCAACTTTTCATACCACAAATGTGTGTTGTTGTTGTTTTGACCTATCCCACCTGGCTTCAGGGGTCTGGTTTTGGCATCATGTAAATGCCTACCTTTTTGCTGTAGGTGGTTTTTTTTGTGTGTGGGATCTTCAGGTTGTTTTTTTAGTAAGATGGAGCTGAAGATTTTGCGGTTGATTTTTGTGGGTGTGCTGTGTTTTCCTTGCTCTTTATTCTGTTAAAATTGTTTTATATTTGGAATGAAATTGTCACCTGCTCTGGGGTCACATGATGCTGAAAGTTTACCATATAAATAATAGAAATGTTTCAAATAGCGCTGGGTCCAAGGTGGAGGTCTGGAGAATCACTCTGGTGCTTTCTCCACTTGCCTGTACGCCCTGCTTTCTGAGTTTAAAAGCACACATTTCATAAAGCTGGCCTCCTGAATGCATATCTGAATCTTTAATTATAACAGAAAGCCATGACCTCAGCTTTCCTGTAAGCCTGAATATGATAGCATCGGTCCAAAAAAAAAAAAAAAAAAAAATGAAACGAAAAAAACTCCAAGAACACTGGGATACCAGCCTAGGAGCTTGGCCTCGTTTCTGCTAATAGCTTTGCTCCGCTTGTGCCAAATCACCTGACTGTGTCTTGCCTCTGAAAGACACTGTAAGATATTCAGCCTCATTCTCCGCCCAGATGAGGCCCAGGAGCTTATCGTCCACTAGTTAGTTTGGGTTTTAAGGCAACTATCTGTGTCAACATGAATTCAGTCTTAATATATGTTATGTACTGAGGTGAATAGGATCCAAACTGCAGCAGTCTGATTGGTCCTAGAACAATAGGATCCAAAAGGCAGCAGTCTGATTGGTCCTAGAACAATAGGATTCAGAATGCAGCAGTCTGATTGGTCCTAGAACAATGCAGCAGTATGATTGGTTGGCAGGAACCACCCAATCATGCTCCAGATAGAAGTGAATCCACAACCTGATTCGCTTACAGTAGAATTCTGGAATTAGCCAATCATGTGCAGCCCATTGTGTAAATAATGTATATAAGGCAGATACTTTGAGGGGACTTTCATTCATTCCTCCTCACCACTATGAGCTGAATAAAGAGCATGAAATCACTTTGCGACTCTGAGTATATTTCAATATATTTTTGCTTAAGTTGGGAACTGTTGCTACAAACCATACCTTGTAAGGGGCCTACGAGCGTGTGATCTTATTATATATATTATTATTTTTTAAAAAAAGAAAAATTAAAAGAGAAAGAGAGTGTATGATCTTGGCCACTCATTTTAGGTATGCAAAGATAATAGGAGAGAGAATGTGGTTGGAAGGGATATGCTGCAAGTGTTTTTTCAACAGGTTATTGTTGTTGTTGTTTAGTCGTTTAATCGTGTCCGACTCTTTGTGACCCCATGGACCAGAGCATGCCAGGCACTCCTGCCATCCACTGCCTCCCGCAGTTTGGTCAAACTCATGCTGGTAGCTTCGAGAACACTGTCCAGCCATCTTGTCCTCTGTCATCCCCTTCTCCTTGTGCCCTCCATCTTTCCCAGCACCAGGGTCTTTTCCAGGGAGTCTTCTCTTCTCATGAGGTGGCCAAAGTATTGGAGCCTCAGCTTCAGGATCTGTCCTTCCAGTGAGCACTCAGGGCTGATTTCCTTAAGAATGGATAGGTTTGATCTTCTTGCAGTCCATGGGACTCTCAAGAGTCTCCTCCAGCACCATAATTCAAAAGCATCAATTCTTCGGCGATCAGCCTTCTTTATGGTCCAGCTCTCACTTCCATACATCACTACTAGGAAAACCATAGCTTTAACTATACGGACCTTTGTCGGCAAGGTGATGTCTCTGCTTTTTAAGATGCTGTCTAGGTTGGTCATTGCTTTTCTCCCAAGAAGCAGGAGTCTTTTAATTTCGTGGCTGCTGTCACTTTTCAACAGGAGCAGTCTCTACTTTCAGCATCTATCCCTGAAAACTTCATGGTCCCTTGGTTGTCTGATGAAGATTCCGCCCCCCCTCAAGTTGCAATCCTTTGCCCATGTACTTGGGGGTCTAGACCCGTTGTGCTCATTGGCGCTTGCGATCTGGTGAGACACACGTGTAGGTTTGTGCTTTGAGAGCTGTAAGGAAACGGAACACATTCTTTAAACAAAATCATTCTGGCAGCCGGGGGCCTTTTTATTCTTCGAGGGGAAGTTTAGAATTTCACACCTTCTCTGCTCAGCATCTTTTGTGGGCTGTGAGTGAGGTGATTCTTCTTGACCCGGGTCTAACACTGTGCTGAATTAGAAGAAATATTCCCGCTGTGCAGTTAAACGCTGCAGAAACTGTGTACAGGTGGGTGCAAAGGAGTTGGGCATCTGAAACAATCGAGCCATAAATGAGAGCCTTTGCACCTTCTGGCATTGATTAGTGACTTCATGAAGCTATAGCAGCAAAAGGGAATGGAGGAAGACATCGTTTTTACGTTTAACAGGCTGAGCTTGCATCACCTGCTCTATTTGAGCTCTCTTTTTTTGTTAAAAACATTCTAAAACCATCCTGTCAGGGAACTGCCATCAGAGCCAGAAGGAGAGGGAGGGCTCCAGAGGGATTCCGGAGAGCGTCCCGGGAGGGAGAGAAGCAGCACATCTTCTGGGGAAGGAAATCAGCGTAGCACCAGTGGAGGAGGGGGGCAGATGGGGGAATCGGCGAGGTGGCTCCAAGACTCCTCGCCGGGGACCAGCGGGAAGAGCACGGGTCCTCCGATGCCCACACCCTCCCTGCGCAGAAGGCTTCTGCGCAGGGAGAGTAGGCGGCGACTAGGAGTCATAGAACTTTTATGCTGGAAGAAGTTCAAGAAACGCCCACTGACGGATTCTGCCAGCGATTGAGACAGCCACGGGCGAGTGGCTGTCCAGACAGAAAGGGTTCACTCAGGCAACCCACCCAGGTGTGGCACCGATTTACGCACGAGCAACCCCTAGAACCATTACACATCCCTATGCAGATTAAGGAATGAGTTGTGCTTACAGGAACATCCAATAGCGATTGTTACATCAAATTATGGGAAGTGTTCTGACATTCCTACCGTTTCAGAGGAAGAAATTAAAATCCTTGAGTGTACCATTATAGCAAAACTGGCTAGCTACTTAAGAGTTAAAGAAAGACAACAACATTCTTATGAAAATGTGGTTTGTTCAATTATCAGAACAGATGCATGTATTTGGAATGCTGTCCATTTGAAGTTCGTTTATCTTAAATATGTAAATATTTGTCTTATTGGAACCACAAAAATCTACATGAAATATATTTCTGTGATTCTAATAAAACCAATACTGAAATAAAAATAAATATCAGTTTGACAGCATTCCAAATAAACGCAATATCTGTTGAAGAATGACACTTTACATATAATTTAGTCTTATTTAAGCTTAAATGTGGATCATATTGCGTGTATATGTGTGTGATTCAAGTAGGAGTGGGTTGCCAGCCCGTCTTTTAGGTGCCACAAGACACTTCTGTTGTCTTTGTTGCTAAAGACAAGCACAGCAAGCTCTCTGGAAATTGTTAGTTTTATTGTTGGCGTCCGCCTGTCTTGAGAGACAGTGGAGGTGTGTCCTATTCGGGGTGAGGTCAAACTGTTGGAGTGTTACAGCACCTGCTATAGCAGTAGAGACCGATATAGGAGAGACATGTTTTATTGCAGCCGGGGCAGATGAAGGCATCCGGTTGTGCCGCAGCAGATGCGCCATGGTGTTTCTTCTCTCTGCTAAAACAAATGTCAACAATAGTGTACAGTGGTACCTCGGGTTAAGAACTTAATTCGTTCTGGAGGTCCGTTCTTAACCTGAAACTGTTCTTAACCTGAGGTACCACTTTAGCTAATGGGGCCTCCCGCCGCTGAAGTAAAGTTCTTAACCTCAGGTACTATTTCTGGGTTAGCGGAGTCTGTAACCTGAAGCATCTGTAACCTTAAACATCTGTAACCCGAGGTACCACTGTACAAAATTGGGATTTATGCTTTAACCAGAAGATTGAGGAGATCATGCAATGGGAAAGTGGAGGCCAAACCAGAACTGTTGTGTGAATCGACATAGCTTTAATATAAATACGTTAGCGACTTCTGACTACTGTATCCAGGAAGGGTCTTTATTTTGCTGTATGTCAGCAATGTCTTCTAAAGTGGCCCAACAGGACTTTGTAAAGAGCCACTACAGTGGTACTTCGGGTTACAGACGCTTCAGGTTACAGACTCCGCTAACCCAGAAATAGTACCTCGGGTTAAGAACTTTGCTCCAGGATGAGAACAGAAATCGTGCGGCAGTGGCAGTGCAGCAGCGGCGGGAGGCCCCATTAGCTAAAGTGGTACCTCAGGTTAAGAACAGTTTCAGGTTAAGAACGGACCTCCGGAATGAATTAAGTTCTTAACCCAAGGCAGCACTGTATAACAGGAAACTAGCTATAGCAACACCTTCCAACGAGGCTGTAACAGAAGACGCAACAGAGCCATTTCTCCTTGGCCTCCCTTCCTTTTCTTAATTAATAAAAGATGCTCATGGAGAAGCATTAATCAACTTCCCCCCTCCCACCCCATCTGTTCTGATTTTTATCCTTTCCTCTTAACAGGTTTATCGGGAGAGAAGGGAGAGCGAGGGAACCCAGGTGTTGGGACCCAAGGCCCCCGGGGCCCACCAGGGGCAGCAGGTAAATTCACCGGAGTGACCATATGCCCAAATGACATGCAATGGTCAGTACAATTACCGTATTTTTCGCCCCATAGGACGCACCAGCCCATAGGACGCACCATGTTTTTTGGGGGGGAAATAAAGGGGGGGGAATTTATTTCCCCGCCCCCCAGGCGCTTGTGGGGCCGGCAGCGGGGAGAAGCGCTCTTCTCCCCGCCGCCCGCCTTCAGATCAGGTACGGGGACAGCGGGAAGATGCGCTGCACCTCCCCACTGTCCCCGGAGCTTGCGGGACTGGCGGTGGGGTCTCCCCGCCGTCAGCCTCCAAACCACTTTGGGAGACAGCGCGATGGCGGCGTTCCGCCTCCCTCTGTCCCCCGACCTTGTGGGGCTGGCGCTGGGGCTCTCCTGAAGCCTGGAAAGCGAGAGGGGTCGGTGCGCACAGACCCCTCTCGCTCTCCAGGCTTCAGCGAAAGCCTGCATTCGCCCCATAGGATGCACACACATTTCCCCTTCATTTTTGGAGGGGAAAAAGTGCGTCCTATAGAGCAAAAAATACGGTAAATGTGCATTCCTATGCATAATAAACAACAGTCGATACAAGTAAAGTCTGGTTGCTTTACACAGAGTCCCTGTATAATAAAGAACACGTGTGAAATCACGTTTGGTTACTCAGGTAGTCCATACCTTATGTTGCTCTCTCGTTCTGCAGCAGTGGCAAGGTGATGTTCTGACAGCCGTTTCTGTCTTCTGTGCAGGGCCTCCAGGCGAAAGCCGTACAGGCGCCCCGGGACCACCAGGTTCTCCAGGTCCAAGAGGACCACCTGGCCATACAGGTGTTCCTGGGCCGCATGGCGCCTCAGGGCAACCGGGATACTGTGATCCCTCTTCCTGTGCTGGATATGGAACAGGTGGTGAGTATGTTTTTCCGAGTTAGCCTCCTCCCACCACACACACATCTTCAAAATGAGGTAGCTCAGTCAGTAGAGCATGGGACTCTTAATCTCAGGGTAGTGGGTTCTACTCCCACGCTGGGTGAAAGATTCCCGCATTGTAGGGGGTTTGATCCTCGTGGTCCCTTTCAGCTCTATGATCCTGTATTTTTGAGGTGCTCAATTTTCAATGAGTAAGTTGTGGCTTCGGGAACGAGGGAGAATGTTAAGTAGATAGTTTTCACTCAGGTCCACATATGCAAATAAGGGATTGAAAGTGACGTTCAGTGATTGGATAGTTACAGAAAATAGTTACTGTTGCGTTCTAGTGGAGCTCTATATAAGCAGGCTGGCTGAATCCTTCAGCTCAGTTCTGTTCTGGCCTGTGAATAAACAAGAGTTGTTTGAAGAATCGCTGTGTCGTCTGATATGTTCACCCACAACTTAACACTGGCGATGAGGATGGACAACAGAGCACAGCCAGATGCGGCCACCCTCTTAGCGGAGCTGAATCACTGAGCTGAAACACCGAGCGAAATCACTGAACATCACTTTCAATCCCTTATTTGCATATGTGGACCTGAGTGAAAACTATCTACAGTATCCTCCTCCTGGACCAGGGTGAGAACTTCAGTACATAACACCAAGGATCTGCAAAATCAGAAACAACACACACACCACAGTTACACCTGTTTTCAGCCATTGCTCTCCCAAGTGATCTGGAGCTATTCTTTTTACCTGAAAGGACCTTGTAATTAATCGCCCCAGCCCACCAGGGATCTCATTGTAAATGTGATGGTGTCATAGGGGCATGCAACCTAACCATAGCTACTTGGTCCCGGCAGTGAAGGCAAACAGAACTGCACTGCCTTCTCTCTGAAGACCCTCGAAAGTGCAATCGGACACATACCTGTGTGCGCACTGAAGTACACACCCTTGTATTCTGACACAAATGTGCATCTGTGCCACTACGGATACAGAGTTAGTGGGTTTCCTCTTCCCCACAGACACACCTGTCTGAGCATCCCCTCCGTGTCCACATATAAAAATAAAACATTTCCTGGTCACTCATCAATACCATTTTAAACATTTCAAAAGGAATCCAAGCGCACAGAATCTCAATGCGCACAAAGCCATATTGAAATCACAGAACCGTGGAGCATGTTTGCATGTTTCTTACTGTAGGGACTTTTAGTTGAAGGAGGTGAATCCTAGAGAAGTTTGGGGTTTCTTTAAAAATGTCAGTAAAGTAGCCAGGGTGGCAGTCCTAAAGCAGGGATGAGAACATAATACTGAGGCTGGCTTCCATTCCAAAAGAAGAGAATTCCAGAGAGCTGTTGCCACCGGGCTAAAAAAACCCTTGCTGGTTTCCTTCACAATGGTGGCAGCATTAGTGTAACGCAGGAGAAAATTATGTCAACTGGTCATACTGTTCACATAGGAGGCTCAAAGGAACCTCTCCTCTGTGAATTTGTCTTAATCCCCCTGTTAAAGCCATCTAAATTGGTAGTCATCTCTGTCTCCTATGGGAGCAACCTGCTTAGTTTAACTCTGCATTGTTTGAATAATAATAATAATAATAATAATAATAATAATAATAATTTATTATTTATACCCCGCCCATCTGGCTGGGTTTCCCCAGCCACTCTGGGCGGCTTCCAACAGAACACTAAAATACAATAACCTATTAAACATTAAAAGCTTCCCTAAACAGGGCTGCCTTCAGATGTCTTCCAAAAGTTTGGTGGTTATTTTTCTCTTTGACATCTGGTGGGAGGGCGTTCCACTGGGCGGGTGCCACTACCGAGAAGGCCCTCTGCCTGAAGAAGCGCTTTATTTTATGTGTCCCGAATCCTCTGAGATTGAGCTCCATTGGATATCCTTGAGTCCTAGTGTTAGCGGGAGAGGGAGAAAAACTCGTCTCTATCCACTTTCTCCATGCCTTTATACATTTCTGATATATCACCTCTTCCTTGCCTTTTCTCTAAGCTAAAAAGCCCCAAACTTTCTGAAACTCTGGTGCATCATTTAACCGCAACTCAGCCCTGATGTCACAGCGCCCAGCATTACGTGTGTCCAAATGTTCATGTTCCCCTGGACTTAGAAATGCCGCCGCCATATTTTGGCTGAGAAGCACGTCAGAACGGCCTTGTCGTTCTTCTGCCCTGCACTCTTCCAGAAATGCAGGAATTATTTTGGAGAGTGACAGTAGGGGAACCATCGTAAAATGATATTGCAACTGTGGGGACGGAGAGGCATCCATGCCAAACATGGTTATAAATCCTCAGGCCTACCTTTAAAAAACTACTGATTAATCTGACGTGCTCCCCTGTGAGAACCACATACACAGGCTAAGCAGCCATAACTGCACCTGTGTGTCTGCATTGCAGACTTTGAATAGCTCTGGTTGCCTGTTGGGCAGGGAAAGAAAAATGGTCAGGACTCAGTCCCTGTCAAGCAGCCAGTAAGTTCTAAACACTATATCTAACTAGAGCTAATCATGCACAGCCACAGTGCTGAGGAGGGGAATCATAAACATTGTGGTCTACTTCATTGGGTCGGGGAACTGTCAGGAGCTTGTCCTACACTCGAGTAGGACCCTGGCAGAGACACACGCCAGACAGGCATGTTCTCTCTCTCCTGGTCGATCGTTCGAGAGCTTCAAAAGCTTTCTTCAGCCTGAACATCACAGCGACCGATGCCAACAGACACCGGCACATTTAGGGATCCACACAGTCTTCAAGGCTTGCGTGACAGACCTCAGCAACTCAGCATTTTGGCTAATCTACTTTATTTACATATAAACACACACACAGAGTCCTGCAACATGGCTCCCTCTCTCTCTAGCATCAGACAGCAAAAAAAGAAAGAACAAAGGACAATAGTCCCACTTCACGGAACACAGGAACACAAATATCCTGTCTCCGTCACTTCCCACTTTGTGGAGTCAAAACATACACCGTCATGTGAAAGACAACAATCCCATGACTGCAACCATGGAGCAGGAATTCTAACAGGAACATGCCCAGTTATCTCATTCAAAGAGGAAAAACAACCTTTTAACCTTGTAACTGAAGCAATTAAAACCCCATATAAAAACCAAAGAGCGTGTGAAGTGCAGGGCGTTTTGTTTCTTCGTCTCTTGTGCTTGTCATGTGCCATTGTCACATTGTCTAAAATAACCCAGTCCAACTTTCTTGAATGTCTTGTTTGTGTCATCCATCTCCTGGTTTTAACCTGATCTGCCTTGGTTGGTTGGGAAATCCCTAGCTGAGAAGCTCGTCGTTCATGTTTGTCTAAACAGCATGGGAGACCTGAGTGTCACTAACTAAGCCTCTTGTAATAATCTGAATCGGCAGTGCATATAGTTGTAATTCATGAATGACAGTCTTTTTTTAAAAAAAGAAATCAGACTAAAATACCCCCATTGCATGGAGAGATTGTGTCTTGACGACGTTTCTTGAACAGTGGTTTTCAAATGGTGTTCCTGGAGAGCATTATCTGTTACTGGCTCCACCCATTTTTGCCTTTGGCCACACCCACTGTTGGCATTATCATCTTCTGCCAAACATATGTGTGTGTGTGTTTGTTGGGTGAATTGTCAACCAAGCCTCAGAATTCTCTGCAATGTGCAACGTTCCCATGGTAAGCAAACTGATATGGAAAAACTCCTTGAAAAACACTGTTTGGTATCCAAGGGGCCATGGAAGGAAAGTGTAGGATCTTTGACACAAGTTCATGTACTGCATGTGAATGTTTTTTATTCCTTCTTGTTTCGGTTTGCAAAGCATGAAGCAAAGCCTTAGGTTGTACTTACTAGTTTGAGACTCAGTCTTGGTTACAGCTTAAGTCACAAGATTAACCTGTAGTTGAACTGGCCTTGGAGACCTTTCTTTGTTTTACTGACCTGTATGTATTTCTCTGTTGTTCACCTGCTCCTGTCCCTCTCTCCCTCTTCCCCCCACCCTTCATCTTGGTTCGTTTTCGATTTCCGAAGGCTCATTCCCTTACAATGGCTACCCATACGGAAGGTGAAATCGGGTAGAGTCTGGTTTTTCTTTCTCATATGGATGAAGGTCAGAATGGCAACTACTGAACAGCCTTGATGCTTTCCCACCAGCAACACTGATTATTATTATTATTATCATCACCACTAACAAAAGATGCCTGCTCTGGTTTTCTTATGCTTTCTGCTAGAATTAAAACACTTGGCACATTTCTCTACGGTGCGCATTGCTAGGCACAAGCAACCACTGGACAGGCTGTTATCCAGAACAGGATTGTATCAAAGCCCTGGGAGAGCTTTTGGAAAGGGAGCGCTTCACTTATTTCAGATAGAGCAAAACAGGTGGGAATGGCAACAAAATATTGCAGGTTGGAGTGTTCCTATTTAGGCCTCCAGCAAGCCAGCCAGATCCCATATGCAGGATTCTCCATTGAATCAGGATCATTTCCCCACTGAAATAAATGAGGGCTAAACACACTTAATCAGGGCTAGGTTGTATGTATTGGTTCTTAAGTTTCCCCTGCCTCTAACCACGCTGTGTAACAGACAACTCATATCTAATACAATTAGCGCACTGTTACTGTTGGTGTCGGTTTCCAACTAACAGGAAGATAATCATAAATCTTCCCTCATTCACTGGTGCTGATTTAATCTTGCAAGGCCGGCTGCTTTGTAAGTAGAAGCAGCCGAGAGCAGCCTTTCTCAACCTTGGGCTCCCCACTCCCCTGATGATAATGGACTACAACTCCCATCATCCCTAGCTAGCAGGACCAGCAGTCCAAGGATGATGGGAGTTGTAGTCCAGCCACATCTGGGGACCCAAAGTTGAGGGGGGAAAGTTGCTCTATAGAGAGCAATGTTCAACCAAGCTCCTAACGATTGCTTCCATTTTGCTTTCCTCTTGCGTTAACTGTGCTGCTCCTCTTGGCGAGTTAAGGTGGCTATGGGGACCCAACTGATCAAGAGATCCCTGTCGTGCCGTTACCACACAGCTCCTACCAGCTCTATGACTCTGAGGACCTTTACGATGACGATGATCAAGAGCCTTATCTAGTGCATGGAGCCTACCATCACCCGCAATCCCCCTACCCAGCACCTCGCTTGGCTCAGCCAGAGTTCACACCTGTGCGGGAAGAAATGGGGGCTCTCGAACTGAGATCCCCCGGAATAAGCCGCCTTTCAAGAAGAATCTCCAAAAGAAGCGCCAGTTCTCTGAGGCTCAAGAGGAAGGTTAAGAAAACCTCTTAACGAACTATTTCTTTTTCTCTCTGTGTGCATTATATACATGAATCTTTTAGGCCTCTGTCCAGTTGCCTAATGTTGTCGTGGGAATTGTTTACAGGCTCATATCTTAAAGGGAAAAAATATATTGTACATTACCACTTTGGCAGAACGAGGGGTGGGGGGGATGGCTAATTACATTGCATGCCAGAAGTTATTAGCTTTGTAGGGGTTTATTGTTAGATGGAAACTCCAAGGGACATTTCTGTAGATCTTTGTAGTTATTGTATTAGAATGGTTCGATGCACATTTCAAAACACTCTATCACCAGCTGTTATATCTGAATAAGTCAAGGAGCTCATTCCACTATTTCTCGCTTTCTGAATTTCTCTGCCTGGATTTTGGTTGTGTGCTTTACTTGCAAAGTAACCCTTCTGAAGCCAACTGTGTTGGTTGATTTTATTTTATTTTTAATCATTTCCTTCGAAGATTTATATAAAGTGGGGTTTTCTTCCCACAGCATTCCTATTAAATACCTATTAGAAACACACTAATAATTTATTGTGGGTCTATCACTACTCTATTTTATATACAAATAAACGTGGCAAACTTTTATAAATAATTTCATCTATTGTATTTATTATTTTTAAGAGCCCATGACTGTGGTACGAAGTTTAATCTGAGGGTCCCTGAGATCTATAAAAAAAAAAACACACACCATCCCACAATCCTTGCAAGTTCCAGTTGTGAGATTGCTCTGTCCATGGGACCATTTCTGTTTGCCTCTTAGATGTGATTTCTGCATTGCTGGGGCTGGATTAGATGATTCTACAAGTTTCAAACTTCGCTTAAAACAGAGCGAGTTCTAATTCATCTTCATCCTGTTAAAATTCATCTTCAAACAAGATGAATTTTAACAGGGAGAAATGTAAAGTATTGCACTTGGGCAAAAAAAATGAGAGGCACAAATACAAGATGGGTGACACCTGGCTTGAGAGCAGTACATGTGAAAAGGATCTAGGAGTCTTGGTTGACCACAAACTTGACATGAGCCAACAGTGTGACGCGGCAGCTAAAAAAGCCAATGCAATTCTGGGCTGCATCAATAGGAGTATAGCATCTAGATCAAGGGAAGTAATAGTGCCACTGTATTCTGCTCTGGTCAGACCTCACCTGGAGTACTGTGTCCAGTTCTGGGCACCACAGTTCAAGAAGGACACTGACAAACTGGAACGTGTCCAGAGGAGGGCAACCAAAATGGTCAAAGGCCTGGAAACGGTGGCTTATGAGGAACGGCTAAGGGAGCTGGGCATGTTTAGCCTGGAGAAGAGGAGGTTAAGGGGTGATATGATAGCCATGTTCAAATATATAAAAGGATGTCACATAGAGGAGGGAGAAAGGTTGTTTTCTGCTGCTCCAGAGAAGCGGACACGGAGCAATGGATCCAAACTACAAGAAAGAAGATTCCACCTAAACATTAGGAAGAACTTCCTGACAGTAAGAGCTGTTCGACAGTGGAATTTGCTGCCAAGGAGTGTGGTGGAGTCTCCTTCTTTGGAGGTCTTTAAGCAGAGGCTTGACAACCATATGTCAGGAGTGCTCTGATGGTGTTTCCTGCTTGGCAGGGGGTTGGACTCGATGGCCCTTGTGGTCTCTTCCAACTCTATGATTCTATGATTCTAATTCAGTGTATAGGTTTCCCTTTCTGGATTGGGATACGTATGTCAGACGGTTCAGGGCCATTCCACAGCTCACAAGATGTACCTCTCCGCTGCATCAACCCTAAATCTGCTCTGGACAGATTTGGGGAGAGCATGTTGCATGCATGGGGGAAAGAGAGGATGGGAAGTTCTGTTGTAAGTGCATAAATCCTTGCACTGATGGCAGTGGTGTAGCGTGGGTTGCCAGTGCCCAAGGCTGCGCCAAGGAGGGTGGGTGGGAGGGAAAGGGATGGAGTACGCATGTGCATTTAACTGCCTAACAGCATCCGCCTCACCCAGGAGATCGCAGCCACAGAGATAAGAAAAGAGGGGTCATTTTGTTGTCCAGAGAGGTCACTTGCTGCTTCACATGCCCAGCAGAGCCCAGTGACGGAAGCACACAGCTGTATTGAGACAGCACTGGGTGTTGAAATTTTGCACTCCCTAACAATTTTGTGCCCCAGGCAACCATCCCTGTGCCTTCTGCAGTGGCGTAGCGTGGGTTGTCAGCACCCGGGGCAAGGCAAGTAATTTGCGCCCCCTAACCCGTGGATTTGCGCCCCCTAACCCGTGGATTTGCGCCCCCTAACCCGTGGATTTGCGCCCCCTAACCCGTGGATTTGCGCCCCCTAACCCTAACCCCCAGATGTTGCGCCCAGTGCGGCCGGCCCCCCCTGCACCCCCCACGCTACGCCACTGGCCTTCTGTGTCCTCGGTGGGGCACACTAAGTTTTCAGAGGGTTTCTCTGCCTTAGCAGAGGGGCAATGCTGTTGCTAGTTTTTGGCACTTTCCACAAGGCCTGCATGGATCCCAAATGCACCATTCGAACAACATCAGTTGCAGGTAAGCAACCTGTATTTTCTGCGGCTTAACACCCAGGCATTTGTTGTACAATAACTCCCACTTATCACCCATTGAATCTTTGTTTTTCCCCAGCCTAGTATGCTACAAACATCTATCTTGTTTATCTGAAGTCATGCTCACCTTGAGTGTTTTAGATGCCTCGTGCCTGTATATTGCATTACTATAGGAAAATACCTCCCCTGCAAGTGAAAACCTTTTCCCATATAAAACTTGCTTAAAGACTGCCATGAGCTATTCTCCAGCAAGATGGCCACATATGTCTATGTGCTGCATATTTATTCCAGAAATGGTGTCCCTTGTAGCCAACTCATTCCTCTCATTCTCTTATAATTAGGTCAGAATATGTTGGAAATCTGAGGCTGCTGAAAGACTCTGATTATTTTCCCCACTGATAATTTATGTCAGAAATGTTGGAATGATATAGTATAGATTAATTGATTCTGATTGCATTTCATGCCATGATGTATGTACATTCTTATGCTGCTATTCTTTGCCAGAAAATGCGGATTTCTCAAGCTTCTGCACACCAGAAGAAATAAACGAGGGTCTTTCTTCTAGGTTTTAAAAGCAAATTGGTGGCCCGATTGCTTGATCTACATTGGGATCTAGAACAGGAGGCCTTGGCCCTTTGCCATGCACTAGGGACGCAGCTGGCGCTGTGGGTTAAACCACAGAGCCTAGGGCTTGCCGATCAGAAGGTCGGCGGTTCGAATCCCCGTGAAGGGGTGAGCTCCCGTTGCTCAGTCCCAGCTCCTGCCAACCTAGCAGTTCAAAAACATGTCAAAGTGCAGGTAGATAAATAGGCACCGCTCCAGCGGGAAGGTAAACGGCATTTCCGTGCACTGCTCTGGTTCACCAGAAGCGGCTCAGTCATGCTGGCCACATGACCCAGAAGCTGTACGCTGGCTCCCTCGGCCGATAAAGCGAAATGAGCGCGCAACCCCAGAGTCGGCCACGACTGGACCTAATGGTCAGGGGTCCCTTTACCTTACCTTTACCTACCCTTTATCTTTACCTTAGAGTTCTGATCCAGATCATCAGGCCTCAAGCACATGCTGTTTGCATTGGTGCCAAAGCTTCCATTTGTTCCAATAGGAACTTTTATTTCCAGTGCAAGTAGCAGGGACAAAGATGTGCTTTCCCAAGTCCACATTCCCAGCATGTTCACATTCTTGTTTCATCTGTGCTGCCTTGGTCACCTACACTGAAAGGAAGATGGCAAGATCTCCAAGGATGTGCTCTTCGGGTACAAGGCCTGTTGGCAGACCAACTCTGTGCTACAAAGATGTCTGCAAACGAGACGTGAAGGCTAGCAACATCAATGACGGCAGTGCCTGGAGGCAGCCAGGTTGTGCATCTGCAGCAGTGACCGGCAGAGGAATGACGGCCAAGAGGAGCGCAGACAGAAGAAACACCATGGTACACCTGTATCAGCACAACCGGAGACCTTCATCTGCCTTAGCTGCAACAAAACATGTCTCACCTACATTGGTCTATACAGCATTGTATCTCTCCAATGGTTTGATTTCACCCCATTGTCTTCTGAGGTCAGATGAGTGCCAGCTTCTGAAATAAGTCCAAGTCTGTGTTTCCCAAACTAAGATGCTGCAAGAGGGCTTGAGATGTGCCGTGAAAAGTAAGCCACCATGTTGGGCAGCCAGCACTCTACGGCTGTCAGAAGCGTTGGAGTCAGGGGTGGGGAGAGTGAGGAGAACCTATTTGGCATTGATTTGTCTCCTCTAGACCAGCATACATGCATCATCAAATGGGAGTAAGGAGGTACCAAGATGTCATAGCAACAGCTTGCACGGCATCTGAGAAGCAGAGGGAGGGCTGCCCTAGAAACATCACCATTAGCCCAAATTAGGATCCACCCATCAGTAAGGACTATGTCAAATGGAACAGTAGGATGCTAGCAGGGACTAGTTAAGTGCACTATCCTACAGTTGCCGGGAGTCCTCCCCATTGCTCTGGAAACTGATTAGGCAAATTAAGCAGATATATTGGTTGGCTCCCAGCTAAGGTTGGTTTAGCCGATTCCTGCGCTGCAGGAGGTTGGATTGGGTGACCCTCTGGGTCCCTTCCAACGCTGCAGTTCTACAATGGAATGAAACGAAGTGAAACTCAGTTAATCTGGATCAAATATGAATAGAGAAAGGGAATTAAGTGTGGCTCCGGTTTCAGTTTCGGAGGAAAAAACACCGCACCAGCTGGCAAAGTCTGGAAAACAACGCACTAGAGGTGGTAATAAATCAGTGCTGCCTCTTAATGAAGACATCTTACAGTTTGTAGGCTAAAGATCAATTTTGTACCCAAAATGAAATAGAATCCCTGTATATTGGCTTGAATTGGTATGCACACACACCCGGCCAAAGATGCACTGCGCCCAAATTCCCTCAGTAGACACACATATTGGTCCACATTATGTTCCTTGATGCTGAATTTTGTTGCTCCGGTAAGGTTCCTAAAATTACATACTCCATAATATCCTGTCCAAGATTTTGACAGTATGTTTTAACCCAGCACCCCACAAAATCATGACCTAATATTGCAGCTGGTGGGGGTTTTTTTGTTGGTTTTTGTGTGTGCAGTGATTAAGATTTACCTTAGATGAATATCTGGCCTATTAGCTAAGCATACAGTATTAACAAGCAATCTGAAAGCAGTGTAAATCGCTGACTGGCTGTAGACACCATCCAAGGATATGCTAGAACCTTTTGGAATTGTTCCCAAAATTAAACGTGAGAGGGAACGGCTCCTAGTATTTCATATGCTGTGCAGGATTACGCACAGTGCAAGGCCAATTTGCTAAATGGCCTGCAATGTAAATATTTGCATAAACAGTTATGCAGGATTGACAATAGGAGAGGGCCAGAACTTTCTCTGAAAAACTTCCTCACCGAGTATGGCTCACTATCTAACAGCAAGCAGAGGGAGAACTCAGAAAGTAAAATACTGTATAGGATGATGCCCAAACCTTGCTGTAATACTCTGCACATTCAGATATCCGAACAGCCAGTTTGCCCATTTCCTTACATGCTTGTGCTTTGCTGTTTGGCATCCGTCATTTTCAAGCAGAGACCATGCAGGGAGGGAGGGAGGTTGGACAAAGCAGAGATTAGAAATATTCCCACAGGTATCAATGGGAATCATGGATTTGTTATGCAAACGCTCGCCTAATGATTTCCAGGGAATGCATTGCATCCCGTAAGCAGGAACTATGTATTTGTTGTTGTTGTTTAGTCATGTCCGACTCTTTGTGACCCCATGGACCAGAGCACTCCTGTCTTCCACTGCCTCCCACAGTTTGGTCAAACTCATGCTGGTAGCTTCGAGAACACTGTCCAACCATCTCGTCCTCTGTCGTCCCCTTCTCCTTGTGCCCTCAGTCTTTCCCAACATCAGGGTATTTTCCAGGGAGTCTTCTCTTCTCATGAGGTGGCCAAAGTATTGGAGTCTCAGCTTCACTATCTGTCCTTCCAGTGAGGACTCAGGGCTGATTTCCTTCCGAATGGATAGGTTTGATCTTCTTGCAGTCCATGGGACTCTCAAGAGTCTCCTCCAGCACCATAATTCAAAAGCACCAATTCTTCAGCGTTCAGCCTTCTTTATGGTCCAGCTCTCACTTTCATACATCACTACTGGGAAAACCATAGCTTTAACTATACGGACCTTTGTCGACAAGGTGATGTCTCTGCTTTTTAAGATGCTGTCTAGGTTTGTCATTGCTTTTCTCCCAAGAAGCAGGCGTCTTTTAATTTTGTGGCTGCTGTCACCATCTGCAGTGATCATGGAGCCCAAGAAAGTAAAATCTCTCACTGCCTCCATTTCTTCCCTTTCTATTTGCCAGGAGGTGATGGGCCCTAGTGGCCATGATCTTCGTTTTTTTGATGTTGAGCTTCAGACCATATTTTGCGCTCTCTTCTTTCACCCTCATTAAAAGGTTCTTTAATTCCTCCTCACTATCTGTGGAAAGTAACACATTCCTCTGTTTGACCAGCTTGGATCAAAGATTTTCAAGAAGCGATAGAGCAGAGTTAAGTGGACAACTGAGTAGACTGACCGTAGTTCGCCAGGAGGGCAGCGTGCCCAAGTCACAGCTTTTGCGTGAGAATGATCATAATGAACAGTGAGCTATAATTTTTAATGACGGCTGTGCTATGCAGGCTGTATGAAGTTCACACCGCATATTAATCTCGCACGTTCTTTCCTCTTGACCAAAATTTATCACTCGTAACTTGGCTTCTTTAACTCCAGCCAACAGTGTTAAGACCTAAGTGCATGTCATAAAACAGGAACAACTGCCAAAACATTTGTTATGGCCACTGGGGTTGACTTTTTGTTGTGTCAGAACTAAATCATGCCTGTACAGCCTTGATAACTATATTCAATTTGTTCAAATAATTGGACAAATCACAGAAAAACTGTGTTGCACCCAGGAAAGGAGAAAACCTCATGCCCTCTGAAAACAGTTCAGTAAGAATGCCCATTTTGCAGATTTTAGAACATTTTTATTTATCATTTTATACATGTGCCAAAAGAAGCAAGAGGCAGATGTGTAGCTTCAAGATTTCTTCCAAAACCCAGTCACTTTTTAATCTTAGGAGAGTTACCGATTTTGCCAGATGTTCTAAGAAGTCAGAGCAACTCTGAAGCACTTAACACAGGAGGAACGACTGAGAGGGCCCAACTCAAACACCTACACTGTAGTTTAGGAAAGGATGCTGTGTTTTGCCGAAGCAGTTCAAAATACATTCTTCAATAGACTGAGCAATCTGGGAATCTCAACAGCGCTGAGCATTGCTCCCAGTCTACCAGTGGTCCAAACATCCCCGCCTCAAGAGAGACACATTAATAGCATGGCCAGAGAAGCAATCATTGTACCGCTCCCATCTGTTGGAAGTCAATGGGAGGGAAATTACTTACACCAGATCTTGTCCTCTCAAAAGATTCCTGCCAAACAAGAAGTTCAGATTCAGTCTAGGTGTGCTCCTTCCATATGCTGCCAAGACACACCTTGCGTTCCATGGCTGGAATTTTGAGTCTTCTGGAACTGTTCCATTATGTTGGAGGAGGGGTCCGACTGTAGACCTCTCATTTCACCGCTGAAAAACTCCCACCATCAGCAGAGTGGTATTTCAAGGGTTTTCAGCCCAGAGGACCTCAGGAACAGTGCCACACCCCGAGTTAACTACACTGGTGCTAATCCAGAGCTATGCACCCAACAGCAGTGTGCTGAGTGTTTGTTATCTACTTGTCACTACACCTTTGGTCGTTCAGTGGATGGCGAAAACCATTCTCTTTTGTGGGGCATCAGAAAGCTGCTGTGTTCCTTCTCTAGTCTCCTTGCTTCTATGTACCGTATTTTTCGCTCCATAAGACGCACTATTTTCCTCTTAAAAAGGGGAATTGTGTGTGTGCGTCTTATGGAGAGAATGGCGCTGCGCAGAGATGGAGAGATTTTTTTTCTTGTTTTCCTCCTCTAAAAACTAGGTGCGTCTTATGGTTGGGTGCATTTTATAGAGCGAAAAATACGGTAACTGGTTACTGTATTGTGGTGTACTGAGCTGGATTGCTGTGGTTTTTATTTTTGTTTGCACTTTAATTGCATGCATTTTTATTGTTTCTGCTTTAATTGCTTGCATGCATGCTGCTCTAGGGGCCTATGGAGAAAGCGCAGCAAACGAAACAAATTCCAACTATAGCTAGCTACCCAATAAATGGTTGGTGATGTTAACTTATACACCGGTAATCTACCTTATAGGTGAGACAAGGGAACCTGAATCCAAGTTCAACCTCACTCTCCTTTTTGGCAGAAGGAAGCACGGCACTGTCTCTAATGACAGTCCTAGCTGTCTATCAATCCTGTTCTGCATGCCCAGTTCCCGCTCCAGTAAGGGGATGTGTGTACAAAAGTCTTTGCTAGAGCCTAAACTTAAGTGTGAGATCATTGGCTAACTGCAGGCTTCAGCAGGAATACGGCAATCTAACAGCCAGCACACTTGCTCAAATGTTTTACGTATTATACAGTTACGTGTGCCACAAAGCAAGTTCACCCAAAGGCCAGAACACTGTATAAAAAGATGTAGATACTGCAGTTAATTTCAGAAAAGTATTTTTTATTGTCAGCCCCGTTCCCCCGTCCACAGAAGAAAAAGGGGATTGCCAAGCATAAACAAATGAAGTAATACTGCCCTAAACCTGAAAAAAAATCAAGTTTGCTTTAGAGCAGACAATTAAAGCTTTATGCAATTAACTAAACTGTGAAATGCTGGATGGCTTTTATCTTCTAGAAGACGAAGCATGTAGGCTCCTGTTCCCATTCTTTCACACTCTTCCTGCTACGACGGTCGAAAATCTTTAGGTCTGCAAATAAAAAAGAAGGAGGGATGAATAAATATGCTAGGACAGCTTGTCAAATAAAACAAAGAAGAAAAAATAAATAGATCATAAACTATTATTACGGTGGTAATATTACTCTTATTACAGGTTGGGAACCTGTGGCCATTCAGACAGGACTACAGGTTCCTCGCCCTTGATATATTGGCAGCTAAAATAACAGTGCATCAGTCTGTGCTATGGAAAAAAATATATGTGAAAAAATGTACCAAAGAATAAGCAGAAAAATTAGGAGGTGGTCATTTATGGAGTCTCCTGTAACTTATTTCTGCTCATCTAAAGGAAACTAGCAAAGTGAACTGTAGTTCTGGTCCCATCCCACTCAAAACCAAACACACACACACACACACACACACACACACACACCTCTCTCTCTCTCTCTCTCTCTCTCTCTCTCTCTCTCTCTCTCTCTCTGCAGCTAAAGATGCTTTGGGACGCAATAACCTGAAATGAAATACTGTGGAAAAATAATTTTGAGTCTGCCGCTTTTGTAACCCGAAGTTTACGTTACTCGAGAGTAACATAACCCGAGAGTGTACTGTATTCAACTTGCGTTTTTCTCAGAATAGAGCAACTGAGAAGAATGAATATGACTCGTTAGGTCCATTAATTTCAAGAAACCTGCTAGTGAGCAAAACTTAGTTGACCACCACTCATGGGAAATAAACAAGCCATCAGCAGAGATAAATGAGACAGCGTGAACATACAGGCCGAGAACTGCAATAGCATGTTGGATATGAAAACTGGAAAGCACCATCAGATCATCTCGTTTCGCAAATACGACAAAGGAGGGAGCCTCCCAATTCCCATGACCCAGGAGAGCTCCGGGTTCTGCTGAGCAGATGGGAAATGCAGAAATTGGCAACCACATTGCTCAGCTGATAAAAATGAAACAAGGCTGCATGCATCAGCTCAAATCAGTATACCACACAAGCTCTCCAATGATCTGGAGGCCAGGCCCTGCTATTTAACACCCCCCCCCCCCAAAATATGGCAGTTATTAAAAAGTGTTTATAATAGACATAGATGGACTATGATGTAGATGCTCACCAGGCGCTGCTACATCTACACATATTGAATTAAGTTATTTACCCTTCTCCCAAGTGATGCATGGGAATCCACTGGTCAACATTACTGAGTTGCTTCACTCCCCCCCTTCCTCCCATTCTCTGCTTCTGCTCTTGCAGTGGAGTAATGAGTTGGCAGCCATAAACGACAAGTGCTAATTGGAACATTACTATGCTGTTTCGTTACCTGGGACTGGGAACAGGCAAGGCTATTCTGCAGCATTTCACAGTCAACACCAGGTATCTGAACACTGACTTGAGAAGCAGCTGCTGCTCTAAATACAGTGGTACCTCGGGTTACAGACGCTTCAGGTTACAGACTCCCCTAACCCAGAAATAGTACCTCGGGTTAAGAACTTTGCTTCAGGATGAGAACAGAAATCGCGCAGCAGTGGTGCGGTGGCAGTGGGAGGCCCCGTTAGCTAAAGTTGTGCTTCAGGTTAAGAACAGTTTCAGGTTAAGAACGGACCTCCGGAACGAATTAAGTTCTTAACCCAAGGTACGACCAATCTCTTTCTCTGATCAATCTCTTTCTCTGAAACCCTGCTAGGTTTTCAAAAGCTGCTGGTATTTTTTTGTCCTTTCCAAAGGGTTTTTGGCACGAATGCAGGCCAGGCCCAAAGAAGGCTGCTTCTGGCAGCAGAGGTCTCCACGAAGCAAAACATCTTCAATCCCAAGAAAGCCCTTAAGAGCGTTAATCGATATCCCTATGAGCAATGGCCGTATGAAACCTGGGGCATTCCTCTTTCACTCTCTGAGTTTCCCTTAACAAAATATAAAAATTCTTCTGCACTTGGAACAAATCAGCACAGTGTAACCGAAGAAAGTACATGACCTTTGACAACTGGAAGCCGTGGGTTAGAAATCTGGGCAAATGGGAGGGGGAGAAACTGGTTTAGAGAATTTATGAATAAATGGATGCCTTATAGGGCCTGTGAAAGCCTCTGTCTTCATGAGAGGATAAAAAGTGGGTTGTGATGAGGGCCAGTCTGTTTTACCAGTTCCTCACCACCCTACTGTGCCCATAACTGAAAGCTAAAACTGAAAGAACCACATGATGTGATCGCAATTAATTTAACACATCGAGCATTAATAACTTAATAACGATGCCTTATGAGGAACGGCTAAGAGAGCTGGGCATGTTTAGCCTGGAGAAGAGGAGGTTAAGGGGTGATATGATAGCCATGTTCAAATATATAAAAGGATGTCACATAGAGGAGGGAGAAAGGTTGTTTTCTGCTGCTCCAGAGAAGCGGACACGGAGCAATGGATCCAAACTACAAGAAAGAAGATTCCACCTAAACATTAGGAAGAACTTCCTGACAGTAAGAGCTGTTCGACAGTGGAATTTGCTGCCAAGGAGTGTGGTGGAGTCTCCTTCTTTGGAGGTCTTTAAGCAGAGGCTTGACAACCATATGTCAGGAGTGCTCTGATGGTGTTTCCTGCTTGGCAGGGGTTGGACTCGATGGCCCTTGTGGTCTCTTCCAACTCTATGATTCTATGAACTTGCATCTTTGAAAAAGTAGCCCAATGGACTGATCTAGAGACCTGCATCAGGTACTGCTTGTGCTATGGATTTCTTCTGCATAAAAGATATTGCATTACAGTCTTCATTAAATTATCTTTCCATTGATATATAATTATATGGTATTACTCCAAAAGAAAGTGGTGCTATGAGCCATCAAACCTCAGAAATACACTTTCCCCTAAAGGTTCCCACAATTTTGGCCACTAGTGTAGTTTAAAAATGATCTTAAGGCCAAGAAAGAACATTCTCCAAAACCATGAACAGCCACATAGGGTAGATAATACTGGCTTAGATGAAGCAATAGACTGACTCGCTTTAAGGCAGTTTTGTATATTCGACAGCCACTATTTTAAAGAGGGAAAAACTTCCCAAACTAAATACTGTCTTCCCGTCCCATGTACAATGCTATTTAACACCCCCAGAGCCTTGTTAAAACGTATTTTCAGTGGGTACAAAAAATACGTGTGCTAGAAAATTTGCTGATGAAACTGCTGAAAGAAGTGACAGCAAACCGTGGTAGTTTTTAGCCCAATCTCAATAGAGTCACTGTGGATTTTGCTCCTTAGCAAAACCGCAGGCAGCACATTCCAGTTAAGGTGATCCTTTTTTTTTGCCTAGCAATGCTCTGCAGACCAAAAGCTGGGGTTTGGCTGAAGCTGTATGATGGGAGTAGCAGCCTATTTTATTTTTAACAGCATAGTAAACATAATTAACAAGACTCTGCAGCCTTTAATGACAAGGCGTATCCCCACATTATTTCAATGCGAATAAGCAGAAAGGCTGATAAAAACTGGAACTGTGTTGTATAAAGGCAGGAAGCAATCCCAAGAGAGCAAGGATGCACCCTTCTGTTCCTATGCAAAGCTAGTTTTAAAGAATGCCAAAAGATTTTCACAATAGCTATCATGGAAGTTGAGAAGGAGGGCGAAACCCTCTTCTCCATCCTAATTATGAAAATACAAGCGCGGGGAAAATCAATGCATAGGTCTTTATCCAAATGGCATGGGAGCTCCAACAGAGAGATAAGCCAACATTTTACTTGGCTAAATGCGAGTTATTCCTTCTCTCTGGATTATAGTGACACAGAAGGTGTCCAGATTTCAAAAAGTACAGTGGTACCTCTGGTTACAAACTTAATTCGTTCTGGAGGTCTGTTCTTAACCTGAAACTGTTCTTAACCTGAAGCACCACTTTAGCTAATGGGGTCTCCCGCTGCTGCTGCCGCCGCGTGATTCTCATCCTGAAGTAAAGTTCTTAACCCGAGGTACTACTTCCAGGTTAGCGGAGTCTGTAACCTGAAGCGTTTGTAACCCGAGGTACCACAGTAATGGAATCTTTACAAATGTTTCTCAGATTATTTCATTCAAAACTCCATTGCATTGCAACATCAAGGAACATATTCAACGTTATGTCAAAATTAGCACAACCAATTTCCCCTTCACTTCTAACACGTACTTGGAAGACTATCACAGCTTTCTTAGCTGTCTTTAAGTCTATGAAACATTACCCCACAAATACAGGAATACCAAGATTTGTCAGCAGAAGTTGCTTACTAAGCCAGCAATATGCACCTGGCATGACGACTTTGAAGCCTTCAAAATGGCATTTTTTCTATTTGCCTGCAGTCATTTGTCAAGTGAGAAAAATGACTCCCATCCATGTAGTGAGTGGCAGGTATTCATCACCACCTTGCGGTGGACAAACCTGACTTTTCTGACAGGGCTTAAGTTTTTCTGAAGCACTGCATGAGGTCAGTGCCTTGCAGCTAATCTATTAGTGGTGTACACCAACAAATCTGACATGAAGAGATTAAGTAACAGGACAAACGCGAAGTTGAAAAGGGCACTAATGAGACTGAACTCCGGTTTGCGTGAATGGCTGGGAGAACTTTCCCAGACAAGTAATCAAGACAGACACCCAGAAAGTCTCTGCAGAGTTGTGCAGCCGTTTCATCCACAGGGCTGCTCCCATATCCATTCATGTGGATTTCTTGCAGAAATAACTTCCAAGTGTTTTACAATCCATGGCTGCCTCCTGAGGGCAATGCCAGTCTTGACAAACAAACAAACAATAACAATGCACCATCTCTACCAATTCTGCACTGAAATTAATGGTTGGACAATTTCTGCAGAAAAAGCTGCTAAAGTCTGAAGACTGGGTGGTTAAAGAATACTAAGCTTTTGAGCTACATATGACTCCTGCCCAGTTCTAGTACAGCAGGAGGACAGCCAAAACTGGAAGGTAGAGGAGACACAAGAGGGAAGGGAGCCAAAAAAAACGGTGCACAGAGCGTGTACCCTGAAAGAGATCCCTCTCATCTGTGCTATCCAGAATTGGCCTCCAGTCATTTACGGACTCATTGTTAAAACAGTGTTTATGGAAGACAATCTTACTCGGCTACGAGTGATCGCAGAAGAAGAAGAAGAAGAAGAAGAAGAAGAGGAGGAGGAAGAAGAAGAAGAAGAAGAAGAGGAGAAAGAAGAAGAAGGCCAAGAAAGAGGGAGAGGCTAAGCAGAGTGCAAGAATCTAGGTTTTTGAAAGGAACAGAAAGATCTGCACAAGATTCAAAATGGCCAACCAACGCTGACATGTCTAGTATGCATCTTTAAGCTTCTGGTCTTATTAGGGTGAAAAGGGACCTGAAGAATCAAGATCTTTGTGCCGTCGCCGGTTCACATTTTTCTGCAAATAGAATTGCGTATGAATGGAGGGAACACGCAGTCTGCTCCCCAAGTGCCCCCTTCAAAGCTGCACTGGCCCTGGCGGTCCCGGATGACAAGGAGAAAAGAAATTCCATCTCCTTCAAGAACTTGAGATCGAATCAGGCCATTTGCTTTGCTTTAGACTAGTCTTTGTTCTAGCTGCAGTCGAGAAATTAAAAACCATCAAGGAGAAAGCCATGCTCACAAGAATGTGGAGTTATTACTAGTTGATGACAGCAATGCTGCCCTGTAATAACGTGTCACTACTTCTCTTTCAGGCTTGCTTAACAAAATATGTTTTCAACAGGTTCTTTAATGTTCTATTTTATCTGTATATATAGAGAGGGGGGCGGGAATGTATATACCAATTTATTTCAGTCAATGTAATCAGTCATGTACTACACTAAGCCAAACCATAAAGGTAAAGGTAAAGGGACTCCTGACCATTAGGTCCAGTCGTGACCGACTCTGGGGTTGCGGTGCTCATCTCGCTTTCCTGGCCGAGGGAGCCGGCGTACAGCTTCTGGGTCATGTGGCCAGCAAGACTAAGCCGCTTCTAGCGAACCAAAGCAGCGCATGGAAATGCCGTTTACCTTCCCGCCGGAGTGGTGCCTATTTATCTACATGCACTTTGACATGCTTTCGAACTGCTAGGTTGGCAGGAGCAGGGACTGAGCAATGGGAGCTCACCCTGTCGCGGGGATTCAAACTGCTGACCTTCTGATCGGCAAGTCCTAGGCTCTGTAGTTTAACCCATAGTGCCACCCATGTCCCAGCTCCCTTTAGGAGACAGAGCCAAAATGGCAGTACTGTTCTATAGACAGAGGCCAGATTAGAACCAGACTAGAACAGGTCCTGTGAATATTGAGCCCCATCAGGGGAAAAGGCAGGGTTGCCATTAATTTGATTCTGAATTGATTTTAGAATGAATTGATTTTAGTATGTATTTCAATTAATTTATTGTAATTTTATGTAAACTGTGTTATTTTTACTGTTGTTAGCCGCTCTGAGCCCGGCTTCGGCTGGGGACGGCGGGATATAAATAAATTATTATTATTATTATTATTATTATTATTATTATTGATGCATATATTACGATAACAACATTAAGAGAGCAAAGTTTTCAAGAATATACTGGTGGGGGACGGGAAATCAATGCATTGCTTATTTTCTACCAAGCGATATTCTTGCTTCAGTTCCTTCTGTATCTGTTTAACCGCAAGAGAATGTAAATATTTTACTGTTTTGATGAGCCTCTCATGGTTCACTAGGTAGTGCTTATGCACTTCATCTGACAGGAACAAAGACATCCTTGCAAACTGGAATTTTAACCTGGGGGAAAGGTTAGAGAGAAAGGCAGTGGAAGACTTAAAGAGGGGTGCATTACATGGATAAAGAAATCATGGGATTAAGTTTAAACAGCCCAAAAGGCTTATATGTGGATTTGCTGACCTTTCGGATTCTTAAAATTTTATTTTGAGCCTTCATATTAGAGCAACACTCTGGCATCTAGGCAAATTTGAGGACTCCAAGAGAATGAGAGGCCCTCTTTTGAAGTACCTGATTACCTGTACAATGCTTCCCCGGGGGAAAAGCGAACGTTGATACTTAACCGTGATAAGTTCCTTCTCTATATGGAGAACTGGGTTGTTTCTGCCCATCTCACCACTGGCAGGAATTTTTTAAAAAACAAAACTTTGAGGAGACTTCAGGGCAGGGTGGATTTGATTTAAATCAAATCGATTTAAATCACGATTTAAATCACTAGTCAGTAAGACTTGATTTAAGTCTTTTTTTTTACAGAAAGACTCAGTCTTTCCGGTATAATCTTAATATTTACAACCAGATGAAGGTTTCCTTTTTGAAATAATAAATTTTCAGAGTAGTTTTTACAGTTATATCAAAAATTACTGACTTGGTTATACTATTAGAAATACATAAGACAGTTAATTATGAAATGTTTTAAGAAGTTAACTGTTTATATTGGGACAACTTTTTGCTGTACTTTATTGGACGGAGAAAAATAATCATTTACTTAATAACAGTTTAAGCAATTTACTTAACTGAAGCAATAACATTATAGCATATGTATCCATGTCTGTTAACTGATGTGGTTAAGCTTTTTTTAAACAAACAAAAACAAACTTAGACTGGGTTTTAACACACATGCAAAACTTAAAACAAATCCTTATTTCCTGATGAATAGCCTTTGGACTATAATGTAACTCAAATAGAAAACTAGCTTTAAAAAGATTTTTCTTCCAAAAGCATTTTATTTTAAAAATCATTTAAATAAAAAAAATATTGGATTTAAATTTTAAAAAATCTGATTTTTTTTTTTAATCATTGATTTTTATCCACCCTGCTTCAGGGGAGAGACAAGCCCCTCGTCCCAGCTCAACTCATGCTTAAGCAAGTAACTGCAATAGCAACTAAGGAATAGGAACTGTTATGTACCGAGTTGAATAGGATCCGAAAGGCAACAGTCTGGTTGGTCCACAGGAGCCACCCAATCCAGCTCCAGGTGGACGTGAACCCGCAACCAGACTGGCCTACAGGAGAATCCCGGAATTAGCCAATCACATGCGGCCCATTGTATAAATAATGTCTATAAAGCAGACATTCTGGGGGAACTTCCATTCCTCCTCACCACTGAGCTGAATAAAGAGCATGGAATCCACTCTCGACTCCGAGTATATTTCAGGAACATGCCCCCCGGTCACTGCATGAAAGGAAAGGTTCCTTGTGGCCCCTTTAACTAGCACAGGTGAAATGGAAAACGGAATAATCCTGGCTGAGAAGGCCAGAAAAGCTGTGAAAGAAAGATAGGAGGCCCCTGGACCTTGGGGCAAAAGTCTCATAGCCCTCTGGGCAACCCTCTGAGATTCAGCGTCCAATAGTCTGATAGGTCTGTGGCAAGCCGGGTGGGGAGCCTGTGGAGGCCATGGGGAGGTCCAAAGTCTGTCCTAGACAAGCAATCCACTCCCCCAACTTCTCGGCACCTCCTGAAGTGCTGGAGCAGCTGGATCAGGCCTTTGCAGTTTGCCCGAAACCTCCTCGGCTTGGGCTGCTGTCAAGGGAATTCCAGGCCCCCTTCCACAGGTGGCCTGGGTTCCCAGATTCCTCTGAGGAATAATAATAATAATAATAATAGTAATAATAGTAATAATAGTAATAATATTTATACCCCACCCATCTGGCTGGGTTTCCCCAGCCACTCTGGGCAGCTTCCAACAGAACACTAAAATACAATAACCTATTAAACATTAAAAGCTTCCCTAAACAGGGCTGCCTTCAGATGTCCTCTAAAGGTTTGGTAGTTATTTTTCTCTTTGACATCTGGTGGGAGGGCGTTCCACTGGGCGGGTGCCACTACCGAGGAATCCAGAGGAAGCTCCATCTCTCAGAAAAGAAAGTCTCCTCCTTTCCGCTGGGTTTTCCCCCAACCCTTTCCTAGGCTTTCCTCCCAAGTCCGGAGGCCTTCCAAGGGCTGTAGGCCCAAAGGGAGCGGAAAAAGTGGCTCCAAGAAACGAAGACAAAGGAAGAACAAAGGAAAGAAAAATCCCTTCCAATATGGCTCTCTTCTTCTTTTGCCCAGAGCAGGCAAGAGACCTTCTACCAGTGGTGAAGGCAGGAAATGGAATAGGGGCAAGAGACTCGTCTTTGCCTGAAGTATCCCTCAAATATATTTTTTTAAGACTTCCTGCCAATGGTGAGATGGGCAGAGACAAGCCCACATCATGGACCCCAATTTTCCCCCAAGGGAGAAATAACCTCTGTTTAGGTTTAGGCTGCTTGCAGCAAAGTACTTAGTTATTTTCTATCCCCCTAGAGTGCTTGGTTTTTGCTTTTGTTCCCTCCACTGCAAAATCTAGTTATGACTCAGGCATGTTAACCCAGAGCTCAATATTTCTCGCTGCAATTTGTACTTAGTGCAAGATTTGTTGAGAAGGTAATTAACTGTGGCATTCATGGGGTACTCAAGGATTAAGCATATTTTGAACTGGGGGCTGAAATCCATTTGGGTTCAGGCTTAGTAGGCTGGTTATAAAATTTGCTGCTTAGGTTCTGCTCAAACCCAAGTAGGAACGGTTTGATTTAACCTGCCACATAACAGTTTCCAGAAGAAGCAGAGTGAAATTCAATAGCTTTTATTTCAGCTTCCTGTCTCACACTTGCATTCATGACTGAAAGCAACCAAAATTGAAAATGGGTAAAAAAGCATCTTGCTAATGCCGTCTGGTGAACATTCAGCCTGGACAGAATGAAAGGATAGCTCAACGGAGGAAAAAGTTGGTCACGTAAAGCTTATTTTGCACTTCAAAATAGTGAACAGTTGCACAGTTCAAAGCACCTCAAGTAAAACAGAATACAAAAAATGTGGCTTTGCTAGCCAAGCCAAAATTTATGGTCATCAGGTTCCTTCATGGCTTGGCAGAAGCAACATCACTGCCCAATATCAGTCAGTTACAGACTCTCACACCCCAACCCACCCTACCTGTAAAAAAAAGAGCTGGGAAGCATGTTGGTTATTGTTGATGTTTGGCAGAGCAGCTCAGAGCAGCTCATTTGAGCAGCAGCCAAATAAAATCTGCCTCTATTTACTGTGGGGATGAATTAATAATAATAATAAAGGTAAAGGGACCCCTGATCATTAGGTCCACTCACGGACGACTCTGGGGTTGCGGCGCTCATCTCGCTTTACTGAGCAGTGCACAGAAATGCCGTTTGCCTTCCCGTAGGAGCGGTACCTATTTATCTACTTGAACTTTGACGTGCTTTCAAACTGCTAGGTTGGCAGGAGCAGGGATCGAGCAACGGGAGCTCACCCCATCGCGGGGATTCGAACCGCCAACCTTCTGATTGGCAAGTCCTAGGCTCTGTGGTTTAACCCACAGTGCCACCCTAATAATAATAATAATTTAAAAAAAAAAATTATACCCCACCCTCCCCGGCCAGAGCTGGGCTCAGGGCGGCGAACATCAGCAAAATAAAAACATAATGGGGGAGGAAAACACAACAAAACAATTTAAAATATAGATTAAAATGCAATTTAAAATGCAGCCTCATTTTAAAAGTAGCCCATAGATCAAAACCATAAGGGGAGGGAAACATAAGGGTCAGACTGAGTCCAAACCAAAGGCCAGGTGGAACAGCTCTGTCTTGCAGGCCCTGCGGAAAGATGTCAAGTCCCGCAGGGCCCTAGTTTCTTGTGACAGAGCGTTCCACCAAGTCGGGGCCAGTACTGAAAAGGCCCTGGCCCTAGTTGAGACCAATCTAACCACCTTGTGACTTGGGACCTCCAAAGTGTTGTCATTTGTGGACCTTAAGGTCCTACGCGGGGGTTACCAGGAGAGGCAGTCCCATAGGTATGTGGGTCCTAGGGAAAGAGCATGGCAGTTTCGTCTGCTGTTGCTTGGAGGGGGCGGGGGGAAGAAGGGGAGACGTTCAGGGTGCTTCTGGTGGGCAGCAACCATCCTTTACTGCTCTGGGTGATTTGGCCATGCAGCTGCCAAACAACCCCAGTTTTCCTCCCAACCTCAGAGCTGAGGGTTGCTACGTGGCTGTTGGGATGATCACGCTTCAAAGCTGCAAAGGAGGCTACTCATTTGGCACGCACAGCAAATGAAGACACTCATTAAGCCGCAACCCAGCTAAAGTTGTGATCCCACTCCTGAGAAACAAAAGCCAAAATAATTTTGTAGGACTTTTACTATAGAGAAGCTGGAAAACGCAGCCACGCTCAGCTCATCTTTCCTCCGGAAAAACAAAAAACGGCAGGTAAGCAGACACTCCCACAGAAGTATTTTTAGCCATGCATGATTCCCTGGGGCAAGTTATTTTATACTCAGTCTCTCTCAGGCAGCTGGAGTGAAAGGGGCCTGTAATTTTCTAGTTAAAACGGTGCCTAATATTCACAACTGAAGGCAGACACCTTTCACGCACATTTTACTAATTATAAGCTGGGCCGTTAAGTACCATTTCCCTGCTTAATTCCACATGGCATTTCTCTGCGTTAAAACCACTGGCTTCCTGTAACCTTCTTAATTGTGGTGGTAACAGACTCCAATTTCACAGCATAAAACTGCGAAGGTCTAACATTAGCAGGATTTTTATGAAAACATCTCCTGGTTTCCATATGAGGAGGAGCATCAATATCAATTTGGCTGGAGTCTTATGGCATCTCCCAACCCATTTCCATTCCCCCCCCCAACTATATTTTTTCACAACTCTCCTTTCTGCACTAAAGATTCTTGCCGCCTCTTAATCCCCAAGTATGCAGTGCTTTGATTGCTTCCTTGTTCTTACACAACGAGGGGTCAAGTGCTTTCCCCCTTTCTCAGCAGTGGGAAGAAAAGCTTTCTGACCCCCTTCTTCCTATGTTATAGACCAAAGAGGGCTACATGGCCGTTCAGTATCACTGTTCTGACATAGTGGACTGCAGGAGGCGAGAGACAAGCAGCTAAGGGAGTTTGTAGCTGTGGCGAGATTCTGGGATGTCTTGGCTCGCAGTCTAAGTTCATACACCACACCAGATAATATTAGAAGAGTGAAATGTTTCACAGAGGGGAAAGGGTCAGACACCTGGACTCTCCTGGAACTTTTTCCTTGACTCGTCATTATTCCAAAGTTAGCAGACTGTAAAGTCCCATTTGGAAGGAGAATGGCTTTAAATAATCAGGCTCATAGGGAACCAGCTCCAGCTCTTGAGAATTCTCTTTCGGGTGGTCTCTGTCTTTCTGATTCTCTCAGTCCTACGTAATTACAGGATGGAATAATTCTGCATATGCCACAATAAGATGGAAATACTGTACTTGTAAACAGCAGTACATTTTAAATTCTGCTCATTATAACAGTATAGCAGGATTGAGAAAGAGGTAGGAGCAAGTTTCCAAAACGCTTTTTATCTCCTCCCTAAACGAAAGAAATTAAGCCCATATAATATACTGAATAAATAAAATAGTAATAATTTTATTACTTATAACCTGCCCATGTGACCGGGTTTCCGCCACTCTGGGAGGCTTATACCAAATATAAAAACATAGCAAAACATCCAGCATTAAAAACTTCCCGATACAGGGCTGCCGTCAGATGTCTTCTTAAAGTTGTGCAATTCTTTATCTCCTTGACATCTGAAGGGAGGCTGTTCCACAGGGAGGGTGCCACCACCGAGAAGGCCCTCTGCCCGGTTCCCTGTCACTTGGCTTCTTGCAGTGAGGGAACCAGCAGAAGACCCACGGAGGAGGAATATGCTTTTAACTTTTCCTTTCTTCCTACAACCACAATGCCCAACTATCTTTTTTAAAAAAGAAGTCCAAGGCTCAACAGTTAATGAAGGTGAAGACTGATTCAGTGAGCGAAATAACGTTCTTTAGGTAAGGCAGAATTATTTCAAAGCACTGCAGTGAAAGGGAGGCTCCGTCCCTGCCATATTTTGTAACGTAAGAACCTACGAAGAGCCTGTGGAAGACCAGTAAGCAGGATTTTAGCACAAGAGCACTCTCCCTTCCTGTGGTTTCCAGCAAACTGGTATTCAGAAGCATAACTGCATCCAATTGTGGAGGCAGAGTATTGATTTCTTATGTTCTCCCATCACTCTTATATCACATGCAGAGAATCTGAAGTGAAAGTAAGGTCATAGAATCATAGAATCACAGAATCATAGAGTTGGAAGAGACCACAAGGGCCATCGAGTCCAACCCCCTGCCAAGCAGGAAACACCATCAGAGCACTCCTGACATATGGTTGTCAAGCCTCTGCTTAAAGACCTCCAAAGAAGGAGACTCCACCACACTCCTTGGCAGCAAATTCCACTGTCGAACAGCTCTTACTGTCAGGAAGTTCTTCCTAATGTTTAGGTGGAATCTTCTTTCTTGTAGTTTGGATCCATTGCTCCGTGTCCGCTTCTCTGGAGCAGCAGAAAACAACCTTTCTCCCTCCTCTATGTGACATCCTTTTATATATTTGAACATGGCTATCATATCACCCCTTAACCTCCTCTTCTCCAGGCTAAACATGCCCAGCTCCCTTAGCTGTTCCTCATAAGGCATCGTTTCCAGGCCTTTGACCATTTTGGTTGCCCTCCTCTGGATACGTTCCAGTTTGTCAGTGTCCTTCTTGAACTGTGGTGCCCAGAACTGGACACAGTACTCCAGGTGAGGTCTGACCAGAGCAGAATACAGTGGCACTATTACTTCCCTTGATCTAGATGCTATACTCCTATTGATGCAGCCCAGCATTGCATTGGCTTTTTTATGTCAGTATGGAATTCTTATTTAGAACTCTGATGTATGGGCCTTGCTACTACAGTAGTACCTCGTGTTACATACCATCCCCCTTACAAATGCTTCGGGTTACGCGCTCCGCTAACCCGGAAGTAGATGCCCCTTGTTGTGACCTTTGCGGATGTGAGCGGAAGTCACGCTCCAGCGGCGCAGCAGCAATGGGAGGCGCCATTAGTGAAAGCGCGCCTCATGTTACGAACAGACCTCCGGAACGTATTAAGTACAGTGGTACCTCGGGTTACAGACGCTTCAGGTTATGCGTTTTCAGCTTGCGCACCGCGCCGAACCTGGAAGTACCGGAACGGGTTACTTCCGGGTTTCGGCACTCGCGCATGAACGCTAAATCACGCTTTGTGCACACGCAGAAGAACCGACTCACAACCCACACGTGTGCAGACGCGGCGCTGCGGGTTGCCAATGCTGCGGGTTGTGCATGTGCCTCCTGCATGGATCATGTTCGCAACCCGAGGTTCCACTGTACGCAACATGACGTACCACTGTAATCATATAATGTTCCAGGAAGTGTCAGCATCGCCCTTGAGCCAGTGCCAGCAACTGGACTCATCCACTTCAGCCCCGACTGGGCTAGGCGAGCTGGGTAGCACTTCCAGAGACCACCTTCCTCACAGGAACAGGTCTAAGTGCTGTGGACTCACAACTCAGAGCTGTGAGCACCACAAATCACTCCACCAAGAAGACAGTCGTTGTACAGCAGAGTACAGCAGAGTCTAGCAGAGTCTATAAACAACTCGGAGAGCAGCTCTGTAGAATATTCTCTTTATTCTATAACTACAACTATTATACAACTATATACAGAGCTAAATAGGTCTAAGCATAAAGAATGCTGAACCGCACTGAGTGCCTGCAGCTGCTCTTAGCAGCAACCTTATCTATACGCACAATCTCTAACACTCAGTCTCTCTGACACACTGACTGACTAACTGACCGACTCTTTGATGTGGTGCTGGAGCAGAATATGTAGATAGCAGAACACGCCTCCTCCTCTCTGCAGAATCAGCAGACTGCTCAGGAGATTCTTGGATATGGGAGGGGTGAAATCTCCTCAGGAAGTTCATCAAATGTTTCGCAATACATTTTACTCCTGCATCATTACTGTACATTGATATCTCAGCAGTGGGTCTTTTACTAGCAGATTTCTGAGGTGGTCAGAGGCGGGAATCCAGGCCCAGTTGCTTCCCGGATTGTCATTCATAAAGGTCGAACCACGCAGAATGCATAGAGCTCATACAGACTGCTGCTGATTCCAATTGCACAGGCATATTTTTATAGACACAGCGACGGTAAAACTTCTATGGCAGGAGAGATGGTCATGGGACGAGAAGAGGCATCTACCCTGCACTTAAAAACAAGCTCCGCTTGGGTAGCATCACCTCAAATGCCACTGAAAAGGCAATATTCTAGAGGGTAGATATTGAGTTTGGAAGGTCTGCTCTGCATGCTAGATTTGGCTCTAGTGTCCTTCACAAAACATCCTTAATACTTGAGGCAAGTATTGGTTTCAAGATTGCATTCTGGTTTGGTAAAGGAATATATCTCATAGAATTGGAAGAGACCACAAGGGCCATCGAGTCCAACCCCCTGCCAAGCAGGAAACACCATCAGAGCACTCCTGACATATGGTTGTCAAGCCTCTGCTTAAAGACCTCCAAAGAAGGAGACTCCACCACACTCCTTGGCAGCAAATTCCACTGTCGAACGGCTCTTACTGTCAGGAAGTTCTTCCTAATGTTTAGGTGGAATCTTCTTTCTTGTAGTTTGGATCCATTGCTCCGTGTCCGCTTCTCTGGAGCAGCAGAAAACAACCTTTCTCCCTCCTCTATGTGACATCCTTTTATATCTTTGAACATGGCTATCATATCACCCCTTAACCTCCTCTTCTCCAGGCTAAACATGCCCAGCTCCCTTAGCCGTTCCTCATAAGGCATCGTTTCCAGGCCTTTGACCAGTGTCCTTCTTGAACTGTGGTGCCCAGAACTGGAAACAGTACTCCAGGTGAGGTCTGACCAGAGCAGAATACAGTGGCACTATTACTTCCCTTGATCTAGATGCTATATCTCCTCAGCTTCCTGCTTTCTTCTCTTTGTAAATAAAGCTTAAGACACATATTATGGACCGCTTTCAAGGCTGCAACTCAAAGCCTTACAAATACCTGTGTGTAAAGTATTCCACACGAAAGCAGGCTACTATATTTTATAGGTTAGACCATTGTGTTTATAAAACTATTCTGAAAACCTTTTCCTCAAGGACCAAAAACAGGCATGCCTTGAGTTCTATTATTTTAAAAGGAAATGCACACACACACTCTCTCTCACGAAACAAGAACAAAATCTACTCTCAGAGTAATCCAAAAACAGAAGGGACAAATCTATATGGCGTATCCGTCTTCATCTTTGCTTCAAAGGCATTTTTAAAACATTTCTCTAGCTGCTTAGAGGCGAACGCATTCTTTAAAAGCTAATCCATCACGTGTGGTTATAGAAGCCCTGTGCAAGGACTTTTAGACACTTACGGATTCCAGAGCCTTGGGAAAGCATCAATTTCCTCTTGCGTATATTCGTCAAACCTCTTGGGCACTTTGCGGGGCTGCGGAAGCACCTCTACAAGATTCTTGCGTATTTCTTCGGGGATAACCTGAGGAAGAGGGAAACACAAACAGCCACCGGCCATCCATTACGTCACTTCCTTTCTGAAGCATGAGAGGGCAACCTAGGTGCTGCGGGGCTCCAGTTCCCAGCATCAGTGATGGTCAGGGATGATGAAAGACATAATCCAACAACATAACCCTGAAAGTCCACAGGTTGCCCACTCCTCCCCCCCTTTTTAATTTTTTTTTTAAATTGATTTTTATTGAAGTTTTTATCTCTACAAAATAACAGGAAGAAAGGTTTACACATATGTACATGTTGGTAACACAAAGCATCCCACCACCTCACTCCCCACCACAACCATTGGTTCAACGTAACTCGAAATGTGAATTAAAATCTGACTTCCTTCCATCGTGGCTTGACCTTAATTCTATCACTTATATTTACAGTTGTTATATTGTATTTGACAAATATTCTGATTTTACTTGTATTTGTAACCTTTTCCCCTTACAAACGCTGTTCTTCACATATCAATATTTCTGTACTGCAGCAGTGTTTTTTTGTATATTCATTCAGGCAACTCCATTGTTGCCTATTAAATTGCCTATTAAATTTTGATTTGTTTGACCTCTGATAGCTGCTGTCATTTTGGCCAATTCAACGAATTAAATAAGTTCGATTTGCTAATCTACTATTATGGGGATTTTGTCTCCCTTCCGGTTCTTTTCTATAAGAACTCTTGCGGCAGTGGAATGCGTATAAGAATATCCTTTTCTTATTTATGGGAATGTCATTTGTTATTAATTCATGTTAAATTGCTGTTTTAGGAGTTGTTTTTAAAAGTCTGGAACAGATTAATCCATTTCGCATTACTTTCTATGGGAAAGCGTGCCTTGGTTTTTGGAAAGCTTTGGTTTTGGAACGGACGTCCGGAGCGGATTAAGTTTGAGAACCAAGGTACATGGATTGAAAATGTAGGTTAGAATTTGCATGGGTACAGTCGAGATTGGTACACAAAAAACAATACTGGCAACTAACTTACATCATCCGCAAAGATATGCAGCCTTTGCATCATAGTTCTTCTGAGAAGATTTTTGGGGAGCATGCCATACGTAGCCAGTTTTACAATCTGCAAAAGAAAACGCATAACATTGGTTATCTCAAGGTCTCAGAAATCTTCAGCCAGCTAATACAGAATTAAATAAGAGGATTTTATTTTATCTTTCATTTTAAATAAAAAGGTAAAAGGTAAAGGTTAGGGCCAGTCTTGCCAGACTCTAGGGTTGTGCGCTCATCTCACTCTATAGGCCGGGAGCCAGCGCTGTCCGGAAACACTTCCGGGTCACGTGGCCAGCGTGACAAGCTGCATCTGACGAGCCAGCGCAGCACACAGAACGCCGTTTACTTTCCCGCTGGTAAGCGGTCCCTATTTATCTACTTGCACCCGCAGGTGCTTTCGAACTGCTAGGTTGGCACTGGGACTGAACGACGGGAGCGCACCCCGCCACAGGGATTCGAACAGCCGACCATGCGATCGGCAAGTCCTAGGCACTGAGGGTTTACCCACAGTGCCACCCACGTCGCTTTAAATAAAAAGATAAAGTTTTAAACACCCACCTTTCTTAATTGGCCTGACTTGAACCCCTAGCTACACCTAAAATGTTTTCTCAAGGCTCTATCTGCACCTACCTTTTTTTTAAAACAACAACAACACTTTTGTTTGCTGTTTTGGGCACTTTAAAGAAGTCATAGACAGCAATGCTTATGTGTCAATTCTTCCTTCTTCGTCCCTTTATAATGTGGCTGAAAATGTCAGGTTGCGTGGCGAGTCCCCCCCCCCCCCGGTGGAAATAATGACACATGACACAATTACTAAGATTAATGGGCTAAAAAAGGCCACAACTTTATTGGTTACAGGTGATGAGCGGTATTGGCTTAGGCATTGGTCCTAACCGACTATATCCAACTCCAGCCCGTCCGCTTGAAGTCTGGGAAGGGTTAACCACCAGTAGAGGGAGTCCTGCTGATGCACATCAACTAGGAACTCCCCCGGGGTCACGGATAGGGGGCGTGCCTTAGGACCTCCCCTCCCCAGGCTTCGGACAGGGCCACGCCCCCCAGAGTCCTTTATCGGACTACCCTTCAATATGTGGGGCAGGTGATGGCGCTACGTCCCCTCTTCCATCTACAGAATACCAATGCCTAACAGCCAATACCAAGAAAGTTGTGACGATTTGCTATGAGGTAGGTGAAAACCAAGTGGCTGGTGCCAATTTGCCAAGTGGAAAAATTCTTACCAGGCCCCTCAATGGCGACCAACCAAGGTCCATAGCAAGGTCAAGGAACGAAAACCTTATAGGGCAGAAGGGTGGGAAAAGCAGGAACAGCTGGCAGGCGGCAAAGAGGGAGATCCCCGGCTGCGTCCTGCCTTAAATAGGGCAGGCCACGCCCCTGAGCCAGCCGATTGGCTAGCCAGGGGGTGATGCGGCCGGTAATCCCCCCAATCGCGCTGGGGCTGGGCTCCAGCCGCCGTGCGTGTGGTGGGGCCGTGAAGCCCACAACCCCACCTCCTCCGTAGGGCGGAAGTTGCTCTGCCTTCAAAGAGGACGTGCAAAGGCAACAGGAAGCATCAGTCCTTTGTGGTTCCTGTTGTATCATCTTCCCCAGCCCACCTCATCACTGTTTGCAATGAATCTCTTGCACCTCCCCTAGTTAGGCTCTCTTCCACAAATATTCCTTCAGAATATATGACAGAGCCTTCATTATGGGATTTCCCCCATCGCTCTTGCCAGGTAGCTATGACACTCACATAGCTGCATTAAAAAATCCCTGCTAAACTATTGTTTCTTTCATGTTATTAAACATGCCTGGATTAAATGTGTGCCAAAATCTGTTTTTTAAATACAGAAAACCTGCAGGGTCTTTAAAAATGAAATCCCTATATAATTTCAAAAAGTGGTGACTAGACATTCTGTTTTTGCGCCTACAATTCAAGTCCCAGGAGCAGTGATGCTCCTAGCTTTTGCATCCCAGTTTCTAACATGGGCCTTAACTATTCTGAGCTACAAAGCACTTTCAATTCTTTTCTCTCTCTTCCAATCCTGTTGGCACAACACACTAAGGATTGGACAGTTAATGGATATTTCTGACTACCCCTATTTGTCCATTGTAAGTAAATACTGACTATACTGTAAATATTTAGAGGTGAAAGACAGATACATTTATCCAAATAATTCTTTCCAAATGTACAAGTGTATTTGGTTTCAGTTTTAAAAACAGAGCCTGCACCCCATGTAGCTACACACTCATAAATTCCCTTCAAAATATAATATGTTGTGCCTCCCTTATCTGAATATTATTTTTAAAGTACCACATGTGAGCAATACACACACACACACATACCTGGATTCTTTTTAAAAATGTAAATCATTTTAGAATAATTTCAAGTTTTGATCTCTGTTTCTAGAAAGACAGCTTTGCCTACCTGAAGAACGCTGCAATGCTAACCATGTCTATTCTGAAGTAGCTCCCATTGAACTCAATTGTGCTTATTCCCTCTTAGTGACTGCAGCCTTAGACAGCACCACAAATCACACAAAACACAGTAATGTCTATCTCATCTCACCTTGTATCCTATTATCATTATATGGAGTTGAATATATATAGTTCAAGTTATTTTGGGGGAGGAAGGGTGGGATGTCAAATGAATAAATAATAATAATAAATAGGACACAAAACAAATTTGACTAGATATTAAAGAAGGGCAGCGACAGGTGGGGAATGCAGGACACATCTCCCAGTTTTAAGGTACTGTGTAGCTTTGTCTTTAACTGTGGGCATTGAAGCCTATGAAAATTATTTGCTTAGCGATTTGTTCAAGAACAGGCCCATTCATAGCAAAGGTGAATAAGATCTATGGGCCAATATTCATCTATACAAAGGAACAACGGCTGAGTGCTAACAGCAGCAGCAACAACAATATCATCATGCCGGCCATCTGACCAGAGTTAAGGGACTCAGATATATAAGCTAGGGTCCAAATGGCTCCTTAAACCAAGGTTATAGGCTCTAAATGGAATGCCTAGTTGCCATTTTGGGGCAAGACGGCTCTAAAGTCGTATTTTTCAAATGATGGACTGACTGCGATTGATTCTCCGTTAAACATCTGCCTAGTTCATATCACAACCTTGAGCTAAGTTGAGAACTTTGTGAACTTAAAGAAGAAAAGTCCCTTGATCCAGGGACAGTCCACAAAGATATTGGCCTATTCCAACCTCTTTTCCTTAATGGCACAGCTGTCAACTTACAGATTTGAAAATAAAGGACCAGCAGCCTTGCAAATAAGGGACCAGCAGCCTCACCTGCTCCAGGCACGCCAGTCTTCCTGTCCTCCTGCAGTCTGGTCAAACTCATCCTGGGTAGCTTCAAGAACACTGTCCAACCAACTTTGTAACCAGAGGTTCAACTGAATAGAATCTGAATCACATGCACCACAAGGCCTATGCAGCCTCAACTTAAGATGGCTCCCCGGCCTGGCTTTGCACTGCAAAGTTTGTAGCAGCACGTGCAACAAAATGGCATCCAGCATTCAAAAACCTCCTCAGCTTGCATTAACTAGCCACACACAAGGCATGCAAGCTCCACCCCCCAGTCGTTCTTAGACTTCTTATTGGGTGAGCAACACAGCCAAGCAACACAGTTGGAGCCTCCCTCCTCCCTGGCCGGCAGGGAAGGAGGGAGAGGAGCTGCTTCCTTTGAAATTTAAGGGACATTTAAGGGACTTCCATCAATAAGGGACAGCAGCGGGACATGGCGCTGGAATAAGGGACTGTCCCTTCAAATAAGGGACACTTGACAGCTATGCTTGATGGTGACAGCTCTTGCTCAGGCTGCACAGGAAAAAAAAGCATTTTGGTTCCAAAAATTCATTCCAGTTGTGCAGATAAAAAATAACTGATAGAATTCTACAGGATGAGGTATTAGTCCAGATCCAATGATCGCCAGGCATGCATCTCCAAATGGTGGAGATGTCAGTCCCATTCTGGTACCCAGGCATCTTCACTTGGACTCAAGCGGTCAAAAGCCAGGTGCAAAAGCCAGGTGCAAAACGCACCTGGTGCCTGGCTAATTTTGAACACTGCATCTGACTGGGTTGTGCCAGCTCTGGGAGACTTCCAGCAAATTATAAAACCACAGTAAAACATCACACCTTAAAAACTTGACCTAAAGATCTGAGGATGCCGATATGCTCCTTTGCATCAAAACTGGAAAGCGATACAGACTTTACCCCAAGGGAAACTGTTATATAAAAACAAACCTCAAAACAGAGGACTTCTAATTCTAGAACTGTGGCTCTACCGTGCCAACCTGTCAAAGGGTGTACTTTTTTTTTTTTTTTTACAAAAATGCAATTAGCAATTGAAGATCAGCTTACATGATCAAGATGTGTCTCTGCAGCTTAGGCTGAAGAGCGTGAAATAAAGTGATGAAAAAAATAACCAAAAAGTAATCGGAATTGTGAAAAATCAGAACAGACATTAGTCATTGCAAAATGCTGATATATGTGTAATTTAATATCCCGTGTAAGGTATTCAATATAGGAACTAATCTAAAGTAACTTCCTCTGCAGTTAATAGTCACTATTCTGGAATACAGTCAACAAAAGTAATTGGAAAACTCATTGAAAGACAAATCTGGGAGTGGAGGAAGAATGAGCACACAACTAAATGATAGTTACACATGTCCCTCTGGAGGGAGAGGGAGAAAGAGAAGATCCTTTGCTTCATTTTTTTTTTTTTTTTTGCAGTGCATATCAATGTTAAACTTCAATTCCCAATAATCAGATATGCAGAAAAAGTCATGACGAGTGCAACTCTTGAACAACACAATCCTCTTCATTTTTTCTCAAAAATCACTGTTTCCTGTAGAGCTTTCTTACTCCCATGCAAGTGCATATGAGAACCATACCTCCTTCAAAACCTCTATTAATTGCTGGTGTTTCCACTCTGAACATGGTTTAGTCCCCAGCTTTTCTAATGAACACCCCAGAATTGAGGTCCTTGAGATCCTTCAGCCCCTGTGTGCAAAACACACTGAAAAATATTTTGCCCATTTTGTTTTAAAACGTCTACTTTTATTTAAATTTTTTTTACATAAACCTGCCTTCAGATTTGGAGTTAAGAACTCTTGGAGTGCATTACAGTAAGAACTACGTCGTTTTGCATCTGGAATCTCTTTCTCGTCAGGGCAGTTTCAGCAGTTTTACGTCTAGGATTTGTTTACAGTAGAAACTACTATATTTTTCAGGTGCTTTTTTTTGTGTGTGTGCATTAAATCCTGAATAGAAGCCACAAAAGATGCCATAAATGTTAGTTTTCAACAGACAGTTTACAAAGCCAGTAAGAGCAATGCAATCTGGAAGGAACATAAAAGCCACAAGTCAAAAGCCAGAAGCTTTCACTTCCAAGCTTCAAGTCGTCACGTGCTCCTCTTTCAAATACAACGGAGAGAGCTCAATAGATTTCCACATATGCCGGCAGAGTGGTTTTACACAAATGCACCTCATATTACAGTTGGCTTAAAAAGCCCACCTTGGCTAAATTAAGGGAGATTCAAGGTATTTTTCTTTTGTTCAAATCAGGCTCCTGGGGCGCTACCTTGAATCGGGGGGAAAGAGATTCAATCCTCGCCCTGTACTGCAACGATCCCCAATACTACTCAAATTGAGCTATGGTTTTCCCAGTAGTGATGTATGGAAGTGAGAGCTGGACCATAAAGAAGGCTGATCGCCGAAGAATTGACGCTTTTGAATTATGGTGCTGGAGGAGACTCTTGAGAGTCCCATGGGCTGCAAGAAGATCAAACGCATCCATTCTTAAGGAAATCAGCCCTGAGTGCTCACTGGAAAGACAGATTGTGAAGCTGAGACTCCAATACTTTGGCCACCTCATGAGAAGAGAGGACTCCCTGGAAAAGACCCTGATGCTGGGAAAGATGGAGGGCACAAGGAGAAGGGGACGACAGAGGACGAGATGGTTAGACAGTGTTCTCGAAGCTACAAACATGAGTCTGACCAAACTGCGGGAGGCAGTGGAAGACAGGAGTGCCTGGCGTGCTCTGGTCCATGGGGTCACAAAGAGTCGGACACGACTGAATGACTAAACAACAACAATTCTGCCTTCATGTTTCCCCCTCTACACTTTATAGCCGCTCTTGGGACATGGGTTCATTCCAGTCTCCTGATCCAAGCTGAGCCACCCTCAACGCTAGGAGATTCAATCGCAGAGTTTTCTCACGTAACATGCAGTTGGGCCCTCTTGATGACATGGTTTGGACTGGAGGGTCGTATTGATTTTAGAAATGCATACCCCTCACTCATCACCAGCCTGTTCCCAGGTTGGCTTGCAAGCAAAAATGAAAGCTATAATGCAGCTACTAAATATACTCCCATCAATAAAACACAGAAAAACCACCACCAGAGATTTATGAACTCCCACTTATAGCAGGAGGAGAACGTGGAAAGAGAGACTTTTCAGTTGCTTATATCCTCAGGACTCACTGTCAGTCCCAATAACATCAGAATAGCAACATCAGTTCATAAGGCAACATCTATTTCATATTTATCTAATTCTTGTTATCATGTTCTTTAGTAACAAATTGCCACCTCTTTAAGTAGAACGTCCTCTCTGCTAGATCGTGACACAACTTGTGAACAGGAGTTAGATGCATTAACCAAAGCAGGGAAAGATTTAAGTCACAAATGAATTTAAGTCACAAATGAGATGTGGGCGTATGCATCCCTTTCTCAACCCATGCAGAGTTCGTCACCTTCTGCATAGTTTGTCACTGACCCAGGTTTGGAAGACTAGCACTAAACATAATGTCTGAATTCAGACATCATGGTAGACAGTAAACCACATGCAAAGGGAGCAAGGGGCAGAACCCTTGCCATGAGGGGTTCTTGACTTGAGCCAACAGTGTGACGCGGCAGCTAAAAAAGCCAATGCAATTCTGGGCTGCATCAATAGGAGTATAGCATCTAGATCAAGGAAAGTAATAGTGCCACTGTATTCTGCTCTGGTCAGACCTCACCTGGAGTACTGTGTCCAGTTCTGGGCACCACAGTTCAAGAAGGACACTGACAAACTGGAACGTGTCCAGAGGAGGGCAACCAAAATGGTCAAAGGCCTGGAAACGATGCCTTATGAGGAATGGCTAAGGGAGCTGGGCATGTTTAGCCTGGAGAAGAGGAGGTTAAGGGGTGATAGGATAGCCATGTTCAAATATATAAAAGGATGTCACATAGAGGAGGGAGAAAGGTTGTTTTCTGCTGCTCCAGAGAAGCGGACACAGAGCAATGGATCCAAACTACAAGAAAGAAGATTCCACCTAAACATTAGGAAGAACTTCCTGACAGTAAGAGCTGTTTGACAGTGGAATTTGCTGCCAAGGAGTGTGGTGGAGTCTCCTTCTTTGGAGGTCTTTAAGCAGAGGCTGGACAACCATATGTCAGGAGTGCTCTGATGGTGTTTCCTGCTTGGCAGGGGGTTGGACTCGATGGCCCTTGTGGTCTCTTCCAACTCTATGATTCTATTATTCTAACCCTTTCTCAGTTCTCCAAATTATGGTGTGGGGCATTGTCAGGACAAAGCGGACACTAGCTGAGTCAACCAACTCTTGATTTCATTTGGTTGACATTCTTCAAAAAAGTAGTTCTGTGGTTCTTCAGTTTTGCATTTCTATTTACATGTGTCTTGGCCTGTACACAGGAATTAGCAGCTGAGAAGCATTATGGGGTGAGGAAGTCCAACTCCTTGAAATCAGGGACTATCAGATGGGGATCCCCCTTGACAGGACGTCGAGTCCTTGGGCTGCTAGTTGCTTATCCCTCTTCTAAAATATAATATAAAAACTCAACAGGGGAAAAAAAGCAAAATGCTAACATTAAGCAGTTCCTGAAAAGTTTGGACAAGCTCTCTAGTAAGGAACTAATAAAACTGCCAAACAGACAGCTGTGAAGAAAATATATAATATATATATAATTTAAAAATGTGTATATATAAATACACCCATATAATAGTTGGAAAGGCAGAGATCTGGAAGAAGTAACTAAACTTTCCAAGAAAATCTGGCCGACTCATTATTATTTGAGAAGACATGGGTATAATGAAGCAAATTCAAGAAGAAAAATCTGGTTCAAAAATTGAATGATGCTGATTCCAGCACACAAAAAACCACTGGAAAAGTGATCTGTTAAGAGAGATAGTGTATGGTATCAGCAAAAAAAGGTGAAAAGAAAACCCCGTTATTGATGGAAGTGTTTGGATAAAGTGCCATTCTTCTTTTAAATACGCTGGTTGGAGCTGGTTTGCTAATTGACTAATGGAAGCATTAGAACCAAAAAGCTGCCTGCATCAGCCCTAAATACCGTATTTTTCCATGTATACAGAAGACGACCTTTTCTTTTGATTTATTTTGTGATAAATTGAGGGTCGTCTTATAGACGGGTTAATATGCTAAGTAAGTGAGGGCCAATGCTGCGGCGGTAGCAGGGAAATGTCGGAGAGGAGGCTGCTTACCCGCTCTTGCCGGCTTAGGAAGAGTATTTGGTTTGTGCCAGTATGCAGTTTATTACGGCACCAGTTCCATCAGCCAGAGCGGGGGATCATCGAAAAGCTGCTCAACAGCTCAGCGAACTTATAAAAGAAGCTCAACAACTGTTGAGGGCTCCCAAAAAGAGGGGTCTTATACATGGGGCATAGCTGTCAACTTACAGATTTGAAAATAAGGGACCAGCAGCCTCGAAAATAAGGGATCAGCAGCCAAAACAAGGGATCAACAATTACTTTGATAAAATACATATTTTGTTGCATGCAAATGGCTTTAGATACCTATTAGGTCCATAAATTAGCATATAGCATATATTCAACAAATATAAAAAACCAGCAACAATTTCTTGTTGACAAAGGGCAGCTGGACATAGAAAGGGCCCCATTACCTTCAGTAGCTTATTTAAGGGACATCATCAATAAGGGACAGCAGCGGGACATGGCGCTGGGATAAGGGACTGTCCCGCCAAATAAGGGACTCTTGCCAGCTATGACATGGGGTCGTGTTATACACGAAGAAATACGGTAAAATGAAGTGCAAGGAATGAAAAGGAAGGTGCCTTATATCAAACTGGACCCCCTAGTCTATCCAGCTCAGTACAGTATCTTCATTGATCGAAACCTTTGAGAATCACTGCCAGTCTTTTCCAGCCCTACTTAGAAACGCCAGAGATGGAACTGGAGTCTTTCTGTGTGCAAAGTGTAGACTTCCACTATGCTACTGCCCTTCTGAGTCATTGGTTTTGTAGTTAAAGGTTAGTCTCAGACTGGGAAACTTCATCTTCCCAGAAGAGCTATAGGGAAAGAATAACAAAATGGGTGCACATTTAGGCAGAGAGGTTGTCTTACATAAGCAGAAGAGATTTATCTTAGAGAAGAGAAATTAAAAGAAAATGTATATAGCAAAGAGTATAATAAAGGCTCTGAAATACATAGAATTGCAAGGGGGGGGGGAGAGACACGTTATAGAGCATTAGGCTACTTTTCCATTTGTAAAAACTATACAGTTTTAAGCTAAATGGATTTGCATGCCAAATTTGATAGACCTTAGTTCCAACTGCCTTATTTCTGGATTTCTTCTACAAAACAATTTGACTTCTAAAGTACAGCCGTGTTTTTTTCAAGAAGGGAATTGCAATTATCGCATGGTGGAATAGAAGTTTGCATCTTTCCCCCACAATACCTTCTTCCAAATACATGAAGATAAGCAATTTTTATGGGAGAACAAATGAAATAAGTGCACATTCATTCCCAAATGAATGGAGCTCTTTCCGAGACAAAACAAACTTCTTAAACAACACAGCTGATTACAGCTCTGATCCTTACACAATTTATTCCAAATTTTACTTTCAAAACTGATGCTACATTCTGCACTTTTAGGCAACTGCAGTGTGCAGTGTGCCCCACGACCCAATGTCCTTTTCTCCAAAGCCCCTTTCACATCCATCTCCCTGCTTCATTTTCTTTTACTAGTCTCCCAGTTGATCTTCCTCTTCCTTTCTATTTCCCTGAGCTCTCTTTCTCCAAAACGCTCTGCTAATCAATGTACTCAGCTCTGAATATTGGGACAGAGGAAGACAAAACCAGAGCCCGTTCGATATTAAAAGCAGACCTTTTAATGATTTTTTGGAACAAGGTTTTTCTCCGCTTGTTCCTCTGTTAGGCAAGTCTCTGCTGAAAAGTTATTAACTGGGGTAGTCTATCACAGGGATGTCCAACCGGTCAACCACAATTGACAGGTCAACCCCTGGTTGATATTAGTCGATCGCGGGGTCATTATCCTCTGCGGGAGAAGAATACTCTTTCCTGGTATTTGCACACGATTTCAAGAACGGAAGACGGTGCCCCCCCCAAAATAGGCAGAAGTATTTGCTGTTTCCCCTAAAAAAAGTCAACATCTTAGGTCGCCCCCCCCCCCCAATGAGTAGATCACTGCTAGATTTTTTATCTGGGAGCGGATCGCATTCTCTTGGAAGTTGGACGTCCCTGTTCTATTACATTACCTGGGTCCTGACATGATCTAAGGTGAGTTTTAACAACTGCACTGCCAGCACGTAATCCAGAGCAAATGGCAGCAGCACAATTTTCCCGTGTCTAACTTTGAGGCATGTTAAGTTCTGCTGCCCTCAAGTGTTCACTGGCCAACATGCGCAACTGACGCAAAAAATAAAACTGAAAACCTATTTGTCACAAAAGGCTGATTTAGTCAAAGAATCTATCATTCATCTGTAAGCACCAAGTTGATTTCTGAAAACTTTTATTTTAAACTGCATCGTTATTATTACTGCTGCTGCTGCTGCTACGTGACTTACCGTACATTTCCATGTATAAGACTATATTTTTTTCTTGAAAAATCATGCTAAAAAATTGGGGTCGTCTTATACATGGGACGCGGGTGGCGCTGTGGGTTAAACCATAGAGCCTAGGACTTGCTGATCAGGTTGGCGGTCCTGTTGCTCAGTCCCTGCTCCTGACAACCTAGCAGTTTGAAAGCACAGAGTGCAAGTAGATAAATAGGTACCGCTCCGGCGGGAAGGTAAACGGCGTTTCCATGCGCTGCTTTGGTTCACCGGAAGCAGCTTAGTCGTGCTGGCCACATGACCCGGAAGCTGTACGCTGGCTCCCTCGGCCAATAAAGCAAGATGAGCGCCGCAACCCCAGAGTCGGCCACGACTGGACCTAATGGTCAGGGGTCCCTTTACCTTTTTATACATGGGTAGTGAATAGGGTGGCCGTTTGATTGGTTGCTGCTGCATCTGTTAGCGGCTATTGTGCATGTGATTGGTTGCTCCATTGATGGGTGGTGTTGACTGGCTGACGCTGCAGCAATTGGGCGGGCGATCGGCAGCTTCTGCCGGCGAGGGGACAGATGGGAGGCGGATTTTGTGATGTGTGCGGGTGAACAATTTATGGCAACCCCCCCCCAAAAAAGTTCAACAACCCTGTGTAATGTCCCCCCATTTTCTGAATTTTGAGTTCCCCAAAATAGGGGGCATCTTATAGACGGAAAAGAATGTTAACTAACAGTTAGCTCATGTAGGAGAAGAAAAATTCTGATCCTAAACATCTACTGCCTTGCAGAATATCCATGGGGGGGGGGGAAGGTTCAGGAGTAAACCCTACACAAATCACTCAGACTCAATACACCAAGTACCCCAAAAAACATGGACAGAACATGGCCCTTAACAAGTGTGATAAATATCAAGGATTTAAAAAGCTGGATTTAAGGTGTTTTTTTTTTAAAAAAAATTATTAAAATGACTATGAAATTTCTCTTCAAAATACTTTGGCTAACGCCACAGAATCTGAATAACGAGAGGAGGGAAGGCAGTTTAACAAGAGATATAGAAGCTGTTCAACCACAGGGAACAGCATGGCAGAAGGCATGGAAATGAGCTTTGGCGGCACAGAAACATTGAGAATGGCCACATGGGAGAGAACAGAAAGTTAAAAAGTTTGGCGTAAAGACTGAGAGCTGTAAAATGAGGACCGGAAAACTGACGTTGGTGGAATGCATGGGATGGAGCCAGAGGTGCGGCTTCAGAAGACTGGGGCAGCCGCAGCTTCAGAAACGAAATAAACACATGGCGTTTTGAATTGCATTGCATTGCATTGTGGGCACTTGCTGTATAGTGCCTGCAATGTAATTAACCACTTCCTCAGTCCCATATAATCTAGCCTCATAATGGCACTCCCCGTCCATGCAAAAAAGGAGAGCTGATCATGGTTACCCCCCAACTATTATGTCCAATAGAGACACCACAGTTTTATCATTCTAATCTCATGCAGCAAGCCCCTTCAACTCCAAAGATGTGACAGTCTTTTAATGATTGCATGGGAAGGCTCTCAATGCTAGGACCTGGCCACTGCTTCATGTGGGAGGCAAATGAGGTGCTGTGGGTTAAACAACAGAGCCTAGGACTTGCCAATCAGAAGGTCGGCGGTTCGAATCCCTGCAATGGGGTGAGCTCCCGTTGCTTGGTGCCTGCTCCTGCCAACCTAGCAGTTCGAAAGCACGTCAAAGTATTGATGTTTTAACTTGTAACACATGAGCCGCTTTGAGGTCATTTGTAACAGAAAGCAATATAGAATCATAGAATTGTAGAGTTGCAAGGGATGTGGGTGGGGCTGTGGGTTAAACCACAGAGCCTAGGGCTTGCCGATCAGAAGGTCAGCGGTTCGAATCCCCGAAACGGGGTGAGCTCCTGTTGCTCGGTCCCTGCTCCTGCCAACCTAGCAGTTCGAAAGCATGTCAAAGTGCAAGTAGATAAATAGGTACCACTCCGGCGGGAAGGTAAACAGCGTTTCCGTGCGCTGCTCTGGTTCACCAGAAGCGGCTTAGTCATGCTGGCCACATGACCCGGAAGCTGTACGGCGGCTCCCTCGGCCAATAAAGTGAGATGTGCGCCACAACCCCAGAGTCGGCCATGACTGGACCTAATGGTCAGGGGTCCCTTTACCTTTATCGCCGAGATGAGAGCACATGCCACTGTGGCACTCTGCCTGCAATATGGTCCACTTGAAATGAAGGCAGAACATTGCAAAGGGAAGTCATTTAGAGAGACAGGACGATAGAAGGGGTGCTCACTTACTGCAGTTGGGTCCCTTAGATGAAGCTGAGCTGCCGTCACCTGTTTGAAGCCACCAGGGTATCTATAATACAAAACGACAAAATCCAGAAAATTCGGAAGCGTATCTAAATAAGAGAACGATAGCAAAGATTGCCATCTTGCAAATAAAAACATGCATATGCTTAATGTAAGCTTGCTCACTAGTGAATTGCATTGTTTATGGTTTTATAAGTATTTTATTGATGTTGATTCATATCATCTCGTCGTTTCACTGATATTTTCGGAACCAACCATATTCACGTGACTGATTTGTGTTAACTGTTTTCCATATTTCTAGTTGCGGGTAGGTAGCCGTGTTGGTCTGCCGTAGTCGAAAGAAAATAAAAAAAATCCTTCCAGTAGCACCTTAGAGACCAACTAAGTTTGTTATTGGTATGAGCTTTCGTGTGCATGCACACTTCTTCAGATACCCAAAAGCTGATACCAGTTACAAACTTAAAAAAGGTAAAGGTACCCCTGCCCGTACGGGCCAGTCTTGACAGACTCTAGGGTTGTGCGCCCATCTCACTCAAAGAGGCCGAGGGCCAGCGCTGTCCGAAGACACTTCCGGGTCACGTGGCCAGCGTGACATCGCTGCTCTGGCGAGCCAGAGCCGCACACGGAAACGCCGTTTACCTTCCCACTAGTAAGCGGTCCCTATTTATCTACTTGCACCCGAGAGTGCTTTCGAACTGCTAGGTTGGCAGGCGCTGGGACCGAACAGCGGGAGCGCACCCCGCAGCGGGGATTCGAACCGCTGACCTTTCGATCGGCAAGCCCTAGGCGCTGAGGCTTTAACCCACAGCGCCACCCGTGTTACAAACTTAGTTGGTCTCTAAGGTGCTACTGGAAGGATTTTTTTTATTTTTATTAATATTCCATATTGAATTTTAAATGGCTGTATCCTGTCCTGGGACTTGCTGGTGAAGGGCAGATAAGAATAATATTAATAATTTGTATATTATGTTATGAGTGCTCCAAGTTTGGAGCTGGAAAGGATGGCTGGGCTTGCTGGATTGGCCCTGTGTGCCTCAGCAGGGCAGAGGCCAAACATCCCCTTGCCTGCTTCTGCACTTTGGAGCTGGAGAGGCAATTGTCTCCATCCCCTTCTGCAACTCCAAGGTTAGAAGGAAGGCTCAGACTTAGAATGGTTGCTAAAGGATGGCAGCACATTTGCTGTAGTGAGCAAAAATGTAGACCACCCTGTCACTGGGATATTTGCTTAAAAAAAAACCCACCCTTTACTATGGGAGTTGCACAAGCATTTCCAATAAATATTAGCATAAGGTAAAGGTAAAGGAACCCCTGACCATTAGGTCCAGTTGTGGCCGACTCTGGGGTTGCGGTGCTCATCTTGCTTTATTGGCCGAGGGAGCCAGCGTACAGCTTCCGGGTCATGTGGCCAGCATGACTAAACCGCTTCCGGTGAACCAGAGCAGCGCATGGAAACACCGTTTACCTTCCCGCCGGAGCGGTACCTATTTATCTACTTGCACTCCGTGCTTTCGAACTGCTAGGTTGGCAGGAGCAGGGACCGAGCAACGGGAGCTCACCCCGTTGTGGGGATTCGAACCGCCGACCTTCTGATCGGCAAGTCCTAGGCTCTGTGGTTTAACCCACAGCGCCACCCGCGTCCCTATAAATATTAGCATATCTTATGCTAAAAATACAAAGCTTCCCTTTTCCGACTTTCTACTAGTAACAACTTTCAAAGCCATTTACAGTATATCCATATTTTACCAACAGTACTGATTTGTTCCATGTTTTTAATCCTTAAGATGTTGAAAGCTTACCCAGTATGTGATGAATACACCTTCTGCTCCCATTTGTTCCCAGAAAAAGCAATGTGCCTTGTGTTTATTATGACAACATGATCTCCAAGGTCACCTAAAAAAAAGAAAGAAAAAGGTTTTCAGTTAACAGGATCATCAGCAACCAAACTACTCCAGGTGTATAGCACAATTTCCTCCAGACAAACCATAAACTGTAAACAAGGGCAAGACACTAAGTCAAACCATAGCAGTGCAGCAGTAGCAACAGGACCTGAGGAGGAGCACAGTAGTGATTACCTCCTCTTCAGGAGCCTGCAAACTTGTGTGCTCATGCTAAGCATGATTTGGCTTAGCATTATGTGCGAACTGAACCCATATCAAGGAACTATTTATGATCCTGTGCAATGTTGAGGAAACATGCATCAAAAGCATTAGTTTTCATGGCATCCATTACAGTGGTACCTCGATCTAAGAACAGTCCTGTTAAAGAATGATTCGGGCAACGCACTCACTCTGCAAAACCGGAAGTAGGTGTTCCGGCTATCGAACTTTGACCCAGAAGCCGAACGATGGAAAGGCACCAGTGGCGGGAGGCCTCATTAGGGAAAGTGCGCCTCGGTTTAAGAACGCTTTCGGCTTAAGAACGGATCTCCGGAACAAATTAAGTTCGTAAACGGAGGTACCACTGTACTGGCAAAGCTCATAAGTCATGCCCTGATTAGCTACAGAGGGCATTGTGGCATTGTGGGTTAAACCACAGAGCCTAGGACTTGCCGATCAGAAGGTCAGTGGTTCGAATCCCCATGACAGGGTGAGCTCCCGTTGCTTGGTCCCTGCTCCTGCCAACCTAGCAGTTCTAAAGCATGTCGAAGTGAAAGATAAATAGGTACCGCTCCAGCGGGAAGGGTAAACGGCGTTTCCGTGTGCTGCTCTGATTCGCCAGAATAGACTTAGTGATGCTGGCCACATGACCCGGAAGCTGTACGCCGGCTCCCTCGGCCAATAAAGCGAGATGAGCGCCACAACCCCAGAGTCAGCCACGACTGGACCTAATGGCCAGGGGTCCCTTTAACTTTAATAGTAAAGAGATGTCATGCAATGTACTTATTTTGAAAATTTACATGCAGACTGCTGACTGAGAGGACTCCAGTTCAACAACAACAAAAGGGTAATGCAGAACTCAATTCATTCCACGCCAGCTTTAAACTGGGGTTTGTCAATGTGGTGCCCATAGGATCACTAGACCCCCTCTGATGCCCTCAGAGTCCACTCTTTGCCCTCCCTCTGAAATTAGGCTTGAAAGAATTCTATTGTACCCAACAGAACAGGTGACAGTGTTTGTAGTGCCCACAATTCCTCCAGCCTGAAAATGTGTTCATTGGCCCAAAAAGATTGTTGACCCCTGCTTTAAACAATAAAAACCAATCAGTGCTGATATAGCAAACATTTGAATCCTGAGCAGAACTCACTTAGTGCATGGTACACAGGCTTATGCTTCCCCTGAAGTCTGATGGCAGTGATGGCTGCAATTTTTCCTGGAGGTTGCATCTTCGCATCTATAAGATACCAGGCTCGAGCAAATGTGGCCCATTGCTTTAAAGGAATAATGGATCGTGGTTAGCATATAGAAATATTATTATTCCTAGTAAACAAAAATATTTGTGCTCATCTCAGTGAGCCATCCCCAGCGCACATTCCTTGATCCATATGACATTAAGGACTGTGGTTTGTCTATTAGGACTGGTTGCATTAAATGAAATACAACACCAACGTGCCTAAAAACACATTTTTGATGCCCTGGGACACAGAAGATGGTCAACAATGAGAGATTCCAACATGTAGATGGAAAGCAACAGTGGCATCCATGCCATAATTTCTCCAGGTTGTTGTTTTTTTACACCTCAATCCTATGCAGTATAGGTGCGCCAACATAACTGAAAATAATAGGCTTAAGTGCACCTAACTCTGCATAGACCGCACACACCTACTTGGGACCTTTAAAGCCCTATGCAGCCTAGGTCCCATGTACCTACGGGACCGCCTCTCCTGGTATATCCCGCGGAGGACCTTAAGGTCTACAAATGACAACACTTTGGAGGTCCCAAGTTGCAAGGTTGAGATTGGTCTCAACTAGGGCCAGGGCCTTTTCAGTACTGGCCCCGACTTGGTCAAACGCTCTGTCACAAGTGACTAGGGCCCTGTGGGACTTGACATCTTTCCGCAGGGCCTGCAAGACAGAGCTGTTTCGCCTGGCCTTTGGTTTGGACTCAGTCTGACCCTTATGTTTCCCTCCCCTTACGGTTTTGAACTATGGGCTACTATTAAAATGAGGCTGCATTTTAAATTGTATTTTAACCCGTATTTTAATTTTTTTTGTTTCCTCCCCTATTATGTTTTTATTGTGATTTTACTGATGTTAGCTGCCCTGAGCCCAGCTCTGGCCAAGAACAGCAGGGTATAAATAAAAATCTATTCTTATTTATTATTATTCTAGTCAGTGGGAATCAGTTCAAAGTAAGCATGCATCAGGCTGAAACCATATTTTAAAAAGTCATTCAGAAGTTGACATTCAGAACAAATTCAGATGTAAAGAACAACATTATAATAAAAGCGAAGTTCTGTAGCACGTTAATACATATGGTATATGCCATAATTAGAGTTCCTAACATAACCCTCAATTAATGAGTTAAGCGGGAGGGGTGTCACACACCACTTGTCACATGCAAATGTGCGTAACAAGACTCAGAGGCAATTTCCAGATTTTCACTGATTCCGCAGCAGCCCGGCCAGCATAGTCAATGGTCATGGCAGTTGTAGTCCAGCAAAAAAATCTGGAAGGTCAACAGCGCCCAGCCTACTGGAAGTCTGCAAGCAGGACCCAAGTGCAATTTGTGACTCCCAGTATACTGCCTCAGACAGTGGGGGGGGCGGCACATCTTGGCTGAAATACGCAAGGACCAGGCAAGAGAAGGCAACAAGTCCCTTGTCCTTTTCTGGTCACTTTTCTGGGGAGTCTACGCAAGGAGGTGCCCCCGAAAGTCTACTCTTCCGGAAAGAGAAAGAAACCAGTAAGCATTGCATTTTTACACCCAGAAGGAAATGGGGAGACACTGTTATATGGCACCCCGACCTCAATGCTAGAGGCATAACATGGTTTTACCTAAAGAGCTTGGGCTTGCAGTTTATACAACCGTGCAATCACACGTTCCCACTAAATATATATGAGCTTATTTGGTAACGTTCATATCTGACATATCTGGTACCAAATACAAACCTTGCGTTCCACTATGGGATATATTTTGCATCACCTGTTCTGCTCTAAGCATTTATTAATTATTATTATTATTATTATTATTATTATTATTATTATTAACGTTGTGATCTCAGGAGGAAGGGTGGTACAGTATAACAATTCAGTTAATAGCAATAATAATAACCATGTGACTTTATTCTTAACTACAACATCAACACATTTCAGCTAAGGTTACAGATCCCTTTACGCCCAGCTGCCCGATTTAAAACGGAGGACACATTTGCAGCGCGCCGAGTCCCTCCAGACCTTTTGCAATACATTAAGGGCAACCCCCCCCCCTTAAAGAATGCGGATTCACTCCGGATTAAGGCGCGCAGCCAGCCCGTCCCGGACCCGGGATCCAGCAGCCCTGCGTGGTGCCTTTCCGAGGGGAAGGCCGGGGCTCCCTCTTGGTACCTGCGCGGCCTTGGTGAAGCTGGCCATGGCGGCTCCCGGAGGCTGAGGCCTCGCCGTCCAAGGGGCCTCTCTTGCCGGCCGCCAGCGGAAGGAGTGCGGCGTGCGGCGGCCGAGGCCTGTAGCTCCTCCTCGGGAAGCGGAAGCGGCGCCGGCGGCGAGGCGGGAGCGCCGCCGAGGGAGAGGCGGAGGCGGGAAGCGGGCGCCCGGCGACGGGGCCCTGATGGACCGCCACCTCCTCTTCGTGAGCTGGCGAGGCCGGCGAGGGGAGGCCGGAGCCGAAGGCCGCCCAGGTGCGCGCTTTCTTCTCGCTGGCTTATGCCAGGTTTTGTTCACGTGTGAGCGTGTGAATGTCGCGTCTTTCTTGCAGGTTTCGTTCACGTGTACGCGTGTGAACGCCGTGTGTGTAATCACAGGTTTAATTCACGTGTACGCGTGTGAATGTTGTGTGTTTATTGCAGGTTTCATTCACGTGTACAGGTGTGAATGTCGTGTGCTTAATCACAGGTTTAATTCACGTGTGCATGTGTGAATGCTGTGTATTTAATCACAGGTTTAATTCACGTGTATGCATGTGAATGCTGTGTGTTTATTGCAGGTTTCATTCACGTGTACAGGTGTGAATGTTGTGTGTTTATTGCAGGTTTAATTCACGTGTACACACATGTGGACCTCGTTTGCATATTGTCTCCCTCCCATGTTGGCATGTGAACCTCATTTGCTTATTGCAATATAATTCATGTGCATGTGTGTGAACTTTGTGTGTTTTTTGCAGGTTTAATGCACGTGTACAGTGTGAACCTATTGTTTATTGCTGGTTCAATTCAGGTGTACAGTGTGAATCTCATTTGCTTATTGCCGGTTTAATTCATGTGTATGTGTGTGAACCTTATTGGTTAATTGCAAGTTTCATTCACATGTATGTGTGTAAACTTCTTGTGTTTATTGCAGATTTAATAAATGTGTACGCATGTGAACCTCGTTTGCTTATTGTTGCTCTCCCATGCTGGCATATGAACCTCGTTTGCTTATTGCAGTATCATTCACATTTATGTGTGAACCTCGGGTGTTTATTGCTGGTTTAATTCATATGTATGCATGTGGACCTTCTTGGTTTATTGCAAATTTCATTCACGTGTATGCGTGTGAATGTCATGTTTATTGCAGATTTCATTTATGTATACGCATGTGAACCTCATTTGCTTATTGTCATCCTGGTTCATAGCTATATAGTAGAGCTATTTTGGCATGCATGCTATTGTAAATTTAAGGAATGCTTAATAAGGATGGAATGTGGATTCTTATGTTCCAGTGATGCTTCTTGTACATAAACTAAAATTCGTATTTTGCAGGTTTGACTGCTGAAAGTATTTATAACTTATTAGAAACAAACTGCAGTACCTCACTAAACACAAAAGTTGAAGATTTCCCAGGTAAGTGAAACAGCAAATATTAGCATATGCCGTATTTTCAGACATTGGGGACTCACAGGGGATGGGTAGATCCAACCTGTGTTGCTTGTGAACCTGCCAGAAGCATCTGACTTGCCACTGTTGAAAACAGAAAAATCTCTATAAATTTTAAATGTTTTCAGGTCTGTGCTTGAGATGCCAGTTACGGTAATTTATAAAGTCACAGCAGTCATTTATTGAGGGCCTCACAGATTTAGTTAACTGTATATGGCCACTAGAAAACAAGGAAAAACAGCAGCAACTCATAAACCTTTTTCATGCAAGAGCTGGGGTGATGGGGAGAAAAGAGAGGATAGTTAAGAATGCAACAAAAAGACAATTGTTTACAGTAATATTTTGCATTTTGTTACTTAGTGTATATTTTTTGACAAAGCATCTTGCAGTTCTTGACTCAGCCTTTGCAGCCCATTAAACATAAGATGGAAATGGGGTTTGGATACTAGCTACTAATACCTTTTCTTTCTTTCTTTCTTTCTTTCTTTCTTTCTTTCTTTCTTTCTTCCTTTAGCATGTTCACTTGTTGGGACTCCAGGTGTGAAGGGATGGTATTTTGCAATTCAGTCAATATGTGGGTTTTCTCAGGTGAGTTAGTACAAGTTGCATCATTATCTACAATTTTAGTATAACTTGGCTGACCCTTACGAAATTTCCTTTTGATTGGATAGTTTTGCAGTTGTGACTGGGAGGACATCAATTTTGACCTGGAGGCGGATGAAAGCAAAATCTCTATTCAAAGAAATATCGAAGCGTGCCTTGGCGATTTTCAAAGTTTTGAAGACGACGACAGTAATAGCCGGGAATCCCTATCCTTGATTGAGTAAGCTGATTCAATATTTGATAACACACCCAAATAGTACAGTTTCAGAACCAGAAAACCTAGGCTGCAAACCAGAAAACCATGGGAATCATTGACTTTAGTAGGCTTGCACATAATTCACCTGGAGAGTCTGCAGTGGAGCACAACATCCTAGGCAGGAGGCAATGCAAAGGTGAGGGGAAGTAGTTTTATTGCCACTGTACAAAAATGAAGCTGGGATACATACCAGGGAAGAACAAGGGAAAGATAGCTTGTCTTAGGATGCTGTTAGCTGAGTGAGAACTGTGAAATAGCCAGGCTGAGGTCAGAAGGCCTGTGTGTGTTTTATAACTTTATTTTCAACCAAATGAGTCCCTCAAGATAATTCTCAGGAAGCATAAGCAGTGAGACAATACAGGCACGCCAGTTTTACAACGCAATTATGATACTGAAGCAGTTATAAAGAGGGCATACCTTTTGAGAACTTGGCTAGCTTCTTCGGTTGTCAGAACACGTGAAATGCATTCGTGGACTGTGAAAACATGATTATGTTAGGCTGTTATGAGGCTGCATACAACAGCAGTTTTGAATAGGTCTTGGCCTTGTAAGCCTGGCAGTTTCTTGGAGAGGTTTTGACTAGTTGAATGTTAAAACATTATTTATTTCAGATATAAATGGTGCATGGCAGGTGATGTTAATTCTACAAGAAAACTCTAAATGCCAACACATGGGGGAGCCAGTGTGTTGATCACTGAAACATGTCAAACAGAAGTTGCTTCATCTCTTTAGCCTGAAATTCTAAACGTACATACTTATGAATAAACCCAACTGAACTCAGTTGGGTTTGTTCTGAATAAACGTACAGAGGATTGTGTTATAAGTAGCAAAACAGTGTTAGTAAATGACTTGTTAGAGGGACATTTTTAGAGTTTGACTTGGCATATGACTGCTCTAACAAGCAGTGAATATTTTTTTTTAAACATAAAATTTAAATCATGGGTAGGCAAACTAAGGCTCAGGGGCCACATCCGACCCAATTGCCTTCTAAATCTGGCCCGCAGACAGTCTGGGAATCAGTGTGTTTTTACATGAGTAGAATGTGTGCTTTTATTTAAAATGCATCTCTGGGTTATTTGTGGGGCATAGGAATTCGTCCATTTCCCCCCTTCAAAATATAGTCTGGCCCCCCACAAGGTCTGAGGGACAGTGGACCGGCCCCCTGCTGAAAAAGTTTCCTGACCCCTGATTTAAATCATCCTTGCATGGATGTTTTCATAGGATCTTTATGGGCCCCCTAACCCATGGGACTCTCAAGAGTCTCCTCCAGCACCATAATTCAAAAGCATCAATTCTTCGGCGATCAGCCTTCTTTATGGTCCAGCTCTGACTTCCATTGGTACCAGACATCATTCCATTGGTACCAGACAGCAAATAAGAAGCGAGCCTACTTGTCTGTTTCACACACTGAAAACATGTTGATACTTTGCAATTCAAATATGTGGATTGCATAACGCTTGGAATATTTTAAAGCATTTTTATTCTTGAAAGATGATAGCTTATTTATTTTCAATGTTTGTGTTTCAGTCTCTATGAAGAGTCTGCAGAGAGTATACATCTGTTAGCAGATAAGCTTCCTGCTCCTGGTAATCTTTTTTTAATAATCAAATATTTTCCCCTGAAATACCTTTTTTTTAAAATGCATTTGGGGTATAACAGATCTATTCCAATTTTTTTTTGTATGGCGATCCTTATTCAAGTAAGCATGCATGTTGTCTCTCCTGTATATAATCCTCTTGTATTTGGCAAGTAGTTTTGCATTACTGAAAAGTTTGATACTGTGACCAGCTGGTGTTGTGCTTCTGCTTATGTATTTTCATAGTCTGGGAGCAAAATGGCAACAGGTTTCCGCAGCAAAGCAGTCTGGTAGAAGAAATACAGTATGGCAAAATTTAGTTTTTTAATAAACTTAGAAGTGATCAGGAATCATAATGGAAATAAGTCAACACTTTATCTGTGGCTACTGTGATAGACTTGCAAAGGGACTTGGAAGATGATGTTGCTTTCTGCAAACAGAGCTGAACAGTATTTATTTAGCCATTTTTATATCACAGAGTTATCTGTGCCTTCCAGGGCATATTTACAGATCTGTGTTAGAGGAATGAAAGGGGGGTCATGAAGTAAGAAGCTTGATATACAGTGGAAGGAAAATTGGAACTGCAAAGATATCAGGAAGCTTAAATGCAGCTTTTTCTGGGGTTATCTGTAGAAGATGAAGAATAGCAATGAAGGTGTGATGTCTTAAGTTAGGTTGCGTCTCTTAAAGCATCTTGCTAAATTTGAGTGTTCTGCAACCAGATGTTTGAGAAATGCTGCAAACAAGCCTATAAATTTTGAAAACTGCTTGATAATAGCTTTTGGGGGATAAAACGGCTTTACCCTATCTTGTGCTTAATAGTGAGGGGTTTTGCTGTACATGTGTGTTTTATCTATTGAAATTGCTTCTACAGGAAGAACAATGGTTGATGTCATATTGCATTCTTCAGAAAGAGATGCCCCTAGATTAAAAGATTGCTTACCTGCCATTGGTGCCTTGAAACACCTGAGAGAATGGCATGGGGCAAAAATAACTATTGTAGCAAGTGAAAGAAAAATGTGAGTAGTGCCATTTAAACAAGAGAACTAATTTTAGTGTTTATGTCACTTTATGTAAAAATATTTTAATGTCTCAGTTCATAAATTGTAATATTTTGGCAGGCAGCCTTATAAAAAAAATGTAAGTTTGCACTTAAAGAGGAAACAAGAGCAGCACACCTCCAAAACGTTGACTAAAGCTTTGCATTGTATCTTTCTGGTAGATTTCTTCTCTGCCCTGATTTATGTTTAAATTGTATACGGGGTTTGAGTTTTTTCTGGCAATAATGAATCGTGTTCTCAGGTGTCAAAGTGAACTTGTTATGCCCATCAAGCTGCCTTTTGATTTCCTAGAGGGTTAGGAAGTCTTGAGCTAGACACCTGAATGCTAAGGGAGACTTGTGAGACCACTGAATTTGAATTATAAGATCAATGAGTGACTTTGGTTAAATGAAGGCATATAGATAATGACCACAACTACTAAGATGTATTACTTTTACAAAAGATAAAGCAGGACTGGACTGATACCTGGTGTTGTACCGTTGTCTTAAACACTGAGGTTGTAAAGATATAAAGACTTGAGTAAAGAACGCACAACTCACTCATGTTTTCTTTCTGCAACAGTTGGCAGAAAATCGCATGCTATCTTTCTGCAGATATTGTGGCTCCAGAGAATCTAAAAAACAGCATTGATTCCAGAGACTTGTGGAGAGGAAAGATTCAGATATGGGAGCGAAAGGTATCAGTGTGAAACCCTCCGTGGGTGCATGTTGACTCAACCTGTATCAAACTAATGAAAAATGCATGCTAAGTTCGTACACAGAAAGGCTTCAAAGCTCTTGATTGAATTTAGTGAATCACAGAAAAAAATGTGTTCCTTTAAGCATAGTGATCAAGGTGTGTGTGGCTGAAACAGCCTAGTATTCTGGTTTGGGTGGGCAGAGCTTGCAGATTTGAGATAGCAACCGAAGCATGCTAACTCTGGTTGTCCTTGATGGTGCAGATGAGCTGCAAACCCAGAAAATGTTTCTCCCACCCCCCCAGTTGTCAAATTGCTTCACTGGCAGAGCCCACGAAGCCTGGTGCCAGATAGGGCTGAGGAAGATGATAGGGCTATCCGACGATGGCATGCTTCAAGTTCCCTGCCAGAGAAACCTCATTTAAGCACCATCAGTCACTACAAGCGCAGTGTGTAGATCCCAAATCTGCATGTACAGTCGTACCTTGGAAGTCGGACAGAATCCGTTCCGGAAGTCCGTTCCACTTCCAAAACGTTTGAAAACCACATTGCGACTTCTGATTGCCTGCAGGAAGCTCCTGCAGCCAATCAGAAGTTCCAAAAGAACGTTTGCACACCGGAACAATCACTGCAGCGTTAGGGAGCCAAAACGTCCAAGTTCCAGGGCATTTGGGGTCCAAGTTACAACTGTATATCCACCTTGGATGGTGAAGATACCAACACAGACGGACAGAGAAGTGAAGGCGATAGAAAAGCATCTAAACAGTAAAGAGGCATGAGGCACACAAAGGAGGCAGGACTCCCACTTCCTGTTGTGCACATGCCTTCCTCTCTTCTTACCACAGCAGGAGATTTTGAGTTGGGGTGAGGAATAATACTTGTGCATTTAAAGAAGGATTAGGTCCAGCGCTGAGGACCTTCTGGCGGTTCCCTCACTGCAAGAAATGAGGTTACAGAGAACGAGGCAGAGGGCCTTCTTGGTAGTGGCACCCACCCTGTGGAATGCCCTCCCATCAGATGTCAAGGAAATAAACAACTATCTGACTTTTAGAAGACATCTGAAGGCAGCCCTGTTTAGGGAAGTTTTTAATGCTTGAAGTTTTATTCTGTTTTTAATGTTCTGATGGAAGCCGCCCAGAGTGGCTGGGGTAGGGTAGGGTAGCCAGATGGGTAGGGTAGAAATAATATACTATTATTAATTATTATTATTGTTGTTGTTGTTGTTGTTGTTGTTGTTTTATTATTTATTATTATTCAGCATTCAGATCTGGACTCTCTGCTATCCACTTCCTTCCCCAGAAAGAAGGGCAGGGGATATAGGTGGGACCAGCTTATCTGAGCACACAAGCAAGGAAAAAGCTTTTGAAAGTGTTTCTTTAAAAAATAAAAAAAATCCAGTAATGCATTGTTTTTAATTCCATTCGTTGTGTTTGCTTTTTTCACCTTAAGTGTTTTTGACTAATTTAAAAAGAAATAAATGCAACTCCTGCTATAGATTTTTCTGCACTTACTTTTTTCTATTTCTGTTTTCTTCAGTTTGGATCTGAAATTACTTTTCCAGACTTCTGTATAAAAGGCACTGCGTCAGGAAGCCAGCTCGGCACCTCGGCTTTAAATTCTTACTTTACTGCCGATGAAACTGGACGTAGGCAGAATACTAATGCTTGTTTGTCGGAGGTAAAGCCTTTTCTTTTACGTGTCTTTGAAACGGCACTTCTCCTCTTTAGGAATCAATAGTGGCTAAATCTAGGCGATAGGCATGCGGTAAAATTGAAGATTTGTTTTAAGGAGACTGGAAAACATTCACAGGCAAAAATGAAAGAGAATATTTGAAAATCTGGCTGCAGGTTCTCTCTGTGCTGAAAAGGGGGGGAAAGGATCACACTTCCCTAATCACATGAAAACAACAAAAGCAGAAGGGAAGACAAAAGGTAGGGAATATAAATGCAAGTAAATGTAGCAACATGTGTTTAAAGCGTGGCTGATGTTGGGGATAAAAAAAAAATGAGGATTATTTTTGGTCAAGAAATTCAGTTGAGCCTAGGTTGTGTTCATCGTGGTTGATTTTCCTTTCCATTACCTTGTGACTTGGCCGTTTCAGAGGGTATTTTAACTATGGGGGCTTTTCGACTGTGCAAGAGAAAAGGAAGTACAGAAACCTCTTATGTGTTGTTTTTTTAAAAAATATTCTTGCCATAAACATATAGAATCATCTCATTTAGAGGTATTGGTGGTATATATGTTTGCCTAATAACCCTTTCATCTTAATTTCTTCTTAGGTTTTCCATTATTATTGCCCTGCATTGAAATTCGTACAGATAGTGATGCTGTCACATCTGCCTTCATCTTTAGTGTCGGGTCTTCAGTTTGAGCTGTATCCTTTTGTTACCAGACTCATTTCCCTCGATTTAGATGCTTTGAGTGCTTGTAGAGCAGGCACGTCCAAAGTCTGTTTTGGGGGCCTAATCCGGCCCGCCGATTGGTTTAATTCGGCCCCTGTGGCAGTTTATTTCCTTGAATCATAGAATCATAGAGTTGGAAGAGACCACAAGGGCCATCGAGTCCAACCCCCTGCCAAGCAGGAAACACCATCAGAGCACTCCTGACATATGGTTGTCAAGCCTCTGCTTAAAGACCTCCAAAGAAGGAGACTCCACCACACTCCTTGGCAGCAAATTCCACTGTCGAACGGCTCTTACTGTCAGGAAGTTCTTCCTAATGTTTAGGTGGAATCTTCTTTCTTGTAGTTTGGATCCATTGCTCCATGTCCGCTTCTCTTGGTTAAAATCCTAAAAAAAAACTTCAACAACTTCAATCCTAAAAAAAGGTTAACAACTCTAGTTGGCCCCCATGGCCCTTTACTTGCTCAGATCTGGCCCTCTTTGAAAAACGTTTGGGCACCACTGATGTAGAGCACGAGACCCTTGTATCTCAGGGTGGTGGGTTTGAGCCTCACGTTGGGCATTGCAGGGAGTTGGAGTAGATGACTCTCATTGGTCCCTTCCAACTCTGTGATTCTGTGAAGAAATGTGTCAGGGAACTGCCATCAGCTCAGAGGCGAGAAGTGGAAGGGCAGTTGTGTGTTACAGGGAGCCTCCGAAGACCTTGTGAAGCAGTTCTTCCTCTGGCGAGGAGGGAAGCCCCACCTCCACTGGGGAGGGGGTGCTGGAATCAGAAGATGCTGGGGAGAGCCTCAACACCGAGCCTGAGCAAACCGGAGGGGAGGCAAGCCCCCTTTGCCAGTGCCCATTCTGCGCAGTAGTCTTCGGCGCAGAGAGGGGAGGAGAAGGCTGGGGGTCACACGGCTGTTATGCTGGGGAGGGTATAAGGACCACCCACTCCCAGATTCTGCTAGCGACTGAGCAGACATGGACTTGCGACGCTCTGCACTGTAAATAGTTTGTACAGATAATAAAGCCTGAAAAAGACAGGTTGGAGTCTTGCCTGTTTGCTCTCGGGCAACCACACCAGCACCTGACAGAATGGTTCTTTAACTCTTTGTGTAGGAGCTTGGCAAGAACTGATGTGGAGGAGAAATCTCTGCTATTTTGGAATCAGATTTCTTCTCTGCGTGGAAAGGTATCTTGTCTCTTGCAGTGCTTTTTTCTGGGGGGACGCATACTCCTAAACATTTTGTGCATCTATGTTTGGCCTCATTGAGGGGCAGTATTTCAATATGAGTAGGAAAATAAGAGTACCCCTAAACATTTTTTTAAATAAAAAAAGTACTGGTCTCTTTGGAAAATCAAGTATAATGTTAAGTTTTATATGTAATAATAATTTTATATTATTTATTTATATATTTATGTACATTGGTCTCTGGTGTGTCACCTTATTTCTCGGGTTAAATATGAGTAATGAGCACATTAGCTTAAATACAAATAAGCATAGTTTCGATTTGGGGTAGAGAGTTTCTTGGAAAGATAGCATGTTCTTTGCTTTGTAGCACAGTAGTACCTGAGGACTATTCACAAACCTTCTAAGTATAAATTATATATTTAATGCAGTGTTTCTCAACCTTTGGTCTTCAGCTGGACTACAGAACCCATGATCCCTAGCTAGCAGTACAGGTAGACAGAGATAATGGGAGTTGTAGTCCAACAACAGCTTTGCCACTCAAGGTTGAGACAGCATTGATTTAATGAATGTAACTCTAAACTATTGCCAGCAAAGCTCACAAACCATGGTTTGATCTTGGCATGGTTAAACGAACCGTATTTTAACCATGGTTTCCATGAATTCGGTTAGAACGGGTTGCTGAAGTGAAAGTGAAAGCTTCCCCACTTCTCACAGCTATAGCAGAGGCGAGAGAGAGAGTGCATGAGCCCATGGCTCCTTTAGGATCGCTCAAATAATACTCAACAGTAAGGTAAAGGTAAAGGGACCCCTCAACATTAGGTCCACTTTGACGTGCTTTCGAACTGCTAGGTTGGCAGGAGCAGAGACCGAGCAACGGGAGCTCACCCCGTCACGGGGATTCGAACCGCCGACCTTCTGATCGGCAAGTCCTAGGCTCTGTGGTTTAACCCACAGCGCCACCCGCATCAAATAATACTCAACAGTAGTTTAGTGTTTTTACTGGAAATGCACATCGTTTCTAAATTACCAGCCATATGCCTAGGGTTGTAAATGTATGGAATAAAGAGAAATGGGCATAAAAGTTCAGTATCTTCCATACCCAAAATACAGGGGAATATGTGCCCTAAAGTGAGGCCTCAGTTTGTAACAAGAATCAAGCAGATTTATACAATACAGGGATCAGTCTAATTCTGCCAAGATGTTTCCTTTTATTCCATAGTTTTCTAAATATTCTCCAATCCTTATATGCTTTTTGTTTTGGTTGGCCTCTGTATTGTATAAAATATAAGTTTGTAGGGAGGTAAAAAGAAATTATATAAGAAATATGTAACTGTACAGTATAAAGTAATGGATAGACCAAGTTCAGTGAGATTAATTGGAAGTCAGTTTTAAATTTCTTTTCTATAAATTTTATAATTGTGTTCAATACCAGGAGTATATATGATGATAATTATATTAATCTTATATCTTATAGTGTGGTGGTTTGTTTGATTTTTCTGTTATTTGTTTGTTTGATTGTACGTTTGTTTACTTGTATGTACGTCTGTTTTTCATAAATGTATTTGTTTTAAATTAATAAAGATATATTTTTAAAGAGGAAAAAAGGAAGCAAGCAGATTTATTGGTCTGGATGTTGTTGCATTCACTTGATTCAGAGCATCTAAGGCATTATGGCAGCCATCTTAACATGTGCAGATAAATGTTCACACAAGTGACCTGTTTGCATGACCCCTGCAATGCAGGAGGAAGGGATTAGCGAAGTTGCTCTTTTGTGACTAGAGAAGCCATGGGGTCCCCCCTCCCTCATTTTCGAGGTAGAGCAGCGTTCTTTTGTCATCGTTTCAACTGTCCTTGAAAGATCAGTCATAATACTACCTGACCCTTTAAAAATCTTTCTCCTATGATGTTTATTTGGTAATGGAAAAGTGTACATATGCTTTTTCTGCAGGTAGGAGCCTTATTTTTATTGCCTTGCAGAGTAAGCAGCATGTTGGTTCCTTTACCCGCACAGCTGAGCTCAAAAAAATGGAAAGAATATATAGCCCAGAAACCCAGACTCATTAATGGTAAGTTGTCTTTTTTTTTTTTACTACATTTGCACTCTTTCCCTGTCCTGCTGGCCCACTTTTTTCACCCCTGCCCCAATTGCTCTTTTTTCTCTTGAAACTCTTGGTAGATCTTTATTAATTGTATGTGAAATTTGCATAAAAATAATACCTCTTTTGAAGCTTTTTAAAAGCAGTACAAAAAAGAAATGCTTCTATTTCCTTAAGTATACAAATAAGAGCTCATATACTCGGATGACCTAATAACATAACCTTATATGTGTTTACTCAGAATTAATCCCCAGTGTATTCAGTGGGCTTGCTCCTAGCCAGTGGATATAACATTGCAGCCTAAATATATTAATCTGAATAATTTATCAGGTTTTCTTTAAATTTATAAAGAAATTGTGTGTGTGTGTGGTTTGTTTTTTTTAATTAACGAAAGTTCAAATGTATTTACTTCCCTTATTAGAGGAACCCTGGCTATCCTAAATCTATAACTTATTAATATTTATTCTAGATTTTCTGTATGTGTTTATTGAACAAATGACTGTTACTTTAGTAATGTCTGAAAGCTTTTAGTTGCACAACTTCTTGTGTTCTAATTAGTTCCAGAAGTTGAACTGAAAGGAGAAACGTGCAACTATTATTTCTTGGTACAAGGCAACGGCCGTGGAGGTTGCAAAGCAACATTGATCTATTCAGCCAGCCAGATCAATGGATCACTCACTCTTGCAAAAACAACCGGAAAATTTACCACAAAGACAGGAGAAAGTGAAGCATGTAAGTATTATGGCGCATTACTTTCCTTCCAAGTAGAACAAGATGTTGCCTGCACCAATTTCTTTTTAAAAATAGAGATCTAATATATTAAACGTTTGGAGTCTTAGATCCAAGGTAATAAGGATATTAATCATTTTAACCAATTCTAACGTCTAAGAACTAATCAAGCCTGTGAGCTCGCCTATTAGTTCTTTCAGTCGGGGAATGAGATCTGTGTACAGGCTTGTTCTCCTGAGTGTTTTCTCACTGACTTTGATGAGACAAATCTTGGAATAGCTATTATAAACACTGCTACGTATTACAATTGCATGGGTTAGAGCAGCTTTTGCCAGTATGCAACCCTCCTGGTGGGAGTTGTGGTTCAAAACAAACAGAGGGCACCAGGTTGTCAAAGATGGGGTTAGATGTTTTCTTTTATTGCATTTCCCAGCAAAACATGTCTCCGAATTAGAACATTGCAGGGGGGGTTGCTAGAGCTGGCCAGGACATTGGTGACTTTTTCTGTCTTTGTTGATGTATCAAACAGCATGTAGATAAGGGTGGCCCATCTTAACAGTTTCGGAAAGCTGCTAATAAGCATCCCATTCATATTTATTCCCATTTTTTTTTGGGGGGGGGGGGACTTTTTTCTGGTATAGAAAGGGATCAGTCTGAATACAGAAATACATCATTGAATGTTAATAGTAGTACTTATTAGGCATCTCGTTAAGCATTGTCAGTCGCATTGTTAGATTTCATAATTCAATATACAGTGGTACCTCGGGTTAAGTACTTAATTCGTTCTGGAGGTCTCTTCTTAACGTGAAACTGTTCTTAACTTGAGGTACCACTTTAGCTAATGGGGCCTCCCGCCGCTGCGCGATTTCTGTTCTCATCCTGGGGCAAAGTTCTTAACCTGGGGTATTACTTCTAGGTTAGCGGAGTCTGTAACCTGAAGCGTTTGTAACCCGAGGTACCATTGTATTCGCATAATGCCAAACCAGCACTCTGGTAAGCCTTTAAAGCTTAAGAGGGACTATTTCAATACTACTACAGTGGTACCTCTGGTTGCGAACTTAATTCATTCCAGAGGTCCATTCTTAACCTGAAACCGTTCTTAACCTGAGGTACCACTTTAGCTAATAGGGCCCCCTGCCGCACCCCCGCTGCGCGATTTCTTTTCTCATCCTGAAGCAAAGTTCTTAACCCGAGGTACTATTTCTGGGTTAGCGGAGTCTGTAACCTGAATCACCTGTAACCTGAGGTACCACTGTAATTCTTAGCCTAGTAAAGAGGAGACTGGGAGGAGATACAATAGCCACCTTCAAATATCTCGAGGGCTACCACATGGAATATGGAACAAGCTTGTTTTCTCCTGCTCTGGGGCCCCGTACCAATCGATAAGCTGCAAGAAAAGAGATTGTGGCTAAACATCAGGAAGAACTTTCTGACAGTCAGAGCTGTTTGACAGTGGAACGGACTCCCTCGGGAGTTTGTGAACTCTTCTTCCTTGGAGGTTTTTAAAGCAAAGGTTTGGTGGTTATCTGCCCAAGTTGCTTTAGGTGAGATTCCTGCATTGCAGGGGGTTGGACTAGATGACCCTTCGTGTCCCTTCCAGCTCTACAATTCTATGATTCTCATGTGATTCTAAGATTCTAATTTGATCAGCATTTTTTAAGAACACCTCTCATCTCCCTGCCCTTCCCTATCAACACAGGTTTGTTTGAAGAATTCATCAGATCTCTCCCACATTTCTGCGGAGAACAGATTTTACAGAGAGAGAAGAAACTGGCTCGTGCCCAAGCATTGGCTTTGAATCACTGCCGGCGTGAGTAACAGAGAGAACTGATATAAACCACATTTATCTTAATTTGGAGTTTAATTTGACACTATTTACATTTATAAGCCCTGGAGAAGCTCGTAAGTTCAAATGTTGTTTAAAAGCGTTGTCATTAAGAAAAATTACAACTGCACATCAGGTAACTCAAACCAGGCTTAGGATAATGGGTCCCGTCACCCACAAATTACTTCAAATCACATATTCTGTTTTGTTTTTTTGAGGGCAGGGGAGTCTTTGCCTGCTTGCAGGGCAGATAGATGAATCGGAGGGTGCGACGAAAGTTCAAAACGAAAACCAAATACTCAGTAGAGATGTTGTCGTTTCAACAGGGCACATGTAGTCTGTAGGAACACCAGGATAAGTGGTTTGCTGTATATTGTTGAAATAATGACTTCCTTATTGGAGCTAACGTAATACGAAGATTAAATAAAAACATTTAGCAAGCAGCAAATAGAAAACAGGGCTAGTCATGAACCCTGTACTCTACACAGTGAGAGGAGTGTAAATGATCAAAACAGGCTCACCTAGCTCCTGCGAGGGGGGACTCTAGGGGAGGCAGAGCTGCCATTCTTCTCCCTACCTCATGGATTGATTCCAGTCAAGGAAATAAATGCCTCTGTACAGCTGCACTTGAAATTCAATCCCATTGAATTGGCTTTCTTCTCAATCTGTGTGAACCTCGTTAAGATTGGCTTTAAGGCTGCAATCCTATACAGCCTTACTTAGGAGTATGTTCCAATGAACCCCACTAAGATCAATGTGGGTATTTCCAAATAAATAAAAAATGCTGCCTGAATCTTACTTCGGCTGACTACAAGCACCTTCCATTTTCTTCTGAACAACAAGCTAAGCGCTAAGGGAGGATATTTTGTTTTTGGTACCCATTTGAAAAAAGCTCCAGGTGAGGCCTTGGAGAAAGGAGCACCCCCTGCAACCTCTTTTTTAAGCATATGTGGGGAGCTGTCCCATAGCCTTCAACTACAGGAGCAGCAGAAGCAGGGTGAGACTATAGCCACCAGCTATGTTTCCTGCATGCTTTGGTGAATTGATAGATAGCTAAAGGTAAAGGGACCCCTGACCATTAGGTCCAGTCATGGCCGACTCTGGGGTTGCGGTGCTCATCTCGCTTTATTGGCCGAGGGAGCCGGCGTACAGCTTCTGGGTCATGTGGCCAGCATGACTAAGCCGCTTCTGGTGAACCAGAGCAGCACACGGAAACGCCATTTACCTTCCTGCTGGAGTGGTACCTATTTATCTACTTGCACTTTGAGGAGCTTTCGAACTGCTAGGTTGGCAGGAGCAGGGACCAAACAACGGAAGCTCACCCTGTCACAGGGATTCGAACTGCCGACCTTCTGATCAGCAAGTCCTAGGCTCTGTGGTTTAACCCACAGCGCCACCTGCGTCCCAGAGCAAATAGCTAGGCGTTAGCAAATGGCTGGGTTAAAAAACAACAACACTTCCCACTATTCCTTCCCAAACTTCCTGTGGCGACTATTGGAAGTATACACAAAATTCATGAATTAATATGCCTCATTTGCTGAATTAGTGAACGGTTTACATGTTATGTAGATTATACTGTTGAGGTTTGTGACAACCGAGAGATGGGAATTCTATCCGTATTGCTTGACAATTCATTCTTGACTGGTTCATTCTGATTTCCATGCTGCACCGGAATCACTGCTTGTCTTAATCTAGTTCAGTGAATCATGAAGACTTTATTTAATTAAAAGAATACCTTGGAGAAAAGTGCATTATTAATTGTCTGCTAGAAACGACAAACATTTATTGTTGTTATTGGTTGCAAATGAGAAGAGATTACTGGAACAAATGCATATTTTTTTCCTAGGTAGCTTTTTGTAAAGGTGATTCACATTTGCCTCCAGATTGCTTTTCTTTCTTTTCTTGGCAGCAACATTCGGTCAGAGGTGATGTTGTTACTTTAGTAAATTGTTATTGATTAACATCACTATATACCTCGCGTTGAGAGTACCATGTCAGTAACCAAAGAAGAAGAAAAGCTGAGCTTTTGTGTGCTCTGTTGCAGAAAGGCAGGAATCTGCCAGGCAGCTCCCGGTGGTTTCAAGCGACGAACTGAAAACCTTGCTGACATGTACCAGAGAACGTTATTTGGAGTTGTGGAGCACCAGCCAGCTAAATCGTCCTGTAGCACCTGTCAAAGCCAAAGTCGAGGGTACAGCTTGTGGTAGGCATAATTTGGTTGCATAGTTATTATCACTTGGGGAAATGCTGGCTTTTGATACTTGAGGTGTATATTTTAGGACCCGCCTGATTTCTGTGACTGTCAGTTGTTTTAAACTGTTTTTAATATTGTGTTTCAGTGTTGCAACCCACCCTGGGACCTTAGGGTGAAGGGCAGGTAATAAATCATCATCATCATCCTCAATATGTCTACAGTCGTAGCTTCAAAGTCGAACGGAAGTCCGTTCGACTTCCAAAACGTTCGGAAACCGAAGTGTGGCTTCTGATTGGCTACAGGAAGCTCCTGCAGCCAATCGGAAGCTGCGGAAGCCCCGTCGGACGTCCAGGTTCCTAAAGAACGTTCACAAACTGGAACAATCACTCCCAGGTTTGCAGGAGCCAAAACATTCAAGAACTAAGCTGTCCGAAAACCAGGGTACGACTGTACCTATCAATCATGACATTCTTTCCCTTAAGAACATCAGTGAGCGTGCTCCTCCTTTGGCGAGAGCAGCGAAACAAGCTAGAGAGCAGCAAAAACTGGAGAACTAAGCAAGCCAGAATGTGAAGAAGTGATTTAAAGTTGACTTCAAAAAAAAAATAATTAAGCTGATTTAATATCCTGGCTTGTTTAGAAGCCAGTAATCATAGTTTCCCTCCTCAGATGTAACAGGAAGCTGCAGTAAATGGCAGCTTACTTGGCTTGGCTGGAGTGAAGCGAATAAAAGAAGTTTGTTTGTATCTTGGCTTTTTAATATTATTATTCATCCAACTTTTGAACCACACTCCTTCAAATCAAGCTCTTAGCGTGGTTTACAATTGTGTCATGTAAAACAGCCTAAAAGCAATAAAACACAGATTACAGAGTTAAAACGACCACTATAACAACCACCAAAAATGTTAACGGGAATGGTCATCAACACCCTGGTACAATGCCAGCAGAATTAAAGCAGCAGGCCGTAACCAATCAAATCAGATTCCTCCAACAGCCTGGGTGAACAAGTGTGCCTTAATCTGGCACTAGAAACACAGAGATATAGGATGCGGTGGCTGACTTCTCTCGCCTTGAAGGCCACGTTGAGGGTTCACCACCTGTCTTGAGGGCTGTGCGCCAGCATGTGCACACACTTATGGAGCACACACACTACACAAACACAGCGGGGAGTAGAGGGAAACAAGCAGCTTAATTCCAAGAAAGAGGTGAAATGCAAGTCTTCCAGACCAGTCATAAGAAAAAAAAGTGTGCCTTTTTAATGAGTCACCAAAAAAGTGGTGTTTGGTTGATTTATTTGTTTGTTTGAATCCCATTATTCCAATCGGTTGAGCAGAGCTTAAGATCGACATTCAAGTACAGTGGTACCTCGGGTTAAGAACTTAATTCATTCCAGAGGTCCGTTCTTAACCTGAAACTGTTCTTAACCTGAAGCACCACTTTAGCTAACGGGGCCTCTTGCTGCCACTGCGCGATTTCTGTTCTCACCCTGAAGCAAAGTTCTTAACCCGAGGTACTATTTCTAGATTAGAGGAGTCTGTAACCTGAAGCGTCTGTAACCTGAAGCGTCTGTAACCCGAGGTAAAGGGACCCCTGACCGTTAGGTCCAGTCGTGGCCAACTCTGGGGTTGCAGCGCTCATCTCGCTTTATTGGCCGAGGGAGCTGGCGTACAGCTTCTGGGTCATGTGGCCAGCATGACCAAGCCGCTTCTGGCGAACCAGAGCAGCACATGGAAATGCCGTTTACCTTCCCGCCGGAGCGGTACCCATATATCTACTTGCACTTTGACGTGCTTTCGAACTGCTAGGTTGGCAGGTACCACTGTACCGAGGTACCACTGTACAAAATGCATAAAGCGAAATGCACAGCACATGTTTTAGACAAAAGTTAATATTTTAAGATGCTTTTCTGATCTTGCTATGTTCTAACGCTCATCGTTGATCATTCCAGCTGTTTGCTTTTGTCGATGCTGCAAAGTACAGTCAGAGCTAATAGGATTCATTATAATGGTGTAGGCAGTAGTTGCCACAGGCGTTGCAGAATCTGTACAAAATGCTTAGAAAAATGCAGACTTCTGAGTTATACAGGACTCCCATGAGGTATAACAGGAAGCTGGTAGATTCTATGCCACATCTAGATTTTGCAGTGGGTTATGGTATTGTTTTGACTTTATTCCTCCTCCCCACCCCCTTTCCCCCCACTTCCAACGTCTCACATTTAGAGCTGAAAGATTCAAATCCTTTGAAGTGGCCAGAAAGAAACGTTCTGCAGAACTTGGAAAGCACTGAAAAAATTAAACAAAAAGCCAGGTAACATTAACATGGCTTAAATGTTGGCAGTTTTTTTATAAACCGCACTGCCTATTCAACATCAGCTATTGGTGTAGTTAGTGATTTTTGTTCATCTGTTTTGTTTCCCTCTCCAGGGTTTCTGAATTACTTGCCCGTAAAGAAAGCCAAAAGGGCCCTGCGATATCACTTGATGCCAAAGAGCTGCTAAAGTATTTCACCCCAGAAGGCCTGCCCATTGGGGATCTGCAGCCTTTACACGTTCAAAAGAGGTAAGGCCTTGTTAGGAATACAACACACTGTTGAATAGTTCATTCTTTAAGATGGTAATCCTGAAGGCTGGGATTGCCTTTTGGAATCTATGTGAGATGTTTTTTCTAATACCTCCTTCAGGTGCCTAATAGTAATTTCTCCGCTGCTGAAGGTGTGCACCACACCTGCAAAATCAATAACGGGACAGGGGTGGGGAATCTTTTCAGCTCCATAGACCATTTTCTTATCAGGATTGTTGAAGGGGGGGGGTGCAAGTTTGACGGGTGGGTGGGGCTACCCACCTGTCAATCACCTGGCATCCTTTGAGAGTTGGGTTGCCCCAACCATTTGTCAAAATCCCTTGCATGGGCTTCCACATGCCAGCTGCCCGTCAGGCTCTTGGGAACTGCAGCGCAAGGGGCATTGCAGTTTGGAAGTGCTCAGCACAGGGCTGGCGAAGCGCTTTTTTCCCTCCCCTCCCCCTGAAGGGAGCAGGGAATATGAAGCCTGCATTTTTCAGGCTGTGCTTGCCTGCTTTCTGCTGGGAACAAGTGCACACAGCCATACTGATCAGGATTTCACCCACCTGTTTGTCAGCTGACCAGCAGGTTGAATCCTGACAAGACAGAAGTACTGTTCTTGGGGGACAGGGGTGCGCAGGTATGGAGGACTCCCTGGTCCTGAATGGGGTAACTTTGCCCCTGAAGGACCAGGTGCGCAGCCTGAGAGTCATTTTGGACTCACAGCTGTCCATGGAGGCACAGGTCAATTCTGTATCCAGGGCAGCTGTCTACCAGCTCTATCTGGTACACAGACTGAGACCCTACCTTCCCGCAGACTATCTCGCCAGAGTGGTGCATGCTCTGGTTATCTCCCGCTTGGACTACTACAATGCGCCTTTGGAGGTGACCTGGAAACTACAACTAATCCAATGAGTTACCAAAAAAGTGGTATTTGGTTGATTTCTTTGCGGCAGCTAGACTGGTGACTGGGAGCAGCTGCCGAGACCACATAACACCAGTCTTGAAAGACCTACATTGGCTCCCAGTATGTTTCCAAGCACAATTCAAAGTGTTGACCTTTAAAGCCCTAAACAGCCTCAGTCCTGTATACCTGAAGGAGTGTCTCCACCCCCATCATTCAGCCTGGATGCTGAGGTCCAGCTCCGAGGGCCTTCTGGCGGTTCCCTCACTGCGAGAAGCAAAGCTACAGGGAACCAGGCAGAGGGCCTTCTCGGTAGTGGCACCTGCCCTGTGGAACGCCCTCCCATCAGATGTCAAAGAGATAAACAACTACCTGACATTTAGAAGCTATCTGAAGGCAGGGAAGTTTTTAATGTGTGACATTCTAATGTATTTTTAATCTTTGTTGGAAGCCGCCCAGAGTGGCTGGGGAAACCCAGCCAGATGGGCGGGGTACAAATAAATTATTATTATTATTATTATTATTATTATTATTATTATTATTATTATTATTATTATTTCCTGCTGCATTGTCTGTGCACACTTGTTCCCTGCTGGAAATAGGCACACATAGCCCAAGAAAGCCTATAAAGCATGCTTATTTTGGCACTCTCTCCCAGAGCGAGTGCAGAAACAAGCACTTTGCAAGCTCTAAGTTTTTTTCCAAGCATTGGCTTGGGTGGGGTGGCATGGGGTGTGGTGAGGAAGTCTCTTTCTCTCAAATAGCCTATAGTTGCGGGGGGGGGGGGGGTTGCGTTCTTTGTTTGGCTATGCATGCCTGTTTTCTGCTGGGAACAGGGGCACACAGCTAAACTGAGCAGGATTAAACCCTGGCTTGTCAGCTGTCAATTGGGTGTTAACTCCTCCCCCTTTGTCTGTGCATTCCTGTTACCTGCTGGGAGCCAGGCACCCAGGACCAATGCAGAATTGAACCCTACCTTCCTGCCCGCTAGCTGACAGCATAAGTGACACCCACCGGTTGAAAGGTGGGTGTGTTTTGGGGAAAACGGCCTCACGGGCCAAAACTGGGCCATGGGCTGTAGGTTCCCCACCCCTGTTGCATACTATGAATTGAGGTTTAACTGTGCCAGTGTAATTTTAATAATATGGTGCCAATGTGGCAGACAGTTGCTGTTCTTCCTGTAAAAAGGTTATCCTCCATTCTATAAATAAGCCATAGCTGCAAATTAAAATCAGTTCTTTCTCCCTCCCCACCCTGTTCAGTGAAAATACTTTCCTTCTGACACCAGAGCTGACTCCTCGAAAACTCAGAAGCTTGCCCTTTGAAAAGGCTGCTGGCTGCCATTATCACGGTCTCGAGTAAGTTCCTTTATAAGTGAGTGATGTGAACTGTTCGCTCGGTCCTCTTACTCAGTGTATATCCAATGTACACACACACACTTCACATTTGGTCTAATTATTATGCGAGTGGAAGCATCATTTGAATTTGCTAGCATCTTGCAATAATTAATTGTCTGGAATGAAAGCGTTACGCCTTTGATTTGAATAGTTATACGTTTTTATGGTAATGGGTGCTTAAGATGTTATGACAGTAACTTTTCACTTTCAAATCAAAGCAATAAGGAAAATTGCTGACAGACCGTGAATTAAGTCTGCGGTTCTATTATGCCAGGATGGGAGGTAGACAGAGGAGGAGGCCTTGGAACAGAGAATATATGCTGTGATGCCTGCATTAAAGGATATTGAGCCCAGTTATGGGCTGAGGCTCCATGCACATCTTCTCTAACAGCAGCTCTGCATACTCGCAGAGGCTGCTGTGTATTTATGCTACATCTGGATCCTGCAATGGGAAGCACAGCTGTCCTGGGCTTCTGGCGTTTTTGAATCATTCCATGCTTGGAAACGGGGCCCCAATCAGATAAGAGAGGAGCAACCACCATTTTCTTTAGAAGTATCAGGTTGACCATGTTCTCTACACTAGAGAAAGCTCTCGGATAGTTTTATCACAGTGGGTGTCATAGAGTCTACTGTAGTGTTCCCTATTTGACACGAAGATAGCTCTAACTCAAACTGTTAGAGTATATTGAACCGGCTAGATTAACAGGCAATTAGAGATCACACTAGACAAGAGTTTCAAAAAGCATGGGGAAAAGGCAGAGAATACTTCACAAAACAGTGCCCTAAAACATATACCTGGACTTGTTTCGATTAATGTTTGCAGGAGACTTTGTGGATAGTTCAGTTATAATTAGAATTTTTTTTAATAATTATTCATAAAGGGAACAGTTTATAATAAGTAAATAAGGAGGCCATATACAGGATAAAGGAAGTCTTTTATTTGGTGGTTTGTATTGTTGTATGTTATGCTCACTGTATGTTATGTTCACGTTTAATGAGGGTGGATTTGTGTATTGAGGGTGGGGGGTTTATGTTATGTTGTAAATAAAATTCCAATAAAAATTTAGAGCGGGGGGGGGGGGGGGAGAAGAAGATGGCTCTAACTTACTAGTGGAAAATGATCTGAATTTATCAGACTGCTCACTAGGTATCTAGTATGGCACAAGAATGTCCAAAGTGGATTCCTTTCTGGGAATCCCGCAGTGCCCTGTGCTTGTTTTAGTTTCCACTGTGAGGATGAAGGTAAATCTCAAGAACGCCCAATGCATAGTAGCAATGGTGGAACATTCCAAGAACGTCTTATTAGAGCCAGGTTAATTTCTGCTCTTCTCCCTGCGAAATGCCCATCTTACCCGAGAAGTCCGAGTAGGAATGGGTGAAGTTTAGTCCTTAATCCCTTTGTCCTGGAGAAGTTGGTCTGTTGTGATGATTGCCTGCCTTATTGAAGTATGAGATAGAGCAAGAATTAAGTAGAACAGGCTGCTTCAGACGGTTTAGTATCTACTTCAAAGGACTTTCCCCAAGCTTTCATGGACTAAGTTGGTGGTTGTCATTGATCGTTAAACACTTTGAAGGGTTGGGAAGCGCAACGTGCATACTGAGAAGCAGCATTAGTTTCTTACAGAAGCTCTTTTCAGTAGCTGAATACAAATGAAAGAGGCAGTTTGGGGTAAGCAACAAACCGCATCCTCCATATATCCAAATAGACTTCCATGGCACTGTAGCTGTGCAGAGCCCATGGCATTAGGTGGTTACCTGCCCTCCTCTATTTTATTTGCATGATGAGACCTAAACTCAGATTCAGGAGTAGTCAATCTTGGTGCCCTCCAGGAATTGTGAACTACAATTCCCAGTGGGAGCTATAGTCGACAACAATTGACTGTTGCTGGTCAAATGTTTTGCTTTTGGATGTTCATCCCAGGGCACTGTATCCGTTCCAGAGTTCAATAGGGATCGTAATCCTTTTGGATTACACCCAGTATACCTGAAGGAGCGTCTTCACCCCCGTCGTTCAGCCCGGACACTGAGGTCCAGCACTGAGGGCCTTCTGGCGGTTCCCTCACTATGAGAAGTGAAGCTACAGGGAATCAGGCAGAGGGCCTTCTCGGTAGTGGCACCCCCCTGTGGAATGCCCTCTCAGCAGATGTCAAGGAAATAAACAACTATCTGGCTTTTAGAAGACATCTGAAGGCAGCCCTGTTTAGGGACGTTTTTAATGTTTGGTTTTATTGTGGTTTTAATATTTTGTTGGAAGCTGCCCAGAGTGGATGGGGAAACCCAGCCAGATGGGCGGGGTATAAATTTATTATTATTATTATTATTATTATTATTATTATTATTATTATTATTATGTGCCTGGGACTTGTAGCATTTTCTCTCTCTGTGTCTCTGCTTCTCTCTCTGTGTGTGTGTGTGGTGTGTGTGTGTGTGTGTGTGTTGGAAAGGAATGTCAGCTGTTTTTCCATTACTTTTTGAAATCCATTTAATTTTACTATTTAGTGTTCTATGATGGCAGTGGTATTGACAAGTTAGCGACGGGAACCAGAGTTACAAAGAGCCAAATACCATCTTCAGCAGATTGTGGAATGCTTATTAGCGCCCAAACATTTTAGTGGGGCTGTGTACAAAAAAAAGGCAGTTTGGAATTTCTTGATTTTTTTTTTTTACGTTTCTTTGGTGCTGCGCCTGATCAAAACCAATTTGCATAACATTTTCCCATTGTCATGAATGATCAGACACAGCTGGATTGTGGGGGGGGGGGGGGAGAAGAGAAGGAGAGGAAGATGTTGCCATAAAAAGAGTGAGCAAAGTGACAGCATTACTCAGGATAAATTAATATGTCAGCTCTGTAGAATGGGCAGCAAAGCTTAACTCAGAATTCAAACAAGGAAACTCAAAATACCATGAAATGGATAGGCAAGAATTTTTTTTTGTCTTATCAGATAATGAGCTTGTTTCTAGTGGCAAAATTGAATTCATTACTTACGTTGATTAAAAACTCTCTTTTTAGAGGAGGGAATAGACTTCAGGCTATGTATGACAATATTATCTTGGTAACAGAAAATGACTTGATTTGTCCTGACAGTCTAGTGGAAGCACGATGTACTGCTGCTCAGATAAATATAATAGCCATGTGCCTCCATGTTGATTGAATTGTCAGGCAAGCCAATCCCGCCCATCTTATCTGCTAAAGTGGAAAGTATATGCTTTTAGGCGCAATGGCCAAATTGAACCTCCCTGTTGAGAGAACAAATGATCAGAGAATGGTTATTGCCCTTGGGTCCTATTTGTGCACTTCTTGGAGGTATCTGGTCAGTCACTTTTAGACTCAGAATGCTTGCCACTTGTCTAAACCAGCAGGACTCTTCTAATCCATATGTGGATGTGTTCCATTGATTGCTATATCTGAGATTGCTTTGTGCTCTGAGGTTGATTGATTCATCCTTGCCTGTTGGCAGCAAATATTTGTAGAAGGACCACATGCCATCTCCTCATCTGAGTGAGTCTTTAAAACAATCCTCTGAGGGATAATACTTAATAATACTTTTGTATAGTGCATGCAAAGCATTTACGAATAGCTAGTTGTAAGCCTTGCAGCATCACTGTTAAGGCAAGTCATTGTTGTTGTTTAGTCGTGTCCGACTCTTTGTGACCCCATGGACCAGAGCATGCCAGGCACTCCTGTCTTCCACTGCCTACCGCAGCTTGGTCAAACTCATGCTGGTAGCTTCGAGAACACTGTCCAACCATCTTGTCCTCTGTCGCCCCCTTCTCCTTGTGCCCTCCATCTTTCCCAACATCAGGGTCTTTTCCAGGGAGTCTTCTCTTCTCATGAGGTGGCCAAAGTATTGGAGCCTCAGCTTCAGGATCTGTCATTACTATCCTCCATTTTACAGATGGGGAGGTCTGAGGCCAAGAGACAGAGGCTTGCATAAGGCTATCTAATGAGTTCATTCATGGCAGATACGGGTTCAAGCGGGGGATTATCTGATAGATGGAATATCCATTCCTTCATTTTATTTGTATGCTGAACACACACACACACACAGCATGCTCAAAGCAGCTTACAACGAAGAAACCGGGGTGCATTTCAAACAAACACTACAAAAACAATTTCATAATAACACAGCAAAACAACAACTTTGTAACAGCATGGCTGGAAACATGCTGAGCAAGAGAACAGCTGTAAACCATTTGGCTTCTTTTAGGCTGGAATCCAAAACCCACTGACTAGGAAGTAAGCTCCACTGAGCCTAGTGGGACCTACTTCTGAGTAAGCATGCATAGGATATACAAATAGCATTCTTTTTGATGCCAGTGAATTGTGGGTTGAGGTGTGGTACTCTGAAACTAAGGTGGAAGGCGGTTTGATCCATGAGGTTGGTTTTTACCCCATATCATAGCAGACTGCAGGAGGACCTTTTCAGAGGTTCACTAGCAATTCAAATAAGGGCAGACATTCTCATACTGAAACGTAAACAAGGGGTACTAAGTTATCCCTTAATTAGGAAAACACCTCCGTTCTTCTGCAGTGCTCCTCTCTGGCTTCTGAAGCTGTTTCATGTTTCGCTTTAGATACTGCCTGGACAACAGGAGAGCTTTGGAGAGAGACGTGGCATTTGCTGAACTTCAGACTCGCCTTATCCGTTACGAAACGCAGACCACCTGCACCAAGGAGTCCTGTCCTGTGCCCTGTGCCTTGAGCCCTCTGCCGTCTCCTGCGGTTTTGTCAGAGCCCGGGAGTGTCCCCGATGGGGAATCTTTGCAGAGGGAGCTGCAAACAGAGGCATCCAAACGCAGATCAAGGGACCTGGACGGCTTTCATCCCAACAAGAGGTAATATGCAGCGGTGTAGCTAGCTGCTCAGGCATTCGGGCTCGGGTGTGCTGCAGGCACCGCCCCGCCCCCCAAGTGGTAAGTGGCCGCCCAGTGCGCCCCCAACCCCAGCTATGCTAGTGGTGATATGCTACACTTAAAAAAAAAAAAGTGAGATACAGTGGTGCCTCGCAAGACGAAAAGAATCTGTTCCGCGAGTCTCTTCGTCTTGCAGTTTTTTTCGTCTTGCGAAGCAAGCCCATTAGCGGATTAGTGCTATTAGCGGTTTAGCGGCTATTAGCGGCTATTAAAGGCTTAAGGGATTAGCAGATTAGCTGCTAAAAGGCTATTAGCGGCTATTAAAGGCTTAAGGGATTAGCGGATTAGCTGCTAAAAGGCTATTAGCGGCTTAGATCAGCTGATAAGCGGCTTAGATCAGCTGTTTAGCGGCTTAGCTAACAGCTGTTAAGCGGCTTAGTGCCTTAGAAAAAGGGGGTGAGGAGCGAAAAAAACAACCCAGGAATCGCAAGACAGTTTCGTCTTGCGAAGCAAGCCCATAGCAAATTCGTTTTACGAAGCACCTCCAAAACGGAAAACCCTTTCGTCTAGCGGGTTTTCCGTCTTGCGAGGCACCACTGTATTTTGAGTATGTGTAAATTCAGCTCTCTTTTCATTCCGAAGAGATTTCTGTGGCATAATGTTCAGATAATCTTAATCCTCTTTTGCTAATTCCTCCCTTCCTGCCTTATTTTTCCTGTGCTGTAACCTTTGAATATGTTGAAACAGGACCTGAAGGTATTTTTGCTTAAGCTCCATAGGGCTGCGTGATGCAAGATGCCGAGTGAGGGTCACGCCCCACCAAACTGGTTCTGTTTAGATAACTCACTGCCAGATTGGATGAAAGATCAGATGCAGAAATGTGTTATGTTTTCTCTCCTGCTTCAGATGGATAATTTTTAATTGCCGGCGTCTGACACGATCTGAGGTGTTTTAATGACAAATCGATCCGCGTACAGAACAGAATAATCTTAACATCTGTTTTGTTCCCTCTTCTTTCTAGGTTGCGGAAATCTGAAAGCACAGATTCTCTCTTGTCCCAGGCAAGCGCAAGCAGCGGGAGTCGCCATTCAGGAGGTGTCACAAGGCAATGCCAGGAGATTTCAGTCTCTCTGCCTTCAGTAGCTGTGAAACAGTCTCACAGTCGGATGCATAAAGTCGCCCTAAAGAGCAGCTCAGCAAGCCAGAGGTGTGGGGGAAAGCCAGAAACATCGAAGCCCACAAGGGAATCGAGATCTCAGAAGCATACACGGGTAAATAACTTTTCCGGATAGCTAAAAATGAAGTTCTGTCTTTGCTTTTGCTGTCCCTAGATTGAATAAGGCAGGGCGAAGAGTTGAGCCATAAATTCAACAAATTACTTGCCATCCTCTTTGGCCAGACTTTTGAGTCTCTTCTTCAAATTCCCATGCTGCTCCTGTTGCCAAGAAACTCAGTTCCGCTTGTATTCTGCACATGCCCCAAGGATACGTGTAGTTTAGTTTTGTTCTGAGCGGTGGGCAATAGCACCGCATTATAAATAGTTCATATTACAGAGTTAGTGCACAGTTTCTTAAGCTCTGGGAAATGCTTGTTTATGCACTTAGGCAGCAGAAGACAATATCCATTTTATCCCTAGATGGAGAATAGTTTCAGTACAGGGAACTGTCAGCTTAAGTAATTAGTCAAAGGGAGGGAAGAGACATTAAAGGAGGATAAAACAACAACAACTAAATAAAAATCCAAACAAGGATGTTGTGTGTGTATGTGATAGGTTTTTTATTTTTTTAATGCCTAGCAGCTAGTGTTTCATCTTCAAAGGACAATATGAATATTTTATTCATATTCCTGTGAGGTAGGTAAACAAGCGATCTGTTTGCTTGTTCAAATAAAAAAAGAATCGGAACAAGTTTTGTTACTTGCTCTAGCATGAGGGGGTCACGTCATAATTACATCTTTCACTGGGACGTCTATCATGTTTTAGTCTGGCACCTAAGCCTGCAAAGATACGATTGCAGCAAAATGTGTGTAGGTGTCCACATGCAACGTACAGTTTACACTCATCAGGCAGCTTTGATCTTTGCAGCTTCCTTTTGAGCGGATCGTAAGCCTAAATTTCGCTTAGATGTGTTACCTGTGAAAATGCTGCAGGCACTGACTATATAGCAGGGCTGAGCTGAGAAATGCTGGTGCCCAGGCCCCTTTGTTAGTAGCACGGTTTTGCCACGATAAAAAATGTGGATTTGAAAGTGTGGTGTTGGGCATCAGACGTGCAATACACTGTCCATGCTTCTCTTCAAGATGCTGAAGGAGGTGGTGGCGAAAACCCTCAAGGAGCACGGCATTGTTGAAGATCACAAATGCTTTGCGGCGTGCAGCCAGCGTCTGTTTGAGATATCCAAGTATTATCTAAAGGTACTTTTCTCCAGCTTCCACATGCACAGAACAGTGTGTGATTGTGTTATGGTTTGATATGTTGACAAGGAAGGGTGGCCTGTGAGATATACCATACTTTTCCATGTATAAGACTCCCCCATTTGGGGACTCAAATTTTTAAAATGGGGGGAGATGGCACAGAGTTGTTGAGCTTTTTTTTTGGGGGGGGGGGTGGATGCCGAAGATTGCTCACCCGCATGCATCCAAAAATCTGCCTCTCATCTGTCCCCTCGCCGGCAGAATCTGCCAATCACCCGACCAATTGCCAAAGCGTTGACACCAGCCATTGACGCAACAACCAATAACACACCCAATAACGGCTGACAGCCACAGCAGCAACCAATCAAGCGTCCATCCTATGCACTATCCATGTATAAGACGACCCCCACTTTTTAGCATTATATTTAAAGAGAAGAACCTAGTCTTATACACGGAAAAGTATGGTATTCTGCAAAGTGCTCTCAAACTGGCCTTCTTTTTACTGACTTAGAATCACAGAATTGTAGAGTTGAAAGGAACCATAGCTGTCAACCGTCCCTTATTTGGCGGGAAAGTCCCATATACCAGCGCCGTGTCCCGCTGCTGTCCCTTATTGATGATGTCCCTTAAATTTCCCGGGTTTCAAAGGAAGCAGCTCCTCTCCCTTCCTCTCCCGGCCATGGACGAGGGAGGCTCCAACTGTGTTGCTTGGCTGTGTTGCTCACCCAATAAGGAATCTAAGAACGACTGGGGGGTAGAGCTTGCATGCCTTGGGCCGATCAAATCGGCCGCGTTGCCTGGGAACTCGCCTTTGCTCAGCACTTCCTAGCGGAGAGGTGACAGTGGTTTTTGTTGCTGCATCCCCTTTGCCGGGTTGCTGTGCTGTGGGAACCACCGCTTGAGGCTTCATTTGGCTGCTGGCTGGACTTTCTGCCTTTGGCTCGGAGGGGCTCAGAAGCTGAACATACCTGTGCATACCTGTGCCCTGAAAATCCCTTATTTTGGTTGCTGATTCCTTATTTTCGAGGCTGCTGGTCCCTTATTTTCAAATCTGTAAGTTGACAGCTATGGAAGGGACCCCGAGATTAAGAATATTATGCACTTCTGATAGGGATGAGCCAAGGTGCCTTGCCTTTCTCATTCTATTAAAGTGGCGGTTTCTGGGCACTTGCTGCAATCAAATTCACATTGGTTGAATACTATCCTTTGTGCCATTTTCCTTCACCTGTGCTCTTAATAGTCCTCAGCCCCGCTCTGCCCCATTAGCCCATGCTACCGTTTCATTGGATAGGTGACCCACGTGATTTTGATTAAGCATCGCAACACCGCACCTGGCACAACGATTTCAGGAATGCTCCCACACAAAATCTGGGGGTTGAAATAGCAAATTGGGTTCAATAGCAATGTGGACAAATGAAAGGAGTGCAAAGATAAGACGTAAAAATGTGCTAAGAGGACTCAGTAGCCAGGGGATTAAAAAGAAAAAAAAACACTGAGCATTGGGGTTTTTTAATTTTAATTTTACTAGTTTGTTTGGCTGTGGAATATCAAAATTTGGAGATGTTCAGTACAGCTTTTACTACCATTTGTTGCCATTTCCAGTGGGATAGCTGTGTTAGTTTCTTTGCGATAAAAAACATCAAACAGGCTTGTATCACCTTAAAAAGTAACTCATTTATTATGGCATAAGCTTTTATGAACTACAGGCCAGCTGTCATCCATTAAAGTTTATGCATTTTGGTGTTACTGTAGTGCTTTGTTTTCCAGAATATTAATACATCTATTCCTTCTTGCTAACCTTAAATGTAACACTGCGATCCATTAAGTTTTCCGCTTGTGATGCAGTATGGTTCTTATTTAGGATCTGAAAACATCTAGGGGACTATTTGATGAAATGAAGAAAGCTGCAACCAGCAATGTTAAACAGGTGAGACTCTCTTACGTGTCCAGATTATGTTTTCTGTACTGGAGAATATTACAAATAGTACTGAGGCTTGGCTTGGGTTATCAAAGTGGTTCCCAGGGTTATATAGATTGAATTGCCTCAAGTAGTGGCTTCATTGGGCTGCTGGATGAGCCTGTAAGATGACCAAATTCTCCCCTTAGTATTAATTTGTGGAATGTGACCTGTAAAATGGTTTGTTTGCCCAGCAGAATATCTGCCTTTGTTTCACGAATTCAGAGTTTGGTAATAGTTGTTGGCTATCATGTTTTTTTTTGAAGATTCTTGAATTATAAAGAACCGCCCCAGTATTAATTAGATTCAACATTTCTGTATTGCACCTCTTAAGCTTTGTTTTATGTTCATTTTTAATTCTAAGTGCATTTCTTGGGATGTGTTTACAGGTCATTGAATGGGTTTTAGACAAGAGCAAGGAGAAATGACATGTGCTAAAACCATTGCTATTCCAGGATGGCAATTTTTGAGCAAGCACAGCACATTAAGTGGACAGCGTGGGAGTGCCTTGTTACACTGTGGAAGTCCCTTAAACCAGTGTTTCCTGCAGTGTAATACCCTCAAAGATCTCTGACATTTAAAAAATGGCTTTGAATTGAGGCTTATGTGTATATAGCTGTGCATGTGTGTGTGTGTGTGTGTGTGTGTATACACACACACACACACACACACACACACACACTTATTATTTCAAACTGTATAAATAACACAATCAAATCTTCTATGCTTTTTTTTTATATGCGGCTTGTACAGCTTTTTTATTTAGAAAATAAAAACCAGGTTTCTAAGTGGTTGACAGTGTTATCTTCTTTTCCTGTTTGCCTGATTTACTAGACGCATAACTCTGTCAGTAGCTTCCTTGTGGTTAACCAACCAGCCATAAAAGTTTTACAAGATAGACAAAATCCTCTTGCGCTTGATAACAAATTAAGTGTCAAGAACAGTGGTTTTTGTTGAAAAACCCTGAACCAAAAGCCCACCAGGAGGAATATTCTTCCTCTAGACCTGACTGCTGACCCCCATAGATGAACCAAGATGAACCAGAATGCCTCAGTCAAAGCAAAGATGTCCACAATAAGTTTCAACCAGTTTCAGAAGATTCAAGGGAGATAATTGTAAAAGGAGACTTAGCTAGAATAATTGCTTCTATCAAGCCAAAACTCAGTTGTAGAAATTCCATTGGGGTTAATCAAGCTAGCGTCACTGAATGTAACTATAATGCTTTCTCAAAGCATTCTGTTCTTGCCATATAAATTATAACCCCACAAAAGCTCCAGTAAATGAATTTTTTATTAAATATAGTATTTTTTCCTCTAAAATATAAATATTTTAAACTAAATTCTTACAAATCTTGAGTAGCGCCGTATAATTCGTTCTATCAACTCCAACCAAATATGAGTCGATCCAAAATCTGTATTTGTCTATAAATATATAACATTTTTTTCTCTTTGTAAATTATTCGCTTATTCTTTATATTGTAATCTGAGCACCGTAAATTACATGACATACTGTGTTATTTATTAATTGATAACTAGTAGATAAATTCTGATTATTTACAATGCAGGTATATCTATAACATTCCAGTGATTTTTTTAAAAAAGTGTTTAGGGACAGTATAATTTACACATGCATTTACTTTCCCTACAATACACAGTAATTCTGGGTTATTTTCTGTCATTCAAATCCACAAACGCTCTCCCTTTGCAATTTCATTTGTATTGAACGAAGAACTTGTATTTTGCGTGACGTTGATTGATGGATTGATTGAGTGCATGGATTGATGGCTCTCCATCTGTATATTTGCATGTTCCTTTAGTTTTCACAAAAGGAAAAAAATTCAGCCCAGCCTCACATATCCCTCTATCATCCTTCAACTGACATGGAAACCCTTATTCCACTTACAGGGATCTCTTACCTGCAAAGGTGTTCCTATGCTTTAATTGCAGGAACGAGACCTACCCCTAGATGCATTCCACTCCTAAGTCCATTCAAGTGAAACATGGAAGCCCATAGAGTCTTCTGTGCGCACTGGAGTGGGACATGGGGCTCTAGATCAGGGAAATACTACATTGACAGAAAGGGGTTGTGTGTTAGATCTCTTTTTGGAAGACCGCTATTATCATATCCCTCCCATCTCAAGGGCTTCAGTACTTTCCATCCTCTGCCTGCACCATGCCTGCATTTACCATCATTAAGAATTACACCAGTACCAGGCATAGCTGTTATTAATACCAAGCAAATACTCTATAACCAGGGTTTTATTATTAGCTTCAAACCCTGGTTAGGAAACTCTGGCTTAAGGCTCAGTTCTGGATGAAGTTAAGTGCATGATGTGCTTAGCAACATTTGCTCCGTTAGCCATGGTTAAGATCTGCACCGTAATACGGATCCCGCTTGGTATCTTCTGTATATAAAACAATGTATTTTCCCCCATGTACAAAAATAACTCTAAAAAGAGATTTAGTTGCCGTGTCCCACTTCCAGGGAACACAATTAAAATGAAACACAACTGAGCTCCCTTTTGTCTGTCAGAGGGAATCAACATCGAAAAAATGAGCAGTGTTCCAGGAAGCATGAATAATAGGGATAATTGTTATACTGAAAGCCACCAGCTCAGGGTCTCCCGATCACATTTTCTGCCTCTTTGTGTGTGTGTGTGTACAAGATAGGGTTTTAGTGTTGATGCATTTGGAAGACTGCATTCAAGCAGGATTCTTTGTGGGTCGTATCCAACCAAGTCATACTCAGAGGAGACCCATTGACATCGATGGACAAGTTAGTCATGACTGAATTAAGTCCACCCGCTTCCCTGGGTCTGCTCCAGCCCAATAAAACAGCACTTTGCCATGGCGATTGGTTGCTCCCGAGTGCTGCTGGTGTTCTTACACCACAGCTGTTCGGATCTATACTTGGGTCAAGAAGCCAGCAAATGGGAGTGAAATGGCAACAATATAGGGTTGCCAAAGTTTGTTGCTGGGAAGGAAGGAATTAAAGAACCTTTCCCTTGTTCCTTGGCTCATGGGAAGCCTGTCAGCAAAAGCATCACCACTGAAGGAGTTTTAGCCGAAGCTCAATTCAAAATGAGCCTCCCCATCTTAGAATTCTCCCAGAAGGATCTTCGCTGCCTTCAATGTCTTTAGAGTAAAACGATTTGAAATGCATCACATAATTTCATATAGACTGTTTCTCTCACCACAAGTTAACTACTGTTAACTGAGCAACTCCATTTTACGAAAGTTATCTTGGATTTATTAACTAAACGGGCACAGCGGCTTCTACAGCCGAATGTTACATGTGACCATTGTAACCCTTAAGCTACAGTACCTAAGGATAATTCTGAGGTTTCCCCCTGTTCTGGTCTGGCTTGGCAACGCTGCCTCAGTCTGACCTCTCCACCTGGGAATAGTGCCCTTCTGTGCAATGTCCACAGAGAACTAGATTTCCAAACCATTTCCACCTTTGTCTGGACAAGCAAACTACTCTGGTTGGTGCATTAATGGCAGGAAAATGGAGTTTTCTGAAAACAGAAAGATGGCTCAGCAGAGACAAAGTCCACGGGTGCACAAGATCTTGACAACTTTTCACCAGATCTTCTGTCTATCTGCCTAGCCCTTATTTTCACTCATCAGCGGTTTCCAAACTGCATACTCTCAGAACCCCTGCCCACATCTGTGTTCAACCGATTCTCCTTACCCACAATGGACTGCAGATTTCTGGGATGTTTTGGGACACACTTTTATCAGTCCACAAAGACTGCCAGCCCCATCTGTGGGGAGTAGTTGTCATGCTACACAAACAGAGAGGGGCACCCTAAAGCTGACCGTTGCTCCATTGCGCCTGGGCGACACTAGGGAAAATGGTGGACTTCAGGGGAGTTGTTCTCGCATTGCTGATTTTCTAACTCGGGCATCCCAGTTTCTCAGAGCCCAGTTTGAAAACCACTGCTCTCTTAGCACTGCTACGGACAAAGTTATGTATACTGGAAATGCCACGCTGTAATATTAAGCTATTTACTCCTTCAATTATTTATTTATTTCCTCTATTTACAAACAATCAGTTTTGTTTCCCCTGCAGTGTGTTAGTCGAAGCAAATGTCCTGCTCTCGAGCATCTCGGCAACTCTTCCTCCTTTCTGTGCTCTGTTTTCGTAGCTGGTCCAGACGTGGGCATTGCTCCTGTGCAGAATATTATATATATATATCCCTAGCAGCTTCTGCTGTTGCCAAGATGTCTCTTGCCATTTAGATTGTGCAGGCAACTCCTCCGTTCTTCCTTCAGACTGTGCTTATGCTACCAACCCAAGTCTTGTAATCTTGGCCGAAAGGAATGAATGAATGATGAACACAATTGGCTTTGGACAAGAGTGAAGGTCCAGTTGCTGAAATCAGAAAAGAGAAGAAGTATGACTCAATAAAGGATGTATACAGAAGGAAATCTGGGTTGCAGCCGAAGGTGCCTTGCTAACAAAACGAATGGTTCCGTAACTAGAAATGGGATCTTTCGATGCAACCCACAATTTTATTTTTGATCGTATGAAGAAAAAGAAAGTTATCAGTATCCTTACAGTAAGCTCAAAACTAGAATGAAAGCATCACTTTGAAAGTGACGTGGTTGTAGATTATGCAGCAGACTAAATCAGACAGGTGGTCCATAGTGCTTTAAAAAAGCAATTCTGCCAAGCAGCGGCTGGAGATGTCAAATGCAGCTGTTCTCTCTCCTGACTATGCAGCTGATCCTTGTTTTTGCTGATCTTTCAGTAGTTGGAGCAAGGTGGTGGGGGAGAAGCTAACCTTAGGCGCACCTCCAATAGCTGGTTTCAAAGTAAGGCAGTAGGACATTGACTCTTCCCCTTTGTGGGAGCATTTGCCCATTAACTACGGGATAAAGAGGAGATGAATTGTCCTAAGCTGAAAATGAGTGTGTGCTTAGAAATGGGATTCCCTTAGCTGAGCTATCCCCATTCACTTTCCAGGAAATGATAATGGGAACTTTACTGTCAAGGGCCATCGTTTCTGCTTCTAGGTTGTTCACTAGGTTGTTCACTAGGACTAGCCGCCTGAGAAACAGTTTCTATCCAAATGTGCAATGGGAATGCACATTAAACCTGTGATTTAAATAACTTTGCTATACGGTAGGCCTATAAATACTTCAATCAAGTGAAAGCTGCGCGTATTTGCTTTTGTATATTTTACACGAATGGCAGATATTCTTGCTGCAAAATTTGTGTTGCCCAGGATCAGAAACTTCATCTTTAAAAAACCTGTAGCGTACACATAGCCTTGCATATCTACCTTCAGGCCTGCAAGGAGCTGTCTCCTGATTACTAGGAATCTAGTAACATGACACCTGCTTTTTCAAATACTTTCCAAATTCTTAAGCACCTAATTCGCAGCACAGCGCTGCACAATCACTGTCACCCGGTACCAAAACGTTTATCGAAAGTTCAGATGCTGCAAACGACAACGAACTATATTCACGGCAACGCGGGGAAAATACAAAAATAAAAATCTTACAATTTCTCCTTCCTTTCCTCCAAAGTCTAAGTAAAGCATCCGAATCCCATCGTCCGAGGACATTTTTAGCTTCTCGTAGGGAAACTGTAGAATGGTTTTGGGGAAGGCACCATCTTGAGGTTCAGCTGCGAGGGAGAATCCATGTTCGTAATGAATGGTCAGACGGCATTCCTGGCTTTTGTAGGTGCAAGCTGAAGGGGAAAAGACACAGGAATTGGTAATAGTTAATGGGTGGGGAGTCACAAGCCTATTTGAAGGCTTTTGAATATTTTGGTTCTAGCTTGCAGACAAGCTTGGGGATAGGGAACTAATTGGCTCCATAACAACTGAAAACAGGCTCCGATGACTGCAAGCAGGAAAACAGCGTAGCACTAATATTTCAGCATACGTGGCTGAGCACCAGCAGGAGCTGAGAAGATACCTGGAAGGCAAGAAGTAATACCAACTGCAGCTGTATATAATAGTAATAATTAAAAGCATGGGGGGTTAATAGGCTCTCTGAACCTGCAAATTGGTCCTAGCCAGGCACGATTTCTGTGACAGGCGCCTTGGCTCACAATAGCTGGGACACAAACCAGGAACCACCTGGTCAGTGAACTACACGGTCAGGGGGAAAACAACGCTGTCCAAGGTTGTAAAGACTGCAGAGAGAATAATTGGGTGCACTCTTCCCACCTTGGAGCAAATCTATGCTTCCAGGTGTCAAAGGAAAGCTGCAGAGATAGCGCAGGATAGTGCGCACCCCAGAAATGATCTCTTTCAGCTTCTGCCTTCTGGAAGAAGGTACAGGGTTATAAAGACTAGGACTAGCCGCCTGAGAAACAGTTTCTATCCAAATGCGATTTTGGTTTTAAACACAGCGTAAGGTAGTCTCTTAGGGGACACGGGCGGCCTGGAGGGTTAAACCACAGAGCCTAGGACTTGCCAATCAGAAGGTTGGTTTGAATCCCCGTGACGGGGTGAGCTCCCGTTGCTTGGTCCCTCCTCCTGCCAACCTAGCAGTTCAAAAGCACCTCAAAGTGCAAGTAGATAAATAGGTACCGCTCCGGCGGGAAGGTAAACGGCGTTTCCGTGTGCTCCTCTGGTTTGCCAGAAGCGGCTTAGTCATGCTGGCCACATGACCTGGAAGCTGTATCCCGGCTCCCTTGGCCAATAAAGCGAGATGAGCACCGCAACCCCAGAGTCGGCCATGACTGGACCTAACGGTCAGGGCTCCCTTTACCTTTAAGGTAGTCTCTATGTGAGTATATTGTATTCAATTATGGGATATCAGAGTTTTTAGGGGGCCAACCAGGCTGGGATAGTTGGGATAGCAGGCTTGTTGGTTTTTGAATGTCTGATGTAGATATTTTCAATTTCGTTGTATGGGACAATGACAATAAAGATTATCGTATCGTATTGTAGTCTTCCTTATGGCAGCTGGTGGCCTGGGAGTCCACCCCATAAGCCCAGCCTCTGTGGCTTGAACTCCTGAACTCGAGGGTTCTCCTCGATTATATAATTCAGCTCTGCGTGAACAGAGCAAAAGGCTCTCAAAACACACTTCTCCCTAGTGCAAATAGCAGCATACAGTGGTACCTCGGGTTAAGAACTTAATTCGTTCTGGAGGTCCGTTCTTACCCTGAAACTGTTATTAACCTGAGGTACCACTTTAGCTAATGAGGTCTCCCGCTGCCACCGCCACGCAATTTCTGTTCTCATCCTGAAGCAAAGTTCTTAACCCGAGGTACTATTTCTGGGTTAGCGGAGTCTGTAACCTGAAGCGTATGTAACCTGAGGTACCACTGTATACACTTCCAGAATTAATGCTAAATACATTATTTCTCGTAAATGAGCCACCATAGCTCATTCTCATCCTGAAGCAAAGTTCTTAACCCGAGGTACTATTTCTGGGTTAGCGGAATCTGTAACCTGAAGTGTCTGTAACCCGAGGCACTGTACATTGTGAGAGAACCCTTCGTTTTGCTCACTCCTGGATATAGCAGACAAAGGGACCTTCAGCACCCCTTGGCCATTTTGGACAGCAAACAGACCAGAGGTAAGCAACCAGAGGTAAGACCCCCACCTAGGGGTCATGGCTGCTGGGGAGCCGTAGGTTCCCTACCCCTATTTCAAAGGTTAGTTGCCGACTGTGGCCCTATAGCTTTGGCTCACCGGTAGTGATTTCCATTGAGAGTTCCGCAGCGTTGTGGCAACCCTGAACTATGCTCCGCGTCCACAGTGAGAGGTCTCTGCCGGTCTCCGTCCTGAAGAGATGGCTTTCGATTCCTTGCCGTGTACCTGTACGGGTAGCAAAGGACAAATCCATCCCGGCCTGGGGGGAGCCTTTCCCGGGTCCTGAATGTACCAACCTAAAGGAGAATGAACGGAACAAGAAGCTGGCATTAGAGGGAGGGTTCCAGAATGGTAGATTCCCTGCTTTGTATGCAGAAGGTCCTAGTTGCAATATCTGCTATTTAATTCAATTTCACTTAAACTAGAGGTTGCATGAAGCAGACGAGATCGGATCAAAGTATATTATTCAAGGTTTCCTTGCAAAAGCCGTGACACTTATCTAAAGGTGGCGAAACGATTAGATGAGAAGCAAGCATTTCCTGGAGCGCCATTGAACTTGGAAGTTGATAGTGACATCACCTTGCCCACAAAGGTCCATATAGTTAAAGCCATGGTTTTTCCAGTAGTGATGTATGGAAGAGAGAGCTGGACCAAAAAGAAGGCTGATCGCCAAAGAATTGATGCTTTTGAATTATGGTGCTGGAGGAGACTCTTGAGAGTCCCATGGACTGCAAGAAGATCAAACCTATCCATTCTGAAGGAAATCAGCCCTGAGTGCTCACTGGAAGGACAGATCCTGAAGCTGAGGCTCCAATACTTTGGCCACCTCATGAGAAGAGAAGACTCCCTGGAAAAGACCCTGATGTTGGGAAAGATGGAGGGCACAAGGAGAAGGGGACGACAGAGGATGAGATGGTTGGACAGTGTTCTCGAAGCTACCAGCATGAGTTTGACCAAACTGTGGGAGGCAGTGGAAGACAGGAGTGCCTGGTGTGCTCTGGTCCATGGGGTCACGAAGAGTCGGACACGACTAAACAACAACAAGTGACAGGACTGTTAGGAAAGGTGCTGGTCTGAACTTCTGAGGCGTGATTTAATCTTGTTTAACTTTGTCAACATGGAATGAGTACATCGACTTTCTTCCTGAATAATATGCTAACTAATCCAAAGAGTTTGCTAATTGTTCTGCAATCTGACTGACTGCGTCATCACAAACTCACGTAGGTAATTTTAATAAGTAAACTTAAAAGCGTGACTCCAGACCACAGGGCTCTCAGGCACTGTTTCCACCATAGCACCCTTTGAACAGACAAGTTTCATCTCTACCAACTGAGGTCTCTAACTAATTGCCTCCATTTAGTAAGGAAGCCTCCCACCCGGGGCTGCAAGTCACAAAGTCTGAGGATTTCTACAGGGTAAGAGACACAGCCATACACACCTTTGAGGACAGAAGATGGCCCAGAATGTTCTGTTGCTCAACTGCGGTTCTGTGGTAGGCAAGTCAATACGAGAAGGGTTCCCTCAAATGCCATAGCCCTTCTGTTACAGAGGATATGTGTGCGGGCCAGGTCACAACAAAAATCCAAAGGGAGGCCTACCATGAAAGTGTGATTTCTTTCCTTTTCTTACACCTCTTAACAGCATTTGCAGCTGTCTATACTCAAAGGGAAACTGGGAGCAGCAAACCTTTGCCACATCTTGGTTCAAATTTGATAGGCTCATGGCGGAAACTGCTCTGAGGAACCAGCTCGGCCTCTCAGCCAGCTGGCTGACCATCCTCAATGCATGCCTCATACCTCCTGTTCCTTTTCTTGAAACCTTGCAAGGAAAGGGAGCCCGCAACCTCTCCCGTCAAGCCGCGGGGTCAGAATTCATTTGCAAATCTGACACTATTGGGCTTCAACTCTGCAGAAACAGAGAGAGGCCAGCTCATTACAGAAAGTAATTGCAATAATTGTCCCTTGAGCTCTTTGAGCAGAAGTATGTAAGATGAGTCTGACCAAAGGCTTTTCTAAGTCTGGCATCATCCTGTTCTCCACAGATACTGTTGCTTCATCAACACTGCAGCAGAAGCAGGGCAGCAGGTACCAGCCTGATGTGTGTTCACATAAAACACTAGTTTAATGCAGTGGTTCTCAACTCATTTCTCTGAGCCACACTTTCAGAATAAAAATGTTCTCATGGCACACCAAATTGTTTATTGATAAGAAATTCACTGGAAAACTAAAAGAAACAACTCCTGGCAGTGCTTGATTTATAACACAGAATCCTAGAATCCAGCTCATTTTCAACATACTTTATCACGTGCTGATGTTAGAAGAAGAAAAAAAAAGGAAGGAAAGGATCAGCAGGAGAAAAGAGAGCCAAAGAATCATTTGGACTCATGTTTCTTTAGTGGTCCAAGTGAGCCAATTCAATTAAAAGCAGTTGATGTTGCATCCAGAAGATAAGGGGGAAAAGCCACAAGGCATTTTTGCACATGGGTTTAGTAGCATGAGAGAAACCCAAAGCACTTGTTACTCACATAGCAGTGCTTTTGGGGTTTTTTTAACCCTTCAACAAGCAGGGCCCTTTGGAAGTTGATGAACAATTGATATAGTGCAGGGAACTGTATGAGCTCAGAGCTTTCAGCTCTCGGTGAGAGAGTTCACCTGAAGATTAGCCAGATGGAGAGGCTTTGCCAGGTAAAAGGTCCATCTCAACAGTGCCCTGGGTGTGTGCATTCAAGGACCGGCACTTCCCAGCAGAGGGCACAGGAGAGCTAAAAATCCAAAACAAACGCAGCTTTTTCCAGCATGTTGAGAATCAATAGACTTGTAGAGTTGCAGGAATATGCAGCTGTCCCATATGGGGACCGAGAAGAAACAAGTATTATTATTATTATTATTATTATTATTATTATTATTATTATTATTTTATTATATTTACTTATACCCCCCTTTTCCCTGATGGGACTCAAGGAGATGTAGACCCATGGCTCATGCTTAAAGTTTGATAAGGATGGAATAAGTCCATTTCCTGCCCATGTCCTCTCTGCGTGTGTCTTCTCCCCCCCCCCCTTACATTTCTGCATTAACCTGAGCACATTTTAAACCCACAACCAAATCTGCATCGGAATATTGTCACTCAAGACACTGCATTCCTGAAAGTGTTCTCTCTCGCAAAACACATTTGAAATGCATTTTGGTGCCTTTTTTGTTTTTAAGCTGAGAATGCTGTCAAAACAACCAGAGTGTTAGGAATCACTGATCTGCTTGTTTTATATAGCAGCCAGTCCACGGACCACCAACTGGGAACCGCTAATGGATCTAAGGGATAACCAAGTTTCAATTCATACACTAGTCTGGGATCAGATCAGCCCACGCTGGAATTGGCAAGGAGTCTTCAGGTCCTCAAGTACTGCAACTTGCAGAGCATTCACATCGTGATGGTGAAATTCGCTTGCTTTCTTTTTCAAGCTTACCTGTAGCCTGGCTCTTCCAGCTAGATTTGAGGTACAGACTGGTGTTAAGAAATGCAAATAGCATCAGGGTAGGGGAAAGGCAAGGGACGCGGGTGGCGCTGTGGGTTAAACTACAGAGCCTAGGACTTGCCGATCTGAAGGTCGGTGGTTCGAATCCCCGCAACGGGGTGAGCTCCCTTTGCTTTGTCCCTGCTCCTGCCAACCTAGCAGTTCGAAAGCACGTCAAAGTGCAAGTAGATAAATAGGTACCACTCCAGCGGGAAGGTAAACGGCGTTTCCGTGCGTTGCTCTGGTTCGCCAGAAGCGGCTTAGTCATGCTGGCCACATGACCCGGAAGCTGTATGCTGGCTCCCTCGCCCAATAAAGCGAGATGAGCGCCGCAACCCCAGAGTTGGTAACAATTGGACCTAATGGTCAGGGGTCCCTTTACCTTTAGGGAAAAGGCTGATCATTACTGGGATGGTAACAGCCAGGGAGGAAGAACTTCTCCCCAAAGAAAAATCCCAAATCTGAAACTGGAATTTGCTCTGGGGCCAGAGCTAAATGGCAGACCACCATTGGTTCAATATCCAGGTAGGGCTGCCGAAAACCCTGGAGAGCTCCTGCGAGTCAGCACAGACACTACTGATCTGGATGGACCACTGGTCTGACTCATAGAATCACAGAACTGTAGAAATGGAAGGGGTACCATGGGTCATCTAGTCCAACCCCCGCAAGGCAGGAATCGCAATGAAAGCATCCATGGCGGATGGCCACCCAACCTCTGCTAACACACCTCCCGCAAGGCAGCTTGCTGTGCTCCTAAGCCCTTCAATTTGTGTGTGTTGGTGCACCGTTGCTCTGACACAAACAGCTGCACGCTTGTGGCAATTTAGTTGTCATTCCCTGAGTGGCTGTCCTAAGATAACCCTCCTGTCAGTACAAAGAAGGGATTGGGTGTTCTAGAGGCCCTTACTAACTCGCTCGGGGTCACTGAGAGGCTACAGAGTCCCTCACGCCACTGCTAGCAGGAACATGCCGACTCGCCAGCCTTGTAACATGAGAACCTTCGTGTCTTGTGCTGTTTCCTCGCAGTGCAGGAATCCCGCACTATTTGGGTGGGTTAAGTCTTCTGCAAGCCGGGGCCAACACTTGCCTCCACATTTTTCTCCCTTTGCTGTCCTCGGATACGTGAGAAATGTTTCGCCTAGCGACAGATTGGCAGTTGTCACTACATGTGGCCGGCTAGAAGCTAGGCGCATACCCTATGCCACCAAGTGCTCAGGCAAAGAGTACCTTTGGTAGTACACAGTGTTTTAACTGGATTTTATTCAGAGCCTCACGGCTTCAGCCAGGAAATGGTCCATGCATTTAGTGAACTGGGCAGTGTTAGAAACTGAGATATGAAAGCTAGGAGCTAAATGGCACTTTAAACCTACGTTATGGGCGCCGCAATGGAATGTCTAGGCGCACTTTTTATGACAAGAATACAAAGCTGGAAATGAATGAACTGCAGAATGGCAGACAAAATTAATGGAATACGCAGAATTGGATAAAATGACAGGAAGGATGTGAAACCTGCGGGGCCAGAGATTTACAGAAGACTGGAAGAAATATACGAACTATTTGAAGAGCAACTGTAATCAACAAGTCACGCTAGTAGGACTACAAGAAGTTCTGTAAGGAGAAATGTATGAAATATTGCAAAGAAGAGAAAGAAGGGAGATATTAGTTATGATATTTAACTGTGATAGTGAAAGTAAGAAATGTAAATTAAGTGAAAAGATTGGAAAATTTTCAGGTGTGATTGATGGAAGTCAAACAAATTGTATAAAATATAAAAGTATGTTTAATAATTGTTGAAAATGATATGTTAAAACACACACACACATATGAAAATGAATGAACTGCAGCTAAAATCTTCATTTTTCACATGGTCTCGTCCTCATCTGAAGACTGCAAAAAAACAAAGCCACGCTTCCCCTACCCACCCCCTAATATTCTTATGAGGGTCTCTTCTCCAGCCTTCAGAGAGTGGCTGGAAGTGGATAGGCAGAAAAAGGTCCTCCTTTCGTTCCAGCAGTGGCAGTTTTAATCTGAAATCTTACGTCCAGTACCGTGCCCAGAGCTCAGAAACTGCTCACATGAATGAAGTTCCCTGTCGCAAAACATGCCTAGAACAATGGGAGTTTCAAAAGCTGAAACGGGATGGTGTTCAACTAACATGTTCCACTAGTGCAAGGGTTGCTACTTGTGCAATGCAATTCCACACACACCATGCATGCCCCAAATCTGCTCTGGAGGGTTGGGAAAACCCCCAGAACAGATTTAAGGTGCATACGGGGGCCGGAGGGGGGGGGGAGAGTTTGATTGTGCAAGTGGAAATCCTCACACTGCCGGAACTCTGCACCAAATTGGATATAACCTAACAATAATGGAAAACATTTGCGATGATCTTTATCAGTAAACCAGTACCAAGCTAGGAAAGAGCTTCTTCATGCTTTATGCCAGATGTGGTTTGGGCTCCGGCTCCCACAAACATTTGGGGTGCAACGTGGACCGAGAAGTGGGCCAAGAACCAAGAAGCCTTAGGAGGAACAGTTGAAGGAGCTGAGTATGTTTAGCCTGGAAAAGAGGAGACTAAGAGGAGATGGGATTTTGTTGTTGTTGTTTAGTCGTTTAGTCATGTCTGACTCTTCATGACCCCAATGACCAGAGCATGCCAGGCACTCTTGTCTTCCACTGCCTCCCGCAGTTTGGTCAAACTCATGCTGGTGACTTCGAGAACACTGTCAAACTATCTTGTTCTCTGTCATCCCCTTCTCCTTGTGCCCTCCATCTTTCCCAACATCAGGGGCTTTTCCAGGGAGTCTTCTCTTCTCATGAGGTGGCCAAAGTATTGGAGCCTCAGCTTCAGGATCTGTCCTTCCAGTGAGCAGTGATAGTAAGAGCCTGTTTGACAGTGGAATGGTCTCCCTCAGGAGGTTGTGGACCCTCCTTCCTTGGGGGTTTTTAAGCAGAGGTTGAATGATCATCTGCCCAGGATGCTTTAGCTGAGATCCCTGAATTGTAGGGAGTTGAACTAGATGACCCTTGCGGTCCCTTCCAACTCTACTATTCTCTGATTCTAACCAGCAACTTGAATTTTTCTGCACCTTTTAATTCATTTGCGTTTCACACGTCTAATGTGGCAAGCATCCCAGTGTAACCCCCAGCAGCCTGAAAAAAACTGAAGTGGCCTTGCACAAGTCATTATTTTTAATTTACTAGCTGGCCTGTTGATAGGAGTTGCAGCCCAAAACTTCTAGCGTACCAAGTTGAGGAAGTCTGCTTTAGAGTGTACCCATAAGCCAAAAGCCATAAGCCAGCTCTTTGTGATGTTCCCTTTGTCCCACCTTATCCATCTACTTGTTCTTGCTTCCTGACACTCTATGGTAACCAGCTGTTATCTCCTATCCCAATGGGGAAATGTCTTCCTTATTGCAGGCTTGCATCTCCGGTGGAAACAGCTGGCAGCAGAAAGAAGCAAGGATGATAAAACACCAGGAATGTTTCTGGAGAGCTTGGCAATATCCAGGGCTGATCTGCCTCTTTGGTGGCAGCAGTATTAATTCCAGAAATCGAGCAGGAATAATAAATTATAATGCTCCCAAGCAGAACTAAACGTTACAGAATCAAAGAGCAAAATTCCGGTTCCAAAAGCGAGGCACACATGGAGTACCAGCCAAAGAAAGCAAATCTTACAGGCTTATAAAATCATTTAGTGCGCAGAGAAACGGTGACTGGGGAGAATTCTGCTTCTCCTTCTTTTCCAATAGTGGAATCGTGAGCTACGAAAACCGTTTTGACACAAGGCAAAATTCTCTGCATTGACAAGGGACACACAGGGTCAGCCTCTGCAGAAGTATGCAAAGCCATGCCCTGCAATGATGTCACACAGGTGATAGGCATCGCTCCATGCAACAGGGAACGCTGCCTTTCCAGGGTACCTGGCCATGTGGAGCACTGGGCATACACACAGATCTGCATTTGAAGACATGCACAAAGGGAGGCAGAGCCCGCTGCTTGCCGCCATATATGCATTCATGGTTCACAGAAGGCCTTTGCTCCACCCCCAGATACAAATTAAACACCACCTCCCAACTCCTTGAAAGATTCCATCAAGGGTGTCTCTGAAAAATTTTACACATCACTTGGGAAGACAGGCAAACTAATGCCAGTGTACTGGAAGGAGCAAAGATCACCAGTTTTCTTCAACATCAGCTTCGTTGGACTGGTCATGTTGTGCGGATGCCTGATGATCGTCTTCCAAAGCAACTACTCTATTCCGGACTTAAAAATGGAAAGCGTAATGCTGGTGGTCAACAAAAGAAATTTAAAGACTCTCCGAAGGTTAATCTTAAAAAGTGTTGTATAAACAACGACAACTGGGAAACACTGGCCTGTGAGAACTCCAATTGGTGAACAGCCTTTACCAAAGGTGTCATGAACTTTGAAGACACTCAAACTCAGGATGAAAGGAAGAAACGTGCTAGGAGGAAGGCACGCTTGCAAACCCTCACCGTGATCAACCTATGTCCCCACTGTGAAAGAATGTGTGGGTCCAGAATTGGCCTCCACAGTCACTTACAGACTCACTGTTAAAACCGTGTTTATGGAAAGCAATCTTACTTGGCTATGAGTGATCGCCAAAGAAGAAGAAGACCAATTAAGAATACTTGAAGAGGGTTTTGCTTAACCTTAGAACAGAATTCCAAACCCTTCCTAAAAAAGGAAGTGATGTTCTACCTCTACAGAAGTACGCTTCCAGATACCAGTCACTGGGAATCACAGGTGGTTTGTTGTGCTGATGTTCTGCTTGTGGGCTTCCCAAATGCATCTGGTTGTCCAAGGTGAGAACAGGTACTGCACTAGATGGACCACTGGCCTGATGCAGAAGGCTCTTCTTATGTCCTTACATTGCTGCCTCATCAAAACTCACCTGCCTTGTAGCAAGGGTCACCAACAAAGTGCCCTTCAGACTACAACTTCCATCACCCCTGACCATCGGCCCTGGGAGTTTTTGTTGTTGGCATCTGTCTGTCTCAAGAGACAATCGAGTGAGCCTCCAGGAGTGAGGTCAAACTGCTGTGCCAGAAGTGACCTCCCCGGGATGTAAGCCTGGGCAGTGTGTATGGAGGTCAGGGGCTGCTCATGCAACCCCCCACCTCTTAGCCTTGCTAATGTAGTCCAAAACAGTGTTAAAAACTCAGATATATAAGCTTAGGATTTATGTCCTCTGTGACATCAAACATGTCAAACGAGGGTCTGACTTGCCCTATGTGATGCCAAAGCTTATCAACCACTAGCTATCTGACTTTCAGAAGACACCTGAAGGCAGCCCTGTTTAGGGAAGTTTTTAATGTCTGATGTTTTATTGAATTTCTAATATTTTGTCGGGAGACGCCCAGAGTGGCTGGGGAAACCCAGCCAGATGAGCAGGGTATAAATAAATGATGATGATGATGATGATGATGATGATGATGATGATGATAGTGAGCGGCCTGCGAACATGACAAAACATCAACAAAGGTACCTGGTGGCCAGCAGAGGGTATGAATGAAGAGGACCGAACCAAGCCTCTTTGATCCGTGGCATGCTCTCGTACATCAAGAGATCCTTCTCAGTCAGTACGACAAGCACAGCTTTCCAGTGCCTCTCGTTCTCTCCCAGCACCTGGGGAGGAAAAGAAGAAATGGAGCCTGTGAAATGATGGCAAGGAAAGAAGTCAAGATTGCAGTTGCCAGCTAGTCTGAAGTGGGGGGACAAGAAGCACATGCTGCCAGGAAGGCAATGAGTTCATTGATTGAATCACTTCTCTAGTAGTGGTCATTTAAGCCACTTCCGCCTTAAGGAGGAGGTGGGGTTGTGGGCTTCACGGCCCCTCCATGCGCACAGTGGGTGAAGGCCAGCCCCGCGTGATTGGGGGGATTCCCGGTCGTGCCACCCCCTAGGTGGCCAATCAGCTGGTTTGGGAGCGTGGCCTGCCCTATAAACGCAGGACGCGGCCAGGGATCTCCCTCTTTGCTGCCCGCCAGCTGTTCCAGCTTTTCCCACCCTATAAGGTTTTCGTTCCTTGACCTTGCTATGGACCTTGGTTGGTCGCCATTGAGGGGCCTGATAGGAATTTTTCCACTTGGCAAATTGGCACCAGCCACTTGGCTTTCGCCTACCTCGTAGCAAATCGCCACAACTTTCTGGGTACTGACAGTTAGGCATTGGTATTGTTCTGTAGATGGAAGAGGGGAGGTAGCCCCATCACCTGCCCCACATATTGAATCCTGTTAAAAGATTCAAGGGGGCATGGCCCTGTCTGAAGCCTAGGGAGGTTAAGGCCTAAGTCACGCCCCCTATCGGTGACCCTGGGGGAGTTCCTAGTTGATGTGCATCAGCAGGACTCCCCCTACTGGTGGTTAACCCTTCCCAGACTTCAAGCGGACGGGCTGGAGCGCACTAATTTGCATAAAATTGTCGTGTGCATAGCTGCAAATCCAGAACTGCTATAATTTCAATACAAGTGCATCTCAGAAAAATAGGGGAGACCTGTCGGCATATGCAGTCTGCAGCCTAGGTACAACAAGGGAAGCTACATTAGACTTGAGTCTAACCAGCACTGTCCAGCCTGACTGGCAGAAGGTCTCCAGTATTTCAGACAGTGAAGAACCCCGGCCTGATCTGCAAATGCCAGGGATCTGCTGCTTGTTCCCTACCACTGAGTTCCAGCAACCCAACAGGTTTGGTATGAGCAGCAACGAGGCCTCTGCTCTCTTCTTATGGTCCTTTACCTTCAAACCAGACTCGGACCACACAGCCCTCCAAACAGAGGTTGCCTTCAAGCAGAGGACTATTCTCTGGGAGACCTTCAAATTAGAGGACTGTCCACTGACTGCTCTAAGAGTAATACATATCCCACCTTTAAGGAAAGTATCCCCCCCACCCGGGCAAATCATTCAAAAAGTAGCTACTGCTGCCATGTTTTTCTTTCTAAACTCCAGGTTTCCTGCGGGACACACATTTTTTTCTTAAATCAAGTGACTCACGCAGTCTAGACTTTGCCAAATGGTTTAAAAGCATATTTTCAAACTGTGAAGCTAATCGATAATTAAATTAGAGTCCTGTTTTGGAAAGCCATTCTGTATTTTTCATTAATTGGAAAGGGCCACTCCAATTATAATTCCCTTTTATTAAACTAATTACACAGTATCAACAGGCTGAAAATTTCACCAGGCATTCAGCCTGTGAGATTTAAGCAAAGGGTGTGTTGGCTTTGGGGAAGTCTCATGTTTCATAAAAGCTAGTTTTCAGGATACAAAAATCCGTGTTTCACTAGATTTACAGACCAGCTATGAATAGAAACTTTAAAAAAAGAGAAATTTTGATTATTATTTTTTGTTTTGTTCTCCTGTTTGAAAGAAAATGGGTTGTTTTATTTTCAACGAATTTGCATTGATTTTTTAACGTATAGGAAAATAAAATATGTTTTCAAATAAACAATATAAAAGGAAAAGCAAAGCCTAGGTTTAAAATAAAGTTGACATTCTGGACAAGCGCCTAATAAACATCTTCATGAAGTGATCTACTCAGGTGAGCACATCAGGTAAAGAATTGAACCAGTGCTTTAAACTTTATTTCCCCTTTTCCCATTTCAGAGTATAGGGGAAGCAGAATTAAAGCTATGAGGAGGCATCTCTGCTTAAAGGCTGCCGGTAGAGACTTTCCATATTCCTGGAGTGAGTTTCTGACATTAGTAAAGGTAAAGGGACCCCTGACCATTAGGTCCAGTCGTGGCCGACTCTGGGGTTGTGGCGCTCATCTCACTTTATTGGCTGAGGGAGCCGGCGTACAGCTTCCGGGTCATGTGGCCAGCATGACTAAGCCGCTTCTGGCAAACCAGAGCAGTGCACAGAAACACCATTTACCTTCCTGCCGGAGCGGTACCTATTTATCTACTTGCACTTTGATGTGCTTTCAAACTGCTAGGTTGGCAGGAGCTGGGAACGAGCAACGGCAGCTCACCCAGTCAAAGGGATTTGAACCGCCGACCTTCTGATCGGCAAGTCCTAGGCTCTGTGGTTTAACCCACAGCACCACCCGCATCCAGGTAACTAATCCCTTTGGATACTCTGCACAGTGTGGAAGTGGCCCTGTTTTGACAGATGTTAAGATACATATTAGGCTATTTTTCTTGCTGGTTGATGAATGAGAACATCCACATTTTTATTTTTATTTTAAGTAGATAATCTTGATTCAAGTGCAGGAGGCGATTCCGAATGCAAAAATAATGAAATTTGATTGGCCGAAGCAAAATAAACTGCAATGCAGAAACGCATCGCACGACATCTACAGTGTCCTGTCTCCCTCCGAGCTGCATTTGTGAACTCACTGAAACCAAGGCAATTTCCAGCGGTGGAGCTGATTAGAGCAGACAGCCGTAAGCACAGGATGTTGGTACATCCCACGCGGCAGGAAATTGGGCCGCACTATACCTCTGACCCCAGCCACAGACGAAGGAGGCAATACTGGGAGAATTATTTCAAGAGGGAAATGAAAAGAAGCAAACGGCTACATTTCCATTGCTAATCTCTTCCTGATCCCAATGCGCACTACAATGCAGGCTTGTGTCGCTATCAGATCTGGGCGTTTGCCAAGGCATACAAAATTCCCCGCAGGGCACAATAGGAACTGCTGGAAGTACCTAACGAAAACAAGAGGTGCGAGTTGAAGGTGGGGAAGGGGAGAGATTTTGCAGCCTGGGCTGTGGGACCATTTCGGTGCTAGGAGTCTGAATGCTCAGGGAAGACAGAAGCAGATAAACGCATAATTGCAATGATTGATTGAATGAATGATAATAAGTAGTGGCCCAAATTTGTTTGTATCGCCAAGCTGAGTGCTCTTAAACCAGCTTCACTTAACTGCAGTGACACTGTCATGTAGCCAGACCAGACTGTCTACAAAGCATCGTGGCTTCATAAAAACACTATGTGATCCCTGATTGTCTAGGTTTCCCTGATTGTCTAGGTTCACTCTAGAAAAGAGAAAGAAGCCAAAGCAAACAGGGCGAGGTAGGTAATGATGAAATGGCAGCAAGTCGAGGAAACCAATGGCAGCAAGGAAGCAAAGTGAAGATTCACATTAAATTAGGCATAGGGTGGAATATGTAAGAGGGAAGTCTGCATTAGGTGAAGTCTTGGGGTTATTTCGGACTCAAAGCTGTCCATGGAGGCACAGGTTAATTCTGTGTCCAGGACGGCTCCATCTGGGACATCGCCTAAAACTCTACCTGCAGTGACAGCAGCAAGAATTTTGATGGCCCAGAAATGGAAGCAGGAAGAAATGCCGACCAAGGAAGAATGGAGAATGAAGTTGATGGAATATGCAGAGATGGACAAATTGACTGGGAAAATAAGGAACCAACGCGATCAGAGATTTTCCGAGGACTGGAATAAATTCACAGAATATATCAAAAATGTATGTGAGGAGCAACTAACGCTTGTTGGCTTTCAAGAAGCTTTGGGAAAAAGACTGATTGAAATGTTGTTTGAACGATAGGTTAAGATTAAGAGTGGTAAAGTGCAATATAAATTTAAGAAATGTGAGAGGTAGTGAGAAAATGGAGAATTGTCAAATAGGCTGAGGGAAGTCCAAAAGATGTTTATGTACAAAGCGAATGTTAAATTTGGATAAAATGTTTATTGGAAACTGAATAAAAATTAATTATATAAAAAAAATAAAACTCTACCTGCCTGTGCGCTGCCTTGCCAGAGTGGCGCATACTCTGCTTATCTCCCGCTTGGACTACTGCAATGTGCTTTACGTGGGGTTACCTTTGAAGGTGACTCGGAAACTACAACTAATCCAGAATGCGGCAGCTGGACTGGTAACTGGGAGTGGCCGCCGAGACCATATAACACTGGTCCTGAAAGACCTACATTGGCTCCCAGTTTGTTTCCGGGCACAATTCAAAGTGTTGGTGCTGACCTTTAAAGCCCTAAATGGCTTCAGGCCAGTATACCTGAAGGTGCAACTCCACCTCCGAACACTGTCCTCCAAGGGTCTTCTGCTGGTTCCCTCACTGCAAGAAGCGGAGTTACAGGGAACCAGGCAGAGGGCCTTCTTGGTAGTGGCACCCTCCCTGTGGAACGCCCTTCCTTCAGAAGTCAAGGAAATAAACAACTATCTGACTTTAAGAAGACATCTGAAGGCAGCCCTGTTTAGGGAAGTTTCTAAGGCTTGAAGTTTTATCATGTTTTTACTATTCTGCTAGGAGCCCCCCAGAGTGGCTGGGGCAACCCAGCCAGATGGGTGGGGTATAAATAATAAAATTGTTGTTGTCGTCGTCATCTAGGGCAGCAGCTCATTGCACATAAACAATTTTTTATTGTTGTATTTTTCCTCCTGAGTTTTTAGGGGAGACCTCTCAGAGCCAGGATCAATCTGCTGCTTGGCTTATTAGAGATGACAAGATCACAACCCCAAAATCGGCATCTACGTTCCTATTGGGTTTAATCAATTATCTGAGACAAACCATTGCTTGCAAACTAAACACTAGATAGTCTCGACATTATAACTCAAGTCTACGTGAGGTAGCAGCAGGAGGATTTTTTATTTATTTTTAATCTTCTCCTACCTGACAGTTATGTGGAGTTTTAAATTAGATATGCACACCACAAACGGATGGAGTGCAATACAGCATTATTTCCTCCAGATTACTGAACGATGGAAGATTGCTAAGGCTGTCAATCTTTAAACCGAAATCCTATTAGGAAATTACATGCTATCTGCAATGGAGACTCTAAAGTTTAATGCTTTTAACTCGACTCTCCAGTTCTCTGGGTGTTTTCCGAATTTTTGCTACACAGTGCTGCAGTATTCCATGATCTGAAAAGCCGTGTTCCTCTGACACGCAGATCACGTTAGGAACATAGGAAACTGCCCTTGTTCAGAGTCAGACCGTTGGACCACCTGGTTCAATGCTGTCTACAATGACTGGCTTAAGAATGCAAGCAGAGCTCAGCCTCCCATTCCCAGAATGACCAACCAAGATGCCAATGGGAAGCTCACAAGCAGAACAGAACTCTCCCACTAAGAAGCAACTGGGATTCATAAAGCGTTGCTGCCTCCAAAAGTGGACACAGAACACAGCCATCGGGGTTAGTAGCCATCAATAGCCTGTGGGGACTGATCACTGAATTGCAGAGTTGGAAAGGACCGTGAGGGTCATCTAATCCAACCCCATGCACTGCTGGAATCTTTTCCCAAACCTAGGGCTTGAACGCACAACTCTGAGATGAAGAGTCTTATGACTTATCCACTGAGCTGTCCTGTGGCAAGATCCACTGAGATGAGCAGCTTAGAATGCAGCCCATCTCTGCCTCAGCCAGCTGATTCCTGGCTCAACCAACCCCAACCCCAGTCCAACCAAAGATATGCTAACGGATCTCGGCCCAGTATACCTGAAGGAGCGCCTCCACCCCCATCGTTCAGCCTGGACACTGAGGTCCAGCTCCGAGGGCCTTCTGGCGGTTCCCTCACTGCAAGAAGTAAGGTTACAGAGAACCAGGCAGAGGGCCTTCTCGGTAGTAGCATCCGCCGTGTGGAATACCCTCCCATCAGAAGTCAAGGAAATAAACAACAATCTGACTTTTAGAAGACATCTGAAGGCAGCCCTGTATAGGGAAGTTTTTAATGTTTGATGTTTTATTGTGTTTTTAATATTCTGTTGGGAGCTGCCCACAGTGGTTGGGGAAACTCAGCCAGATGGGTGGGGTACAAATAACAAGTTTTGTTGTTGTTGTTGTTGTTGTTGTTGTTGTTATGTCCCATCCTGGCTTAGTCCAGTTTGATGAAAGCCCTAAAATGGGGCGTTCTGGGGGTGGGACTTAGGCTGGATATCTGAATCCCATTGAGTTTGGACACTTGACCTAGCAACCTGGCACACAGCTCTATTTTACCGGGATCCAGGCAGAGGGCCTTCTTGGTAGTGGCACCCACCTTGTGGAACGCTCTCCCACCAGATGTCAAAGAGAACAACAACTACCAGACTTTTAGAAGACATCTGAAGGGAAGCTTTTAATGTTTAACAAACCACTGTATTTTAATACTTTGTTGGAAGCCACCCAGGGTGGCTGGGGAGACCCAGCCAGATGGGCAGGGTACAAATCTATTATTATTATTATTAATCAGAGGATCGTAGAATTGTGGAGTTGAAAGGGTCACCAAGGGTCATCTAGTCCAACCCCCTGCAATGCAAGAATCCAGTTGACCTCCACTTAAACGCCTCCAACGAAGGAGAGGCTTGTTGGCCAGGCTGTGACAGAGCAGCAAACCTCACTGTTGAACTGGGTTTGAATCCGGTGTCTCTTTACATTGACTTCCTTTACACCAGCTTCTTGCACATAGGCTTACTCCCTCTGCCTAACCTGTCAATCCTCTTTTAAACCACTCTAAGGCAGCAGGTCTTGGGGGTTTGGGGCAGCCGTCTCTCTCAGCTCCACCTTGAGGCGCCAAGGCTGAAACTAGGAACTCTGCGTGTAACTCATCTGCCGTAATCTCCCAAGTTCTTTCTTCATTCTGCCTATAATAACGATGAGGATAATAAAACTTGTCCCTAAAGTTTTGCCTGTTGATTAATCACCCCATTAAACCGAGTGGTCCTCATTTGCACAATTGTAAGGTTAAATACATATATACATTAAAAATAAAACTGCTGGTATTGGCAGATGTTCTCCTTTTCCTTTCCTTGCTCTGAAATCTCTGAGTCAGATCTCTCTTTTTCCTTTCGGAGCCAACTCGCTGGTCACGAATCGTTTGAGGTAACAGGTGCATAACCGTTATCAGGCAGCATTTGGTTCCCATTTTGAATATGTGGGGGACTTTCTCATTCCTCTGGATATGATCCCAAACCACATCCCAGAGCTGCTGGTTATCCCTAGTAAAACATCCAGGCAGCTGTGAAAAGCGCTTTTGAACCATGTAAGGAGTAGCTCAGGCTGAATGTTCCTTTAGGCTATTGGGAAAGTCTGAGGGCAACCAAATGCAAAACAGCTGGGGGTGTGAAGAATAACTGTAGAAAGCCCCTTCCCCGGAAGATAAGCTTGCGATAAGAATGGCCAGATTTTTCTGCAAAAATCAAAGCATGTTCTTCTGGATAAAATGGGTCCAAACTCTGGTCTCAGCTGGAAGCAAATGAGGACACCAAACTGATCCACAAACCATTTAAGGCCTGTGCTTAGATCTACAGTCGTACCTTGGAAGTCGAACGGAATCCATTCCGGAAGTCCATTCGACTTCCAAAAAGTTTGAAAACCAAATTGTGGCTTCTGATTGGCTGCAGGAAGCTCTTGCGGCCAATCAGAAGCTGTGGAAGCCCTGTCGGACTTCCGAGTTCCAAAGAACGCTTGCAAACCGGAACAATCACTTCTGGGTTTTCAGGAGCCAAAGTATCTGAGTTCCAGGCCATTCGAAAACCAAGGTACGACTGTTTGTTTGTTTTAAAAAATATAAACTGCAATCTCCAAACAGTATACAACCATAGAAGAGACATGACTAAAATATACAAGCCAATTTTTTAAAAAAAGTTTGCAACCATAATTAAAAATAAAGATAAATAAATAGACCAGTTTTTCCTGTTGGGGTCAGTGAGGCTGAATTGGGCTTAGAGCCAACCATACTTTACTGAACTACAAAATCTACCAATAGCCTCTCTAGGCACATATCTGTTTATATTTAATTTCAATAAATCTTCAGCCTTGGTTCATGTTCCACCTTCCCCTGGTATGTGTTATGTCCCCCTTCTGAAAATGGCCAAGTTTGTACACCACAGTAAACCATATCTAACACCGTACCATGAATGTGGCTACCGAGCAGCTTTGACTCCTTGTTGCTCACGCTGTGAGGTAATAAACCATCATCCCTGTCTTGGTAACACATTCGAAACAGGGGTTGTGGTTTGCTTCGCCCTTCCGAAAACTGCCCAGTTTGCACACCATGATAAACCATGGTTAAAGGTTTACTGCTGGGTTGTCTAACTCCTTTAAGTTCAAAGCTCAATCCCTGGCTAAACATGACATCCAAACAAACCACAATCTCCAAGTCCTGACTTTGTCTACAGGTTGTGGTTTCTTGTGAGTCAAACCATGTTCCCCGGGCTTAGATGCAGTGCTAAACCACAAGCCATAGTTTGCATCTTCCAGGGCAAGCAGATGCAAAAACTGCTCGTGCATCGTAAAAACCATGCAAATATACATGTGCAAATATGGCTGAGATTTCTGACAGACAAGTCTACTTCTGGCCTCACTCACAATTGGGGGTGGCTGCTCTTATTCCACACAGAACATTCCGGAAGGGGGCAACATCTTCCTTCCTCCAATCTGTCTTGTGACCTCATTAGAAAACATGCTTCAATCCGGAGCTATGGTAGTGGATTAAGAGGAGGGAGCAACTCCTTGACTCTTTGCTTTGTGTGTGAAATGTTTAAGGCCGGCGCTGACAATTGACCTCCGAGGGTTTTTTCCTATCTAGTACTATTTCCTCTGCATTCCCCCGCTGCCATGTTCAAGTTCCCTAGCTTTTTTCCTTTAGCAGGGGAGGATCGCTCGGTGCGCTGCTTCAAAGGCTTATTTCACCTGCTGCTCCTTCCTTAGCTGTTCCTAAAATATACCCAGGCCATTTTTAAACACCTTTGCCTTCATCTCACCCCGTTATGCCTTCTGCTTGGAGGTTCTGTGCTATTTATTACCTCTCTCCCAACTTCTATAGGCTTCATGGGGAGAGACCACAACTCAGCGATGTCAAAGGTCCCAGATTCCAAGCCCTTGTAGTACGTCTGGTTAAATATTCAAGTTGCAGGGCAGGCTGGGAAAGAGCTCGGAATGAGACTCTGGACACCTTCGTTGGAAGTTATGCTGAGCTGAGCACAGGAAAAGCTTGCCCCGCTCACCGGCGGCTAGGCAGCCTGCCTTCCAAGTTCATCCGTCCTGTGTCCCACTTTCTGTATCCGTGCAAAAGTTGTTGTTGTTGTTTAGTCGTGTCCGACTCTTTGTGACCCCATGGACCAGAGCACACCAGGCACTCCTGTCTTCCACTGCCTCCTGCAGTTTGGTCAAACTCATGCTGGTAGCTTCAAGAACACTATCCAACCATCTCGTCCTCTATCGTCTCCTTCTCCTTGTGCCCTCCATCTTTCCCAACATCAGGGTCTTTCCCAGGGAGTCTTCTCTTCTCATGAGGTGGCCAAAGTATTGGAGTCTCAGCTTCATGATCTGTCCTTCCAGTGAGAACTCAGGGCTGATTTCCTTAAGAATGGATAGGTTTGATCTTCTTGCAGTCCATGGGACTCTCAAGAGTCTCCTCCAGCACCATAATTCAAAAGCATCAATTCTTCAGTGATCAGCCTTCTTTATGGTCCAGCTCTCACTTCCATACATCACTACTGGGAAAACCATAGCTTCAACCATACGGACCTTTGTTGGCAAGGTGATGTCTCTGCTTTTTAAGATGCTGTCTTGGTTTGTCATTGCTTTTCTCCCAAGAAGCAGGCGTCTTTTACTTTGGTGGCTGCTGTCACCATCTGCAGTGATCATGGAGCCCAAAAAAGTAAGAAAACAGGGAGCTGAGCCACAGAGAGCCTCCCATTATATTCATTCGTTGCTCCAGGCTTTTCATAGAATCATAGAATCATAGAGTTGGAACAGACCACAAGGGCCATGGAGTCCAACCCCCTGCCAAGCAGGAAACACCATCAGAGCACTCCTGACATATGGTTGTCAAGCCTCTGCTTAAAGACCTCCAAAGGAGACTCCACCACACTCATTGGCAGCAAATTCCACTGTTGAACAGCTCTTACTGTCAGGAAGTTCTTCCTTATGTTTAGGTGGAATCTTCTTTCTTGTAGTTTGGATCCATTGCTCTGTGTCCGCTTCTCTGGAGCAGCAGAAATCAACCTTTCTCCCTCCTCTATATGACATCCTTTAAATATTTGAACATGGCTATCATATCACCCCTTAACTTCCTCTTCTCCAGGCTAAACATGCCCAGCTCCCTTAGCTGTTCCTCATAAGGCATCGTTTCCAGACCTTTGACCATTTTGGTTGCCCTCCTCTGGACACGTTCCAGTTTGTCAGTGTCCTTCTTGAACTGTGGTGCCCAGAACTGGACACAGTACTCCAGGTGAGGTCTGACCAGAGCAGAATACAGTGGCACTATTACTTCCCTTGATCAAGATGCTATACTCCTATTGATGCAGCCCAGAATTGCATTGGCTTTTTTAGCTGCCGCGTCACACTGTTGGCTCATGTCACGTTTGTGGTCAACCAAGACTCCTAGATCCTTTTCACATGTACTGCTCTCAAGCCAGGTGTCACCCATCTTGTATTTGTGCCTCTCGGTTTTTTTGCCCAAGTGCAATACTTTACATTTCTCCCTATTAAAGTTCATCTTGTTTGTTTTGGCCCAGTTCTCTAATCTGTCAAGGTCGTTTTGAAGTGTGATCCTGTCCTCTGGGGTGTTAGCCACCCCTCCCAGTTTGGTGTCATCTGCAAATTTGATCAGGATGCCCTTGAGTCCATCATCCAAGTCATTGATAAAGATGTTGAATAAGACCGGGCCCAAGACAGAACCCTGTGGCACCTCACTAGTCACTCTTCTCCAGGATGAAGAGGAACTGTGGTAAGCTGTGGTCCCTGCTTTTGAGAAGGCAACATTCCTTTGGTCCTTATTGGTCAGTGTGAGCAATGGGCAGGCAAGGCGGCCTAAAATGGCATTTGGCAGGCTAGCCCTCTGCTTATTCTACCCTCCGTGTGCCCAACATTCTGCTGCCGTCCCTCATTTGCTCCTTGCTTGTGTGGTTGGCGTGCAGTGTTTGTTTTTCTTTCCTAATCCTTAAATTGAGGTAGATGGCAGAGAGGGAGAACATTGCTGTGTGCTGGGACTCCAGCCCAGGGCTTGCTGCGCTGTGGTTGGAAATCAGAAATCTTACAAACTTCAGGACAAAGCAGATCCTGCAACTTTCTAGCAAGCAAGTTTTTCAGGCCCAGACCTTTGCTCACGGTTTAGCATTAGGTTTGCATTGTGCTGCACAGGCATGCATAAAAGTCCTCCATCATAGGTCAAAGGTAAAGGGACCCGTGTACATAAGCGACTATTGGCCGAGGGAGCCGGTGTACAGCTTCCAGGTCATGTGGCCAGCATGACTAAGCTGCTTCTGGTGAACCAGAGCAGCGCACGGAAATGCCATTTACCTTCCCGCCACAGCGGTACCTATTTATCTACTTGCACTTTGATGTGCTTTCGAACTGCTAGGTTGGCAGGAGCAGGGACCGAGCAACGGGAGCTCACCCTGTCGCGGGGATCTGAACCACCGACCTTCTGATCGGCAAGTCCTAGGCTCTGTGGTTTAACCCACAGCGTCACCCGCATCCCTCCTCCATGATGTAGTCTTCTTTTAAAAAAAAAGTTAGGGGGAAAAAGTTACAAAAAAAACAAGGACATAAAATGACTTGTTTCCCCACTGTTGATTACATTGTACAAGCAGTAAACCTGCGTTCTGCGCCACTGTGCCAATGGCCCACTTCAATTAACATGCCAGCATGGTGCGTATTTCTTCCTTCTTTAAAAAGCCCTAAGGTGATCTTGCAATGTGCTCTGCATCTAAATCACCTGAGGTCTGAGGTTAATGTCCACAGCGTACAACTCATTAGCTGCGCATTACTGTCCAAGCCAACCCCCCCTCCCCCCAACTAACATGATTGATCCAACCACATGCTTAGTCCTGGGACTCGTTCTCAAATGAGAGTTTATTGCAAAAGGAAAGGTCAGCACCTTTGCAGAATGTTCTTTCCGATACATGTTGCAAGCTTTTGCTTTTCGAACTAATCACTGGGGGAAGGGTGGAATGACAACTAATACAGAGCCTCATTAAAAATTGAGAAGAGAGACAGGGAAGGGAGAAAAAGGAAGCTCTGGTGCGGCCGGTTCCTTTCTTCTTACCTCTGCTTGAGAATATTTTATGCTGCAATAAGCCTTACACCACAACAGATGCTTTGTCCACCTAACCCAATGGCTGCAGCTCTTATGGGTCTCAGGCAGGACACTTAATCCATTTAGGGGAGGGACAGTAGGTCTGTGGTAAGAGCATCTTCTCGGTGTGCAGCAGGACCCAAATTCAATCCCCAACATATTTGGGTAGGGCTGGGAGAGACTGCTGCTGAAAATTGCTACCAGTATAATAATACTAATTATTATTTATTTATTTATTTATTTATTATTCATACCCCTCCTATCTGGCTGGGTTTCCCCAGCCACTCTGGGCGGCTTCCAACCAAATATTAAAAACAATACAGCATCAGACATTAAAAACTTTCCTAAACAGGGCTGCCTTCAGTTGTCTTTTAAAAGTAAAATAGTTGTTTATCTCTTTGACATATGATGGAGGGGGGCGTTCCACAGGGCGGGCGCCACTACCAAGAAGGCCCTCTGCCTGGTTCCTTGTAACTTAGCTTCTCACAGTGAGGGAACTGCCAGAAGGCCCTTAGTGTCCAGGCAGAACGATGGGTGGCTTCCAACAAAACACTAAAATACAATAACCTATTAAACATTAAAAGCTTCCCTAAACAGGGCTGCCTTCAGATGTCTTCTAAAAGTATGGTAGTTGTTTATTTCCTTAACATCTGGTGGGAGAGTGTTCCACAGGGCAGGTGCCACTACCAAGAAGGCCCTCTGCCTGGTTCCCTGTAACTTGGCTTCTCGCAGGGAGGATGGACCTCAGTGTCCGGGCAGAACAATGGCGGTGGAGACACTCCTTCAGGTATACTGGGCCAAGGCCATTTAGGGCTTTAAAGGTCAGCACCAACACTTTGAATTGTGCTCAGAAATGTACTGGGAAACAATGAAGATCTTTCAGGACCGGTGTAAGCAACATTGAGCTGGATAGACCAGTGGTCTGACTCAGTGTAAGGAAACTTCCTATGCTCCTGCAGGTTATATGTTGTTAAGGGTTCCAAAAACCCTTATTGTCATGGATTGGCTGGGTGCAGATGAATGGTGGGAGGAACCAGCTGTGGAACCGCCAGGGGAAGAAGGCTCTGAGCCTGGGGACTGCTGGTGGGACAACGAAGAGGGAGAAGCCTGGGAGGAGGAGGCGTAGGAAGCAGAAGAGGTAGCAGGGCTTAGTGAGCAGAGAGAGTCTGTGGCAGAGGGAAGTCCAGATGAAGAAGGTGAAGCAGGAGAGAAAGGAGGTCAAGAGGCAGAGGTGGGTCAGGCTGGTGAAGAAATACAGATGTCTTCCTGAGAGCCAGTGTGGTGTAGTGGTTAAGAGCGGTAGTCTCGTAATCTGGGGAACCGGGTTCGCTTCTCCGCTCCTCCACATGCAGCTGCTGGGTGACCTTGGGCCAGTCACACTTCTTTGAAGTCTCTCAGCCCCACTCACCTCACAGAGTGTTTGTTGTGGGGGAGGAAGGGAAAGGAGAATGTTAGCCGCTTTGAGACTCCTTAAAGGGAGTGAAAGGCGGGATATCAAATCCAAACTCTTCTTCTTCTTCCTCTCCTGCTACAACTAAGCTCCTTTCCCTCCCTCGTCTGCCAGAACCAGAAGAGGCATGAAGAGGATGGAGGGAAGATTGGTGATACAGTCTCCGATTATTTGAGGGGGAAATAATTGCTTTAAGTCCCCCTCCTGGAGAGGAAGGGACTTAAAGCAAGGTCTAAGCTGCAATGCTTCAAAGCATCTTTGTAAACAAGATGATGGGCCTTCTTTTCCACTAGCTGACATTTGCAGTGTGACGTGAATTACTGCTGGCTAAGACCAGCGACCAGAAAGGACCACTGCCAACTGAAGCGTTGCGCGTGAAACATTTATCCCTTTCTTTCTTTTTTAGCAAAAACTGCAAATGAAACTGTGATCCAATTACCATTTGGGTAGTGATTGGTCCCTGTTCTTCGGGGCACATGCAACTACATGGGGAATCATGCATGTGTAGAGCCCAATTTTAGCAATGAACATGGAACTCATCAGAAATCTTGGAAAACAGAGACATCTTGAAAATTGTCCCAGTTTGCTATACACAACCTGCTTTTTGAACAATTGGAAGCACCCCATATTATAGTTACCAGTGGAAGTCACACTGAACCAAAGACTCTGTGGGAAAGGACTAAATGTGGGTTTTAAATGAACAAACCGTAGCAATCCTGCATGGCTGGATTGCTCTTTACAGCAAAAGCTGCCTAAATTTGTCAGGTTCTTCTCTGAAGTCCCAAGAGCTAGAATCCTGTGTTTTGGGGGTGTTTTAACCATAAAATCACAGCCTTGCAAAGAATCAAAGGGCCATCCGGTGTGTTTCAGGGGTCCCAGGGAGCACTTGCAAGGATAACAAACGAAACCAACACCCCAGTTTATTTGTGGTAAGTAACTCCTGGCACTTCATCACAAGATCAGAAGCAGTGACCTCCAAGGAAAAAGCGAAGGGCGCAGGTTGTTTCAAGTTGGAACGACAAACACGAGATGCATACCACACAAAGGGCACCCCAGCCCCAAGCACTACCAAGTCTTATGAAAGCATCACACGTTGGCATCGGCTTTCAGTTCTGGGTACTGTCCAAGATCCATGCCTCTTAAAGCCCTAAATGGGCAAAGAGCTTAATATCCACTGGGACCAACTTTCTCTTGCTAAGCTTCTGTCTTAATCAAGAATGCTGAGTCCGTGGACCCAGGGCAGGGAGAACAGCTGAGGTACCTTGAAGTGCCCATCGTTGCTAAATATACTGCCTCCACCTCCAACCGAGTGGTTGATCACGGTAGAATAGAATGCCTGCAGTCATGAGCATTAATGCAGCAACAGCACATTGCATTTCATAGACGGACACCCAAACGCCAACTGGGATTTGCAAAACGTTACTCTAGTGGAGCCCCATTCTCTCCAATAAAGCGGCCTTTGCCCCAACCGGCTGTTTTGGACTACAAGTCCCATCAGCCTCAGCCAACACAGCTAGGCTGGCGCTGATGTGAGTTGAAGTTCAAAGCAGCAGCTGGAAGTAACCAGCTTGGGCTATGAGGAGTTCGGCGTTTTGCTTCTAGGAGTCCATAGGAGGAGGAGAAAACCATGATGCAGGGAGCTGGAAAAACACCTATCATGAACAAAGAGTCCCCAACCCTTAGAAAAAGATGTTCAGATGTGGGGGTAATTTAAACATATCCATAGGAGGCCCTAGATGAAATCCCACAATGCTTCAGAAACATCTGGAAGAACTATGGGAGCAAAGGTCAGGGTCAATTGTGCAGCGATCAAAATGATCAAGGCAGTAGAGCAAGACCCCTGTGAGGAACAGCTGCAGCGTCTGGGATTTTAGGCAAGCCAGGGGTGACATGGGGGAACCTTATAAAATTATACATGGCATGGAAAGAGTGGGAACAGAAATGCTCTTCTTCCTCTCCTGTATCACTAGAGCTTGCAACGAAGCCGAAGTTTGGAAGATTCAGCAAAGTACCTCAATGGAACTTGATCCCAAAGGTGGCAGTGATGGCCACCCCACTTGGGCTGCTTCAAAATGAGGATTTGACAAATTTGTTGTCCCGAACCCCCAGCATACCTGGCAGAAAGTTCCCACTGGTGTACACAGCCCCAAAAGGTACCATGTCGGAGAGCTCCTGGAACAACCAAGCCGTGGTCCATCAACATGGGCAGCTGAGCAGACACGGCACCTCCGTTCTGCTTCCCTTTTATACCTTGCATGCTGATTGCCACATCTGGGCTTGACCAGGCCAGTGACCCTCACCTATCCTGAGCCTACTCCAGCTGGGGAAGCTGAGCTGGGGGCTCTTCCCTGCCTCCGCCTCCTGGAGCGCCCTTCTCACTGCTCCCTCAGGATGCTCAGAAGGTAAAAAGTAAAGGACCCCTGGACGGTTAAATCCAGTCAAAGGTGCAGCGTTTGTCCACAGACAGCTTTCTGGGTCATGTGGCCAGCATGACTGAACGACTTCTGGTGTAATGGGACACTGTGACGGAAGCCAGAGCGCACAGAAACGCCGTGTACCTTCCCGCCACAGGGGTACCTATTTATCTACTTGAACTGTTGTGCTTTCAAACTGCTAGGTTGGCAGGAGCTAGGACTGAGCAACGGGAGATCCCCCTGTTGCGGGGATTCGAACCGCTGAACATCTGAGCGGCAAGCCCCGAAGGGAAGGCCTGTGGACAAAATGAGGAATTTGTTACCTTTTCTGCGAGCCAGCCGAGGTGCCTGATCTCTCGAGATCCAGCAATTCCTGCTTTGCCCAGCTGATCTTTGACCTCCGAGATGGCCTTAGGAATGAGATCGCTGACGCAGGAGTGGATGGAGTGGAACCAGGCCTGCGCTGTGGCGGAATCCTTACTCCTTAGAACCAGGGTGTGCCTGGCATCTGGCGAATGAACTTCTACGAGCCTGCAGGAGGGAAAATAGCAGAATCAGGATAACAGCTGGAGGTTTAGTCTCATAATATATAGGGTGGCTATTGCAAAGCAGCCCAGTCCTATGAACCTTGTTAGAATACAAGTATTAAATATCCATCTGAGTATCTATCTCACTGCAGGTCATGTTTTGTGCGAATTGCACTATTATATTCTAATAGATTATTGAATATTACTTTACAAGTCGTTCCACTTTAAAGTTATGTTTTATTATGATTTTTCGTACTGCATCGGATTATTAGAAGGTGTGCGTTCTTTATTGCATATTTTGTTGCTGCAAACCGCCTTGTGTATATAGGTAGGCTGTATACAAATTAAAAAGCAAAAAGAAATGAAAATGAAAATACCGCAGGGTGTGGGTCGCGAAGTTTAAATTCTAGTTAGCGAAGTGAAGAGGAAACAAACAAGCCACGAATTATCACAGGCTGGTTGTGGTTGGCTTGAATTAACTAGAACTTGAACAGAACTGGATGTGCTTTGTTCAAAAGTAGAAATGAAAGTTTTCCGCTTCCAAGCCTTGTGCTCAAGAGCAGAGAGCCCATCAGGCCAGCAATCGCTGCAGCTCCGTCACGGAAGAGGAAAACATGGGAACTCTCCTCAATGTGCAAGAAGCACCCTGAGCACTTGAGGAAATTGTTGTTATTGGGGAGTGCCTCCAAACAGCAAAGAATATGCTAAAGACAATAAAATGAACTGGACTTCTTGGCAGGTTTTGAATAAGATACACAAATTTATTGGGTTAATATAGTGGATAGATAATATAAGGATGTATACAATTTTACAATATGCAGAGAACAATATGAGTTGAGAAATCAGAGAGAGGAATCATAGAATCATATAGTTGGAAGAGACCACAAGGGCTGTCAAGTCCAACCCCCTGCCAAGCAGGAAACACCATCAGAGCACTCCTGACATATGGCTGTCAAGCCTCTGCTTAAAGACCTCCAAAGAAGGAGCTGAGGGAAGGCTTGGGGGGGAGGGAGGGAGGGTTTGTTGGGGAGGTGGGAGGGGGAAAAGGGGAGGAAATAATGAAGATGATTTGTATTGATGATTTGTTATGTTGCAATTGTTAATAAAAAAAATTAAAAAAAACAAATAGCAAAGAATAGACTAGATTTAATGTACATGATGCTTTACAGAATGACATGTGCAAACAGAGGAGGTCACTGCCCACAAGGCATTCACAGCTGAACTTTTGACAAGTGAGAGGAACCATAGAATCACAGAATTGCGTGGAGAGTTCCCGCCTCCCCCCGATGAAATAAAGACACAGGACACAAGAATTCAGGTTAATGGGTCAAATTAGGCCACAACTTTATTGATTACAGTAATTGAGTGGCATTGGCTTAGGCATTGGTCCTAACTACTAACCGGCTAGAGGCCGGAAGGGTTAATCACCAGAGGGAGGAGTCCTGCTGAGGCACGTCAACTAGGACCTCCCCCGGACGTCACGGCGTGGGGGCGTGCCGTGGGCCCACACCTCCTTAGGCTTGGGACAAGGCCACGCCCCCCGGAATCCTTTACCGGACTACCCTTGCTTGGGGGAAGGTGATGGCGCTCCTTCCCCCTTCATTTGCATAACAATAGGACAGTACCCCTACCAATGCCTAACCGCCAATACCGAAGAGTTGTGACGGTTTGCTATGAGGTAGGCAAAAACCAAATGGCTGGAGCCAATCTGCCATTTGGGAAAATTCCTACCAGGCCCCTTGATGGCAACCAACTGTAGTTCCTAACAGGGTGGGATGGGCAGGAAAACCGGGTCAGCTGCAGCAGCAGAGGAAAAGAGGAGGAGCCTCGGCTGCAGCAGGTTTAAATAGCCGAGGCCCCGCCCCTGGAGCCAGCCGATTGGCTGACACAGGCGGGGATTCCCTTAGGTATCGCGGGGGCTGGAGCCAGCCCCCGTGAATGTGGGGAAGGGGGGTGCCACCCGCAACCCCATCTCCTTGTTTATCGCGGAAGTGGCTTTGTAGAGTTGGAAGGGACCCTGAGGATTATCTCATCCAAACCCCTGCAATGCAGGAATATGCAGCTGTCCCACACGGGGATCGAACCTGCAACCCTGGTATTGCCAGCACCATGCTTTAACCAACTGAGGTATCCATGCATCAATAACAAACACCACTATTGACTAGTAGCAGGTGTTCAGGACTTCAGGCAGCGTTTCCAGGTGCCTGGGATTGAACGCAGGACCTTCTGCACGCAAACCAGAGGTTCTCCCAGTGAGCTGTGGCCCTTCCACATGCAGAAGATCTCCCTACCCATCCTGTCTGCATAAATACATCAATATGCTAGGCACAGACGCCGAGGTGTCGCGCAAACGTTTTGCAAGCAGAGAGGGTTTGCCAAACGGACGGGACAGTTCCGATTTGAAAATGGCTTAAAACGTGTTACGCTCTTTGGCAACCTGCCTTCTGAAAGGCAACATTATGTTTATCTGCTATTTGGCGATAAAAGTTCCCTTTTCCACTCTCCCTGGCCTAGAAATATTTCAGGCAGTGCCACAGCTGTGTTTATCCTCACACGCCACCGCAGTTATGCAAACACAGCGTGCGGAATGGCTTTCGATAAAACCCACACCAGCCCAAAGGAATGGCACGTTTAAGCGCAAGGTGGCTGCCATGATACACACTCGGCCACGCACAGGAATGGTATCACGTTTTCCCAGGGGCTGCTTGGCTAACTTCACAAAAACAAAGAGTCCGAGTTGCCAGTGGTCATTTCCCAGCATTCCTCCTTTCACTTCCAAAATACTTCCTGTCTCCGACATGCATTTAACCCTCCCATAATCAAGTGAAGAGCCTAACTGGGCCTTGTTGCTCTCCCCAGCGAGATTTGGCTGGCACATTCATGATACACCTTAAGGCGCCAGGCAACAAACAACTATTTTACTTTTAAAAGACAACTGAAGGCGGCCCTGTTTAGGGAAGTTTTTAATGTCTGATGCTGTATTGTCTTTAATATTCAGTTGGAAGCCGCCCAGAGTGGCTGGGGAAACTCAGCCAGATGGGCAGGGTATAAATAATACATTATTGTTATTATTATTATTATTATTAAACCAGGCCTTTGGCTGATTGACATCCAGCACCCTTTTAAAAATGTGTTGGGGGGGACAGGGGATTACTGGGTTTTTCTTGTTTTTATTTTCATTATGTATTTTGTGTTTATAGATTGCAATTTTATGTGGTTGTACTGCCCTGAGACCTGCAGGCATAGGGCAGTATGCAAATTTAAATTGTTGTTGTTGAACAGGCAACATAATGGCAAACAGGATTTAACATATGCAACTGCAAATTACAATCGTAGCCTCCCTTGTCCATAGCAGAACCATTCCAGCTTTCTGTTATTGGTTTCTTTTTTTAAAATGCCCATTGTTATAGCATGGTGCATTTAGTTTCTGTTCTCCTGGCGGCATCAAACAAACACCTAACTCTGGTCTGTGCGAGTGCCTTGTATGGCGCTGTGGTCTAAACCACTGAGCCTCTTGGATTTGCTGATTGGAAGGTTGGCAGTTCAAATCCTCACAACAGGTTGAGCTCCCGTTGCTCTGTCCCAGCTCCTGCCAACCTAGCAGTTCGAAAGCACAACAGCACAAGTAGATAAATAGGTACCCCTGCGGTCAGAAGGTAAACAGTGTTTCCGTGCACTCTGGTTTCCGCCACGGTGCCCCGTTGCTCCAGAAGCAGTTTAGTCATGCTGGCCACATGACCTGGAAAGCTGTGGACAAATGCTGGTTCCCTTCGGCCTGAAAGCGAGATGAGCGCCGCAACCCCATAGTCGCCTTTGACTGGACTTCACCATCCAGGCATCCCTTTAAGGAAGCCCATCTCCAGCCACGCTCACTGCAGCTCCCACATCCTCACCCCAACACTCGCACGCATAAAGGGGGCGATCCCATGGCAAAATCTGCTGGGATGACCAGCTGAGGATGCAGCGGATGTCCGGCTGCGCCAGCTGATTCTTGCTCTGCCAAGCTCAGAAATCTCAAGACCCCAAGCCTGACTCAGCTAAAGAGAAACCAACATAACTTGCTCATTCCAGCTCAGTCAATGTAAGCACCAAAAAAAAGGGGGTGCAGGATCAGAGAGGGGGGAAGCTTAGGCTGAATCCTAAACCAATTCAGCTTCATCTGGCAACTTGACAAAGGACACTTTGTCAATGCTTGGTCAATGCTTGTTTTCCCTCTTGTCAATGCAAAGCAACAGCAACAGCCCCCCTGCAGAATGGGTTTTCGATCCAGGGTTAACTTTTCACTGGCTTAATTTACACCTTCTTGCTTTGGACCAGCTCCTTGCACACAGGATTGCTCCAACACACAAACACACACACACTATTTAGGTTTTAAAACGTCATTTCATACCATGGCTGCACCACGGTCGACTTCAGGTTTTTGAAAGCTTCCTTACTTCCGTATATGGATGCAAGCTGTACTTCAAAGTTGTATCAAAGACGATTTCCAGACGTATTATTATGCACATAGCTGAAGTGTATAGGCTCTGTCAGCCGGCTGATTTTGCTTTTATGGGCATGGATGGCCAAGTTACTTTGCTAGAGAGCATGAACATGTCATGGGCTGCGTTCTAAAATAGCAGAGCACTTCTCATCGGAGCAGCGAGGTATGCTCAGGGACATGGACGCAAGACGAAAACCCAAACTCCGTGCCAGGAACATTATGCAGATTAAGCAGCAGATTTGCATCGCTTGTACAAACCATTTGTTTTGATTCCAATATTTGAGATTTCCCAGGGTGGGTTCCTCTTCTATACGCTCCCTGAGCAGAACATCTGAAGCAGAAACTTGAATATCTTTCCTATTATTCTACCTTCCTTTCCCTAAGGCAAAATGTCCAAAAAGGTACTACCTGATAACTGAATAGAGGAAACAAGCCACATTCTGCAAGGGAAGGCATGTATAGGGTCTTAAAAAACAACAACCCTGTAAGGACCGAGGCCTGAAATTGGACAAGTTCATTATGAACATAAAAGAGAAGAAGAAGAGTTTGGATTTGATATCCCGCTTTATCACTACCCAAAGGAGTCTCAAAGCGGCTAACATTCTCCTTTCCCTTCCTCCCCCACAACAAACACTCTGTGAGGTGAGTAGGGCTGAGAGACTTCAGAGAAATGTGACTAGCCCAAGGTCACCCAGCAGCTGCATGTGGAGGAGCGGGGAAGCGAACCCGGTTCACCAGATTACGAGTCTACCGCTCTTAACCACTACACCACACTGGCTCTCCATAAGAAGACCTCTGCTGGATTGGGGGGGGGCTGCAGGGAGACTCTCCCCACAAAAGGCCACAGGATGCCAAGTTTTGTCTTACAGGAACTGTCTGGACTGTATGTGTGTTTGTGTGGTGATAAAATGCTATGCAATTCAACATCCTATATTTTAGGCCCTATCTACACTTCATATTTAAAGCAGTATCATACCACTTTTATGGCTTCCCCCAAAGTCTCCTGGGAACTGTACTTTGTTCTGAGAGCTGCCAGGAGATAACCCTCCCCCAATCCAATTCCCCTCACAGAACTACAATTCCCAGAATGGCTTAACCATCAATCCCTCTCCCCCCAGGGAACTTTGGGAATTATAGTTCTTTGACAGAAACAGAGGTCTCCTAACAACTCTCAGGACCTTTAGCAAACTACAATTCCCAGGATTCTTTGGGGGAAGCAAGGAGACCTTGCTTAAAGTGGTATCAGAGTGCAGACGGGGTCTTGCTGCGATGATTCCTCATGCCCCCCAAGAAAAGAGAGGAAGCAGAGAAGTAATGGATTAGGGAGAGATCCTAACCCAGCCTTTCTCAACCTGTGGGTCCCCAGATGTTGTTGAACTACAACTCCCATCACCCCTAGCTAGCAAGGCCAGAGCTCAGGGATGATGGGAGTTGTTGTCCAACAACATCTGGGGACCCACAGGTTGAGAACCGCTCTGGACCTAACCCAAATGCGGCTCTGGCTGAAGCCTTGGAACAGAAAATGATTTCATCCATCAATCTCCACCAAGAATGGAGTTGCCGATATTTTAACTAGACTCGTTGACATCGCATTAGCTGCAGTTATGTTTTGATTTGGGCTGGAGGAGCTACAGAAGCTACGGGGGTCTCTTAAAGTGTTTTTGCAGGACCTTCTCCCCTCATTTGGGGGAATACAGGACATAGCAAGGTTTCGCACGGCGTCTGATGTCAACTGAGAGCTCAGAGTTTCCACAGGAAATGAATGCCACAAGAACTGATAAACCCTCTTTTAATGCGTGGGAGACTCAATACTTGTTTCCTGCAGGAAAGGTTATTCATGACGGTGTGAGCTCTTATTTAAAACAGAGCATTGTCTCACGCCTGAGCGAGATTGAAGATCTCTTTCCCCAGGGTCTGAAAGTTATGGTCCGTTTTGAAGCCCCAAGAGCCCAGGCCTGGCTCCATTCATGGCAATAGCATCAATGATGGATTGGAGGAAGAGGGCACCATCCTCAACTTATTGTAATCCAATTAGTCTCTGAGGTTCTTGCCACCGCAGTGGATGGAGCAAAGGACCCGGTAAGGACAATTCTCAGAAGAGAGGCTGATTATTAAACCACTCTGGGAACTGTAGCTCTGTGAGGGGAGTAAGGGGCTATTGACAATGCTCAGCATCCTTTTTGTTGTTGTTTAATCATTATCCAACTCTTCGTGACCCCATGGACCAGAGCACGCCAGGCACTCCTGTCTTCCACTGCCCCCCGCAGTTTGGTCAGACTCATGTTTGTAGCTTCAAGAACACTGTCCAACCATCTCATCCTCTGTCGTCCCCTTCTCCTTGTGCCTTCAATCTTTCCCAGCATCAGGGTCTTTTCCAGGGAGTCTTCTCTTCTCATGAGGTGGCCAAAGTATTGGAGCCTCAGCTTTAGGATCTGTCCTTCCAGTGAGCGCTCAGGGCTGATTTCCTTCAGAATGGATAGGTTTGATCTTCTTGCAGTCCATGGGACTCTCAAGAGTCTCCGCCAGCACCATAATTCAAAAGCATCAATTCTTCGGCGATCAGCCTTCTTTATGGTCCAGCTCTCACTTCCATACATCACTACTGGGAAAACCATAGCTTTAACTATACGGACCTTTGTCGGCAAGTTGATGTCTCTGCTTTTTAAGATGCTGTCTAGGTTTGTCATTGCTTTTCTCCCAAGAAGCAGGCGTCTTTTAATTTCGTGGCTGCTGTCACCATCTGCAATGATCATGGAGCCCAAGAAAGTAAAATCTCTCACTGCCTCCATTTCTTCCCGCAAATTATGGTTTTTGGGGGTGAGGGGAGATAGCTGTTTAAAGTGGTATCACAGTGTTTTAAATTGAGGGTGTGGACGTGGCCGCAGCCGAGCCAAGGATTTCTGGAAGGATTTGAGTGATCCAGCTGTTCCGCTGTCGAAGTCACAAGAACGACTGCTTTCCATGCTCCTAGCCCTCTCCCTAAACTTGAAAAACTTCAGCTTTCAAGCCCCCTTTAGACGGAGAAGTGTTGAAAGCCAAAGAACTTGCAGCCAATTTCTTTAAAAGCCTCTGTACTGGGTAGGAACAAAAAGCTCATTGATGTGAAATGGGGGGGGGGGGTGTTGAATATTCTCTTTCTCCTGACTTCATTGGTTTCTTTTATTTCTTTTTTGTTAGCAACTGCGAGAGAGACAATGGCGTTGAGCTGCCGTGCGCTGGGGTGCAGCTGGTTCCACATATGTTTAAAACAGGGACCAGCAAGCTCGCCCTATTTTTAGCGCCAGGAAGCAAAGGACCATGAAAGTCCCGTGTGCTGTTCTGCCTTTCTCACTTCCCCTGTGAGCAGAAGGTTCCCAAGCCAAGGCGATTCAAAATAATATGAGGATTTTAGGCCCTCCGCCTTATCAAGACTCTACATCTTGTAACCCTAGGGCAGGCCATCCAGATGTTTTGGGACTACAACTCCCATCATCTCTAGCTAGCAGGACCAGTGGTCAGGGATGATGGGAGTTGTAGTCCCAAAACATCTGGAGGGCCGAGTTTGCCTATGCCTGCCCTAGGGCCTTCTCCCCTTGCCCGTTTCCTTTCTAGAGGTATCCTATTCCTGTCTCAAAGCTCTAGATGAGAGATTCTCTTGCAAACCACCTTCAGCTTTAGCTCCTGATCCATCTTCCATTTCTCCACCACCCATTGTTGTTTCAGATCAGGGGTCGGCAAGGTTTACCTCACCTGGGCCAGTTCACTCCAGCGGAGATCCCTCCGTGGGCCGGATCGCGTACCACGGCCGCAATTTCCAGCATCTGAGAAGATGCAATTACTAGCACTGCAGAAGCAAGTTCCCGCGCAGCGCCGCACCGGTTTAGCGCAACGTGCGGGGACTCACTGAGCAGGTGGCTCGGTTCAGGGGCGGGTTGGGGGCCGGTTAAACAACCCCCGTGGGCTGCTTGTGGCCCGTGGGCCTTAGGTTGCCTACACCTGCTTCAGATCCTTGCTTTTTACCCCATCACATTCTTTCTCCCCATCCGCTAATTCCTTTAACCACCTCCTCCTGTCTCATCCCCCACCACCACTTCCATACAACACAGAGCAATCCTCTCCTCCCAAAATTAACGTTGGCAGCATACTTCCACGTGCAGTTGGAATGTTCGCAATCATGCCGTGGCATCTTCCCGGCTCAGCCAGTTTGCTGAGTGCAGGTTTCATTGCCAGAAGCGCATTGCACTGCACAAACGGCTAGTTTCACTGCGCAGAACAGGAATTTGCCTAAAACGTAACCTTCTTTCTTTCCAGAATTCTCTCGTAATGCGGTAATGTAGGTAGCTGACCCACGGCAACCCTAAGCAATCAGCTGGCCTACGATCTACAGCGGCGTCAAGCAATTTCAACAGCAAATCAGCTGGCCTGGAGAAGCCTCATGTATGACCCAGTCAGGTGATTTATAGGAGCATCGCGGGTACCATTACAGTGGTACCTCAGGTTACAGATGCTTCAGGTTACAGACTCCGCTAACCAGAAACAGTACCTCGGGTTAAGAACTTTGCTTCAGGATGAGAATAGAAATTGTGCAGCGGTGGTGTGGCGGCAGCGAAAGGCCCCATTAGCTAAAGTAGTACCTCAGGTTAAGAACAGTTTCAGGTTAAGAACGGACCTCCAGAATGAATTAAGTTCTTAACCCGAGGTACCACTGTATTACTTTGGGTGTGGTGCTTCTGGGGATAAGGCAGGGCTGGGTAAACTATATTCCCTGTAAATGTACCAGATATGCTCGTGTTTTCTGTGGGTTTCTCATGATCACTGTGAGAGCTGAAGGCTGCTCTACGTGGACTTTTTTTCCCTGAACCAGCAGAGATCCTCTTATGCGTTCAGAGTGAAACAAACGTGGTTGCATAAGAGGATCTCTGCTGGTTCAGAAAAAAAAGGGCGTGCATTTTTGTTTGCTCTGCTTTCAGGGCGCCCGACGCTCCGGGAAGCAGGCTGCTAACTGCAGCCTAGACATCCCTGCGGGACCTCCCGCAGGGCTGCCTAGGCTGCGGATGTCTTCCTGAAGCCTGGAGAGCGAGAGGAGTCCGTGCGCACTGACCCCTGTCGCTCTCCAAGCTTCAGCGAAAGCCTGCATTCACCCCATAGGACGCACCCAGATTTCCCCTTCATTTTTGGAGGGGAAAAAGTGCGTCCTATAGGGCGAAAAATACGGTATACATTCCATAAGGTTGATTTGGATGTACCTGAGTTTCTATGAATTCTGGATATATACACCGATGATATTATTATTATTATTAGTAGTAGTAGTAGTAGTATTTAATAATAATAATGAAGGTGTAATGATTTGTAAGTGTATATGTATTATCATCATCATTTTATATAGGGACCATCCACACTTCTGTTTATCCCATGAATTCTAGTCGTGGGTCCAAGAGGTTCTTGTTTTGTTCCATGGATTTCCCCCCGGAAAACCCACTGCTTACCAATGAATCAGAACAACTGTCAATTGGGTTTCTTGACCTTCGTTCTGATTCAGCAGTACATTGCCGGCTTTCCCAAAGAAAGCAGCGGGACGGAACGAAATCCTCTCGGACCTGTGACTAGAAATCAAAAGACAAATGGAATAAATCACGGAACAAAGAGAAGTGTGGCTCAGCCCCCGGTTGAAGAGGTTGGTGCTTCTTTTGATCTGTCGCTTTTGTGTAAGTGCATATTATCTCTCCCAGACGGTGCCCCGTTTGGACTGAGGAAGGGAAAATGGGCAGATTTTTGTATGGAGGCACTAAGGGAGAGATTGGAGATGCGGAGCCCTGTAGTCTCAAGGGGCCTTTGGAGTATGTCCTGGAACATCTTTTGGATTACAGCTTCGAATATGGAGTATGGGCCAACGTGTTGAGATGGAATCAAGGAGCTGCTAAGATGGAAACCCTTTGGGACTTAATCTTTGGCATTAAAAGAAATCTGCAGACAGGACAGGGAGATGAGTTAAGAGCCTCGGATAGAAGAGCACCAGGTTGATGGACTATATGGAACTGATAGAAAAGACTGACAAAATCCGAAACCAGGGAGAAGAGACGGTGGAAAAAGATTGGGAAAATTTTTAAATTTTTATTTAGCGTAATATAGCATAATTAAGGAATGTTGGGAAATGGTGGAATGAAATTATATGACTTTAGTAGAAATATGATAAGGACTTAAGCATAGATAAATTTTAAGATTTTTGATGGTAAAATAAGGTTAAAATAATTCAAGACAACTAAATGATAGAAAGCAGTGGAAGATGGAAAGGATTTGCTGATTTAATTATTAACTGGAATACAAAAATGGGAGGATGGGAGGTGGGAGGAGGTCGAAGAAATAAGTCATTGAAAGATAAAGATATGGAAAATGGGTGTGTTTTTAAATGTTTTTGCTTTTTACTGTTGTGTTGATGTATTGTTTTTTTCTTTTTTGGTGTACTGTTTTTTAATTTTCTGTTTATTGTCTTTTTTCTTTTTTTCTTCTGTAACTATAAAATCCTTAATAAATATTACTATTTTTTTAAAAAGTGCATATTATCTCTCCCCCCCCCCCAAAGGTCAAACATCTTCCCCCTGCCCCGCCAACTTCCCCGGCAACGCCCATTACCTGTTTTCTGGGTCCGACACGGCCATGTTCCGCGTAACATAGCACATTTTGAGCGGGATCGTCTTCTTGTCTCTGTGGATGGAGAGGGACAGCTGTGACAGGGGGTCGGTGGACGCGTTCCCCAGCCGCGGAGATTCGGGTGGGGGGGTCTCCCAGCCGATTTCGGAAACCGGAGACCCTTTCTTGACGTAGGGGGTGGCTTCCCTCATGTACTTCACTGCAGCAAAGAAGCAAAGAAGGAGAATGAAAGGTGAGTAAGTGAATAAATGCTCCGAGAGCCAAACACTCCTTTGCTGAAGCACTAGACCATGAGTAACTCGTGGTGACCTGCTGCCTCCATTGGCCTGGATGAGCCTTCTCTGTTTAGCCCCTCAAGATACTTCCTCACCCAACATTCAGGGTCAAATTCATCCCAGTCAAGACAAACGTTAAGGCACACTTGACAAGGAGCGCACAATGACGTAGAGTGGAGTAGGAGAGCTGAAAATAACTAATACATTTCACATCTGGCAACCCATGTGTCCCTTTCGTTTCAGATAGTACATGGGCAGAAGAGTCTAAAAAGCCCGAGAGACACAAATTGTCACATCCCTCTCTAGCAGCTATGGTGGCTCATTTACCAGAAATAATGTATTTAGCATTAACTCTGGAAGTGTATACAGTGGTACCTCGGGTTACATACGCTTCGGGTTACATACGCTTCAGGTTACAGACTCTGCTAACCCAGAAATAGTGCCTCAGGTTAAGAACTTTGCTTCAGGATGAGAACAGAAATCGTGCTCCGGCGGTGCAGCGGCAGCAGGAGGCCCCCAATAGCTAAAGTGGCACCTCAGGTTAAGAACAGTTTCAGGTTAAGTACGGACCTCTGGAACGAATTAAGTACTTAACCCGAAGTACCACTGTACACTGTCGTACCTCAGAGATTGAACGGAATCTGTTCCGGAAGTCCATTCGACTTCCAAAGCGTTCAGAAACCAAAGAGCGGCTTCTGATTGGCTGCAGGAAGCTCCTGCAGCCAATCGGAAGCTGTGGAAGCCCAATCGGACGTTCAGCTTCCAAAAAAAGTTCAAAAACCGGAACACTCACTTCTGGGTTTTGATTGTTCGGGAGCCAAAACATACGAGTACCAAGGTGTTCGACAACCAAGGTATGACTGTACTTGAACTATGCCTCCTAGATCAAAATATACACAGGAGGCTGTTTGTTTGTTTGTAGCCTCCAGTGTATATTTTGCTCTAGGAAGCATAGTTTGGTCAGAATTGAAGATACACGTCCAGAGTTAACATTACGCACAAACATACACACACCAAACTCAGTTTGCTAATTGTTTTAACATTGTGTCGACTTAGCAACAGTTTTAAAGAGGCAAGAATTGCTTTTCCTACAAGTCAATCCAAGCCGGACGTGCTTTGACCGTTCTTAAGAACGGCCACCATGCAACTGCAAAGCAGACCTACCTCTGGCCTTGCAAAGCTTAATGCTTCGTGGAGCAACTTGAGCTAAGCTCTTTAAAATGCAGAAGAGGAGAGGAAAGGGGATGAGATTGGAGACCAAAGCCAGAGAGAGCAACTCAGACTGAAAACTAAACAACAGGCTGGAACATTCAGATGTGAATGCAGTTCCCAGGACATTGTCAACAAGAGTAAAACATCCTTCCACTTTGCCCTGCCAAGTCCCAGGTTCTGTTTCTCATTTCTCAATTCTTAAATGCAGCATGTCCCAATTGAACATCAATTTGCAATTTTATTTTATTTTTAAAAAAGCAAAGTCTGCATGAAAACTGGCATGGATTTTTTTGGTGACATTTTGCTCAATAATAGGCTTTTTTTTTAAAATAAAATAAAAATCCAAGCCATTCTCTTGAATGTGATACATTTTTGTATGCTACTAATCACTAATATATTGATTTTTGTGTGCGCTTAGATTATATACTTTTTTGGACAGGAAAACCACAATGCAAAATTCAGGAGTGCAAATGTGAATAACCACGTTTTAACATAAAATCAATTGAATTGCGCTACCACAATTCCAATAGTGTGTAGGGTTGTGCATTTTCTGGAGTTCTGTTGCTCCAATATACCACAAAACTACTCTATTTCTCTATTAAAATATTATTCTGCTGCCTTCTTTCCTTCATCCTTACTATATTTGTCAATTTAAACATGTACAATTTCTCATAAGTGCGCAATCCAGTCATCAATTGTTGGGAGTTCTTATTTTCTTCCAATTTGCAGTAATCAGCATTTGAGATGCAGTTAAGAGATGCTCTCACATTGTGATGCCTTCAGACAACACTGAGTGCTTTACAAAACTGGACAATACAATCAAGGTGTCTAATAATAATTGATAACCTGTTATAATTTCAATTTTGTTTATTATGTCTATCCCAAATATCTTATTTTGGGACAAAACCAGAAAATAGGGGCCATATCTGCGTTTACTGTCTGACAGCTCCAGCACATATTCCTAGTATTCCTATAAATACCTTCAAGCCTTTTCAGACTCTGAAGACCTGGCAGTAGCCAGCGGTGAATGATCCTAACATCTTCCCGAAGGGCACAGAATTTTTCAGAAATACATTCCTGTTTCTTTTATGATTTGAAGTCCAAGCAACCTGATTTTCTATAAAGCTATTTTTATTCATTGTACTCCAACTGCCTCTCTGAACTTGAAGCTTCTATATCTACCTATGGCTTTAAATGCTTTATGTTACACCATAGCCCGAAAGTGTCCTGGAAAAAAGAAGGGCATCCCTTTTTTTTTCTCATGAGAAGATGGCAGCCATTTTGGGCGCCGTGATCTCATGTGATTTCATGCTACGATTTCACCCCAAAAAAGTGCTGGGGGGGGCAGTGATCTTGCACGGTGCCCCAAAACACGTGTTTTTGGGCACTGCGCCTGATAAGATGCTTTTTTCAAGGGGAGGGGATCACGGTGTGAAATTGTGTGAGATCACAGCGCCCAAAATGGCCGTCCTCTCGTGAAAAAAAACAGGAAGATGGCGTCCCAGAAGATCATTTTTGCCTTCGATGTGTTGGAAGCTATGATTGCACACCTGGTAAAAGGACGTTCTGGTCTTACGCAGGAAGCATGATACACCAGAGTGAGTCTTGTGTCTCCAAATTCCAGATGGGTCAAAAGCATGAAAGAGTAGCAAATAATGATGACATCTGTCGTATGAACTTTGCATTTTTACAGCCCATCTGAAGGTGCAAGGCTGGGAGGTTGGTTATGAGAAGCCCCGATTGCCCTCCCTCCTTACACTTCCTACTTTAAAAGGCCAAATTCTGTATTACAAATCCCACATGCAGACAGGTATTAATGGCCATGTTTCAGTTTCGTATTAGCTGGCCTCTTGTCCTGTCAGGACAGGATGTATTGTGGCTTTCAAAGAAGTTCAATAAAGTTTATCAAGCAGGCAGGAACCATTCTTGTCTCTTACACCAAGTGTTTTGACAGCCCACCATACAGTGGTACCTCAGGTTACAAACACTTCATGTTACAGACTCCGCTAACCCGGAAATAGTACCTCGGGTTAAGAACTTTACCTCAGGATGAGGGAGGTCCCATTAGCTAAAGTGGTACCTCAGGTGAAGAACGGTTTCAGGTTAAGAACGGACCTCTGGAACGAATTAAGTTCGTAACCAGAGGTACCACTGTATTAGGAAATACCCACTCTGCCTCAGTCTCTGTTTTGTCTCTGTGTGGATATCGGGTCATCATTTGTAATAAGCTGCGATTTAGCACAGCCTTTGCCAGTCTTGGTGCCCCATTGGGTTGTTGTTGTTTTTTTGGACCACAAATCCCCCCAGCTAGCATGGAGTTGTGCAAGAGGTGTACTCCAGAAACATCTTGGTTGGTTAGACCTAACCTGTGTTAGAAGAAGAAGAAGAAGAAGAAGAAGAAGAAGAAGAAGAGTACAGTGGTGCCTCGCAAGACGAAAAGAATCCGTTCCGCGAGTCTCTTCGGTTTGCGGTTTTTTTCATCTTGCGAAGCAAGCCCATTAGCGGCTTTGCGGATTAGTGCTATTAGCGGCTTAGCGGCTTAGCTGATAAGCGGCTTAGCGGATCAGCTGTTAAGCGGCTTAGCGGCTTGGGGAAAAGTGGGGGGGGGGAGGAAAAAAACCTCGCAGGAACTCGCAAGACATTTTCGTCTTGCGAAGCAAGCCCATAGCAAATTTGTTTTGCGAAGCACCTCCAAAACGGAAAACCCTTTCATCTAGCGGGTTTTCCGTCTTGCAAGGAATTCGTCTTGCGGGGCACCACTGTAGTTTGGATTTGATATCCTGCTTTATCACTACCCGAAGGAGTCTCAAAGCGTCTAACAATTTCCTTTCCCTTCCTCCCCCACAACAAACACTCTGTGAGGTGAGTGGGGCTGATAGACTTCAGAGAAGTGTGACTGGCCCAAGGTCACCCAGCAGTTGCATGTGGAGGAGCGGAGACTCGAACCCGGTTCCCCAGATTACGAGACTACCGCTCTCAACCACTACACCACACTGGCTCTCCAGTGTGGAAATTAGCCAGGCGCATTTTGCGACTTGTGTGGCTCCACTTGCAGCTACATGGAGATCTCTGGGCATCTCCATATGGCTGGCTTACTTTCTTAAGCAAGTAAGCAGAAGATGTTATTTGCTGCCTTTGTATTCCACCTTTTTCTCCATGGTGTCTACGGTTCGCCCCCATTCCCCAGTGAATCCCTAAAACGACCCTGTGAAGTAGGCTAAGAGGCTATGGCCAGTGAGCTTCATGAGTGAGTGCGGGATTTGAACCCTGATCTCCCAGCTTCTAGTCCGACACTCTAACCACTACACTACCCTGGCTTCCTGGAGCACTTCTGCAATGGGGCAGCTCTATAAATTAAGTTGGCAAACAAACATGGCAAAAGCAAAAGGTCACTTAGAGAAGGACCTGAAATATTTTTTCTTGAAGCTTCAATTTGTTTTATTCTGGATTGTTTTATTTGATGTTTTAATAAGTTGTAAACCACTTTGAGATTTTTTCCCCCTTTAGAATAAAAAGTGGAATAGAAATGAAACAAATAATAAAAATAAATTTCATTGCAAAAAAAGGCACCTAGACAGCCTTGTTGCGGCGACTGCAACATGGGTTTAAGGTGCCCTTTGGCAATTAGCTTACATATCTGGGTTCCTAACACTTCCTCGGTTTCTCGGTTCTGACCTGATCCGACGCTTACAGACACATGCAGGCTAAAATCGCCATCTGAAAACTCACATCGCTGGCCCCACAACCTCTTTCAGGCAAAGGCTCTAATCATCACATACTAATTAATAATCCACAGTCTCTTTGTGCATGACAAATTACAAAAAAAAACCCCCAATAATATTGCGGTCAAGCAATTAAAATTCCAATGCTCAGTTCCTTCCTCATCTCCACTGCCGGTACTTTCACCCTCCATGCCGAAAATGACAGGAAACGAGGAAGCGGCAGTTGAACAAATTAATCCTCTGGCACTTGCCGAGGGCTCGGCGATTGTTGCTTGCTTTGCAAGGGAAGGCAGAGCCGTTGTTTCAAAAGAGCACTTCATTTGTGCGCAATCCTGCCAAGCCCCCAAAACATTTCCACAATTAATCCTTTGTTACTATTCGCAGATGACATTTGGGGAGGCGAAGGGGGGCGGAAGCAAAGAAGAAAAGCATGCGTCCAACGAAGGGAAGTCAACACGGCAAATTTGATCAAATATATCAGACTAAGGGGGGGACGCGGGTGGCACTGTGGGTAAAAGCCTCAGCGCCCAGGGCTTGCCGATCGAAAGGTCGGTGGTTCGAATCCCCACAGCGGGGTGCGCTCCCGTTGTTCGGTCCCAGCGCCTGCCAACCTAGCAGTTCGAAAGCACCCCCGGGTGCAAGTAGATAAATAGGGACCGCTTACTAGCGGGAAGGTAAATGGTGTTTCCGTGTGCGGCTCTGGCTCGCCAGATGCAGCTTTGTCACGCTGGCCATGTGACCCGGAAGTGTCTCCGGACAGCGCTGGCCCCCGGCCTCTTGAGTGAGATGGGCGCACAACCCTAGAGTCTGTCAAGACTGGCCCGTACGGGCAGGGGTACCTTTACCTTTACCTTTTTATCAGACTAAGGAGCTTCTGGAGTGTCTTATGACTCATGCAGGTTGCAAAAAGCAGCAGCGGCAACAAAAGGAACTACAGTTCATTGTCTGGGGAGGGCCTGTAGCTGAGGGGTGAGACAACTGCTTAGCATGTAGAAGGTCAGGATCAATCCCCCAGCATCTCCAGTTGGAGCTGTGTACATAAACAGAATAGATCTGATTAAGAGCCACCAGCCCAGCTTAAAGGAAGTCATCGTTTGGCAACAGTCGCCTATTGAGATCTTTATTCTTCTTCAGCGATCATAGCTGAATAAGATTGTCTTCCATAAATGCAGTTTTAAAAGTGAGTATGTAAGTGACTGTGGAGGCCAATTCTGGATCCACACGTCCTTCCACAGTGGGGACATAGGTTTACGGACAGGAGTTGATCACGGTGAGGGTTTGCCAAGCGTGCCTTCCTCTTAGCACGTTTCTCCCTTTCGTCCTGAGTCCGTGCGTCTTCAAACAACTATGAAACCTTTGGTAAAGGCTGTTCTCCATGAATGATGGTGGCCACAACCTCCTCAAGAAAAAAACTTGGAATGGAGGATTGCCTTGAGCCTGCAGAATGCCAGAATCCCATCAAAACCGACTGGATCAGAGCGAGTTTCGTCAAGCATCATGCTTCCCGCAATAGTCGACGCCCACTATCGGTACGTATGCCCTCAGTGCAACCTTTGGGCCAAAACAGGTGAGCCAACCCTGTTCAGTAGCTTAGGACCTGGCATCAGGCAGACTACCCCTGAACATGGAGGCTCTGTAACCTGTCATGTATTGCTGAGTGGGGGAAGCACATATTGTTAACCCCACCCCCAGTATTAAAGCCTATGCATGTAGGATCTCCTCCAATGGTCTCTCTGGTACATGGCAGAAATTCAGAGAAGCCTGAGAAAGAAGCAACAAGGGTTTAAAGGTAAAGTGACCCCTGACCATTAGGTCCAGTCGTGACCGACTCTGGGGTTGCGGCGCTCATCTCGCTTTATTGGCTTCCGGGTCATGTGGCCAGCTTGACTAAGAGCTTCTGTCGAACCAGGGCAGCACACAGAAATGCCGTTTACCTTCCTGCCGGAGCGGTACCTATTTATCTACTTGCACTTTGACATGCTTTCGAACTGCTAGGTTGGCAGGAGCAGGGACCGAGCAACAGGAGCTCACCCTGTCGCGGGGATTCGAACCACTGACCTTCTGATCAGCAAGTCTTAGGCTCTGTGGTTTAACCCACAGCGCCACCCGTGTCCCAGGTTTAACAAGGGTTTACGCAGGGCAAAACATGGAGCCACCTTTGCAAAGCTGCCTCCCCCCCCCAGGCCCCAATACTGGCTAGCAGAGAGACCTCCGGTGCTCTCCTTTCCCTCACTACATAAAACCTATTTCTGTTTTACCAAGTCAGATGAGCAACTTGATAATTCACAAGGGACTTGCCCTTTACGGCGCAGAAATGCCACATACCAGGAGTTCAGGCATAGCGCTTTCAGTATGTTTGAGTGAATCTCAAATATTTGCAGAGCAGCATGGCAGGGAACGCCAGGCGTGGCGAAACAAGACAAACTTCTTCTCGCAAAATACTTTAAAAAGACCTTTTCTGTTCGTGGGTACCTAGCCGTAAATTCAGAATCTTTCTTGGCTGCCAAGTAATTTGTGCTTCCTACAGTTGAAATATTTCATTGCGTTTCATGTTGAGCATTTGGACCCCCCTACCTTTGAATATTTCATTCCCAAGTTAGTAGGCAACCTCTGTCTTTCCAGATGTTACTAGACTTTAACTCCCATCAGCCCCAGCCAGCATAGCCAAAATAGTTTTTAAAAAATCAATTCAGGTAAGATAGGAGAGAAAGTATAAGAGGGCGAGGGGGACCATGAATCACTATCGTAGCACTGAAGGATGAAAGTAGTTCAGAAAGTTTACACAACAAGGAACTTGGTTTATAATGCTACAAAATAATGAAAGCTACAGGACGCTTCTACTACATATTGAGATGTACTCCTTTCACCATACCCCATCTCAACAAGGATCCTTCACTTTGGCAGGTCATAACAATGAAAGCTCATTGACAAATATTTGTATACAGACTAATAATGTATTTGGTCCAAATTTCATCCCACTGAATGTTGACTTCACTTTCCCATGCTTAAATCTACTAGCAGTCTCATACCCAGCATTGCTCAGGAATCCTAAGAAAGCAAATGATTCGCGCAGTTCCTAAACAATGATTAAAATCAGTGTAATTTTGAAAGACTCCACAGAAGCATATAATTGCAGTTGGTCCCCAAGAGTCATCTAGTCCCATCCCCTGCAATGCAGAAATCCTTTTGTCCAACATGGGACTTGAACCCACAACCCCGAGATTAGGAGTCTTGTGCACTACCAACTGAGCTATCCATCCACCATTTTAATTTAAAATGGCATTCAACTGTATACAAACACAGACCCAAACCTGCTCCTTGGTCTTCGGAAACCACCATGCAAAACTGGGTTACGATATGCTGAGAGCTGTACAAATGAACAGCGAGCAGACGAGTCACTTCTCAAAATAAACAAGCAGACTGGCGGAAGGTACCCAGAGTTGCCTGGGAATTCTAAAGGGCCCCAAATTGCTGTGATTTATAAATTGAGCATTTTGGCCGCCATTTTCTGAACCTTTTCCAACTCTACAATGTCCTTTTCGAGGTGAGGCAGCCAGAACTTTGCACAGTACACCAAATGCAGTTGTGCCATAGATTTGTACAATGGCATTATGATATTGGCAGTTTCACTAAAGAAAAGGAAGGAACTTTTTATCACATGTGGTGGGAATGTAAAAAAGTGAAAAACTTCTGGGAAATGATTTATAAAGAAACCAGAAGCATTTTTACTTGGCATTGTAGGAGATGATATTAATAGACAGGATTGTAAGTTGTTTTTATATGCAATGACAGCAGCAAGAATATTACTGGCACAAAAATGGAAGCAAGAAGAATTACCGACGAAAGAAGAATGGAGGATGAAGTTGATGGACTATGCAGAATTAGACAAATTAACAGGAAGGATTCGAAACCTGTGGGATCAGAGATTCTTAGAAGACTGGAGTAAATATATGAACTATTTGAAAAGTAATTGTGATGAACAGATTATGCTAGTAGGACTGCAAGAAGTTTTGTAAAGTGGATGATTTGAAATGTTGCAAGAAAGACTATGAAGAGAATTATTATTAGACGTAATACAGAAATTAAGAATAAGTGATAAAGAACGGAAAATCATCAGAGGTGTTGACGGAAGTCTAAAATATTGTATGAGATGAGAAGTTATGTTGTATGACTGTTGGAACGGATATATTAAGAAATAAAAAAAAATGTATATATAAAAAAAGATATTGGCAGTTTCACTATCAATTCCTTTCCTGGCATTTTCACTGAGCTATTAACGATGACCTCAAGGTCTCGGTAAAAAGTACGGAGAGCTGAAGGAGGAAGTTGGACGAGCGAAACTCTTTCCCGCTTCCTCTTTCAGCTCCGTGTGCTTTTTCAAGGCTCAGATGTGTTCTACCGGAGCTAACTTTTACCCAGATCCCTTGAAAAAGCGATATGTCTGCATGTGTGTTTCCTTGGGTGACCTGATTTGGGGAGGTGGGGGGGGGAGTGATCAGAGGAGGTGACGCCAACAACACTCACTCTAAAATCCACATGTGCACACAAGCCAAAATGGCCTCTGATTGGAGGCCAGTTTCCTTGTTCAAACTTGGATTGTGACAAATTTCCTGTCGGTGTCCCATTTCTGGGCATTTGCATGCTCACGCAACAGGATCTTTCCAATTGCTGCATTTTGGACTGCAACGACTTTTCCCCTAGGGGGAAAAAAAATTGCTTAATATGTCTAGGCAGGTTTTTTTCATTGTCTGGAAACACATTATGTAATCTGGGTGTTTTACTGAAGTTGTTCCTGATTCTTGGGCCCTGCCGTCATAGGATAACCCTTTGTCCCTTCACCAGTTTTCGCTTTGCCGTAAGACCCTTTATCGGGATTATATGAGTGAGCAAACTGGAGAACGGAGGCGCCTGTATGTCACATGTTCTTGGCAACGAGACAGTATTTGTCTTACCTTCTAACAATCGCCGTTTATCTCAATTAGCCCTGGTGTTAGGAATACTTACATAACTTGCAGATAACCCTTATCGTTACATCCGTACGGCATGAGCTTGCAAGTGTCATTATTCCTTCGGAATCTCTTGCCTGAACATACTGAGGACTAGGAACAGAGGCCCGCTCTTCAAAAACCATCAGAATAATGCCAGTAATCAAAGAACTGCAAGTTAATTTAATTTACTGCTAGATCTCTGTCTGATTTGCAAAGGTTTCTGATTCCCATGTCTTTAGCTGGAGAGGAGCTAAAAGTTGTGCCTTTCTCTGTGTGCTCCAGTTCTGGTGCTCAAAGCAAATCCCTGAACTCATAGTTCTTTGACTTGTACATCTTTTGAACCAGGTTCCCTCAAAAGTTTGGGAGAGGAGGTCTGGAAGAGGGCTATTTTTGTGGCAACCTCTAGATCAGGGCTTCCCCAAATGGGTCTTCAGCTGTGTTTAGACTACAACTCCCATCATCCCTAGCTAGCAAGACAAGTGGTCCGGGGTGATGGGAACTGTAGTCCAAAAACAGCTGGAGAGCCTTTTGGGGGGAAACCTTGCTCTAGATTGTGGAAGACTCTCACGCACCCCCAAAATAGATGCATCTAGCATCTTCATTGATATACGATATACAATATTATGATAACTTTGTTGTCATTGTCCCATACAGAACAATGAAATTGAAAAACTACATAAAACATTCAACCCGCCCCCTAAAAACGCTGAAACCCCATTTTAAAATACACTATACTATACTATAAAATTTGTTGTTGTTGTTGTTGTTTAGTCATGTCCGACTCTTCGTGACCCCATGGACCAGAGCACGCCAGGCACTCCTGTCTTCCACTGCCTCCCACAGTTTGGTCAAACTCAAGCTGGTAGCTTCGAGAACACTGTCAAACCATCTCGTCCTCTGTCGTCCCCTTCTCCTTGTGCCCTCCATCTTTCCCAACATCATCAGGGTCTTTTCCAGTACTATAAAATACACTATACTAAAAAAATAAAATAAAATACACTACACTATAGAGACCCCTTATGCTGCGTTTAGAACCAGAATTGCATTTGCGTAGAAACTGTTTCTCAGGCGGCTAGTCCTGGCCTTTATAACCCTATACCTTCTTCCAGAAGGCAGAAGCTGAAAGAGATCATTTCCGGGGTGCGTACTATCCTGCATTATCTCTGCTGCTTTCTTATGGCACCTGGCAGCATAGATTTGATCCAAGGTGGGGATTGCCCCAATTATTCTCTCCGCAGTCTTTACAACCCTGGATAGCATTGTTTTTTCCCTAGCCATGCAGCTCCCAAACCACACACACAGACCATAAGTTAATACAGTACTCTCTTCACAGTGCAATGGTAAAATGCCATGAACAGGTCCTTTGAGAGATTGTTTTTCCGGAGGATTGTATAGCTTCTGCCCCATGCTGAAAACACGCCACTTACCCGTGGATATTTGAGAGTTATTAAGGTATTTTTGTTTCTGTGTGACCCACCTCTGTTGTTGATTTTATGCCGTTCTGCTCCATTTGGAACGGTTTTACTTGTTTTATAATTGCAACTGTTTAATCCCTCTTTTTATAATTGCCTATTCTGTTGCTGCAACCTGCCTGGGGAACTAATGGCAAAGGCGGGGAAGACATTTTGGGTTGTATTCAGTGTTTGTCATCCTCAGAGTAGATACACAGGTCCATTAATTTCAAGGGGTCTACTCTGAGCATTAACAAGACAAAATGCAACCTTGTGTGCTCTCTCTCTCTCTCTCTCTCTCTCTCTACTGTATAGTGTAAAAAACCACCCCAAAACAAGGCAGATTCCACAAGCCTTGAGTCCACCCAAAAGTACATTAACAAGAAGTTTAAAAAATTTAGCTGGGAAGCTATCTGGAGTTTGTCCTTATTCTCCAACTTCCCTGACCTTTTGTCTCGTTTTTTAAAAGATGGTGAACCTGCAGGGATAAGTTTGTGTTGTTGCTTACTTTAATCTCTCTCTCTCTCTCTCTCTCTCTCTCTCTCTCTCTCTGGTGTCCAGCACCTATTAGTGCTTTTTGGGGGGCTGGACTATATGACCCTTGGAGACCCTTCAAATCCTATGAACCCGGAGCACCAACTCTGTCCAGCACATTCACCATCTGAGCATGAACCAGAGAAAGACAGATAGTTACAGGGAACCAGGCAGAGGGCCTTCTCGATAGTGGCACCCTCCCTGTGGAACGCCCTCCCACCAGATGTCAAAGAGAAGAACAACTACCAGACTTTTAGAAGACATCTGAAGGCAGCCCTGTTTAGGGAAGCTTTTAATGTTTGATGTATTACAGTATTTTAAATTTTTTTGGGGGGGGGGGAAGCTGCCCAGAGTGGCTGGGGAAGCCCAGCCAGATGGGCGGGGTATAAATAATAAATTATTATTATATTATTATTATAGAGAGAGAGAGAGAAATACTTTAGATTGCACTGCTCTCATTGACTATTAAGGAATGAGATAGCTTAGTTGGTAGAGCAAGAGACTTATAAACTCAAGAGTCATGGGTTTGAGTCTCACGTTAGACAAAAGATTCCTGCATTGCAGGGGGTTGGACTAGATGATCCCTGTGGTCCCTTCCAACTCTACAATTTTATGATTCCATTATACACCTGGATGTATAATGCCTTATATATCAGCCCCAATCCTCTCCGAAGCCTTGTCATCTAGGAAAGGACAACAGAAATAAAACAAACACAGTGCTGGCTGCCATCAAAAAGCTGGCCTTTTAGGGTCCTTGCCACTGTCAATTTGTCTCCTGGTTTTTAAAGGACAACAACGAAGTCCTAGCTTTACCGCAAATGTCACAGTGAGATAAACAAGTTAACATTTATAATGTCTCTCATCTGCGGTTTCTCAGATCTCTCTCACCTGCATGCAAACACACAAGTTCCCTGAGTGCTCCCAGAGTTAGAAACTCAGATATATAAGCTAAACGCCAAACAGCACCTTAAATCACAGGTTACAGTCGCCACCACAAAATGTCTAGGAGCCATCCCCAGTGAGATTTGTTGTTGCTATTATTATTTTTCATTCCATTTCTATACCACTTTATATTTTGAAGTGGGGGGGTCTCAAAACGGTTCACACCAACACATTAAAACAGGCATGTCCAACCAGTAGATCACGTGATCCTAAGTGATTGCCCTAACCAGCTCAACAACTTCGGTGAAGCCTACCCCCAAAAGCTCAACAACCTGGGGTATTTCTCCCCCCAAAAAAGCTCAATCTAATGGGTAGATCACTGCCAGTGTTTTTATATAGTGGGAGTAGATCGCAGTTTCCTGGGAGTTGGACATACCTGCATTAAAACATCAAATCCAGAATAAAACAAATTCTAGCTTCAATGACCCCTTCATGGATCATTGCCTTGCTGTGGTGAAGGGGCTTGAATAACTCAGAGAAGCTATGAACTATGCCGAGTAGGGTGCAGATGAAACAACACTGATGGCAGAAAGTGAGGAGGAATTAAAGAAGCTTTTAATGAGGGTGAAAGAGGAGAGCACAAAATATGGTCTGAAGCTCAACATCAAAAAAACGAAGATCATGGCCACTGGTCCCATCACCTCCTGGCAAATAGAAGGGGAAGAAATGGAGGCAGTGAGAGATTTTACTTTCTTGGGCTCCATGATCACTGCAGATGGTGACAGCAGTCACGAAATTAAAAGACTCCTGCTTCTTGGGAGAAAAGCAATGACCAACCTAGACAGCATCTTAAAAAGCAGACACATCACCTTGCTAACAAAGGTCCGTATAGTTAAAGCTATGGTTTTCCCAGTGGTGATGTATGGAAGTGAAAGCTGGACCATAAAGAAGGCTGATAGCTAAAGAATTGATGCTTTTGAATTATGGTGCTGGAGGAGACTCTTGAGAGTCCCATGGACTGCAAGAAGATCAAACGCATCCATTCTTAAGGAAATCAGCCCTGAGTGCTCACTGGAAGGACAGATCCTGAAGCTGAGGCTCCAATACTTTGGCCACCTCATGAGAAGAGAAGACTCCCTGGAAAAGACCCTGATGTTGGGAAAGATGGAGGGCACGAGGAGAAGGGGACGACAGAGGATGAGATGGTTGGACAGTGTTCTCAAAGCTACCAACATGAGTTTGACTAAACTGCAGGAGGCAGTGGAAGACAGGAGTGCCTGGCGTGCTCTGGTCCATGGGGTCACGAAGAGTCGGACACGACTAAACGACCAAACAAAGCTTCAAGGAAAATATTCCAGACCCTTCTCCAAGTATTTCATTTGATGTGTTAATGTGTTGTAAACTGCTTTGAGTTTTTTTCTTTAAAATATAAAAGCGGTATAGAAGAAATAATAGTAATAGTAGTCAAAGTAGAAGTAGACGTAGACGTAGCAGTAGTAGTAATAGCAGTAGCCCGTGGGGAAAATGGCACATAGACACTGATAATGCCAAGGTTGCAAGTTCAATCCCAGTATGGTACAGTTGCAAATTCCTGCATTGCAGGGGGCTGGACTAAATGACCCATGATCCTCAGGGTCCCTTTCCAAGTCTATAATTCTATGATTTATCTATGATTCTGTTGTGGCGACTGCAACCTAGCTTTAAGGTGCGGCTAGTTTGCATATCCGAGTTTCTAACACGGATTGTAATCCAGGCAAAGTGAGGCAGGAGCGAATCACACCAAAATCAATAAAGTTTTTATACTTAGCTATGTGATTGCGTTTGCACACGCAACTTGTGCGCTTAACTCCCACTTTGGCGATGCGATCAAGGGATGACTCGCAGGTGTGAAGCAGCTTGCAGCAAAGACACCAGAATATTTCTCTAACCACGGTTTAAATCATGAGGGGAATGCGGTTTTATCACAAGCACCTAAAACTTCAGCTGCCAAGTTTGGTGTCCAGGAGAACTAGAAACACATCCTGGCTTCCAGACGATTGGGGAAATCATCTGCTTTGCATGCAGACGGTCCCAAGTTCAAGTTGCAGTATCACTAGATAGGGCTGGAAATGTCCCCTGCCTGAAACCATGCAAAGATGCTGTCAGTCAGTGTTGACAAAGCCTCTCTTCCTCCCAGAGGGGAGGGGTTGTGAGCGGGAGCAGCCTCCTGATTGGTTCTGCTGCTGGGGCCAAGCCTCCCAACCAACCAATAGGGCCGGCTGGTGGGTGGGGCTAAATGTGTTTAAACAGCCGCGGCAGCCCTCTTCTCTCATTCTGTTCCTGTTCTGAATTGTGCAGTGGCCCGTAAGCTGCTATATATGAATGGCCATGTGACTGCACACCCTGACATCCGATTCAGCGATGTGTTTTTTGTTATGTACTGAAGTTCTCACCCTGGGCCAGCAGGGGGATACTGTAGATAGTCATGCAAATAAGGGATCGAAAGTGACGTTCAGTGATTGGATAGTTTTAGAAAATTGTTACAGTTACATTGTTCTGGAGCTCTATATAAGCAGGCTGGCTGAACCCTTCAGTTCAGTTCTCTTCTGGCCTCTGAATAAACAAGAGCTGTTTGAAGAATCGCTGTGTCGTCTGATATGTTCACCCACAACTTAACATTTTTGTTTTGTGATGATGGCGTCCATCTTTCTGATCAAGGAAATGATGTGTGGTTGGCAGACATCATCAGAAGTATTAGGAATTGGTTGCAGCTGTGAGGGTATTGGCGGCGAGCCTTTTGGCTCGGGTGGCAGTAAGGCATTGAAATATGTGTGCTGAGTTGGAGGATTGGGTATGCACCATCATCTACCCTTCCTCTTTTGGGTATTCCGTTAAAGGAATCTGGCGGTCGTGGATCCTGTCCAACGCCCTGCTGGTGGCTAGGGCCATGTCACGACCCCCAGTGAAGTCAGGGGAAACTTCCAGTTGTATTTGCACCAACAAGCTCCTCCCATTGGTTGTTAACCCTGATATGACTCCCTGCTGAGCGGGGTGGAGTCATGTATTCGTGTTTCATCCAATGCCTAAGCCAATACTACTCACATGCTGTAACCAATAAAGGTTGTGGCCTAATTTTGCCCATTAACCTAAAATAACATGTCTGTGTGTCTTATTATAATCCTATGCGGGTGGAGGGTCCTCGACTCACAATGCTGAAGTCGATGGGCCAATGGTCTGACTCTGTGTATGGACATTCCCTAAGTTCCTAACAGCTTGCAGGCAAAAAGGAAAAGTACTCCGTTTATTCAGCAAGGCAAATTCTGAACGCTTGATTTAAACGATTATATTTCACATTTTTAAATTTCCCCAATTCTGCCAGGACGTGTTACTCTGCCCCAGGATGTTGACTCTCGCCTGCTGGGAATCGTTTTATATGCTTCCACTGAGTTCTAAAAAAACGATACTGCAGTTTCCAGACAATTCATCTTCCTGAGTCACTGCCTCTTATCAGATAACCGTTGCCGGCGCAGTCCTTTTAACACCTGTCCTTCCCAAATTGGTGTTCTTATCTTGCTATTACGGTAAGGTTAAACCGATAGTTCTGCTTCTTGCGTTCCGTGTGAGAAACCTTAGTGCATTTTCGCAGCAAAGAATACAGAAAGCCAGGATCAGTAAACAGGAGAACCAAACACTAATAACGGTTTTTCCTAAACTGTGCTGCACACTACAGGGCTGCCAGCTTGAACGCCAGGTTTCCCCTCTTGAGGGGGAAAAAAACCTCCCTGCACATAGAAAATTAGCACACCCGTCACCCTGACACGCTACTCTTCTATGTGCAGGGAATGTTTGCATGTGGGGTTAGCAAACAAGCATGTGACTCGCACTTCTGTGGCCCAAAGTGTCATGTTCTTTGAAAACCTTTGTCTCTTTATACTGCTGATTGTACTACAGCTATATCTAGACACATAAAAAAAAAAGTTTCAGGAAAAGCGTGTTGTAAACCTCATAATGGGAAATAACATTGGCGAAAGACGGAACTCTGGTGTCACCGTGTTATAACACATTTAAAGCGCTTTTTCTTTACTAGCGGAGTCCTGCCTTTGGTTCAAAATTCAGAGTTAGAAAGGACCATAAAGGGTGTCCTGGACTCTAAAGCAAGACTAAAAATGGAAAGATGTCCCAACAAAGGAAGAATGGATACAAAAATTATGGAATATGAAGAAATGGCAAAACTTACCGGAAGAATAAGAAATCAACAAACTTTTTATAAAAGAATGGAAATGGTTTATTGAATATTTACAAATAAATTGTAAACAGATAATCTTCTGCCCTCTTTCCACAGCTGTTGAAGGATGCAGGGTAACCTCAACACTAGTCATGCAGCGAATCAAGTTCAGGGTACCGTATTTTTTCTCACTTTTTTCCTCCTAAAAAGTAAGGGGAAATGTCTGTGCGTCTTATGGAGCAAATGTACTGGACGGCAGAGGGATCCCTTGGCTGCCGCTGCAGTCGTGAGCTGAGGGATGCCTCCGGAGTCGGAGCCATGGCTCCCGTCCGTCACTCACTGTGAAGCCAGCAGAGCAAGAGCCGCTCTGCGAGGCTCTTGCTTTTCTTGCTTTAAAGCAAGAGTCGCAGAGAGCGTGTCTGCGGCTCTTGCTCTGCTGGCTTTACAGTGAGGCAGGAGTAGGGATGGATGGGAGCTATGGCTCCCAGCTGCCCCTCCTCCCGCCTCACTGTAAAGCAAGGTGGGAGGAGGGATGGACAAGCAAAGGGAGAGCTGCACAAAGCGGGACAGAAGCCATGTAAGCGGCTCTCGCTTTGCTTGCTTTAAAGCAAGAAAAGCGAGAGCCGCTTACACGCTCTGCGCAGAATATTTTTTCCCTTGTTTTCCTCCTCTAAAAACTAGGTGCATCTTATGGTCAGGTGTGTCTTATGGAGCGAAAAATACGGTGATCTCAGAAGACCCTCAGAAGAGTGGAGAGAGGATGCTCATGGCAAAACCAAATTCTGCCTGGCTACCAAGGCAAGGCTTATATTTAGGATCATAAAATCATAAAGCTGTAGAGCTGGAAGGGACCACAAGGGTCATCAGTGTCCAGTCCCCTGCAATGCAGGGATCTTTTGCCCAACGTGGGAATAGAACCCACAACCTTGAGATTCAGAGTCTCATGCTCTACCAACTGAGCTATCCCAGCTGGATGAGAAGTGGCCTGCTGGATCTGCCCAATGGCCCATCTTGTCCAAGAGCACTCTGCCTTCCTTCCGTTTCCAGCAACTGACTTTCAGAAGCATCGCTGCCTCTGACTGCGGACGCAGAGCAGATTCATCAACACCGGTACCCATGGATCTGCTGACCCACCGCAAGTCACAACACTGCACCCCATCCCAATTCTTAACCGTTCCGCACTAAAACAAACACCGCTTCAATCTTCCAAAGGGAAATCTGAGGCCAAAGAGGAGATTCCGTTCTACCGGACATACTATCCACTCCCTAGCTGCAAGGCCAGGTCTTGATGTCCGTGAGAAAGAGTGGGAAACATCCCTGGTATTTAAGCTCATATTTTATCACTTGCTCCGCTCAGGTCCTGTTTCGGAACAAAAACACAGCTGCAATGTTAGATGAACTGGTCGGGACGGCTTGTTACAGCCATGCTCTGCACAGGAAGGAAAGAGGCTCCTTGATTATTCCATAAAATGTTGCCTTTACGACACTATCTAAATCATAAAAGCAAACCGTCTTATCTCAGGTTTCCCCCCTCGCAGGCTGCATTCGTCCTTCCCTTCAAAGGAAGCAACATTATATTAAAAACGAAGTCGGAATCTCTCCAGAGTTGTTTAAAAGAAGAAGAAGAGTCCAGGCAGACAGACAAAATTCGCTGTGGCTTTCCTTTCTAGAGATTTTACCAGCTGCAAATTCATTTAGAGAACGGCACAGAGGCAGTTTGGCCTGAGGGGAAATGGAATCTATGATCTGCCAAATGCCAAAGGTTATAGGGTCTCTCTCCTCATTTCCCTCACTCCTACGACCTTGAAATAAATACCCATGATATACCTATTCTGCCATCTGACACACACACACACACACACACACACACACACATTTCCAAAGAGAATCTAAACTTTTTAAAAGTAAAACCAAATTTCTAGCCCCTTTCGCTAAGACATGCGTGACCTGGTTTGGATGTTAAACCCTAAATCACAGGTTTAGCATTGTGTGCATGAACTTGATCCTGTCTCCTCTTCCAGTACCGCCAAGATGAGGAAACGGGAAGCAGCTACTTCCATTTTCAACCAACTGCAACTTGCTGTTTGACTCAAGGTAGGAACTCTGGTTTTAAGGCTTGGCTTGTGGTCAGAGAGGTTATCGGGGACAAGGCTGAGTTGAGACGTCTGTGAGATGAGGCACTTTGGGCTGCCTCTGACTTGCATGAACAATTCCAAGTCCATTATGGTGGGGGCTTCTCCATGGGGTCTGACACCTCACTCAGTTGAGCGTGGGAATCTTAAATCTCCTCACGTTAAAGCCCCATGTTGGGCCAAAAGATTCCTGCATTGCCGGGGGTTGGACTTCAGGGGTCAGCAAGCTTTTTCAGCAGGGGGCCGGTCCACTGTCCCTCAGACCTTGTGGGGGGGCCAGACTATATTTTGGGGAAGAAAAAAACAAACACGAATTCCTATGCCCCACAAATAACCCAGGGATCCATTTTAAACAAAAGCACACATTCTACTCATGTAAAAACACCAGGCAGGCCCCACAAATAACACAGAGATGCATTTTAAATAAAAGGGCACATTCAACTCATGTAAAAACACGATGATTCCCGGACCATCCGCGGGCCGGATTGAGAAGGCGATTGGGCCGGATCCAGCCCTCGGGCCTTAGTTTGCCTACCCATGGACTAGATAACCCTCATAGTCCCTTCCAACTCTATGACTCTTCAGGGTTAGCCGGGATCCGGGCCATTACATCTGAAAGCAGCCTATGTGTCTCTCAGAAACAAAAGAAGAATTTCACATGGCAGCACCTCAGTGACCTGCATAGTTCTTTGCAGTTTTCCCTGCCTTGCAGAAGCAGAATACTCTATTTTTCGCTCTATAAGACGCACCAAACCACAAGAGGCACCTAGTTTTTGGAGGAGGAAAACAAGAAAAAAATATTCTGAATCTCAGAAGCCAGAACAGCAAGACGGATCGCTGCGCAGTGAAAGCAGCAATCCCTCTTGCTGTTCTGGCTTCTGGGATAGCTGCACAGCCTGCATTCGCTCCATAAGACGCACACACATTTCCCCTTACTTTTTAGGAGGGAAAAAGTGAGTCTTATAGAGCAAAACAGGCGCAGAAATGGGCAAATCAGCTCAAGTTGCATACTTTATGCTGGTCACAGAATCCAGCTTCTCCTTACTGCAGAATTTTAACTTCGCTCTAGCAATGAGTCTATGCACAGCTCTGATTATTGGGCATGCATTTTTATTCCGACGGTGGTGTTGGCATTCCAATGACGGAGAGCATTCTGAGCTAATGGTTTTCGACTGTAATTTCCAATTGAATTAGGCCCACAAACCCCTTTTACTGGAACACTTTATTGGCAATGCCAAGTTCTGAGCAGAAGCCGTTTGTTTTGTTTTTTTTCTGGATGGGGAAAACAAACAAACTACAAACCCAGTTTCGCCATCTGTTCTGCAAAGTCAAGACCAGCAACACACGTCCTCCAACACATCCCCAAGGGAAACTGAGGTCTGGTCTATGTTATTTCTGTTCACGATTTATGAGTTGCCCACCATCATAGAGATCTCTAAAAGAACACAGGACCAGATCAAAATTAACATTCCTAATATGCTAGAGCTAAAAGAAGACTATCTTCACCGCACGCCGAAATCTATATAATGTCAGCACCTGCCTCATCCCCCCCAGGAAGGTGTTGCATAATGCAGGAGCTATTGCGCCGACTGCTCTCTTCTGCATATAGAGAGATTTAATATATTTCATAGACTTGTCGAGCAGGAAGGGACCACAAGGGTCATCTAGTCCAACCCCCTGCAATGCAGGATTTTTTCGCCCAACATGGGGTTCAAACCCACGACCCTGAGATTAAGAGTCCTGACTGAGTTACAGGGGAAGGGCTATGTCTCAGTGGTAAGAGGATCTGCTTTGCGAGTTCCAAGGTTCAGTCCTCAAGATCTCCAGGTGCACCAGAGAGAAACCCTTGTCTCAAATCACAGAGAGCTTCTGCCGGTCAGTGTAGACAATATGGAGCTGGATAGACTACCGTATTTTTCGCTCTATAAGAGACCTTTTCCCCTCCTAAAAAGGAAGGGGAATTGTGTGTGCGTCTTATGGAGCGAATGCAGGCTCCATGGCTTCAGCGAAAGCAACGTGAAGCCTCCAGAGTGCAGTGGGTGCGCACCGATCCCTCTTGCTCTCCTGGCTTCGCTTCGCTGGAGGGGCGCTGCGCAGAGAGGGAAAGCCTTCAGCTAAGTGGGAGGAGAAATGGAAGGGGCTCCGTTTCTCCTGCTGCTTCGCTGAAGGGGCGCTGTGCAGAGAGGGAAATATTATTTTTCTTGTTCTCCCCCTCTAAAACTAGATGTGTCTTATGGTCAGGTGCATCCTATAGAGCGAAAAATACGATATTTCATGAGGAATACATAGTTCTCCTCCCCATTTCTCTCTCTCTCACACACACACATTCTGTTTTACAATTTAGAGTACAGTGGTACCTCGGGTTACATATGCTTTAGGTTACATGCGCTTCAGGTTACAGACTCTGCTAACCCAGAAATAGTACCTCGGGTTAAGAACTTTGCTTCAGGATGAGAACAGAAATTGTGCTACGGCGGCGCGGCAGCAGCAGGAGGCCCCATTAGCTAAAGTGGTGCTTCGGGCTAAGAACAGTTTCAGGTAAAGTACGGACCTCTGGAACGAATTAAGTACTTAACCCAAGGTACCACTGTATTCATTTAACCTTAAAATATTACTGACCTCCCTTCTTCTCTTTCCATGGTTCATTTTGCATATCATAAATCCCTGCATATTTTACATAAACTAACATTCAGCATTCCATTATTACATCCATCAAAACTTATTTACGCTGTTGATTTTATCTTAATTCTGCCAACGTTTTCAAGTGGACACAATTTCCCCCATATATTCAAGAAACATATTCCAATCTTCTTTAAACATATGTTCTTCGTGTTCTCTTATTCTGTATGTTAAGCCTGCAAGTTGCGCATATTCCGTCAACTTAAGCTGCCGTTCTTCTTTGGAGGTACGTTAGGCTGAGAGGCAGTGACTGACTCCAAGGTGGACCAGTGAGCTTCATGGCTGAGTGGAGATTTGAACCCTGGTCACCCAGGTCATAGCCCAACACTCTAACCATTACGCCATACTATTCCTTATTCTATACTCACAGCAACCATGACAGGTCAGTAGACTGGGTCTGCTCAGTCAAGGTCCCACAGTGAGCTTCATGGCTGAGTAGGAGATTCTATCTGAGTCTTCCCAGTCCTGATCCAGGCCTCTAAACCCAGGACTTGGTAAACTGTGACCCCTCAACAGTTGGTTAGACTATAACTCCCATAATTGATGGTACCACTGGTCCTGCCAGCTAGAGCGCATGGAATTTGGACTCCAGCAACACCTGGAGTGCTCAAATCCCTGCTCTAACCACTACCCCACACTGCCAGCATTCTCTCACTTCATTCTGCTGCGTGTGCAGACCAGGCAGAGGTGGCAAGAAATATTCAGCAGTATTTGGCTGCTGCCACTGCAATTCTTCCTCCTCCTCCTCCTCCTCCTCTTCTTCTTCTTCTTCTTCTTCTTCTTCCTCCTCCTCCTCCTCCTCCTCCTCCTCCTCCTCCTCTTCTTCTTCTGCTTCTCCCCCTCCTCCTCTGTTCCCTGTTATAACATAATCCACGCAAATTCCTCTTCATGTGCATAACTTATTCAGGACCCGCAAACGCCAACTTTTTTTGGGGTGTGGGACAGAATTTGGGTCAGAACAGATTCCCTCTCCCCTGCCCCACTTTTAAGCATGGTGTGTCCTTACAGCATTGGATGAGAGCTGTAATAACAGAACGTATCGGCGACCTGGTGGCCTTGTTTACAGCCAGCTCTGGGTACTCCTGTGCTTCATTGAAACTAAAGGACAAAAAGAATTATGGGAGACACAGCGATAAGCCACAGCAAAAAGCTGTAGGAGACTAATGCTTACTTCCAGATCCTTTATTACCACCCACCTTCAGCCTGGCAATTACGGACTAGTAAATCCCCTGGAATCATCCAAACGACACGGATATGTTGCTATTGTTGTTTTAAACAATGCAGGCTTCGTCGCTGTTCATCTACTGCAGGCACCTCCACAATTGCACTCATGTCCTGCTTGCAGGTTTTCTGCAGACAAGGGCTGGGCAATCTCTGGCTTTCAACGTTGTGATACTCCGATATATCACAATGTCTGTAATAAGGACAGAGCTCAGTAGAGGCATTGGCTGGCCTCACGGTTTTTCCTGTATCGTGATTTTTTACAGTGCCTGCTCTCATGATTTGCAGCCTCCTGTGAGATTAGATGGGCTGGATTAGATCCAGATCCTGGATCTAGATCCTGGCCAGATCCAGTGCGACACTTCTTAAATTCTTATGCACCTACATGACTAATTGGTGCAAGCAACTTCCAGAACTGGGTCCCTTTAAACTCTACAATTCATTTCCGCAGCACATCACAAAGGGTTTTTTAAATTAAAAAAAAAATCTTCATGAAAATTGTTCAGTGTTTAAGCGCAACTCCCACCAAAACCACATTTTTGCATGCAGTTTTGACTAATATGCCCATTTTTACAAACTATTTTCCCCAACATAATGCATTTTTGGACACGATGTTTGGGTGGAGAAGCGCATTGCAAAACTCAATAGATGTGAACATTTTGAAACCTTAGCTGTGTTTCGGTTTGCGTATTGGTTCAAAGAGTGCCAATTGGGTTGCTGTTTCTCATTAAGATGCAAACGAAACCGAACTTTTCCATCTGCAGCAACCTGTGACGTTTGAGGATGTTGTCAGAAGTGTGGAAATGAGTCGTGCAATGGAACGTCTGAGCAACGGAATCAGTGAGGAAGAGCGACAAATCTTAGGTTCCTCTGCAGGTATGGGGGGGGGGGGTGTGAGAGAGAGAGTGAGAGAGAGAGAAAGAGAGAATATCAGAATATTCAGGAGGATGCAACAGCGAAAGGACCATCTCCAGCATGCTTGCTACCTAAATATCTGATGCAGAAGACCTTGCCTGCATCCTGTCTCTATGTTCTCTGTAGAAACACCCAGTTTGTGCATCACCTTGCCCCAGTTCAGTGTGCCCCTCTCCTGCTGTTTCCCACCAGCTAGTGAAAACCTTTCTACCCTGGTAGGCAAACCCTGTAAAGGTAAAAGTAAAGGGACCCCTGACCATTAGGTCCAGTCGTGACCGACTCTGGGGTTGCGGCGCTCATCTCGCTTTATTGGCCGAGGGAGCCGGCGTACAGCTTCCGGGTCATGTGGCCAGCAAGACTAAGCCGCTTCTGGCGAACCAGAGCAGCGCACGGAAACGCCGTTTACCTTCCCGCCGGAGTGGTACCTATTTATCTACTTGCACTCGAACTGCTAGGTTGGCAGGAGCAGGGACTGAGCAACGGGGGCTCACCCCGTCGTGGGGATTCAAACTGCCAACCTTCTGATTGGCAAGTCCTAGGCTCTGTGGTTTCACCCACAGCCCCACCCGCGTCCCAAATTCACATCCCAAATTCCTTTGCTCAATGATAGAAACAGAGGGAACAAAAGACAGTGGCTTCCACCACAATTTTTCTTCCAAAGTACTGCTATGCATTCTGTTAAGGTTCGGTTGAGACACAATGCTGAACCGTGGTTAATGGTAAGCACCTTCAGACTGGGTAGCATCCCAAGCATAAGGCAGAACCATGGTTGAGTCTGCCAAGCTTTCTCTGGAAGGAGATACCAGCAGGATCTGCTTCATAACTCGCATGTAGGTAGGGAAGGAAATTGCCTTAACCATGGTTTCCTCAATGCAGCTGTAGTACTTAACCATGGTTAAAGGAAACCCATACAATCATGTCTGCGTGGGAGCTGAATCAAAATTACCTCTCCCTTTCTCCAACTCCGAGGGACAGTGTTAGCTGGATTCAGCACTTTGGCACAGCCCCCTGCTTAAGAATTTTGTTGACATATTAATGTTGCTCTTTAATACCAGGCCCAGCATAATCAATTTCCACTTGGAGTGATGACTCATGGAAAATATCTGCTAACATAAAATAAAACAAGTGCTATACATGGAGAGGAACTGTGGACAAAGCGGACATGAAAGGCTCAGCAGATTCCACTGGACCAGAATGCGTTTGATTTCAACTTGAAAGACAGATATATATATATATATATATGCAGGTTTTGGTGTCCTCGGGTGTCTTCCCGTGTAAAAGTTGGGGTGTCTAGGCGACGTTTCGACGAGGTCTCACTCGTCATCTTCAGGCTGGTGCTTTCGGCTTCTTGTTACTGGAACAGAGCAGGATCTCAGTGTTTGGGTTCCTATAAATACTGTTGAGGAGGTGTGGTGTATAGCCTCCAATGTTCTGGGCAGAGAGGAGGTTCCCAGGCTAGTGTGCCTTTTCTTCTTTTGTTCCTTAATTACTTGAGGGATATCTTGAGTGATTTCTTGAGTGATTTCCTGAATCCCACTTAGGTGGGTCATTAGGTGTGGATTAGTTGCTAAAGCCTTCGTGTCTTGAACTCTTGAACTTTGTGAAGAGTTTTTCTGAGAAGATGGCTGTACTGCACTTGGTTGTGCTCTGGCTTGGCTTCGTGTATAGGGGCGAGTTGTGGTTTTGTGGCCTGTGCCAGCCAGATCTGTGTAGGGATTGCAGGGGGGTGCAGCATCCGGAGGTGCCACCCTGGTTTGGCTACTGGATGGTGTCTGTAATTTATCTGTGGAGAGGGTCTGGGTTTGGGTCTGGTGTGGTTGATTGGTGATGGCGTTCTGTGTGCCTCTGGATCTGGTGTCAGATTTTGTGGGGAGGGCTAATTTCCAGATGTCTGGCAAGCGGGATGTGTCGTCACGCTTGTTCATGTTGTGAGGGTGTTTCTCTATCTCGATGGCTTCCATGATTATTCTCTTGTGGTGATGTTCCATGTTAAAGAGCAATTTGGAATCTGCAAAATTAATTTCGTGTCCTGTTTCTTTCATGTGTTGGAAAAGAGAGGAAGTTTTTTCTTCTTTTTTGACGGCATTCTTGTGTTCTGCGATCCGTGCATTTATTCGTCTGTTTGTTTGTCCAATGTACGTGGCTGGGCAGACTTTGCAGGGTATTTCATAGACCCCTTGGTTTTCCAACTGAATTTTATCCTTGGGGTTTCTGAGGATATTGGCTATTTTTTGGTTGGTGCAAAAGGCTGTTTTGATATTGTGTTTATGGAGGATTTTGCTAATTTTATCTGTAGTGCCCTTGATATAAGGAAGGAGGGCTATGCCATTGTTTTCTTCTGTGTCTTGGTTTTTGGGGGGTGTTTCTTTTTGGATTAGCTTCGTAACCCTGTTTTGCTGGTATCCATTGGCAATTAACACATTTGAGAGATTCTGTAACTCAGTTGTCAAGTGGTCTTCGTCAGCCAGGCGTTTGGTTCTGGAGATGAGAGTCTTGGCTACGGAGTTTATTTGTGCAGGGTGGTGGTGTGATTGTGCATGTAAGTAGCGGTTGGTGTGTGTTTTTTTCCGGTAGATAGTGTGTCCTAGGGAGCCATCAGGTTTTTTGTAGATTAGGACGTCAAGGAAGGGAAGTTGGTTGTTGGCTTCTATTTCCATAGTGAATTGTATTTTGGGGTGTAGGCTGTTGAGATGTGTGAGGAAGCTATCCAGTTTTTCCTTCCCGTGTGGCCAAATTACAAAGGTGTCGTCAACATATCTGAGCCAAAGTTTGGGTTTGTGTTCTGACTTGTCTAAAGCATTGGTTTCAAAGTGTTCCATGTACAGGTTAGCGATGACCGGTGAGAGGGGTGATCCCATAGGTGCTCCTTCTATCTGTTTGTATCTTTGTCCATTGTGGATGAAGTACGTGTTGGTTAGGCAGTGGTTGGTCAGGTCCAAGATGTATTCGGGGGGATTGTATTTGTTTTGAATGGCTGTCAAGGCTTCATTAATGGGCACTTGTGTGAAGAGAGATACAACATCGAAGCTCACAAGTAGGTCATTGGGTTGTAGGTTTTGCTTCTTTATTGTTTCTATGAACTGGAAGGAGTTTGGAACGTGTGAAGAGATGGATTCTGCATAGGGCTGAAGTTGCTTGGCGAGAAATTTAGCGAGATTTTGTAGAGGTGAGCCTATGGAGCTGACTATTGGTCTGAGTGGTGTTCCTTCTTTGTGTATCTTGGGGAGGCCGTAGAGTTTGGGGCATCTGGATGATTTTTCTCTGGGGATGATTCATCCAGATGCCCCAAACTCTACGGCCTCCCCAAGATACACAAAGAAGGAACACCACTCAGACCAATAGTCAGCTCCATAGGCTCACCTCTACAAAATCTCGCTAAATTTCTCGCCAAGCAACTTCAGCCCTATGCAGAATCCATCTCTTCACACGTTCCAAACTCCTTCCAGTTCATAGAAACAATAAAGAAGCAAAACCTACAACCCAATGACCTACTTGTGAGCTTCGATGTTGTATCTCTCTTCACACAAGTGCCCATTAATGAAGCCTTGACAGCCATTCAAAACAAATACAATCCCCCCGAATACATCTTGGACCTGACCAACCACTGCCTAACCAACACGTACTTCATCCACAATGGACAAAGATACAAACAGATAGAAGGAGCACCTATGGGATCACCCCTCTCACCGGTCATCGCTAACCTGTACATGGAACACTTTGAAACCAATGCTTTAGACAAGTCAGAACACAAACCCAAACTTTGGCTCAGATATGTTGACGACACCTTTGTAATTTGGCCACACGGGAAGGAAAAACTGGATAGCTTCCTCACACATCTCAACAGCCTACACCCCAAAATACAATTCACTATGGAAATAGAAGCCAACAACCAACTTCCCTTCCTTGACGTCCTAATCTACAAAAAACCTGATGGCTCCCTAGGACACACTATCTACCGGAAAAAAACACACACCAACCGCTACTTACATGCACAATCACACCACCACCCTGCACAAATAAACTCCGTAGCCAAGACTCTCATCTCCAGAACCAAACGCCTGGCTGACGAAGACCACTTGACAACTGAGTTACAGAATCTCTCAAATGTGTTAATTGCCAATGGATACCAGCAAAACAGGGTTACGAAGCTAATCCAAAAAGAAACACCCCCCAAAAACCAAGACACAGAAGAAAACAATGGCATAGCCCTCCTTCCTTATATCAAGGGCACTACAGATAAAATTAGCAAAATCCTCCATAAACACAATATCAAAACAGCCTTTTGCACCAACCAAAAAATAGCCAATATCCTCAGAAACCCCAAGGATAAAATTCAGTTGGAAAACCAAGGGGTCTATGAAATACCCTGCAAAGTCTGCCCAGCCACGTACATTGGACAAACAAACAGACGAATAAATGCACGGATCGCAGAACACAAGAATGCCGTCAAAAAAGAAGAAAAAACTTCCTCTCTTTTCCAACACATGAAAGAAACAGGACACGAAATTAATTTTGCAGATTCCAAATTGCTCTTTAACATGGAACATCACCACAAGAGAATAATCATGGAAGCCATCGAGATAGAGAAACACCCTCACAACATGAACAAGCGTGACGACACATCCCGCTTGCCAGACATCTGGAAATTAGCCCTCCCCACAAAATCTGACACCAGATCCAGAGGCACACAGAACGCCATCACCAATCAACCACACCAGACCCAAACCCAGACCCTCTCCACAGATAAATTACAGACACCATCCAGTAGCCAAACCAGGGTGGCACCTCCGGATGCTGCACCCCCCTGCAATCCCTACACAGATCTGGCTGGCACAGGCCACAAAACCACAACTCGCCCCTATACACGAAGCCAAGCCAGAGCACAACCAAGTGCAGTACAGCCATCTTCTCAGAAAAACTCTTCACAAAGTTCAAGAGTTCAAGACACGAAGGCTTTAGCAACTAATCCACACCTAATGACCCACCTAAGTGGGATTCAGGAAATCACTCAAGAAATCACTCAAGATATCCCTCAAGTAATTAAGGAACAAAAGAAGAAAAGGCACACTAGCCTGGGAACCTCCTCTCTGCCCAGAACATTGGAGGCTATACACCACACCTCCTCAACAGTATTTATAGGAACCCAAACACTGAGATCCTGCTCTGTTCCAGTAACAAGAAGCCGAAAGCACCAGCCTGAAGATGACGAGTGAGACCTCGTCGAAACGTCGCCTAGACACCCCAACTTTTACACGGGAAGACACCCGAGGACACCAAAACCTGCATTCCTGTACCCGTGAAAATCTACGAAAGCATATATATATATATATATATATATATATATGCCAACTAATTGCACATTCTTAAAAGCTGATGCAGCACTTTGAGAATCTAGGAAGCAGTAAGACGGAAGTAATTATAAATGCTTACAGAAGGTTCCAGAACAGGGTGTCTTTGCAGCAGAACAGTGATGAGAATGAGCAGCAAGGCGGGGGCACTTTGTACAAATTTCAGTTCAGCCAAGAACTGAGTATCTTAAAAAACACTCCTCCTCAGCATTGGTCTACCTTACAGGGTTGATGGCCAGTTTACAAGATAATGCATTTGAGGCACTTCAAGTATCTAGAAAAACTCCTATATGAATGTAAATGTAAAGGTAAAGGGACCCCTGACCATTAGGTCCAGTCGTGACTGACTCTGGGGTTGCGGTGCTCATCTCGCTTTCCTGGCCGAGGGAGCCGGCGTACAGCTTCTGGGTCATGTGGCCAGCATGACTAAGCCGCTTCTGGCGAACCAGAGCAGCGCACGGAAATGCCGTTTACCTTCCTGCCGGAGCGGTACCTATTTATCTACTTGCACTTTGACGTGCTTTCAAACTGCTAGGTTGGCAGGAGCAGGAACTGAGCAATGGGAGCTCACCCTGTTGCGGGGATTCGAACCGCTGACCTTCTGATCGGCAAGTCCTGGGCTCTGTGGTTTAACTCACAGCACCACCCGCGTCCCTTCCTATATGACTACTAACCATGATAAAAGTTTTTATGGCATTACCCTAACAATATTTATACAGTGGTACCTCGGGTTACATACGCTTCAGGTTACATACGCTTCAGGTTACGGACTCCGCTAACTCAGAAATAGTACCTCAGGTTAAGAACTTTGCTTCAGGATGAGAACAGAAATTGTGCTCTGGCGGCGCAGCGGCAGTGGGAGGCCCCATTAGCTAAAGTGGTGCTTCAGGTTAAGAACAGTTTCAGCTTAAGTACAGACCTCCAGAACACATTAAGTACTTAACCCGAGGTACCAATGTACGCATATTCTCCCTCTGCCTTCAAAAAATCTCAGTAAGGTTTTCCAGGGCTTGAGCACTATCTCTTGATGACGACTCTGTTTTTGCTACCGGTGTTCTGTAGATGGCAGCAGGCCCTGTTTCGCCAACCCGCAAAGCCGCCCCCAAAATTTTCAGCCTGTTATGAGAGCAACTGCACAGCATTTGAGCAACTTCTCCAATTGCTCAATTGCCCAGAACGAAGATTACTCTCTTGAACATTTCATTTGAACTGGACCAGGTCTCTCCTATAGTTTCTAGGTTAAGTCACTTATGGAGAAAACACTGTGCTAATTGGAAGCAAACTTTACAGTGAAACATCCTTTTGCGAAATCAATCCACTTCTGTTCAACGTTTCCTAATTCTAATGAAGATCAGCAAGTTTTTGCTGTTGACACAGCATGGCTCAACCCTACCTAAAAAAAAAAAAAGGACCTGCTTGCAGTAAAAGTGGAAATAATTTCATCAGAAGTTTCAGGCAAACAAAAATTCACAAAGAACATAAAATGTACCAAGCCACCCGCAAAAATGAGGCTCTTTGGGGCAACTTAAACTAGGACAGCAACTCATCAAGCAATATAGTCTTACACTTTGCTGAAGCTAAGCAGGTTTAGGTCTGGGTCAATGTCCAGATGGCAGAAAACCTGCAAATCACTTGACAGAAGTAGGGAATGTTAGAAACTTAGATCTACAGTGGTACCTCGGGTTACATACTCTTCAGATTACATACGCTTCAGGTTACAGACTCCGCTAACCCAGAAATAGTGCTTCAGGTTAAGAACTTTGCTTCAGGATGAGAACAGAAAACGTGCGGCGGCAGCGGGAGGCCCCATTAACTAAAGTGGTGCTTCAGGTTAAGAACAGTTTCAGGTTAAGAATGGACCTCCGGAACGAATTAAGTACTTAATCCGAGGTACCACTGTATAAACTAGCAAGCAAATGGCTCCTTAAACCACGGTTGCAGTCACTGGGGTGCTGGGGAAAAAAGTTTAAGCTGGGGTGGTCATCCTAGCCAGGCTGTTTTTTTGTGTGAACTTCCTGGATGCTGGTCACCCAAAGAAAGAATGGAAGCAGCCATTTCTGAGAGGAGCCTGCCTGAAGATAAACAGAACCGTCCACTTTTATTTCCTTTTTAAATGCTTTGCGGCAATCGCGCAAAATGTTAAACGTGCTGCGGTTGCAGTTTTGTCCAAAGCCCGGCCGTCTATTGAAGACACAATGTAGGCCTTTGTTTGCCACCAGTGGAAAATATGGCATGGCGGCAAAGGCTGAAAGAAACACAAAAGGCTCTTTAAAAGGGGGAGAAGCCTTCTAAGCTTGTGGCAGAAACCTACATTGCTATTGTAATCCTTGAGTGATTTCCCAACGAACACTTCCTCTGGTGCATTAAGAAATTGCCATTGGCACGACCCACTGGGATAGTTCAGTCAATAGAGTATACAACCCATAATTTCAGGGTCAGGGGTTTGAGCCCCACGTTGGGCAAAGAGGTGTGGAATTTGCTGCCAAGGAGTGTGGTGGAGTCTCCTTCTTTGGAGGTCTTTAAGCAGAGGCTTGACAACCATATGTCAGGAGTGCTCTGGTGGTGTTTCCTGCTTGGCAGGGGGTTGGACTCGATGGCCCTTGTGGTCTCTTCCAACTCTATGATTCTATGATTCTATGTTTAGGGAAGCTTTTAATGTTTGATGCGTTATTGTATTTTAATATTTTGTTGGAAGCCGCCCAGAGTGGCCGGGGAAGCCCAGCCAGATGGGTGGGGTATAAATAAATTATTATTATTATTATTATTATTATTATTATTATTATTCATGCCTTTCAGGGGGTTGGACTAGAAGACCCTCATGCTCCCAACTCTACTATGGTTCTATGGGCAGAATGCTGACTTTTAGCCAATTAAAGATCCCGTTGGGGAGATCTGGTGGATTAGCTTCTCTCACACTAACTCACCATCATATCTGGAGTCACAGAAAAAACTCCTTCGCAACCCCTGCCTCACCATCAGATTGACTTTGGAGCGCAATCAGTTTTTCACTAAAATGCATTTGCTTCCAGAGGAGCCCAGAAAGTATTTGCTCCACAGGGAATACTGTTAACTCAGGCGACTGTCTGCACCATAAATCTAAAGCACTATTAGACCACTTCAACAGGAACGGCTTCCTTCAAGGAATCCTGGGAACTGTAGTTTGTGAAGGGTGCCAAGAGTTGTCCAGTGACCCCTTGCGGAGCTATATAGTGGTACCTCAGGTTACATACGCTTCAGGTTACAGACTCCGCTAACCCAGAAATAGTGCTTCAGGTTAAGAACTTTGCTTCAGGATGAGAACAGAAATTGTCCTCCGGCGGCGCAGCGGCAGCGGGAGGCCCCATTAGCTAAAGTGGTGCTTCAGGTTAAGAACAGTTTCAGGTTAAGTACGGACCTCCGGAACGAATTAAGTACTTAACCTGAGGTACCACTGTAAATCCCAGAGTGGTATAACAATCAATCCCTCTCCCCAGCCATCTCCAAATGTATGGGGCAGTGCAGTGGTGCCTCGCAAGACGAATGCCTCGGAAGACGAAAAACTCGCAAGACGAAAGAGTTTTTCGTTTTCTGAGTTGCTTTGCAAGACGGATTTCCCTATGGGCTTGCTTCGCAAGACGAAAACGTCTTGCGCCTTTTTTAAAAAACTGCCAATGCATTCCTATGGGAAACCATCAATATGCATTGGTGCTTCGCAAGACGAAAAAATTCACAAGACGAAAAAACTCGCAGAACGAATTAATTTCGTCTTGCGAGGCACCACTGTATTCCACTAAAAAGTTGCGTTAGTACAATGACTTTTAGCTGTGCAATGTAACTTTCACAGCCTCTCCCTTCCCCATGTATCCTCCTGAATCTGCTTCAGGGATTTGGGTGTTTGTTTGTTCGTTTGCATGGGTGGGGGGTTAGAATATCCCCAGCGATACCAACTGCTGATGTTTCACTTGCAGTTTATGGAAGAAAAACTTTTGTTTCCCTTTGTAAGAAGGGCAATCCAGGCAGTTCTGTTATTTACTACTGAACAAGGTGCACCATCAACAAGATTATGACGCCTCCTTATTCCCGCCGGGTCATTTAGTGCTGGCATTGCACTGCAAACATAGTTCAAGGAATGGAAACTTTGCTGTTCTCGGATTCTCTCTAGTCTAATAATGCCACTTTTTAAAAAAACGAACTTTAAAGGACACAGAGCCTTTAACTAAATCACCTATAGCCCCGTCATGGTCATGTGTAGAAGATTCAGACAAATCCTGAATCTCTCTGAACAGCCTGGAATGGAAGAAATTTGGACGCAATTCAGGCAGGGCCAGATTTAAGTTTGGTGAGGCCCTAAGGTAATGCGGCCCTTTATATGCCCAGCTGTCCTTTGTCAACAACAAATCGCCGCTGTTTTTTGTGTAGAATATATGCTAGCAGGCGGAGCCCGTTACTTACATCATAGGAGCCTACACAACACAAAACACTGTTGCTGCATGTAGGTTTTATTTTATTTGTTTTTTATCTTATATTTTGGAAATGTACATCCAGTTTTTTCCCTTTTAATTTTTTTGAGGCCCCCAAGAGAGTGGGGCCCTAAGCCAGGGGTCGGCAAGGCTTACCAGTCAGGGGCCGGATCACTCCTATTGAGATCGTCCATGGGCCAGACCGGCGCAGCCGTGACGCCAGAAATCGCGTCTGCGCATTTCCGCTTGAAACTGCTTCTGTGCATGCCCAGACACCAATAATCACACCTGCGCAAAAGCGATTTTCAGCACATGTGCAGACGCGATTTCTGTTGCCACTTGGAGAGACTCCGTGCTGCGCTGTGCCGGTTTAGCGCAGTGCGGGGGGAGGGGGACTCGCTGAGGAGGCGGCTCGGTTCGGGGCAGCTTGTGGGCCGGTAAAACGGTCTTCGTGGGCCGCATCCGGCCCATGGGCTACACGTTGCCAACCCCTGCCCTTAGCTACAGCTTGTTTAAAAAGGTAAAGGGACCCCTGACCATTAGGTCCAGTCGTGACAGACTCTGGGGTTGCTGCGCTCATCTCGCTTTATTGGCCGAGGGGGCCGGCAGCTTCCGGGTTATGTGGCCAGCATGACTTAGCCGCTTCTGGCAAACCAAAGCACCGTTTACCTTCCCGCCGGAGCGGTACCTATTTATCTACTTGCACTTTGACGTGCTTTCGAACTGCTAGGTTGGCAGGAGCAGGGACTGAGCAACGGGAGCTCACCCCGTCATGGGGATTCGAACCACCAACCTTCTGATCGGCAAGCCCTAGGCCCTGTGGTTTAACCCACAGCGTCACCCACGTCCCGTCATGTATGAGCTTGTTTAGCTCATACATAAATCCGGCTCTGAATTCAGGGATTATGATTTTTTAAAAAACAACAACACCCATTGCAAACAGCATGCCTGCGTATCTCCTTCCAATACAGTGGTACCTCCGGTTACAGACGCTTCAGGTTACAGACACTTCAGGTTACAGACTCCACCAACCCAGAAATAGTACTTCGGGTTAAGAACTTTGCTTCAGGATGAGAACAGAAATCTCATGGCGGCAGCGGGAGGCCTCATTAGCTAAAGTGGTACTTCAGGTTAAGAATAGTTTCAGGTTAAGAACGGACCTCCAGAACAAATTAAGTTCTTAACCTGAGGTAAAACTGTATCTCCCTACCAGTGGCAGTTCTCTTGTTTCCTTCTGGTGTTGAGAACATCTCAAACAAGAACTGAGAAGCACTGAGCTCTGTGCTTTGTTGCTTCATGCACAATAATAATAATAATTAATTAATTATACCCCCACCCATCTGGCTGGGCTTCCCCAGCCACTCTGGGCAGCTTCCAACAAAATATTAAAATATTTCTAACTTCAGGTTAGAAGGTATTTGGGGTTATTCTGTCCATTCTGGCTCCGCCAAGCCACACGGTGCATTGGTTCCTCTGACCCGGCAGAGCTACAGTCGATCCATCAGTTTTATTGCAACCCAGCAGCCAGCTAACGATACACAAAGACAATGAGAGCAACAGCTACTGGTGGCATTCCAGGAGGAGTTATAAAGAGAAATATAACGGTGGTTGTGGAGATGCAATGCCAGGGATATCTGAACTACCTCTCAGAAGTTTAACGAACCAAAAGAAAAAAGGGGGAAACGGTCTGGGAAAGATGGTGGCCCTCTGTATTCATTAAGTGAAATGCTTTGTGATCGTTTCCCTTAAAAAGTGGGGTAAATTAATTGATTAGATAGCTGGCAAAAGAAACACCTGGATGATAAAAAGTCATCATTTATTTAAAAATATTCGTAAGGTGCCTTTAGGGACAAAGTATCCGAAGGTAGCTTTCAGCAATATGTCACAATATACAGTTGGCTCTATCGGCAACATGTGATTGTAGCTTCAATTTGGAAACTCTCTACCTGCCCGTAAAGTTGTTTGAGAAGTCTCTTCCCGGTTGTGATTAATGGTGTCTCTTCCTCTAAGCCCTTTAGTATCTCTATTTATTTAATATACCCTTTCATCTGTTTAAACAAGTCCTTCTTGCAATATATTCATTTGGATGATGACTTTTTCCTTGGTTTTGTTTTCATTAAGGCAGAGAAATTGTACATTTGCACAGGAGGAAACGAATCTGAGTTGCAAAGCTCAAGAGCTGCTCCACATGGCCTCATTTACAATATGCAAGTATATTTAATCAATTAATTAACAATTAAGTGTTTAGAAATCAAGACAATCCATTAAAGGGTCAGCTAATCCCTTAAAAAACTCAAATTACTGGGCTGATCATCCTAGCTTTTTTTTTTTAAATAACAGGTGCTGTTTCTTTCTTCTGTAAGTACAAAAAAAGTATGTCAACTTGCACACAACGTCATTTGACAGAAGAGTCTAGTGAGCCATAGAGGCGACTGGGAGGAAGATCAGACACCAGCAGAAAATCAGACATGCTATGACGCTTGTGCTCCAGAAAAAGCTACCTATTGTGCAAAATGATATGCTCTAAAAATATACAAAGCAACACACCCTAAAAATGACAACACCCAATATAATAAAACTGCATTAACAAATGCTACAGGATCTAACTGTAACATCCACAGTGAATACAGCTGTAAAACTTAGTCCGGCCCCCCACAAGGTCTGAGGGACAGTGGACCGGCCCCCTGCTAAAAAAGTTTGCTGACCCCTGCTTTAAAGTGTTGTTGGACACCAACCCCCATCAGCCCCAACTAACATGGCCAATGGTTATTTATTTATTCACTTCATTTTTATTGTGTACTATAAATTCTGACCCTGATGTTGGGAAAGATGGAGGGCCCAAGGAGAAGGGGACGACAGAGGACGAGATGGTTGGACAGTGTTCTCGAAGCTACCAGCATGAGTAGCGGGAGGCAGTGGAAGACAGGAGGGCCTGGCATGCTCTGGTCCATGAGGTCACGAAGAGTCGGACACGACTAAACGACTAAACAACAACAATAAATTCTGACATGTTGCGAGAAGCTACTTCAGAGAGATTTTCCTCTGAAAAGTGCCATATGAATATTTAAAATAACTGATAACTTAAAACAAAACAAAACCCTGTCATCCATGTATCCGGTTGTTTCAAAATGCTGGAGCTAGAATAAATAGTCTTTAAATTTAATTTAGTTTGTCCCAGCTGGTTTGGGGAACACCTTGATACAGCCTCTCGATAAGATACTTGTGTCCCATTTTCTGAGGCTGACAGAGAAATATGGATAAGGAGGCCGCAGAATTATCCTTATGGTGGCAACAAATGAAAAGATTAGGAATGTAAAGTGGATCATTAGGGGATACTTCCCAGCAAACTAAGTGTGGGGCAGGGGGGTGGGCAAAAAACAAAGTCTCGGCAAAAACAAAGGAACCATTCTCATCTCATAAGTAGCCAACAAGAATCCTCGAGTTATATCGAAGTCTGATCAATCAAGCCAGATCAAATGAAAAGCAGCAGCAGAAGAAAATACTTTATACTAGCATTTCACTCCCTTTGGGGTTCAGTTTTCCAGCAAATGCATCTTTGAACCCATCTATCCAAAGGCTTGCCTTGATTCATTATTGTGCCAACTCTTTAAAAATTGCTTTTATCTTAGGATGTTTTAACCCAGATCAACTTCTAGACTGGCAGAACATGCAATGAAAAGGACAGTTTAGGCTTACATATGAGCACGAGTGATATATTAAAAGCCCGTGTAATTTCAATCCTTTTTTAAAAAAGGTTTTGCAAAGCTGAATTGCTTCTCCTTGCTCCAGGCTCCCTTCTGTTTCTTAATGGATTCTTTACTAAATCTATAAGATAACACCGGATGAGTTGCAGATATTTAAACAGGAAACCAATTAACTTAATGTAGCCACCACCTTTGAAGTCTCTCTAGTTGGCAACGTTTCCCCCCTTTTATCTGCTTTTTCTCTCATAATATATAGAGAGTTGCGAAAACTGGTTTGTTTGTTTTTCCTTTACTCAGAAATTGAGGGTTTTAAAATATACCACTGAATCAGAAATTCTACCAATAACCGATTATAATGTCGCCCGTTTAAAACTTGCACTTTGACTATTTTCTGTGACTTCCCCTGACAACTTAAATGTTATGCTCACAAGATGTCAAAGAGTAGAGGCAGATGCAATGTTTGTGGAGTTGCAGAGCTGATTTGCAAGTTTATTTGCTGGCTCTGTCTGGATGCGACGCTGAACTATGGTTTAGGCTAGCTTTCTGTGGATGAGGTATCATGCACTTCCCCATAGCTGTCAACTTACAGATTTGAAAATAAGGGACCAGAAGCCTCAAAAATAAGGGGCCAGCAGCCAAAATAAGGGATTTTCAGAGCACAGGTATGTTCACCTTCTGAGCCCCTCCAAGCCAAAGGCAGAAAGCCCAGCTAGCAGCCAAACAAAGCCTCAAGCGGTGGTTCCCACAGCGCAGCAACTCGGCAAAGGGGATGCAGCAAGGAAAACCACTGTCACCTCTCCGCTGGGAAGCGCTGAGCAAAGGCGAGTCCCCAGGCAACGCGGCCAATTTAATCGGCACAAGGCATGCAAGCCCCACCACCCCAGTCATTCTTAGACTCCTTATTGGATGAGCAACGCAGCCAAGCAACACAGTTGGAGCCTCCCTCCTCCCTGGCTGGCAGGGAGGGAGGGAGAGGAGCTGCTTCCTTTGAAACCCGGGAAATTTAAGGGACATCATCAATAAGGGACAGCAGCGGGACACGGCGCTGGGATAAGGGACTTTCCCGCCAAATAAGGTTTACAGCTAAGCACTTCCCACACACCGTGTTGGGCTTGCCAATCGTAAAGATCTTGCCCTGCTGGGCTGAAAAGGTTCCCCACTCAGAATGGCAGATGAAATTAATGGACTATGCAGAATTAGATAAATTAACAGGAAGGATTCGAAACCTGCGGGACCAGAGATTCTTAGAAGACTGGAGTAAATATTTGAACTATTTGAAAAGCAACTGCAGTAAACAGATTACGCTAGTAGGACTGCAAGAAGTTCTGTAAGGAGGATTATGTGAAATATTGCAAGGAAGATTATGAAGAGCATTATTAGTTAATGATAATTAAAAGTAATAGAGAAACTAAGAAATGCAGAACGGAAAATCTTCAGAGGTTGTTGGCGGAAGTCTAAAATATTGTATAAGATAAGAAGTTATGTTAAATGACTGTTGGAAATGATATGTTAAAAAATTAATAAAAGTGTGTGTGTGTGTGTGTGTGTGTGTGTCTGTGTGTATATGTGTGTGTGTGTGTGTGTATGTATATATATATATATATATATATATATATATATATATATGGTTCCCCACTTTTGCTGTAACTAAATTCATTATACCCACATTGCACGGTTGGATGGTTCGCTGCAAATACGTGTCCTGGAGCAACTACAGCAAAGTTTGCGCATTCTTGCTAAAGCATGGGTGGGCATCCTCCACTGGCGCTTTGGAATTCTTGGCAGGGGTGGCGAAAGAAAAAATGTCCTGATCAGTCAGCGTTCTAAGCAGCAAGGAGGGCAGAAGCTGTTTCACGGACTGGCTCGCCACAAATCAAGCTCTCCTGGAAAGGAAGGGTGAGCAACTGCCCCTCCTTAAGTAGACTGAAAGCCAGTGGAAATAAAGTGAAAAAGCCCTTCAGGGTTACATCACTTCAGAGTTCAAGGCGAACTAATTCCAGTGTACTGGAAGAAGCAAAGATCACCAGTGTCAAAGCAATGATTCTTCAACATCAACTTCGTTGGACTGGTCAGGTTGTGCGGATGCCTGATCATCGTCTTCCAAAGCAACTACAGTGGTACCTCAGGTTACAGACACTTCAGGTTACAGACACTTCTGGTTAGAGACTCCGCTTACGCAGAAATAGTACCTCAGGTTAAGAACTTTGCTTCAGGATAAGAACAGAAATTGTGTGACGGCGGCAGCGGGAGGCCCCATTAGCTAAAGTGGTACCTCAGGTTAAGAACAGTTTCAGGTTAAGAACAGACCTCCAGAACGAATTAAGTTCTTAACCCGAGGTACCACTGTACTGTATTCCGAACTTAAAAACAGAAAGCGTAATGCTGGTGGTCAACAGAAGAGGTTTAAAAACTCTCTCAAGGCAAATCTAAAAAAATGTAGTATAAACACTGACAACCGGGAAACACTGGCCTGCGGAAGCGCTCCAGTTAGAGAACAGCCTTTATGGAAGACGATCTTACTCGGCTACAAGTGATCACCAAAGAAGAGATACAACATGTTTGAACACTCAGAATCCCCCCTGCATGTGCAATAGGTAGTTCATCAGGGACAAGCCTAGGCTGGAATCTTCTAAGGTGTTAGCTTTCTACATGCAAGGAGCTTCTGATTTGACACAAACGTGCCGCCCTCCATGACTGTCATCGTTATGATGATGATGATGATGATGATGATACCCTGCCCATCTTACTGGGCTTCTCAAGCCACTCCAGGTGGCTTCCAACATATATAAAAATATAATAAAACATGGGACATTAAAAAGCTTCCTTGTATATAATTTTGACAGTTTATTATAGTTCCTTATTATTGTTCATTTCATTTCTATACCACTTTATATGTAAAAGGGGGAGATCTCAAAGCTGTTTACAACCCACATTAAAGCATCAAATAAAACAATCCACAACAAAACATTACCGGAGAAAGTCAAACATATATCCCAAACAACAGAAATAACAAAACAATCTTGGAACATTTCAAAAGAAAACATTACTAAAGGAAGTCAATATAAATATATATCCCAAACAACAGAAATAACAAAACAATCTTGGAACATTGCTAAAGGAAGTCAAATATAAAATGCACAAGTATATCCTTTTTTGGAACATATTGCTGCTACTTGGTTCAGCTTAGCTTGGATGAAATTGTTTGCTGCATATCCAAAGGTTCCTATCTACAACCAGCAAAATAATACCAGGAGAAAGAAAAAGGGAATATGACCGGCTAAAGAAATATGAAAGAACATCACTGGCCCCAGTTGAAGGACAGAGGAAAACGTGCAAGAAAATAATAATAATAATAATAATAATAATAATAATAATAATAATAATAATAATTTATTATTTATACCCCGCCCATCTGGCTGGGTTTCCCCAGCCACTCTGGGCGGCTTCCAAAAGAATATTAAAATACTGTGATACATCAAACATTAAAAGCTTCCCTAAACAGGGCTGCCTTCAGATGTCTTCTAAAAGTCTGGTAGTTGTTGTTCTCTTTGACATCTGGTGGGAGGGCGTTCCACAGGGAGGGCGCCACTACCGAGAAGGCCCTCTGCCTGGTTCCCTGTAACTTGGCTTCTCGCAGTGAGGGAACCGCCAGAACATAACCTGTCTTTAAATGAAATGCTCTTTTCTTGCATTTTAATGTACTGTGAGTTGCAAATGATGTTATTATTATTATTATTATTATTATTATTATTATTATTATTAAGTAGGCAGAAAAGAGAGGTCTCAGGTCCCTGATGGCCTTGATCTCCTCTTGTGCACTCATGCTAAGGTTTGGCATACAAGCCAGGCCAATGCAGAAATCTCACAACAAAAGGCATGACAGTCTTAATGGGTCATGGGTTCAAGCCCAGTTATGTATTCAGTGGTCTGTGTTTGCCTCAGCTTGACTAAGGAATCTGAGCTCCTGTGCTCTGATTCGATACACGTTGTCCAATCGCAGAACATTTCAGGATTTGGGCCTCTGCCATTGGCCCTTGAACTCTGAGTTGTGATTCGCAGCTTGGAAGTTTAGCTAGCTAATCACGTTGGGAGTGGGAGTGGCCCAGGTTTTCAGAAATGTATATAAGTAGTTGCTTTGCCTCTGTTTCCCAGTTATGTAGTTCAATCAAGATTATTGCTGTTGTCACTGTGTCTTGCCTTGTGGGAACCCACCTACACATCGAGCCCCATACTGGGCAAAAGATTCCTGCATTGAAAAGAGTTGGACTCGATGACCCTTGTGGTCTCTTCCAGCTCAACGAATCTATGAGTACATATTGGGCTATGTCACTTTTAGCAGAAACGGCATATATTGTACATCACAAATTGCCATCCTCCTGAGATGCACCCAGATGCCTTTCTTATGAAAAAGGCCTCGAGATTGGATTAGCGTTCAATTTGCCTGGAATCCAATCGTGCACCTGGCTCAAACAATGAAGCTATGTGCTGCCTTCACTTCCTGATCAAAAGAGCCTGAGAATTCCCGAGAACGGCGCTTTTCAAAAACTTTCTGCCTTCAGAGAAGGCAGCCCTGTTTAGGGAAGCTTTTAATGTTTGATGCATTACTGTATTTTAACATTTTGTTGGAAGCCGCCCAGAGTGGCTGGGGAAGCCCAGCCAGATGGGCAGGTCATAAATAATAAATTATTATTATTATTATTATTATTATTATTATGCATCAGCTTGCTTGCAGAGGGCTCTCTCCGAACATCGCAGGGGATATTGGGGTATATACTGTATTTTTTGCTCTATAAGACTCACTTTTTCCCTCCTAAAAGGTAAGGAGAAATGTGTGTGCGTCTTATGGAGCGAATGCAGGCTGCGCAGCTATCCCAGAAGCCAGAACAGCAAGAGGGATTGCTGCTTTCACTGCGAAGCGATCCCTCTTGTTGTTCTGGCTTCTGAGATTCAGAATATTCTTTTTCTTGTTTTCCTCCTCGAAAAACTAGGTGCGTCTTGTGGTCTGGTGCGTCTTATAGCGCGAAAAATACGGTAATCTAAATGTGGACGCAAGCAGATTTCAGACCTGCGATATTTCGTTTTCCTTTCTTTCTTTACTGAAACCCTGAGGGGTCCACCTGTGGGAAAATATAATGGTGGAGGGCCAGAGCCCAATACGAAAAAGGTGGCTCAGGTAGCAGAGCCAATAACCGACACCGAATACAGGGCCAAACCACAGTGGACTTTGATGGGCAAGGTTTCAGTCATGGCAGCTGCCATCTGCACTGGCACAGCACAGGCAAAGATCTCACAATAACTAGCCCTTAATCCCAGTAGGGGTTGCCAGCATGGTGGTTGCAAGGCCCAAGGTCTTGGATGCTGGACGTTGTAGCATGATTCCTGCATTTCAGGGGGTTGGACTAGATGACCCTCAGTGTCCCTTCCAATCCCACTACCTTGAGGGCACCCCCCCCCAATCTAGTTTATGCAATCTGATTTAGCCACTTACTTGCCTAGTTGCCTCTAGGACAGTGTTTCTCAACCTTGGGTGCCCAGATGTTGTTGGACTACAACTCCCATCATCCCTGAGCTCTGGCCTTGCTAGCTAGGGGTGATGGGAATTGTAGTCCAACAACATCTGGGGACCCAAGGTTGAGAAAGGCTGCTCTAGGAGAATGGTTTCTCATTTCAGGCAATTAATACACTACAAATGGCTAACACAGATCTCCTTGGCAAAGTGTGCCTGCAGCTTCTGCAGTGCAGATTTACTGACGTATATTATTGTTGTTGTTGTTGTTGTTGTTGTTATCACACTGCCCTTCACCCGAAGATCCCAGGCTGGTTCACATCAGAAAAATACAAAATCAGAATGCAAAATAAACAATAAAAGAAAACAAACCAATAACCCCCATCCCACAAACACATTTAAAAAGCTGTAGACGCTGTTAATCGGGACGCGGGTGGTGCTGTGGTTTAAAGCCTCAGCGCCTAGGGCTTGCCGATCGAAAGGTCGGCGGTTCGAATCCCCGGGGCGGGGTGTGCTCCCGTCGTTCGGTCCCAGCGCCTGCCAGCCTAGCAGTTCGAAAGCACCCTCGGGTGCAAGTAGATAAATAGGGACCGCTTACTAGCGGGAAGGTAAACAGTGTTCCGTGTGCTGCGCTGGCTCGCCAGATGCAGCTTGTCACGCTGGCCACGTGACCTGGAAGTGTCTGCGGACAGCGCTGGCTCCCGGCCTATAGAGTGAGATGAGCGCACAACCCTAGAGTCTGTCAAGACTGGCCCATACGGGCAGGGGTACCTTTACCTTTACCCTTTTTAGAGTGTTAATCAGCCAAATGCCTGGCTGAAGAGAAAGGTTTTCACCTGGCACTTAAAGATATGTGCCAGGTGAGCATCCCTGAAAGAGCATTCCACAAAGGGAGAGCCACCACAAAAAAGAAACAATTCTCTCATTTATTTATTTGCTCTCCAGCAGTTATGATTACCTACTCCCTGCTAACTTCCCACCAATTTCTCCCCGGTTAGTGTGAGCGAATGAGCTGCTTTTCGGCAAATGGATTTCACCACCTCAATCTACCCTGCGCCGGTTCCTTCCTTCGTTTGGGGTTAAAGATCCCACAGAGCTACGCCATGCCATCGGCAGGAAACACTGCGTTATATCAGACAGCTTTTGGCCCCGGCAATGAAAAACATTCCACAGTTTATTACAACTGGCTTATGCTTATTCATTCTCACCGACTTCCCATGTGATAAGCAGGCTGCTTTAAGATCCACGGCAGCTATGAGAAGGATTCCAGAAATTCCACAAGGACAGAAAGACGCAGAAGAACACAAGCTGATAAACATGCTGGAAGTTTCCCCCAGTTTCTGACAACAATGCGGCACATTTGCAGTCTGGGAGAAACCCACCAGTGGGGACACAGGTTTTTTTACAATGGCATATGAACCCCCCAATTTCCATACATTCATATTTCAAAGACTGCAGCCTAGTTCAAGAGATTCTGGGACAGACCTACACAAACTTCGAGCTGACATGCCCTCTCTTTCTTCACATAGGAGGCTGAAGCCACCTGCTTTTGAACTAACCATAGTTGCCCCATGATGCACAAACTTAGGAAACTCTGGTTTGTTTTAACTGTGTTTAGTACAGAAACCAGGGTTGTGACTAGTTTCCATGTGATCCAGTGAGGCTCTGGAGCTGATCAGGATTTGAACCAAAGTACCTCCTTCCTAAAGGGACGCACGTGGCACTGTGGGTTAAACCACAGAGCCTAGGACTTGCCGATCAGAAGGTCGGCGGTTTGAATCCCAGCGACAGGTGAGCTCCCATTGCTCAGTCCCTGTTCCTGCCAACCTAGCAGTTTGAAAGCTCCTCAAAGTGCAAGTAGATAAATAAGTACCGCTCCAGTGGGAAGGTAAACGGCATTTCCGTGCACTGCTCTGGTTCGCCAGAAGCGGCTTAGTCATGCTGGCCACATGGCCCGGAAGCTGTACGCTGGCTCCCTCGCCAATAAAGCGATATGAACGCCGCGGCCATGACTGGACCTAAGGTTACGGGTCCCTTTACCTTTACCTCCTTCCTGGACCAAGACAAGCACTTTGTTCAATGCCCTACAATGGATTCCATGCTGAAAAAGGGTCAATCATGCCAGCTGGCCTATCTTGCAGGAATTATACTCGGTCACACTGAATCTGCTTTGCCTTGGCACAGGTTTTTCAACTTGCTTTTTTAACATATAGGACCGTGATAATAACTCAGAGCAAGTCAGCTACTGAAGATCTAACTGGTTTAGCCAATATTCATTAACTGAGAAGGCCCCTGTTTCGAAAAGGAAGGGGGGCATTGGAAGAAGCAAAGACAGCTTTGTTAGAGGAACACAATGCCTATGTATAACACAGTGTTCCATAACCCAGACAAGAAAGCCAGGGTAATTCAGATTCAAGCAGGTTGTTCTGGGTCACTCTACTGAGAACAAAAACCTTACCAATTAAAGGCCCTGCACAATCTTATGATAAAGCTGGACACTTATGGGCTAGAAATAAACCACGTGCTTTTGACGTTGTTTAGATGTTAAGACCACTGGTGTGTTTGCTGCCATGGACTCCTTTAGGAGGAAGGGTGGGGAATTAATCAAAGAAGCCAACAAACAATTTGCATGGCTTATGTTTAGGGCTGGTCCCCAAAGGCTATACACCCTAAATCTATTTGTGTGTAATGATCCAAAGTAAACTCAATGGCTTTAATTCCACACCCAGAAGATCTAAAGCTTTAGACAAACCAAACATCTCATGCCTGGAGGACGGCAGGTCTTATGGATCCCTCTTCTTCATGCCATAAAGAGGAGTATCATTCTGAAACTTAATTTTCTTTTCCAAAATGTTCATATTTATGGATCCAATGACTTGTGGGGAGTGGAGATTTCCCCCAAAAAACTTGGTGCAGGAAGCAAAGAAACCGTGGGTAACAATGATCTTGACATACCAAATCTTACATACTATTTAAAAAAAAATTCCTTCCAGTAGCACCTTACAGACCAACTAAGTTTGTTATTGGTATGAGCTTTCGTGTGCATACACACTTCTTCAGATAGTATTTTTATGATATAGCTAACATTTGCTATTGCAAAATCCTTTTGCATCTGTAATAAATGATGAAGAGTTGGATCCTGATGAACATTCGGTGGGGGGGGGGAATCATTGTTCGGCTCTCAGCTGACTCAAACCCTGAAGAGGCCTCCTTGGAAGAAGAGGACTGGTGGCCTGCAATGCACTCTCTGAAGACAGGCTGCAAAAGTCACAGGAGAAGCACTTGCTTGGCTATTGCAATTGCAAATGGTGAGTTTGCATACCCATGCTGCCAAAGAACCAAGATTTTACTCATAAGCACTCCAAATCTTTCCTTCTCCTGCAAAGTCCCAAGAACCTGGTTTCATGACATAAAGGTAAAGGGACCCCTGACCATTAGGTCCAGTCGTGGCCGACTCTGGGGTTGCGGCGCTCATCTCGCTTTATTGGCCGAGGGAGCCGGCGTACAGCTTCTGGGTCATGTGGCCAGCATGACTGAGCCACTTCTGGCAAATTAGAGGAGCGCACGGAAACGCCTTTTACCTTCCTGCCAGAGTGGTACCTAGCTATCTACCTGCACTTTGATATGCTTTCAAACTGCTAGGTTGGCAGGAGCAGGGACCGAGCAATGGGAGCTCATCCCATTGCGGGATTCAAACCACCGACCTTCTGATCGGCAAGTCCTAGGCTCTGTGGTTTAACCCACAACGCCACCCACATCCCTTTTCATGACATACCAAGATCGTAATAAATAAATAAAAATGTCCAATAGCACCTTAGAGACCAGCTAAGTTTGTTTCGTGCATGCACACAAAAGCTTATACCCAGAACAAACTTAGCTGGTCTCTAAGGCGCTACTGGACAATATTTTTATTTATTTCGACTGCGTCAGACCAACACAGCTACCTACCTGAATACCAAGATTGTGTCACCAGAGAATGTACTTGGATTGAAAAACCAGAGGCCTTGAAAGCCTAAAGCTTCTCCCCCCCTCCCCCCCCACCAAGGCTTCCACCTCTGCAAAACTACTGCTGTGAAGAATGGACATAATGACCCCAAATCTGGGCTTAGCTCCAGAGGCAAGAGATTTGGACAATTGAACCGCATTGTACTGGCAGGATCGGGCACTTTAGAGCCCTAAGAGGTGCCTTTTGTTAAGAGTTTCTCAAAAGGAACAAAGTCTCCCTCCACCCCCAATCCCAGAACACATTTACTACTGTGTTTCCAAGCAGTTATGGGGACTGCAAAAGAAAATAAAAATCCACTACATCGGGGGCGCCAGATGGGCGCCTGCAGGCACCATGGCACTCGTGAAGGCTTTCGCTGGTATTCCCAGCAGGAGCCAAAGACTCTGAGCTTTCTTTTTCAAGTAAGTCTCCGGCCCTCCTAGGAAGAAAGTTATGCAACAAAATGTGCAGGTACCCTTCCACAGGATTTTGTGAATGGGCCAGCCTGGCTGCTCCTGGCTTTCTGTGTTTTTAGCCAATGAGTGAAGTCAGGGCTGCAACTGGTAAGTGAGTTTTTTAGGCAACAGGAATCGCTTGGGTCCTTAAGAGCTCATTAATGGGTGGTTTGAGTATACAGTGGACCCTCTGGATACGAATTTAATTCATTCCGGGGTCCGTGAGCACCCTAAATAATCCATATCGAGAGGTGCCGCTTCTACACGGGGCACAATAGAGTGCTTCTGTGCATGCGCAAGCGGCGAAATCCAGAAAAATACTTCCAGGTTTGCCGCTTTCGCAACCCAAAGTTTACGTTACTCAAGGGTCTACCGTACATGTTTTTGCATGTATGTGCCGCCCCCAAAACGTAACCCTTCTGTAAGATGCAATTGTAATTTATACTTCTATTTTAAAAATCTACATCAGGAGGTTTACAAAAGTCACACGTAAAGCCATACCAAAAAACCCACAACACATATCAATTTTTGAAATAAGAGATCAGGTAAGTGTTATGGAACTATTCTGGAGTTTTACACCGGGCCTCGTGGAATTAAAAAAGAAGGAAGGTTTGCATGCAGTGTAGATTATTTCTAAACTCACACTCATTCCTTGACTGTGTGTGTTCAAATCATTATTCAGTTTCAATTGATGCCAAAGATGGACAAACATGAGGGAAGTGAGAAACAAGAGTTGACAGTTGCATCCGAAAACACCACGCTGCAGGAGAAAAATGCTTAACAGACTCCAAAATTGCATTTTCTGGGCCAGATGCTTGAACTATTTTCATATTCTGCAGTTTTCGGAAGGATTTGAGGAGAGAAATGTGCCGGGGGGAAATAAAAATAAACACACTGCCCTATTGGAAGGAGAAGAGGGGAAGAAAGGAATATCAAGTTCACAAATAATTCCTCGCAAGCAGAGGCATCTGGTCCGAGAAGCATACATTTTTAGCGCCTGCAGAGGCAAAAGACTCTGCGTCCCCAGTGCTTTTCTGACACTTGGGCAGAGCTTCATACGAACAATGAGGCTGCTGATGCACACTGGAGACCCTGAACTGGAGTGATGGTCACTAACACTGCCTTGTAAGGATGAAAAAGAGTGCATTTCAACTGCGGGCACTACTGTATTTCACCTACTGTTAAGTTGTGAGTGAACATATCAGACGACACAGCGATTCTCCATACAGCTGTTGCTTATTCACAGGTCAGAACAGAACTGAACTGAAGGGTTCAGCCAGCCTGCTTATATAGAGCTACACTACAATGTAACTGTAACAACTTTCTGTAACTATCCAATCACTGAACGTCACTTTCAATCCCTTATTTGCATATGTGGACCTAAACGATCTACAGTATCCCCCTGCTGGCCCAGGGTGAAAACTTCAGTACATAACACCTACCAGTTTCAGCAAGCTATTATTCATGTTAAGCAAGAACTGCAACAAAATGTCACAGCATGGCATGCTCTAGGCAACCAACTATGCTGTATTCCACGCTACACCATTCCTTTGCCCCCCTATCCTGTAGCCAGTCACTGTTTAAGCATTCCACAGCTACCTAACATGCTCAGCCCTCCGTACATAGGATTAATAACCTAGTAAAACAGTATCATTGCCTGATAAAAGATTACAGGTTGCCAAGAGCTCTTGCAGATAGGTTGACCTGCAAATCTTAATAAGTTAATGACTCATTTCAGTGGTGATTAAGGCACAAGGAAGGAGAAAAATGACCTTTTGCCCATTTTCTGGTGCACACAGCAGGGTTTGCAGAAGCAGAGAAAAATATTTAAGGGAGCGGGGAGCTAAGAGAAGGAGGGAGCCCCCAAAAGTGAGGACAGAGCATGCTGGACAGCTACAGAAAGCTGATTGGCAGGTTGGGGCAAGGAAAAAGAGATAGGAAATGGTGGAGGAGGAAATGCAAAAGACCACGAATAGGTGGTTTTGTGAACAGAAGCACATTCACTGGGCAGCATATGCTTACATTGAGACTGCCAAGCCTTCAGGGCCTCAACCAGACCTTTCCGCTGCAACCCCTGTGACCAGAGGTCCTTCTAATAAATAAAATGAAAAAGGTAAAGGGACCCCTGACCATTAGGTCCAGTCATGGCCGACTCTGGGGTTGCGGCGCTCATCTCACTTTATTGGCCGAGGGAGCCAGTGTACAGCTTCCGGGTCATGTGGCCAGCATGACTAAACTGCTTCTGGCGAACCAGAGCAGCGCACGGAAACACAGTTTACCTTCCCGCCGGAGCAGTACCTATTTATCTACTTGCACTTTGACGTGCTTTTGAACTGCTAGGTTGGCAGGAGCAGGGACCGAGCAGCGGGAGCTCACCCCGTTGCGGGGTTTCGAACCGCTGACCTTCTGATTGGCAAGTCCTAGGCTCTGTGGTTTAACCCACAGCGCCACCCGCTTCCCACAAAATAAAATACAGATATCCAATACTCAGCAAGTGTCCTGGAACCCTTTGTAGTGAACCACAGTCAAAAGCTCAGATTCTTACAGTAAAACAAAAACTGGCAGAAGCAACTCCGAAAATGCTTGAGGGCAGAACTTGCCGTTTTGCTACATGTGGTCGATGCCGACTGTGAGCCATCTCCCTTCCAATTAATTTTAATGACAATGCAGATGAATCACAAGGAAACTCCTATTTTATACAGGCCTTTTATTTGCCTAGTTTCCTTCCTTCCTTGTCTTAAAAGCACCCAAAGCCAGTTTGGGCTTGAATTTTCCCCGTTCCTTTAAGAATGGACTGTTTTCCATTCTGACCCCCCCAGGAACTACTGTTTATTCCATGAACACACAACAAAACAGAAATGCACAGAGGGAGAGAGAGTAGAGAATTTGCAAGCGCTTTTGGAAACTTGGCTTGGGAGCAGAATGATGAATCTGTGTTACTTGTTTGGTCAACTGCGTTCTACCGCACTTCTAAGCAAACGTCTCAATTACAGGGGCGGACAGCATACAGCCCACAAACCACAGAGTGTCTGTAAGGCTCTTTCATGTGGTAAGTTTACAGCTTGTAAGAATCAGTCAAAAAAAAGAACCCTTCCAACATTGCATGGATTCCAAGGTGCACGCTTATATACAATGGGACTTGCTGCCTAACCTGAAAAATACCTACTGAGGAGCAAGTCTCATTCATTTAAATAAGTCTGAATGTGCTCAGGGTTGCATACTAAAATTAAACTATGGACTTCATTTGTACTGATTTCATTGGGGCTTACAGTGGTACCTTGGGTTAAGAACTTAATTCGTTCTGGAGGTCCATTCTTAACCTGAAACTGTTCTTAGCCTGAGGTGCCCCTTTTGCTAATGGGGCCTCCCGCTGCCGCCATCACACGATTTCTGTTCTCATCCTGAAGCAAAGTTCTTAACCCGAGGTACTACTTCTGGGTTAGCAGAGTCTGTAACCTGAAGCATCTGTAACCCGAGGTACCACTGTACATTGGTACCTCAGGTTAAGTACTTAATTCGTTCTGGAGGTCCGTTCTTAACCTGAAACTGTTCTTAACCTGAAGCACTACTTTAGCTAATGGGGCCTCCCGCTGTTGCCACGCCGCCAGAGCATGATTTCTGTTCTCATCCTGAAGCAAAGTTCTTAACCCGAAGTACTACTTCTGGGTTAGCAAAGTCTGTAACCTGAAGCATCTGTAACCTGAAGTGTCTGTAACCCGAGGTACCACTGTATATAGATATATAAACTAGGGGCCAACGACTTCTTAAACCAAGGTTGCAACCGCTAAAACAGAATGTCTACTTGCTCAACTCTTGCTTTTAAAACAATGGACTGATTGTGATGGATTCTCAGTTAAACATCTGGCCAGTTCAGACGACAACCTTGAGCTAGGTTAAGAGCTTTGAGAACTTAAAGAAAAAAGTCCCTTGATCCAGGGACAGTCCACATCTATATTGGCCTATTCCGACCTCTTTTTCCTTAAAGGCGACAGCTCCTGCTCAGGCTGCACAGGAAAAGCAATTTGCTTCCAGAAATTCATTCCGATTGTGCAGACAAAATATAACTGATAGAATTCTATAGGATGGGGTATTAGTGTTTGAAAACACTATCCATATCCATGGGTCCCCAGGCATGCAACTGCAGATTCTGGAGATGTCAGGCTTCATCCTGGCACCCAGGCTGTTAAGTTGTGGGTGAACATATCAGACGACACAGTGATTCTTCAAACAGCTCTTGTTTATTCACAGGCCAGAACAGAACTGAACTGAAGGGTTCAGCCAGTCTGCTTATACAGAGCTCCACTAGAATGCAACAGTAACCATTTTCTGTAACTATCCAATCACTGAACATCACTTTCAATCCCTTATTTGCATATGTGGACCTGAGTGAAAACTATCTACAGTATCCCCCTGCTGGCCCAGGGTGAGAACTTCAGTACATAACACAGGCATCTTCACTTGGTCGCAAGTGGTCGAAACCCAGGTACAAAATGTGCCTGGCTGGTTTCGAACACTGTTGAAGTGGCCTTAAGTTTTTTCCAGGTCATTTCTAATCTAGTGTGAAATGATTAGAAGCTAATGCAATGCGGAAAGTCCAGCACAAACACACATACACATGCCCTATGCTGCAGCCACACCTACAGAAGATCGTTCACAAAAGTCCCATGAGAACATTTCATGCTTTTTCTGGATGGAGAAAGGCATAGGGATAATTGTGTTTAATAATTTTATTATTTGTACTCTGCGTATCTGACTGGGATGCAAAGACTTTTTGATCTCATTGTCTAGAAGTTAGGCTGCTGTACAAAAGCACTAAGCAAATTAGCCACAGTTTGCTCCACCTACTTTTGCCCTTAGCTCCACCCACCTATGGTGTGCTCCCCAGCCACCCCCAAAGGTTTATAATAAGGGAATGTGGCCCTTGGGGAGGAAAAGCCTGGCCATCCCTGGTCTAGAGGGAGAAATTTCTCAAATTCGGGGTTTGAGAAATTTCTCCCCCTATACCAGAAAAAAGCAGAGACATCACTTTGCCAACAAAGGTCCGTATAGTAAAAGCTATGGTTTCCCCAGTAGTGATGTATGGAAGTGAGAGCTGGACCATAAAGAAGGCTGATCGCCAAAGAATTGATGCTTTTGAATTACGGTGCTGGAGGAGACTCTTGAGAGTCCCATGGACTGCAAGAAGATCAAACCTATCCATTCTGAAGGAAATCAGCCCTGAGTGCTCACTGGAAGGACAGATCCTGAAGCTGATGCTCCAATACTTTGGCCACCTCATGAGAAGAGAAGACTCCCTGGAAAAGACCCTGATGTTGGGAAAGATGGAGGGCACAAAGAGAAGGGGACGACAGAGGACGAGATGGCTGGATAGTGTTCTTGAAGCTACCAGCATGAGTTTGACCAAACTGCGGGAGGCAGTGGAAGACAGGAGTGCCTGGCGTGCTCTGGTCCATGGGGTCACGAAGAGTCGGACACGACTAAACAACAACAACATACCAGGAACTGTGCCATTTTGGGGGCCTGAGAGACACATTCTAGTATCAGAGATGATGCAAGGCTTTTTTTTTTTTTAAAAAAAGTGCAAACCTAGAGGAGGGGTGAGTAAAAAAACAAACAACCTTGGCCAACACCTAGAACTGACATAAAATAATGCCCTACAAAATAATAATAATAGTAATAATCTCAGAAATTTCCCACGCTTCCCCCCCCCAACTTTAAAGGGTGTTTTCATTCCTTTCCACCGCAACATAATATTTGGCACAGCTTTACTGCAAATAGCTGAAGATGGCTTGAAACTGGAGAGATAGATGTCCAGTCCAGTATCTTCCAGATGTTTTTGCTGATCACAGACCAAATTTAGCATAGGAGGAAAGCTAAAAAATTATCACAAGAAAACCAACTTTATTTTTTTTAAAAAACTAACTTTCCTATCCCTTCCACCTTTTGCAACTCCCTTGGTAATGTAGCATGAGGGAAGGAAGCATAGCTGTCAACATTTCCTTTTTTTAAAGGGAAATTCCCTTATTCCGAATAGGATTCCTCGCAAGAAAAGGGAAAAGTTGACAGCTATGGAAGGAAGGATCATGGGGAGGGGGGGGTCGCTTCCTGCATGCATAATAGATCTCATTGGAAAAGAATTCAGCGGAATTACAGAATGCAGGTTTGGCACTTATGTTGCCTCAGAGTTACTATATGCGGTTAAGGAACGCATGTTTAAAATTCAGGCGCTCTGCACACAGAAAAAGCCACAGGCAGAAATACATTCTCTGTACATACCATCTTTTATTTTTGGAGAAGTTTATTAGGCTTATTAAAACACTCCTAGGGATAAATTCTATGCTGCGTACAAGATACATTAGGTCTTAAGATAATATTCTTCAATAAAAAGAATATAAATCTTTACATGGCCCTTCTACAACTCCAGGGAAAGTAGATTTCTCAGAGTAGGCTTTTCGAGTGTTCCAGCAGCCCCATGCGATTCTCATTTCCTTCCCACCTTCTGCATCTCATAGCAGAGCTGACTTAAAGCAGGGTGGTTTTTTTCATGGGGGAAGTCCCCTATTCACGGCCCCCGTCCCTCAGTGAATCTATCTCTGCATCACCATTATGGTACAGTGGAACCTTGGTTCTCGCACGGCTCAGCTGACGAACAAATTGGCTCCCGAATGCTGAAAACCAGGAAATTAGTGTTCTGGTTTTCGAACGTTTTTTTGGAAGCCGAACGTCCGACATGGCTTCCCCTTGAGTGCAGGAAGCTCCTGCAGCCAATTGGAAGCTGCACCTTGGTTTTCTAACGGTTTCGGGAGTTGAACAGACTTTTGAAACGGATTAAGTTTGAGAACCAAGGTTCCACTGTATAAGTAGCAGGGACCGCTCCGTCATCCTAGCCTGAATACTGTCCTGATTCTTTTATTATTATTCTTCTTTATTAAATTTCTATAACGCTCTTCATCTGAGGATCACAATATAAAAAAACACAATATAAAAACACAAAAATACATAGTAACAAACAAAAACAATAACCTCCACACACGGTTTAAAAGGTCATAATTTGTTCAACGAGCCAAAGTACTGAGAGAAGAGGAACATTTTTGCCTGGCACTTAAAGACGTATAATGAAGGCGCCTGGTGAGACTCCCTGGGGAGAGCATTCCACTCATGGGGAGCCACTGCAGAAAAGGCCCTGTTCTTCTGTTGCCACTCTTGGGATCTCACATGGAGGAGGCACATGAAGAATGGCCTCGGATGATGATTGCAGGGGTCCAGCACTTTGAATTGGGTCCAGAAATTAACTGGTGACCAGTGCAGTCGGGCCAGGATACATGCAATATGGTCAAATCATCTGAGGAACCTGTTTGCTGAAGTCTGCGCTAGCTGAAGTTTCCAAACCATCTTCAGAGGCAGCCCCACATAGAACTCCATCAAGAACAGGCCACCTCCCAGCTATGCGGTCTAGGGAACCACCTACTAACAAGGCCTCAGTGTTACCTGGATTGAGCTTCAGTTTACTGGCTCTCATCCACTCCATTTCCAAGGCAAGACAATCCGGTAGAAGTTTTACATCCACCTGTCACTCGCTCGTGGTACACTTTTTGGTGTGTTTCCCCGTCACTTTCCTAACCACAAAAAGTTGTTTTCTAAAGTTGGGTTTGTTGCAAGAGAGTGCTTTCGTCCACTTCAGTGCATAAACCTAAACTCCCCCTGCCGAAACAGTGACAGTCTGGAGGCAACCTCACACATCCGCTTTTCTCAAATGGAGCAAGGACAAAAAAACCACCCAGGGGATTTCTGCTAAGTATTTATTTTACAGGAATGTAGGGATCATAAAGCCCGGAGTCAGATGTGCAAGTTACCCAGCTAACAGCAAACGCCTAGGGAATAACGGAGGACGTGCTTCTGTCCCCTTGTGTGTACGCAACAGACTTATAAGGAAATGCTTCAGTTGTGCAAACACTAAAGCTATGCATTCTTTGCCGTACAAGAGTCTCGCTGCGCAGCCCTAAGCCGGCCAAACGTCGTTCTGAGCAGCGATCGACATTCCATTCCTCTCCGCATGCCTCCTTGACTTTTCCCTGCCCAATTTGGAATTTACGGCCATCAACATTGCCAGTGTCCGAACCCTTTCACCAGCACTTCGTGTTCGGGTCCCTTCCAAACTCTTCAATTCTATAATTCTGTGTTAGTCTTTAAGGCTCCAGCAAACTCTCGGTTGCTTCTACGGCACAACACACGAAGGTTTCCCAACTTGCACTCTTTGGAGATTGACAGGCTATTGTGACAGCTTTGCGGAGTGTTAAAAGAGCACCTTGCACCAGATCTTGTACCTTTCACCGTAACAGTGCAAGGAAACAAGCAATACCTTTGGCACGGCAGTTGGCAACATCCCTTTGTCCTGCCAATTTTCTTCTTCTTAATCAAGGACCCCTTTCTGCAGTGGTGTAGCGTGGGTTGTCAGCACCCAGGGCAAGGCAAGTAATTTGCGCCCCCTAACCCGGGGCAAGGCAAGTAATTTGCAGCCCCCCCCCCCCCCCGCTGCACTGTCCCTCCCCCAGATAGTCCCTCGCTCTCTCTCCGCACCGCACCACACGCCTGGCACCCCCCCCCCCCACAGTGGACGGCAACCCAGCGGCTCAGATCGGATTCGCACAGCCAGCACTGCAGTGAGAGAGCGTAAGTGAGCCAGGTAGGGGCAGAGAGCTGCGAGTGCGAGCGCCCCCCCCCCAGATGTTGCACCCGGTGCGGCCAGCCCCCCCTGCACCCCCCACACTACGCCACTGCCTTTCTGGAGGTTTGACTCCTGTCCATACCCATGTCCGTGTTTCCTACCATGCTGAGTGTTTTTAATATGCATTCACCCCCCCACCAGGAGGCCACTTTTAGGGAGAAAGGAAGATAAAGGACACAGGCTCCAAATTGCCATCTACTGAAATGGGAGCTAGATCGTTCTCAGTGTGAGGTCTGAGCCATCTCCCTCTCTTTGCCCAAGCTTTTAGTGGTGGGGAAACCAGTGGATGCAATTTCTGATTGCAGTTACGAAAGGAGGTTTCAAAACAGCCCCAGCAAAAAAAGATTGCTCGGTGCAGGGGAAGCCAGATCTCATCAAAATTGCTTCGAACGAACTTCCTAATTTGCACAATACTTTTCTGCAGAGGACAACACACACACATCCAACACACGCTTCCCTCTCAAGCCTTGTAGCCTGCAAAAGCTTTGTGGTGGTGCCTGGAGGGTACACAGCACTCGTGGCAGGAGAAGCTGAAAGGTAAAGGTAAAGGGAACCCTGACCATTAGGTCTAGTCGTGGCTGACTCTGGGGTTGCGGTGCTCATCTCGCTTTATTGGCTGAGGGAGCCGGCATATAGCTTCCGGGTCACGTGGCCAGCATGACTAAGCTGCTTCTGGCGAACCAGAGCAGCACACGGAAACGCTGTTCACCTTCCCGCCGGAGCGGTACCTATTTATCTACTTGCACTTTGACGTGCTTTTGAACTGCTAGGTTGGCAGGAGCAGGGACCGAGAAACGGGAGCTCACCCCGTTGCAGGGATTCAAACCGCCAACCTTCTGATCAGCAAGTCCTAGGCGCTGTGTAGTCAGAAATCTATGCAGAATTCACGGAAGGGCTGTGGCTCAGTAGCAGAGGATCAGCTTGACATTAGTGTTAGAAACTCAGATATGTAAGTTAATCACCAAATGGCACCTTAAACCCAAGCTGCAGTCGCCACATTGGAATGTCTAGGTACTTTTCTTCTTCTTCTTGCAATGGCACTTACTATTATTATTATTAATTTCATTAGTATACCTCTTCATATTTTAAAGAAAAAATCCCAAAGCTTTTTACAACACATTAAAGCATCAAATAAAACAACCCAGAACAAAACAAATTCAAGCTTCATGCTTGAAATATTTCAGATCCTTCTCTGACATTTTGATTTTCTGATATTTATTTACCTACCTACTTAATTCGTACAGATGCCTCATAGCAGAAGTACTCTAGGAAGCCAGTGTGGTGTAGTGGTTAGAGCATTGTGTAGGCAAACTAAGGCCTGCGGGCTGGATCCGGCCCGATCGCCTTCTAAATCCGGCCCGCGGACGGTCCGGGAATCAGCGTGTTTTTACACGAGTAGAATGTGTCCTTTTATTTAAAATGCATCTCTGGGTTATTTGTGGGGCATAGGAATTCGTTCTTCTTCTTCTTTTCAAAATATAGTCTGGCCCCCGACAAGTGAAGAAGAAGAAGAGGAGTTTGGATTTGATATCCCGCCTTTCACTCCCTTTAAGGAGTCTAAAAGTGGCTAACATTCTCCTTTCCCTTCCTCCCCCACAACAAACACTCTGTGAGGTGAGTGGGGCTGAGAGACTTCAAAGAAGTGTGACTGGCCCAAGGTCACCCAGCAGCTGCATGTGGAGGAGCGGAGACGCGAACCCGGTTCCCCAGATTACGAGACTACCGCTCTTAACCGCTACACCACACTGGCTCTCTGCCAGTGGACCGGCCCCCTGCTGAAAAAGTCTGCTCACCCTGGGTTAGAGTGTCAGACTAGGACCTGTGAGATCAGGGTTCCAATCCCCACTCATTCATGAAGCTCACTGGGTGACCCCTGGAGTCAGTCACAGCCTCTTAACCTACCTCACAGGGTCGTTGTAGGGATTAACCGAGGAGGCGGTGAACCATGTGCTGCTTGGAGAAAAAGGTGGGATATAAATGCAGTAATATGCCCTTCTGCTTAAGACAGCTGGAGGAGCCAGCCAGATGGAGATGTCAGCCGCCAACCTGGCATCCATGTGGTCACAACTGGACCAGCATCAGCAGCAAAACGCGCCTAGCGGCACCTGGCTAATTTCTAACACTGCTTGGCGTGCAGCAGGTCCTAGGTTCAATCCCTAGCATCTCCTGCAAGGACTGGAAGAGACTCCCTGCCTGAAATCATGGAGAGGCGCTGGCAGTCAGTATAGACAATACTGAGGTGCCTAGTCCAATGACCTTCCTGCCAGAACCTGAATGCAGGCAGGTGAATAGAATTCTATAAGTACATTGAATTATTTAGGTGTGGTACCCTCCACAATGGGACACGGGTGGCGCTGTGGGTTAAACCACAGAGCCTAGGGCCTGCCAATCAGAAGGTCCGCGGTTTGAATCCCCACGACGGGGTGAGCTCCCGTTGCTTGGTCCCAGCTCCTGCCAACCTAGCAGTTCGAAAGCACGGAGTGCAAGTAGATAAATAGGTACCGCTCCGGTGGGAAGGTAAACGGCATTTCCGTGAGCTGCTCTGGTTCGCCAGAAGCGGCTTAGTCATGCTGGCCACATGACACGGAAACTGTACGCCGGCTCCCTCGGCCAATAAAGCGAGATGAGCGCTGCAACCCCAGAGTTGGCCATGACTGGTCCTAATGGTCAGGGGTCCCTTTACCTTTACCCTCCACAACATCTGGACTACAACTCCCATGTTGACTGGGGCTGGGGAGAGATGAGGAGAAGCAAGATATCTTGCCTAGAGCTTCTCAGTTATTCTGGAGTCAAGCAGAAGGCTAAAAGGGAGGAGCCGGACTTCTCCTTAATGAGATAGTGGGAAGAATACTGCCTGCCTGCTTTCTCCCAAGTAAAAAGGAACAGAGACTTGCTTGCTTGTTTTTAAATGAAAGCTAAACTTTCAGGGAAGCTTTTCTTTTCTTTTCCTGGGGACACAATACGCAGCCAATTTTCAAAAACACACTGAAATTCCTGCCCTACTTCTGCAGGCACTGGAATAGTTTAGGCTTGTAAATCTCACGGCAAGGAAAGGAAACGTTTATGAAATTGAAAAAGCAGTCGGTTTTTCCCCCCTCAGGTCCTTAGGCCACCCTTCCCAGCCGTTGTCACAAATTTTGTGTGCAGGCTGGTCACTTGTGCAGACTAACTTTGCACTGCTAGGAAAGTTGGTAACAACATCTGCATGGTCCCTGGTTCACCTGCCCTCACAAGAAAGCATCCTTACTCGGGTTTGACCCGGTTACCTTCTGGGCCCTTAAAGTTTGCTGCACAGCACTAAACTTAGGAGAGAGGGACTCTACTCTCAAGATACCTTCATATTTTGCTCCTCAAGGAAACATAGCTGCCTCTGAAGTACAGCATGTCCAGGCTGGAGTGTGAGTTGCTGCAGCTGTGGAAAAGTACTTCAGAAAGCACTGTTTGCTCACATCAATCATCAACTAAACAGCAAAGGCCAAATTCTCTCCGAAGTTATGCCCACATACCCATTCATCCCCACGAGGCTGTGGCAGAACATGGCCCCCTTTCTGTGCTCCCTGCCACAGCAGATATTTCCAAGAACTGCCCAGCTCACCAGAAGGGTGGAGGAGGCAATCAAATAAGGCCAGGACCAAATGGATGAACAGAAAGAGTCAGATGGGCCCATTTCTACAGGATTGCAGGCCAGGGATCTCACTTTCCGTTCTCACAACATACAGAGTTCATCAGCCTCAGCTGCCAAAGTCTCGGCTAAAACGCTCACTCTTCATTTTTAGTTTGTCCTGTGGGGCCGATATGAACTGAAACCAAGAATTCTTCCACTCCAAAATACATCGCCAGTGCCTTCAGTCTGCAATCAGCTGTCTGCGGCAACTGATTTTAATTAATCCTCCGCACCCTTTCTCCCGTGGCAGGCACTCGTACGCAAAAAAAATAAAATCATGCATGAATTGATTTGTCAAGATGAGAAAGGGCTAACTAGCCATGTGCATAACGTAAGCAGGGTGGGACAGTTCATCTGGAGAAAGTTAAGTGCCTAAATCTCCAAGACTTTAGTGGAATGTAAGAAAGCACCCTGGGATCATGCATATAGGAGACACACACATGGCCTTGTATTAAAGGAATGCTGAAGCTCTTAATCTTTTTTTAAAATACAAGAGTTTCAAATGAGACAACACGGTGCCAATTATGTTCTCAGGAGGATCGGGGATCAGAAAGGATTTTTTTAAAAGAGAAAAAAAAACCCCACAACAACCCTCAAATGTTTGAGGGTTCTCTCTAAGCCAGTCTCATGACTTCAGCAAGCCTGATTTGCAATTCTGAACCTCGCCAGTTATAGCAGTACCAGGGCTCTGGGTCATGCCAACCAGATGAGAGACTTAGCCAAGGCGAAGCAGATGTCGCACAATCTGCAACCTGCCAGGAATTGTTCTCTGAAAATGAAACACCGCACAGCGCAATGCAAACCTCGCTTCGCCCGCCTGGGCATCTGTTTAGCAAACGTGTCCATTGCTAGACATCCAAGTAGGAATCAGCAGCCCAGGGCCAGATACAGACCCCTGCGAGTTTCTAGTTTGCAAAGGAAGCAGAGAGCGGCAACAACTGGAAAGCAAGGTGGGTGGTGCATGCGAAACAAACTTCTACAACTTTCCTTGAAGAGGCCCTCCCATGGCACTGGCTCCTGAACAGACTTTAAAGACCATCTCTAAACTGAAACCCCATTAATTACCTAATGGCTCTGACAGTTGAGGCAGAACATAGCCATTGATAACCTTTCAGATGATTCACTGCAAAGCAGCTCAAAGACAGCCCAAATCCAGAGTAAGATGCATGCCAATTCTAGGCATGCTTCCTCAGAAATAAGTCCCAATGAGTTCAGTTGGGTTTACTGCAAAAACAAACCAACCACGGATGGTATTTTAGCCTCCTGGTGCTATCCTAAACACACCTGCGAGACAGAATGTCCCATTAAACTCTTTGGGGCTTACGGTATTTGCAAGTAAAGATACATAGGATTGCAGTATGTTCCACAGTTCCCACAGTGCAGTGCGATGAAGAAAGCAAACACAGTTCAGTTCCTGATCAGCCTCAAAACTCATTCAGTCATCTTGGGCCATTCACCTATACCTTACAGGGTTTTTGTGAAGGAAAAATGTGGGGGTGGACAACAATACAGTAGTACCTTGGTTTTCGAACAGAATGCATTCCGGGAGTCCGTTCGACCCCCGGAACCATTTGAAAACCAAAGTGTGGTTTCCAATTGGCTGTAGGAGTGTCCTGCAGCCAATCAGAAGCAGCGCCGGATGTTCAGCTTCCGAAAATTCCGAAGCTCCTGCAACCAATCGGAGGCCCCGTTGGACTTCGGGGTTCCAAAGAATGTTCGCAAACCGGAACACTCACTTCCGGGTTTGTGGCATTTGGGAGCCAAAACGGACGACTACCAAGGCGTTCGGGATCCAAGGCACGACTGCATATGCAAATCATGTTGACTGTGTTGTGAAGGACATATTCAAGCTACCTACAACTCTTCAACTTCCAAGGTTTTCATTAAAGCCACTTGTCATTGAACACATGAATACACAGTTTTTCTTTTTTCTTATTAACAATACCCGTAACTATGGTTCACCCGATCAGCTAGTTAGGTTCTACTGGGGTGGTCAACTTTTTACAGCTTCCTGCTCCTATGCATTTCACATCAGCTTGATCTGCTGACACTTGTAGATGATTGTGAATGATGAATAACGTTTCATGTGCTTCCTTCTACATACCAAGCTTCTGTTTAACGCAACAGGTGTGTGTTGATTTTGTTCTGGCCCACCTGGCTTTCATAGCATCACTAAAGTTTCAACAGAGGATTAAATCTCTAGACGGGAAGGGGGAGGGTGCAGATGCCTGTGTAGTCTCTTAGGACATATGATTCTGCCTCATGAGGAGTTCTGTGAAACACAAAAGCTTGCAAACTCCAACCCCTGATCCAACTACAGAGGTTTTACGAGCTTTACAACTTCCTGAAGCACGGTTACTCCATCATTCTGTTCCAATTAATTTTTCAAGGCTTCGACTGCTGCCATATATTTGAGCAAACCTTTTTCAAAAGAAGACAGGGGATTTCGAGTGGCGTTTTGCCTGTCAACCTTCTTCACAAATGCCAACGAACTGGAGGTCGGGAATCTCTAGGACAATGAACTTGTGTGTGCAAGCAAGTTATCACCAAGGACATTTTCTCTCTCTAAAAAAACACAAAATGAATGTTTTGTTCCTGCAACTTTTTGCTGTTTGGCCCCTGGGGGTCTGCCCTCACAGGTTACTTTTGACAAACACCAAGATGAGAGAAGCAACAACTTTTAGGTGTAACCCTTCTTCCAAGTCCCATTTCGGAAACCTTTTAAAAATGTGGTCCATAGTTTTCAAAGTTAGGGAGGGAGGGGCAATTAAGACAAAGATTGCCATAATCTCTCTTGAGGGCTGACAATTATCATCTCTGTTCTCTTACCCCCAGTCTTCTCTAACATGGTGGCGTCCACATTGTGTTGGACTACAGCACCCACCAGGGACGCGGGTGGCGCTGTGGGTTAAACCACATAGCCTAGGACTTGCCGATCAGAAGGTCGATGGTTCAAATCCCCGTCACGGGGTGAGCTCCCGTTGCTCGGTCCCTGCTCCTGCCAACCTAGCAGTTCGAAAGCACGTCAAAGTGCAAGTAGATAAATAGGTACCACTCCGGCGGGAAAGTAAAGAGTGTTTCCGTGCGCTGCTCTGGTTCTCCAGAAGCGGCTTAGTCATGCTGGCCACATGACCCGGAAGCTGTACGCCGGCTCCCTCGGCAATAAAGCGAGATGAGCACCGCAACCCCAGAGTTGGTCACGACTGGACTTAATGGTCAGGGGTCCCTTTACCTTTTACAGCACCCACTATCCATGAATCAGCCACATTAGCTAAGCCCGATGTGAGTTCTAGCCCACAACAGCTGGAGGGTACTAGGCAGAGGTTTTGCACACCCAAAGTTGTGATTTCCTCAACTTTGGTCCACAGGGCAATGCCCTTGCTGCAGAACACTGTTAACCTTTGCTTATCACACAGACTGCTCCTGCTCAAACAGAGCACACAGGACAACTTTGTCACTCATCTCTGATCAAGCTTTGAATCTAGAGTTGCACAACCCTTAATCTCTGTGAGTTTGGAGAGGGACGTTTGTGACCTGAATGTCTTCTCACAAGCACCACTAAATCTTGCATGCTCTTATTTGGAAGGAAGCCTCACCTCGCGATTAAATATCACTGGGCCGTAAGACGGCCTTTTTTAAAATGTAGGAGGCCTGGAGGGTTTGTTGACAGCAGGGTAAAAAAGCAAACCATTTTGCATGCAGCACCTTCTTAGCCAATGCAGTTCCGACATCTGCATTCACATTTTCAGTTGTGGGGGCGGACAGACAGACACTTGCAAAAAGAGCTGAACTTTAGAGTAGTTTAAACGAACAGCGCTCCTCGGATATGAGGAAACAAAAAGTATCCAGCCAAGCTTGCTTTATCTACTACACACCTTGCCAGAAAGACCTGATCTGACCCACTGTTCTCTGTTTCAACAGATAAGATGGCAAAGTTCTAGAAGTTAACCCCTTATTAACTTACAAGGTGTCACACAGGATTGGGGGGGGGGACCAGCAGAGGGATCTCCCGAAAGCATCTCCCAATTGTCATCCTTTTTCTTTTTAAGTAAATAAATAAACAAACAAACCCACCTCTCTTTACCTTTGGTGAAGCCCCTAATCCTGTTTTGCTAGATGTGCTTGCAAATGGCTGTGAGAGGCTGTCACACTTAACACTGAGGGTATCTCTGCTCAGCTGTTGCCCCCTATTCGGATGAAACAAATCCTCATGCTTTTTACACACACTGTGTCGTTTCAATATTCACATACGAAGGCTTGAAAATTCCTGTCTACCCTTGACTTTTGTCCTGGCATATTCTACCTCTAGACCAGGCATCCCCAACCTTCGGCTCTCCAGATGTTTTGGACTACAATTCCCATCATCCCTGACCACTGGTCTTGTTAGCTAGGGATCATGGGAGTTGTAGTCTAAAACATCTGGAGGGCCGCAGGTTGGGGGTGCCTGCTCTAGACTGTCTCTCATTTCATTTTTTTAAATTTTATCTACTGATTGTTTTGATATCCCTCCGAGGAGATAAAGACACGGTTGTCTTCCCTCCTCAATTTTATGCTCACACAACAATCCTGTTAGGTAGGCTGAGCTGAGAGAAGGTTATGTGGCCCAAGGTCGCAAAGCGAGCTTCATAGCTGAGCGTGGGGATTTGAAACCTGGCCTCCAAGCATCCTAGTCCAGCAATCTCACCACCATACTATGCAAGGCAACACTGAACATAAAAACATGCAACTTTCCCCTAATCTTCCTCTCTCTCTTCTTTCTACAATCCAAAGCCAGAATCTGGAGTGAGCAATTGGGAGCAGAGGTTGCAGGGGGGGGGGGGTGCAGAAAGGACAACGCTGGGGGGGTGGGGAGACACACTTAACACTTTCCCTGCTGCCTGTTCTTTCTGCTCCAAAGAAGGCTCCACACATGCACAAGCCAGGAACGGTTTCTCCGAGAGAAACAGAGAGGTCCTTTCCAATCTCAGTTTGCAGCATGTGTGTTTACTTGGTAGTAAATCTCATCCTGTTCTGTCAGGTTCATTTCTCCCAGGTAAGTGTGTGCTTAGGACTGCGGGCTCCAATTAGGGGATTAGCCCCTAATTGTGTATTTTGCTTCAAGCCCAAACACCTTAATACAGCCAGGCAAAGAACACATGGCTCTCCTCACCTGCGCAGTAATAACAAACCATATCCTAGGAACTTAACACCATAATGTGTTTTCAAGGCGGAGGCTCAATACCAGCAAGAGAATGATAAGAGATGCTCAACCCGCTCTGGTTAAGAAGTGCTAGTCCTGCAGAAGTAGCTTCAAAACCCACCTTGCCAGTTCCCAAAGAGCTCCAAGCACAGCAAAATCCAACACCTTTCGTTTTTCTCACTTATTTTTATTATTACTATGTATCTTTAAACGATAAACATTGTTACAAACCCGAAGCCTTTCTTTAGCACACATGCCCTTACGGGGATGATCCACCACTCATTTACTCGTGAGCAAGCCCCGGCAAACTTGTCGACGTGACAGGCAACAGGCTGCACCACGGGGGTGAGTATAGCAACGCTGGCCAAAGTGGGGCCCGCCAGATGTTGTTGGACTACAACTCCCATCATCCCTGGCCACAGCAAGTTGCGAGTGCATCTGTATGTGGAAGGCACCCACCCTGGCTACCGCCAAACACCACAGGCAAACACTATACCGTGGTTGTTTCTGCAAGCAAGTGCAGCCATCTACCTTCCAATGCCAACGGGCGAAATGCTTTGCAAAGTCAGAGCGGCGTCAGCGCGCGCGCGCACATTCCCACGCACCCCCAGCAGGTGGACCCGACGTTGCCCCCAGTAAGCCCCGGGTGCCTTTCACTCAAAGCGATTAAAAGCGCAAGAGCGCCTCTCGCCATGTGAAGAGCGCCTCTGGCGCACAGCCCAGATTTAAACCAAAAACAAGCCTTTCTCTTCATACACAGAACACACACGCGAAGCGTTTCACGATTTGGGGGGCCAGGGCTGTGCGCTCCACCAGCTCACTTTCCCCCCCCGCCCCGTCTCTTTCTTAGGAAACTTTGCAGGACTTGGCCCTGTTAACCCCTTACCTTCCAACGCCACCTCCTTGCCCGCCCTCTTGAGCGCTTGCACCGCTTCGTCGTGGGTGGCGTCGCGCAGGTCCGTGCCGTTGACGGCCAGGATGGCATCCCCGACGTAGAGCGCCTGGGTCTGGTCGGCGGCCAGCCCTTTGAAGATCTTGCTGATCAGGATGGGCATCTTGTTCTCCTTGCCCCCCTTGATGCTGATGCCCAGCCCGCCCATCTCCTGCTTGAGCACCTTGACGCACCGCTTCTTGTTGGAGATAGCTTCGGGGACTTGCTCGGGCAGGTCGGTGAAAGCCGTGCGCACCCCGCTCATCAAACCCGATTTAGGGCTCATACCGCCGCCGCCCCCCGACGGCGACTCCGGAGAACCCCCGCCGGAAAGGCTGCAGGCGCCCGAGGCGCCCCCCGACGCCGGACCCAGCGCTGCCCCGCTGCAGAAAGTCCCATTGCCGTTGCTGCCCGACGCCCCGATGCCGTTGTAGGCGGCGGCGGCGGGAGCGCCCCCCTCGTCGGCGCTCAGCACCAGCGCCTCGTCGCTCAGGCTCACCAGCACCCGGTGCCACCGGTCGCGCACCAAAACTTCCAGCGCGCCACTGCGCTGCACCCGGCCGACGCCGCCTCCCCCTCCGGCCGCCGCTACCGCCATCTTTGGAGCATTTCTCGAAGCACCATGTGATCGAGGGCGCGCACAGACAGGCGGACGGGCAAGGGAAGCGAAAGAGGGCGCGCGGAGGAGCGCGCAAGACTTCTCCTCGGCGCCCGAGCGAAAGAGAGAGAGAGGCGTCGAGGACGAGGGAGGAGGAGGAGAGGGAGGGACCAGGGAGAGCCCCCGAGCGCTCTCAGCCTTGCAGCGTGGCGAGCCGAGGGGAGGAGCAGTGGGGAGAACCAGGCGGGGTGGGGGGGGGGAAGGACCGACGGGGCGGGCGGGCGGAAGGAGGAAACTCCGGCGCAAGGGCGCAGGAGGCAGCCCGAGTTTGGAGACGGGCGCGCAGCTCGAGACTTCGGAGTTGGTTAAAGCAGAAGGGCTCCCGCGCCGCCGGCCCGGAGAGATCAAGCATTTCCCGGAAGGGCAAAGCTTGTTTTTGTTTCGAGATTCTTGAGGTTTTAAGTTTTGCGTATTTTAGTGTGGGTGAGCCGCTTTGAGACCTAGGCGGTGGAAAGGAGTGAGTGTGTGTGTGTTTAACATAAGTAAATAATAAGCCCATAGGAAGTGTGAGGCTGCTTTTAAAAAACCCAGGTTTTATTATTAGACGGAGCTGGGTGCAGCTCGAATGGAAGGCAGAAGAACCTTGCGTGACCTTGGCGTTGTTAATCGTGCCTCGGTTTAAGGGCACTCCTGGTCGTGGCTGCTCAGAAGTAAATGCTATTTAGTTTGACGGGGCTTACTCCCAGGTAAGTGGGGATAGGATCGAAGACTCGGCTTGCTTCACACTTCGTGAGGTTGTGTGGTAACAGACTCTACCTTTCTCTTTTTTACACATAAAGTACACACTGTTCTGAGCTCCTTGAAGACAGAGTGGGATGTCACCCCGTTAATGTTCTTATATAGGCAAATTCACGGAGGATAAAACTCTCCGTTGCCGCAAGCGATTGTTGTGTCTGTGTTCTGTCTCCATGACCAAGACAGCATAGTCCTGAATTCCAGTTCCTGGGAATTGCAAGTGGGGAGAAGGTTGTTGCACTCAGGTTCAGCTTCCCATAGAAGAAGAGGAGTTTGGATTTGATATCCTGCTTTATCACTACCCAAAGGAGTCTCAAAGCAGCTAACATTCTCCTTTCCCTTCCTCCCCTACAACAAACACTCTGTGAGGTGAGTGAGGCTGAGAGACTTCAGAGAAGTGTGACTAGCCCAAGGTCACCTCACCCAGCAGAGGCATGTGGAGGAGCAGGGAATCGAACCCGGTTCACCAGATTACGAGTCCACCGCTCTTAACCACTACACCACACTGGCTCTGGCTCTATAGTTGGCTTCTCGAACAACAGGGTGTTGGAATAGATGGTCCTTCAGCCCAAACGCGTACCTAGGCTCCCTTGTGCCCTTGGCAAAGAGCCTTATCAGCGCTGAGAGAGACCATGGACAAGAAACTTCCCTCACCTGGCCTCCCAGAGCAGTGGAGGAGCAACCCAGGGAGCAGGCAGGTGGGCAGGCTCATAGCCACTCCGAGACAGTGTGGAGAGGTGTGATTTGTACGACCCCCCCTGCCCTCGGGCCTGCACCCTTGACTGGGGCCAACCTGACCAATCCCTAGGTTAGGGTTTCCCAAACCTGGTTCTCCAGTTTATGGGGACTACAATCCCCATCATCCCGGAACAATTGGGTCCTACTAGCTAGAGATGATGGGAGTTGTAGTCCAAAACAGCTGGAGACCCAAGTTTGGGAAACTCTGCCCTAGGTATGCTCCTGCCTTGGCCTGATCCAGCAAAGCTCTTATGTTGTTTTATATAATAATAATAATATAGTTCCAGGGAACAACAGTTTGCACGTTATTGTTTTTGTTGGCCTTAACTAATGCAATAATTAGTACCTACCCAACTGTTACTTCTGGATTCTTTTTCCCACCGTTGTCATTATTCTTAACTGCCTCAGGTGTCTGGCACCGGCTCCTGAAAACCCAGTAAACTTCAGAGTTTGCCAGGCTCCACCCACAGCTTAGCAGATTCCACTGTCTCACAGTAGAAGCGTTCAAGCAAATACCCTTATCCTCACAGACTGAGCGCTGTCTGAAAATTGGCTACTGGCTGGCAGAGGGCCGGGGCTTCTAGATCAAGGTTCAGCAAACTTTTTCAGCAGGGGGCCGGTCCACTGTCCCTCAGACCTTGGGGGGGGGGCGGACTATATTGGGGGGGGGGGGGAATGAACGAATTCCTATGCCCCACAAATAACCCAGAGGTGCATTTTAGATAAAAGCACACATTCTACTCATGTAAAAACACCAGGCAGGCCCCACAAATACCCCAGAGATGCATTTTAAATAAAAGCACACATTTGACTCATGTAAAAACACGCTGATTCCTGGACTGTCCGTGGGCCGGATTTAGAAGGCGATTGGGCCAGATCTGGCCCCCGGGCCTTAGTTTGCCTCCCCATGATCTTTTAGGACCAGTGTTATATGGTCCCAGCGTCTGCTCCCAGTCACCAGTCTAGCTGCCACGTTCTGGATTAGTTATAGTTTCCGAGTTGCCTTCAAGGGCAGCCCCTCGTAAAGCGCATTGCAGTAGTCAAGATGACCAGAACATGTGCCACTCTGGAAAGACAGGTAGGGTCTTAGCCAGCGTACCAGGTGGAGCTGGTAAGACAGCTGCCTTGGATTCTACTTCAGCTGTAGAGAAGAGGCAAAGTGAAGGCTATCCCTACTGTTTTGGTGAGAGTTAAGATCCATCCCAAAGTATTGTAGCATAAACTTCAGCCTTCAGCGATTATTGTTGTTAAAAGCCAAACAAGCAATCCTAAAAATAAATGGTTATAACTAAAGTGTTGACATATCCTTAGTTACAGTGACATTCCATCCCTTCCCCTCCAGCCTGATTTGCTCTGCAAGTCTCTTTCAAGCGTGGATTGCTTCCCAAGGCACCAAGGTGGCAAGCGTTTTTGTTTCTAGGAGGGGCTTTGGTTTGTTGCATTTTTATATATTTAATCATCTGCATCTGTTGCTGCATTAAGAGGCACATTGCTTAAAACGACCAGATCAAAGTTTGGGTGGTGGTTGTGACAGCAGCTGTTGAGCAAATTGGAATTCTTAGCATAGTAAGAGAGAGGACGAGAAACAATTCCACATGTCACTGCTTCCTTTGTCTGCCTGTCAAACGGAAGGCTTGTCCAGAAAACAACGTACCGCTTACTCTGAGCTTGCCTGCTTCACTTTGCAAGAGCAGAAGAGCGAGCCTGAACTTCACTTAGAAGGCAGCTCTCAACAAATTCTAGAGGCCCTTGGTTGACCAAATCATCCAAGAACCAGAATTTAATTGGTGTCGTGAAGGTATGAAAACCTATAAGAACGAGAGCAGCTAGAAGCAAAGTGTCCTGAACCCTTGGCCTACCTGGCGGCTAGTCAGTATGTCAAGTCCAAAGTTAAAAGACCATAGGTCAATCCATGCAAGCAAGGTAGAAGGTCAATCCAAGTGGGCCAAGTCTGAAGTCCAGGATACAGTCCAGAGTCCAACACAAAGCTCAGTTCCATAGAAGTCCAGGGGCATCCCGGCCAAAAGCCACCAAATGTGCAGCTGAGCAGACGCAGCATCTCTGCTCTGATTGCCACGTCTGGGCTTTATGAGGCAGGTGACACTCACCTGTTCCATCCTACTTAGGCTGAGGAATCACTCACCTTCTCCCAGAGCTGGCGAGCCCCACCTGGTCAAATAAGGAGTTGGGCTGTGGGCCCTTGCCTGTTCCAGCCTCCTAGAGCAGCGGTTCTCAACCTGTGGGTCCCCAGATGTTGTTGGACTACATCTCCCATCACACCTGAGCTGTGGCCTTGCTAGCTAGGGGTGATGGGAGTTGTAGTTCAACATCATCTGGGGACCCACAGGTTGAGAAGGCTGTCCTAGAGCATACCTCCCAATGCTCTGTACACCTGAGAGCCTGCCATGTCTATGGAGAAGCTCTGGCTCTCGTGATGGGTCCTGCTGCTCTGGTTCCTGTGCATTGACCTCCATCTCCTTGCCATCCTCTTGTCACCCTGTGAGAAGAGGAGGAGTTTGGATTTGATATCCCACTTTATCACTACCCGAAGGAGTCTCAAAGTGGCTAGCATCCTCCTTTCCCTTCCTCCCCCACAACAAACACTCTGTGAGGTGAGTGGGGCTGAGAGACTTCAGAGAAGTGTGACTAGCCCAAGGTCACCCAGCAGCGGCATGTGGAGGAGCGGGGAAGCGAACCCGGTTCCCCAGATTACAAGTCTACCGCTCTTAACCACTACACCACACTGGCTCTCTGTGAGTACTTCCTTCCCCCGCAGGGCTCTTCCTATGCCATGTCTCAAACCAGCGCTGGCGGCAAGGGGTTCAGCCTCTCCCGGGTTTCAAGCAGAACACCCTATTAGGCCTACCTGGAGATGAACCTGGGGTCTTCGGCATGCAAAGCAAATGCTCTACTGTGGAGCTACAGCCCTTGTGAAAAGCATAGCCAGATGACATTCCTGAAGCCCAAGCTGGAAGGTGCTTCATCTACAAACTGCACAAAAGCCGCCGCTTCGATTCAAAGAGCCCAGCTAGATAAACGAAGAGAGTGACCGTGAAAGATGAAGGAGAAAATAGTTCCACTAGCATCTGGGCATTTTGAATGGCAAGATTTCCCCCTGAACAATGGCCCCCATTGAGGCCGTGAGTGCCTGCCTTGTGTCTGCTACCCATCAGACAGGCATCACTTTCTCTTGAGCAGCTGTGCGCTCTAATTGGAAAAGAAAAGGCTCCCAAACTCATAAAAGAGTCTCTCATTGCACTCTGGAAATCACTCTGGAGCAGAACTGAGTCAACTGCTCCTGTGCTTCTTGATCATCTTGGCATCATGACGATCATAGTTTTTTCTTTGTTTATTTTTAAACTGCAGGGTGCCTTTTAAGACCCTAAGCAGAATGGAAGGATCGCTTCTTCCTGTTTACACCTGCTTATAAGGCTGGCACTTCTGTTTTCTAGGGTTCCCTTTCTAAACCCATGGGGTTCTGGGTACCCCTGGCTGCTGGAGTCTGTTTAAGAATTTCTCTCAGCATTGTGACTGTTCCTCGTTAGGCCCAAGGGATAAAATCATAGTTTTCACCTCAGCTGATTCAGCAGGCCCACAAGCCTCACTCCTATTCTCCTGCTTGCACCTCTTTTTCTCACAGTTCCCATTAGCCTCAGAAAGCGTTGCCAACAGCCAGGGATGATGGGAATTGTAGTTCGGAAACATCTTGAGGGCTGCAGTTTCCCCACAGCTGGAGCAGACCCTTTGCTCCCATCACCCAAGCGTACCAAACTGTCTCCGCTCACTTTTACCACTTATCATGGCATAATATTTCAGCAACCGATCGCAGTTTTGTACATGTCCTTCCCATTGCAGCCCTTTGTTGCCATAGCTATCCATAAATAACACTCATGTTTGTATCCAAACCTCTCCCACTAGACTTACAGTAGGATCCCACCCAGATTTATCTGCCAGCTTTTGGAGCCTGCTACTTCTCAAGTCTTTCCCAATATGTAATATCAGCCATCTCTGTGTAGGGGTTACATTCACACTGACACACAAAATCAACTCATGATGAGGTGAAAGAATCTTGCCATGGCTTTCGCACATCACAAAGTGAGATCAAGAGGGCAGCAAACAACTAGATTAGGAGATTAATCAGGGCTTTTTCCCTTTTAAAATGCTGTAGTCCTCTATGAACTATACTGCTTCTTGGTGTAGGTGGCAAATTGTAGGAATCTTCCAGTTAAAACTCATTCCGTATGAAAGTCAGGCAGAAGTCTAGGATAGATCTGCGTTCGCTCATACTCTGGATTTCTAACAGCAGGGAGATCATTCAAACATATGGTTCCCCAACTGCATCTTTTAGTTATACAGTCGTACCTTGGAAGTTGAACGGAATCCATTCCGGAAGTCCGTTTGACATCCAAAATGTTCGAAAAACCAAAGCACGGCTTCTAATTGGCTGCAGGAAGGTCTTGCAGCCAGTCGGACGTTGTGGAAGCTCCGTCGGACGTTCAGCTTCCAAAAGAACGTTCAAAAACCAGAACAATGACTTCTGGGTTTCGATCGTTTGGGAGCCAAAATGTCCGAGAACTAGGCTGTTCGGCTTCCAAGGTACGACTGTACAGTCCTAGAAACACAGCTCTTGAAAAAAATTCTATGATTGTTATTATTAGTGGCAGTAGTAATATATCACCTTCCACTAATATGATGTCTTCAGGTGATGTGTACACAATATAATGAAAAGCATTTTAAAAAGCAGTTAAAATCAGCACAGAAAATAACTGCAAATTAACTGAAAAAAATAGGAGGAGACACAGCCATGGTATTCATCCTGCTGGGAAAGATTGCCGGAACAAAAATGTCTTTAGCTGCTTCCAGGAAGGACAGAGAATGGGCACCTGTTATGCCTCAACAGGAAATTGAATTCCACAGAACGGGGGGGGGGGGGGGCAGCCAAACTAAAAGTACTGCTTGGAGTTGCTTAATACGGGGTCTTATGAATACAGAATGTAGAAGTGCATTTACCACATTTCTTCTTACACTAGGTTTGGGCAATACAAGATGGTGGCCTGTAAGCAAAATGGAGACCCAGGCCCATTTTTCTGTGTGTGTGACCTCTTCCCCTCATTCTGTAGGTTGGTATTTGGCTGAAAGGAGTGGCTAAGGGAAATGCTCCTCATACTCCAGTATGAAGTGGCCAAGGGAAGCAGCTGCAGGAGTGAATCAAACAGTGGTATCCCTCAAAACAATGTGGGAAATGTTGGGATGCAACCCTTGGCTCACACACTGTGGCTAACACTGTTAGCCCCATAAACCATTCTCATGAGCTGTGGTTGGCCAAGCTCCAGGCGGCCAATGGAAGCAGCCAATGCAGACCCTCTGTCACGGTCTGGTTCACAGGTGATCAAAGTCCCGGCTGGGGACGTCGGGACAGGGAGCAAGATGGCGGGGTGGGAGCAGGAACGGGAGTCCAGAAGCCAGGAATCAGGAAGCCAAGGGTCTGAGGATCAAGAAGCTAGGAGTCATGAAGTCGGGTCCGAGGATCAAGAAGCTCCTTGATCAAGGAGTCAATGAGCTAAATGCAGCAAGGCAGAGAATGTGTTGCTGTGGCAAAGAGCTGAAGGGAAATGCTGACCTTATATCCCTTCCCAGCTCTTGCCACCAGGTGCTGTGAGTTACCAATCAGCCTCACCTGTGTGGCTGCCCCTTGCCTCTTCAGACAAACTTAGGAAGGCCCCAGTCCTGCAAAGTCCTACTGGTCACAGGGCCTGGCTCCTGCACGCACTCCTGACACCCTCAGGGTGTCATGCCAGGCTTGGGCATGACAAAACCAGGAGATTCTCCGCTTCTCCAAACAGTCTACATATTGAACACTCGTCCTCATTTGCTTGCACAAAACTTACACTGAGATTCAATTGTCTCAGGCCGTCATTTAGCTTTCGTTGGGATTTGTTTGTGTGGCGGTTATAATTATATGACAGCGAGCATCCGAGCTGGATTTGTTCCGATTTGCTTGCAGGCTGTTTACACAACTTCCTGTTAATCATTTGCTCATTCCGCACCATCCAATGCGTATGCCCTACCTGCAAAAGTTCAGTTTCTTTTTATTTATTTATTTTAAAGATATTTATTGACATTTCAACACATTACAAAAATTGGAAAAAAGAAAAAAGAATAAAAAGAAAAAGAAAATACAAAATAAAAACAGTTAAAAACAAATCAGTCTTTCCGTATCTTTCCTTTTATTTACTTGTTTCCCTGACCTCCTCACACCTCCCCTTCTTGTATTCCAGTTCAGTTAGTTAATTCAGCAAATCCTTTCCCTCTTTAACTTTATCTTAATCTTTTATCTTAATATATTAGCTTTAAATTGTCACCCGTTAACAATCCATTTTTACATATTCCATAACATTGCTGCTAAAAAACCCCACTTAAGTTTAATCCAGCATCATTCTAACATTCATTAATTTTGCAGTGTTTCTGCAAATAATCTTTAAATTTCTTCCAATCTTCTTCCACTGACTCTTCTCCCTGGTCTTGGATTCTGCCAGTCATTTCCGCCAATTCCATATAGTCCATCACCTTCATCTGCCATTCTTCCAGAGTGGGTAATTCTTGTGTCTTCCAATACTTCGCAATAAGTATTCTTGCTGCTGTTGTAGCATACATAAAGAAAGTTCTATCCTTCTTTAACACCAATTGGCCAACCATGCCCAGGAGAAATGCCTCTGGTTTCTTCACAAAGGTATATTTAAATACCTTTTTCATTTCATTATAAATCAGTTCAGTTTCTTTTTAAAAGTGGTTATGTTACATTGAGGCAACAGAGTACTTTAATCCTCTTTGACTGCGGAAACCCAAATTTCCCCAACTCTAACCCTTCCTGCAAAACACTGACCGTCTGGGGATACCTCCAGAGAAAACAGAATCATGCAAGTCTGCTGATCCACTATTAGAAAGCCACCCACTCTTTCGTCAGTTCAGTAAAATGAAATTTCAAAGCAAATAGTGGTGGTAAAATAGTGGCTTGAGCACTGCAGGGGCCCCACCTCCCTAAGCGCCACAATTGCTCCATGAAGACTTTCTGCAGTGCAGATTCCTACCTACCAACCCCCTATGACATTTGGCATCTCTCGATGCCACGTTTTGCAAAATGCCTCCTCTGAGAAGTGACAGACGTCTCTCGTTGGCCGACCTTCTGCTTTTGACATGCGACGCAGACCATCCTTTGCCTTTTAAAAATGAACAGCTGCATGCCCCTGTTTCCCCCCTCTCCTGTCTCTACACGTCCTGCTGCCACCTGCCAAAAGACGGTGTGCCCGCCTACTGACATTTCTCAGCATTTGTTATGCCATATCTGCCTCTGTCTTGTGTGTGTGTAGGAACAACAAGAGTTCATTTTGTCTGTCTCTTGGCAATAGCACACAGAGTGCCTGCCAGCGTATTGTTTATTTCTCCTCTGAGGCAAATCTCTTCTTCAAACGGTATTCATGATTACGTTTGGGCCATGTAACAAGCAGGGGTTCATTTGTAAAGGAGAAATGTTGGAGCTGCTATACAGTGGTGTTGCGTGGGTTGCCAGTGCCCCGGGGCAAAGCAAGTCTTGCACCCCTTAACCCACGGTTCCTGTCAGGGCCAGGCTGCAGTGATATTGGTGGGGAAGGGTCTTCCCAGCAAAGAGAGGGAAATGGACAGTGGCAGTGGTCATTTATTTTATTAATATTAATTATTTCATGAACTTTTTAGACCACTTGATTGCTTCGTTTTAGTTTTAAAAAAATAAAACCTGCAAAGCAGTTGCGCCCATATAAACAGCCCCTCTGCCCCATGCCCCAACGCTACACAACAGCTCCTATATAGCTTTGGAAAAGGGGTATAATAATATTATTATAATAATTTATTATTTATACCCCACCCATCTGGCTGGGTTTCCCCAGCCACTCTGGGCGGCTTCCAGCTGAGTATTAAAAACGATACAGCATCAGACATTAAAAACTTCCCTAAACAGGGCCGCCTTCAGTTGTCTTTTAAAAGTAAAATAGTTATTTATTGCCCTGACGTCTGATGGGAGGGTGTTCCACAGGGCAGGCACCACTACCGAGAAGGCCCTCTGCCTGGTTCCCTGTAACCTCACTTCTCACAATGAGGGAACCGCCAGAAGGCCCTCGGCGCTGGATCTCAGTGTCTGGGCTGGATGATGGGGGTGGAGATGAAGGACCGAGGCTGTTTAGGGCTTTAAAGGTCAGACCAACACTTTGAATTGTGCTTGGAAACGTACTGGGAGCCAATGAAGATCTTTCAGGACCGGTGTTATATGGTCTCGGCGGCCACTCCCAGTCACCAGTCTAGCTACCACATTCTGGATTAATTGCAGTTTCCAAATCACCTTCAAAGGTAGCTCCACATAGAGCGCATTGCAGGGAGATAACTAGAGCATGCACCACTCTGGCAAGACAGTCTGCGGGCAGGTAGGGTCTCAGCCTGTATACCAAATGGAGCTGGTAAACAGCTGCCCTGGACACAGAATTAACCTGCGCCTCGGACACATGGGCCAATTGTGGCCCTCCATGACTCTCTATCTGGCCCTCGGGAGTCTCCCTGTGTCACATCCTCTCCCCAGCCACACCTTTCGCTGGCCCTACTTTCGTTGATTCAAATTACGAGAAATGGGATTCTGACTAAACATTATGAAGAACTTCCTGACAAGTAAGTGCTTCTTTGCCAGTGCAACTGACTAGTTTGGAAGATGGCAGACTCTCTTTCATTGCAGGTTTGTAAACAGAGGTCAGATGGCCATCTGCCATGGATTCTTGTGCTGTGATTCCTGCATTGCAGCTGGTTTGACTAGGGTCTCTTCCAAGACTACAATTCTATGTTTCTACTTCTACACTCTACTTCTTACACTACTTCTCTATTTTCATCGGAGAAATGTTGGAGGGTATGGAGTTCTTGTTGGATTCCGAGCCATTATCAGGAGAAACTGGCAACTCTCCCAGGCACCCGGCTCGGTCTCCTGTTGACCTCCCGGTCTGCTCTCCCGGCAAGGACCAGGCAGAGGTCGCGATAGGCGATCCTTCTCAGCGTGAGAAGAACACACCACTCTTTCCTGCCCCCCCGGCAGGGGAAAGAGATAAGACAGAAACGTATTTACATGGCTTTTATTTCTGTCTCTGCAGTGTTACAAAATCATGTCTGCTCTCATCAAACTCCAGCAGACGACTCCACAAGCACTTCCTGTGCAGCTCATATTACACTCTGAGCTAATTCCGGTGCTGTCTGTTTCCCACAGACACTCCCAACAGCATGTGACTTTCCCAACCAATGAGCTTGCAGCATCATTGCTTCAATATCGTAACATACTCCCCCATTTGATTCAATGTGTGCTGCGAGATCCAGAGAAGAAAACAAACAGTTGTTATACATATAACACTCCCCTGTTGTTTCAGTTCCACCCTTGGAACTACCCGCCACTGGTTTCCCCAGTGTACCTCTCTGGTTGTCTGATTTCCAAGGAATGAGTGCATCTGCATTTCCTTGGCTAGGGAATGTAGTGTTACGCTTAGCAACTCCCTGTTGTGTCTTTGTCTCTGACTTAGACACAGCTTTAACCTGTCTTGAGTTGTCAACAATAGTAACACACGCTACAGCTGAGTTAGCAAACTCAGGACTCTTTGGAGAACCAGTTCCAATAGTAAACAGTGGTTCATCCTCCACCTGTGAAGGTCTAGCCATTGTGTAAGATTTCCTCTCAATGACTGTGTCAACTGAGCTCTTTGAGCTATCACTATCACTCTCAGTACCACTGTAATCAGTAAAATCATCATCATCATCTGAACTGTCCTCAGTGGGAAATGTGTGAACAATTACTCTCTCCTGTTCAGGAGCACTCTCTAGAAATTTTGTGAGAATCACCTGACCAGATTCAGACAAAATTACTCTGTAGAGACCCTTTTCATAACCCACAAAAATGCCTCTGGCATTCTTCACTCCATCTGGAGTTTCTGTCCTGATCTGAGATCCAAAAACCTTAAAATGCGCGACAGAAGGTTTTCTGTGGAACAGCTTCTCAAAAGGAGAACATTCCATACCTTTGGAAACCTTTCTCACCCAACAATAACAATAACATGATAGGGACTCCGCCCAAAACTCATGTGGCAAATGTGAACTCAGCAATTGCGCCTTCATCCCATTTTGCAATTCTTTGTTCACTTGTACACAGACACTTTTGTTCCATGCATCTGCTGAAACAGCAATTTTGTGTCTTATACCTTTCTTATGCAGGAAATCCTGAAAATCCTGTAGAAGAAAAACTGGCTTTTCATCTGTGAAAAGACAATCAATGTTAGCATCATGAATACTCTTAACCTTCTCACAAAACTCTTTAAACCTTTCTAAGGCTTCTTGTGGTCTGTTCAACATGAATAACCACACGTAATGAGAAAAATGATCCACACACACAAGATAAAATCTTGCATTGCCTCTAGACGGTGCTAGAGGACCAATCACATCAGCATACACTCGCTGAAAAGCTTTGTTTACTCTCGTAGTCTTCGTCGTACCTGCAAGAGAGATCATGTTAGATTCAGAAGCATTACATTTTATGCAATCACTCTCATCAAAAGTCAACAAATACAGCCCATCTTTCTCTCTGGCAGAAAGATACAGCTCTCCGTCTTTGAAGATTTTGCAGCTTTCTTCATCATAGGACAATTTCAGTCCTTTCTTTGCGATCTGCGAAACACTCAGCAGATTGTACTTTAAATCAGGAACCAAGTACACATTGTTTATAGTCAAGTTCAGACTTTCAAGATACACAGTCCCAAACCCGATCGCTTCCAGCTGCTGGCCATTGGCCAGTTTCACAGTGAAGCTTTGCTTCTTAAACGTTGAAAACAGTTCTCGGCGCGACGTCATGTGTTGCGTGCAACCCGTGTCAATAACAAAAGCGTTCTCCATTGAAATTACGGCTTTTGTTGACAGCAATGCTTTTCCAGGTTTCATCTGGGACTTGGTACGACTTTTGCCTGACGCCTCAGGCTTTGCAGAGCTCCCCTTAGCTCCTTTCTGTTGACGTGGCTTCTTACAGTTCCGCTGAAGATGCCCAGTCTGTCCACAATTAAAACAACGGACAACGTTCAAAGCAACAGCCTTTTCTTCACTTGCAATAGCAGTGGGGGTGTCAGGTCTCCGAGCTTCTCTCCCCCTGTCTTTGACATCTATTGCGGCAAGTCTGTCTCTTTCGTTCAGAACGACTGAACAGATTCTTTCCACAGTTAGATCGGCCGCTGGTAGCGAACCAAGCTGACTTGCAACGGTTTTATAAGTCCGATTAAGGCTGTTAATAAACATGAAGCAGAATATCTCTTCCTGTAGAGGGAAATTGCGTTGCGCCATCTGCTGGCGTAAGAATTTCATCTCTGTCAAATGCGCTTGCACATCTCCATCAGGCGCTAGCCTCAGATTGGTTAGCTTCTCAAAATGCAGCAACGCTGAAGAACCAGCATCTCTTTGATGTATTCTACGCAGCGTTTCCCAAATCTCACGCGCGTATTCCAAATCCTGAACATGCACGAGCTGATCATCTGAGATACACAGAATTATGGCCGTCCTGGCTCTGACATTCTGTGAATTCCAACCTGGCGTTGGTGCAGGAGGAATGGGGTTCTCAATCACCCTAAAAATCCTCTGATTCTGTAGCAGGGCTTTCATCTTTATAGACCATGAGGCATAATTGTCATTAGTCAGTGGAGGTGGGTAAGGTAAGCCTCCCCCCTTCTTGGTATCCATTTTGAATCCAAGCTTCAGCTCTCACTCTCGAGCCTGTTAAAATCCAAGAGTCTGTTGGATTGTTTACTGCCTTTTTGCACCTGGCAGCTAAACGCAGGCAGCTCTGGAAAGTCCCTTCCAAGAGTAGTGAGATAAGTCAAAACAAACGCTGGAATGTTTACCCAGTGTTTTTCCAGCCTCTTCACAGTCCCGGCCTCTTCCGGTTGGCCAGTGATTTTCCACTTCCTTTTCAAGCTAGCTATCTCCGAAGTAGCTGAAAAGATTGACGTCTCGTTGCTTAGCAACTGGACATTCCAAACTTGAACAACAAGCTTCTTATCTGGGCCCTGGTATGCGAAGTATGTGGCTCTCTCTCAGTGCCGTTTCTAATCCAAGAAAACAGCTCTCGTGAACCAGAGAATCTTCAATCTGCGTTCACCCTTTTAGCCCATAAAATCAGCATACCTTGGTGGTTCCGTTGCTCGTTTGCTTATCAGCAAAAACGATTGCTCCGGTGCTCTGCCGGTCTTGCAGATTCCATCCGCCCGCTACCATATCTTCCCTTATCTTCAAGCAGAGGATGAAGTTACGATCCACCAACCTCTTTCGCTGCTTTCATGGAATGAAACCATCGGCTTCTGCTACCAGATGTTGGATTCCGAGCCATTATCAGGAGAAACTGGCAACTCTCCCAGGCACCCGGCTCGGTCTCCTGTTGACCTCCCGGTCTGCTCTCCCGGCAAGGACCAGGCAGAGGTCGCGATAGGCGATCCTTCTCAGCGTGAGAAGAACACACCACTCTTTCCTGCCCCCCCGGCAGGGGAAAGAGATAAGACAGAAACGTATTTACATGGCTTTTATTTCTGTCTCTGCAGTGTTACAAAATCATGTCTGCTCTCATCAAACTCCAGCAGACGACTCCACAAGCACTTCCTGTGCAGCTCATATTACACTCTGAGCTAATTCCGGTGCTGTCTGTTTCCCACAGACACTCCCAACAGCATGTGACTTTCCCAACCAATGAGCTTGCAGCATCATTGCTTCAATATCGTAACAGTTCTGACCCCTAAGCCAAGGAGACAAGTAACTACAGTGGTGCCCCGCAAGACGAATGCCTCGCAACACGGAAAACCCGCTAGACGAAAGGGTTTTCCGTTTTGGAGGTGCTTCGCAGGACGAATTTGCTATGGGCTTGCTTCGCAAGACGAAAATGCCTTGCGATTCCTGGGTTTTTTCCCCTTCCCCCCCTTTTTCCCAAGCCCCTAAGCCGCTTAACAGCTGTTCGCTAAGCCGCTTAACAGCTGATCGCTAAGCCGCTTAACAGCTGATCTAAGCCGCTTATCAGCTGATCTAAGCTGCTAATAGCCTTTTAGCAGCTAATCCGCTAATCTCTTAAGCCTTTAATAGCCGCTAAACCGCTAATAGTGCTAATAGCGCTAATCCGCTAATGGGCTTGCTTCGCAAGACGAAAAAAAACGCAAGACGAAGAGACTCGCGGAACGGATTCTTTTCGTCTTGCGAGGCACCACTGTATACCGTTTTTAGAAGGCATCTAAAGGCAGCCCTGTACAGGGAAGTTTTTAATGTTTGATGTTTTACTGTTTTTGATGTTTAAATTTGTGGGAAGCTGCTGAGAGGGGCTGGGGCAGCCCAGGCAGATGGGCGACACAGAAATAACAAATTAGTAGTAGTAGTATATAGCAGTGTATAGGGAACCTGTGTGGATTCTCATGAATCAGTGTAAATCAATTCCAAGAGAATGGGAGCCAGTAAGTTTTCACTAGTTGAAAATTCTGAACAAGGGTCGCCCCAGAAAAAGCACATTGTAATCATCTAGCCGGGATGTTACTAGAGAATGGACTATATCTCTTCATGAGTGGCTGTAACCAGCAAACTGGGTGTAGCTGATAATAAGCTGATAATAATGTCTTCCTGGTGGCGCTGTGGGTAAAACCTCAGTGCCTAGGACTTGCCGATCGTATGGTCGGCGGTTCGAATCCCCGTGGCGGGGTGAGCTCCCATCTTTCGGTCCCAGCTCCTGCCCACCTAGCAGTTCGAAAGCACCCCTAAGTGCAAGTAGATAAATAGGGACCGCTTTAGAGCGGGAAGGTAAACGGCGTTTCCGTGTGCTGCGCTGGTGCTGGCTCGCCAGAGCAGCTTCGTCACGCTGGCCACGTGACCCAGAAGAGTCTCCGGACAGCGCTGGCCCCATCTTTTGGTCCCAGCTCCTGCCCACCTAGCAGTTCGAAAGCACCCCTAAGTGCAAGTAGATAAATAGGGACCGCTTTAGAGCGGGAAGGTAAACGGCGTTTCCGTGTGCTGCGCTGGTGCTGGCTCGCCAGAGCAGCTTCGTCACGCTGGCCACGTGACCCAGAAGTGTCTCCGGACAGCGCTGGCCCCCGGCCTCTTAAGTGAGATGGGCGCACAACCCTAGAGTCAGACACGACTGGCCCGTACAGGTGGGGGTACCTTTACCTTTACCTTTAATGCCTTCCTGAGCCTACAGTGAGAAAGATGGATCAAGCCCCCAAGCTATCACCTTCAAAAAGAGTGCAGCAGGCCATCCACCCAACTCCCAGACTCAAAACAACCGTCAGTCCACCTCCATCTTATTCATTTGGCCCCCACCCAGCCTATTGCTCCCTGCAGGCAACAACCTCACATCTGCAGAGCCTCACCTATGAGCAATAAATACCTGTGGCCATCCCTCTCTTCAAGGGACACAGCATGAATCGTCTTGAGATCATTTACGCTAAAACTGGAAGTTCAAGCTCAGAAGCAGTATGCACCCAGCAATGCTAGAAAATTAATTATAACCAGTTTCAAGTGATTGGACTTTCTTGATTGCTATATTCAGTCCCTATAATTAGGGAGTTATAGGTGATGCAACTAATCATGGCTTTTGGTAGAATTTTAATTGCATCTACTTTCATCCATGGGAGTGGTTGGAACTTGGAATGTATAAAGATGCACAGTGAATATTTCCTCCCCCCCCCCCCGTGGTGTAGATGTGAAAACCAGAACACAAAGACTGGTTGTTGTCCAGATTCGCCACCCCCAACATTATGTTTTTTTAAAATGTTCTGTATCTTCTGCAAAGGTGAGGTTACCATTTCGTTTAATAGCCCTTTGCACTTGTTAAGTGCCTTAATGTTTGTAGCTTTCTTTTCCCTTTTTTAAATGGCACCGTTTTTCAAAATCCAGACATCAACATAAAAAAAAAGTCATTTAGAAAAAGACTTTTTTTTAAAAAAAAGTCATTTGTTTGAAACTGAGATACTCTAAAAATATCCCTACAAAATCAGCAATAAAGCAGTAACTACAGCTAATTATAGACCCCCAAATAAAGATATAGCAAGCACGTGACATAACAGAATCAAACTTCAAAGCTGGTTATGCATCTGTCAGCGCAGGCATATATTGCTTTTCATTTCTGAGGCTTTGATGCTGTCTATCAAGTTATCTGACAGACTTAATAAATAGACTCTGGGTAAAAAAGAACAGGAAGCCTCCAATTCAACACTACAGGGACAGAGGGAAGCAAAAAAATGGGGAGTTGAGGAGGGTCAGTTGGGGCGGGTGAGAAATGTCCCTATTTTCATCTGAGGAACGTTGGAGGGTATGCTTGTGATCATTACGTACCACTATGTAAGGAACTACAGTGGTACCTTGGGTTAAGAACTTAATTCGTTCTGGAGGTCCGTACTTAACATGAAACTGTGCCACCGCTGCACAATTTCTGTTCTCATTCTGAAGCAAAGTTCTTAACCTGAGGTACCATTTCTGGGTTAGCGGAGTCTGTAACGTCTGAAGCGTCTGTAACCCGAGGTACCACTGTATAGGGAATTAGAAATGTAGATTGATTACGGTATTTGTTAAATTGTAGGATTTATTGGGCACATGGTGGTTAATTAGTTAATTACTGGGACCATAGGTTGTGTGTAATTTGTTTGTATATCATTAGTCTTTGCTTATCTGCTTGCTTAAGTGACGTTTTGATTAGTCTCGTTCATAGGTGACATTCTAATCTGATGACTTCTTCCTTCCTTGTACAGCGGTACCTCGGGTTAAGAACTTAATTCATTCTGGAGGTCCGTTCTTAACCTGAAACTGTTCTTGACCTGAGGTACCACTTTAGCTAATGGGGCCTCCCGCTGCCACCGCGCCACTGGTGCACAATTTCTGTTCTCATCCTGAAGCAAAGTTCTTGACCCGAGGTACTATTTCTGGGTTAGCGGAGTCTGTAACCTGAAGTGTCTGTAACCTGAGGTACCACTGTAGTGCCTTTTAGTTTAGGTAAATTGAAGCCTTCTCAGCCTTGGTAATGTGCAGTAAAGACACGTTCTTCCAAGCGGCAATTAATCGCTTGCAGATTTGATTGCATGGATTGTGTTTGCGTCTGGCTTCCAGCCTAGCTGCTCCAACGGGTAAGTTTTGCTTGGCCCTCTCCCTATCATGGGAAGTCTCACCAAATAAATGCCTTCTCCATAGCACCCTCCACCACCATCTGACAGAAGACGTCATGGCTGCTGTTGACCCCAACCTTGCAGCCAGTCTCTTCCTTTGGTTGTTGGAATATTTGCTCATTGTCAGAGGTGCAAACTTGAATAAAATATTGGAGGCCCCAGGTAAGCCCCACTCTGCATAATCAATCACAAGACACGGGGCACACAGACCATTTTAATGCCCATTCATTGGCAGAGGGGCAGCCCCCTCAACTAATTTATTGGGGGGGGGGGTGAAGGGACCTCTGCCATTAGGAGTTGGCTCTTATGCTCATCATGAAATAGCAGTTCACAGCCCCATTTCTCAGACCCACAGTCTGATATATGTTTCTAGCACTAAGGTAAAGGTAAAGGGACAACCACATAAAAAGGTAAAGGGACTCCTGACCATTAGGTCCAGTGATGGATGGCTCTGGGGTTGCGGCGCTCATCTTGCTTTATTGGCCAAGGGAGCCGGCATACAGCTTCTGGATCATGTGGCCAGCATGACTAAGCCACTTCTGGCGAACCAGAGCAGTGCACGGAAACGCCGTTTACCTTCCCGCGAAAGTGGTACCTATTTATCTACTTGCACTTTGACGCGCTTTCGAACTGCTAGGTTGGCAGGAGCAGGGACCGAGCAACGGGAGCTCACCCGGTCGTGGGGATTCGAACCGCCGACCTTCTGATTGGCAAGCCCTAGGCTATGTGGTTTAGCCCACAGCGCCACCCGTGTCCCTGTTTCTAGCTAGTGCTACCAAATAAAGTATGCACAGTAATAACAACGAGGATGAGTTGAATTACATGCAGAGTTTATTTCTTGCAATCTGGAGATTGTCCTCTCTCCCAGCTGATGTGAAAACAGCCTTTTGAAGCAGCCTTTTGAAAAAGATTAAGCACAATTCCCTCCACTCTGCGAGGCTCCCCACTGGCACCCCAGGCTCAAAGATCCCTTGAAACTATATCATAAAGTTCAGCCTACTCTTGGGGTTTACTTCTGTTTCAACGTCTGAAGAAGCCCTTTGATCAGTGACTTGATATCTTTTATTATAAAATCTCATATTCTCCGCTGGAGACCTAAGCGTCGCCACCGCCGCCTCCGCTTGCCCTCCTGATTTTACTTGATCACTTGATATTGTTGGATTGTTGACAAACACTAAGTCAAAACAGGACTTGGAAGTCGTTCTAAACGAGCTTTTCAAAGAATTATCCCCTGGAACAAGATTCTCCCTCTTCCCTTCCTAATTAGCAGGAGAGGAGTCAAGTTAATGCCATCCAATCTGCAATCTCAGAAAAAGGTTAAAAGGTGAGAATTAAAAGAGAGAGACAAAGCGTAGGGAACACCCATAATCTACAGAAGTCGTAAAAGTATAAATGCTCCTTTTGTGCTTGAAGGTTTTCAGATCTATATATATTTACTGGCTGGAATTACGGTTTTCCTTTTCTTGACCTCTTTTCATGAGCAAGGAGTTCAGCTATGCAAATACTCTTCAAGTGTGGATGAAATACAGTCTTGCGTGGGAAAGGAGACAGGTCCTTCTCCCTCACTCGTAGGGTCCTGTTTAGTTACACCAAGCAACAGCAAATAGATCTACCAAGCGATCTGTTTTGTGGCAGTCTCCATTCAAGACCATAAGACCAGGGAAGGGATCATTAATTCTTTCTTGTGCCCTTAAAAACACCATTGTCTCCTTGATAATAGCAATAAGGCCTTGCCAGTATTATCACTTTGGGATGGCAGAATCTTGTGGAAAATTCAGCATGTTCCAAATTTCCCTGTGAAAAGGATCTAGAGGGTACGTCACCTTCATATTTCAGAATAAAAGGATGTCTTTTCCACTCAGCGATGTACTAAAAAGGCCTCCTTGCTCTCACCTGCTTAGCCTCCGTCCAACAAAAACACCAACTGCACTTCATTTCAGTTCAACAGATTGCTTAAGTGCTTTTCTGGATGGGATTCAGTTTCAGGACCGGGCTGCTGAATTGTACCACTGTCTCTGTACATAAACACAAATTTGCATAAATATATATATTTAAAGCTTTCCTTTGGACTATCACTGGATTGAACAGAATGAGGGTCAAATGAAAGTCCTGTGGTCACCGATCGTTTGGAACCAATGGCTGCATTTGCAAATCTGAGACAGTATTGTGAGCTGCTGGGGGAGCTTGGCTAGTCCAGGGGACAGGTTGATTACTAGGGAGCTGAGTACAAAACAGAGATTGTGTCTGAGCCCCAAATATCAAACCAGTAAAGGTAAAGGACCCCTGACAGTTAAGTCCAGCCGCAAAGGACTCTGGGGTTGCGGCGCTCATCTCGCTTTCCTGGCCAAGGGAGCCGGCGTTTGTCCACAGACAGTTTTTCTGGGTCATGTGGCCAGCATGACTAAGCCGCTTCTGGCAAAACCAGAGCAGCAGACGGAAAAGCTGTTTATCTTCCTGCCAGAGTGGTACCTATTTATCTACTGCACCACGTGCAGCAGTATTTTCTTTTTTCTCTCCTGAATCTTTGAACTTTCAGCTTCATTGGATGCTTGCAACTTCTACTGTCATGAGAGAGGGAGCAAAACTTTTCTCTCCCTACTTTCTCCTTCCGTAATTTCGTAAACTTCTGTCATGTTGCCACTTGCTTGCCTTTCCTGTAACCTGTTGTTGTTGTTTAGTTGTTTAGTCGTGTCTGACTCTTCGTGGCCCCATGGACCAGAACACGCCAGGCACTCCTGTCTTCCACTGCCTCCCGCAGTTTGGTCAGACTCATGTTCATAGCTTCGAGAACACTGTCCAACCATCTCATCCTCTGTCATCCCCTTCTCCTTGTGCCCTCCATCTTTCCCAACATCAGGGTCTTTTCCAGGGAGTCTTCTCTTCTCATGAGGTGGCCAAAGTATTGGAGCCTCAGCTTCAGGACCTGTCCTTCCATGGCTGATTTCCTTCAGAATGGATAGGTTTGATCTTCTTGCAGTCCATGGGACTCTCAAGAGTCTCCTCCAGCACCAGAATTCAAAAGCATCAATTCTTCGGCGATCAGCCTTCTTTATGGTCCAGCTCTCACTTCCATACATCACTACTGGGAAAACCATAGCTTTAACTATACAGACCTTTCCTGTAACCTAAGAAGTCCCAAACTCTGCTACCGTTCTTCATAGGGGCGTCATTCCATGCCCTTGATCATTTTGGTTGCCTATATATATTTAAAAATCACACTATATATTTGGATTTGAAGCCAATTGGATTAAAAACCAGCAATCTGAAATGCGCTTGGATTCATTTTCATGGCACATAAGGAGGACCACTTCTCTCCATATGAATCTACCTGGACTTCTGATGCCCTTCTTCATGTGCCTCTTCCACAAGAGACCCAGAGGGTGGAAACACAAGAATGGGCCTTTTCTGCAGTGATTCCCCATTTGTGGAATGCTCTCCCCAGGGAGTGTTATGCACTTTTAGGCGCCAGGCAAAAACATTCCTCTTCTACCAGAGCTTTGGCTGACTGACATCCAACGCCCTTTTGAAATGTGTTGGGGATGAGGGATTATTGGGTTGTTCTTGTTCTTATTTTTATTACATACTTTGCGTTTTTATATTGTGATTTTATGTTGCAAACCACCCCAAGACCTGCGGGTATAGGGCAATATGTAAATTTAATAAATAATAATAAACTATTTTTTAAAACATTAAGAGCATTGAAGACCGTAGACTCAGAATGTTCCAACTCATTACTCTGATCCCTCGCTTTTTTCATAGCGAATAACAAAACCGACCTCCTCCCATGCAGCGTTAAAATTCTTCCTGACAATAAATGTGCTTTTTAAGAGCTATGTTTCCTTTATGGCTGCACACCCAACATGGGCTGTGTTGTTGAGAAGTGCTGAATTCACATATCTCTCTTCTCCCTCATCAGGTTCCCCCCAATTCATAAGGACACAGTGCAGACACTATTGTGATAAGGAACAAAGGGCTGCCTCCTGGTAAAGTCGAAGAACCTTCAGCAGCGAAGGCTAGTTTCAAAATCAATTCTGCTGAAGAGAGAGCGAAAGGCAGAGATCATACAAAAAAAAATTCCTTGACCTCCTTTCCCCACCCCATTCCAATTTGCACTGAATAGAAAACTGTTCTGCAATTTTAGATGTGCTATTGAGTGGCTTAGTGGGTGCCAGCTGTGCTCTGTAATTACTTGGCAAAATATCTGCACACGATAAGAGGAAAAAATCTGTGCTGGTGGTAGAGATAACCTGGCTAATGATCTGTTGTCTTCCAACTTGGTTAAGTCTTTAGTGCAAAGTCAGGGTGCAGTATTACCAGGTGAGCGGTGATCGTGTTAGTATCTTCCATGGCTACAGGAAGCCATACCGAAATCCACACCTGAAAGGGTTGGCCATCAAGGGTTGACACGGTCATTCAGTGAGGGGCATCAGAAATTTTGCAATACCCTCTGACTCAATCCCCTGGCACTTACCTTGGCAGCCAGGGTTGGTTGAAGTCACAGTGTTTCCCAAACTCGGGTCTCCAGCTGTTTGTGGACTACAACTCCCATCATCCCTAGCTAGCAGGACCTGTGGTCAGGGATGATGGGAACTGTAGTCCAAAAACAGTTGGAGACCCAAGTTCGGAAAACATTAAGATCAGCATATGTGCCGCTGGGAGCGGGGGGGGGGGGAGCCAAAGTTGTTGACTTTTTTTGGGGTGGGGGGAGGAAAATCGCTCACCTGTAACAACGATGCAGAGGAAATAACTGCTTTTGTTTCCTGACTTGGGAATATTTGACGCTATGGAGTAACACAGCGATGAAGGAGGGGAGCAGGGACTTTTGCTCCATTGCTTTTCACTGCCGCTGATCGAGAGGGAGCGGTATACAGTAGGTATACATTTGGCACCCCCCAGAATTCGGCACCTGGGTGCACCGCACCCCTTGCACCCTGGGGTAAAGATGGCCCTGATTAAGACATAGCATAAGAGGAGTCCTGATGGACCAGTCCAAGACCAGCGTCTAGTGCAGCAGGCTGTTCTCACAGTGGCTAACCAGATGCCCTTGAGAAGACCTCAAACAGGGCCTTAGTGCCACAGCGCACTTTCCACTTGCAGTTGCGAGCAATTTTTATTCAGAGGCCTACTGAATAGTCACAAATAGCCTTATCAGCGGCTAATCCCCCTTTAAAGCTTTCCAGGTTGGTGGTTATCACTACATCTTGTGATGTTTTGTTGCGTGTCGAGGTCACCAACCTAAATAAATCACAGTTCACACAGAATTTTTGCTAAAGGTTTTTGGCATAATTTTGGCTACAACTTTATTAAAATACATAATGTGAGTGGTTGCTTAGGACTATCTGTCTCCACCCAGAGACAGAACTTACTTCCACAACCCTGCAAAAGTCAGTAAGGGAAAATGTTGAGTTGTGGGTGAACATATCAGACAATACAGCGATTCTTCAAACAGCTCTTGTTTATTCACAGGCCAGAACAGAACTGAACTGAAGGGTTCAGCCAGCCTGCTTATATGGAGCTCCACTAGAATACAACAGTAACCATTTTCTGTAACTATCCAATCACTGAACGTCACTTTCGATCACTTATTTGCATATGTGGACCTCAACTATCTACAGTACCCCCCTGTTAGCCCAGGGTGAGTACATAACAGAAAACATTTGGGGAGAGAATGGAGCTGGGCCCTAGACCCTCACCTCTCCCTGCATGCTCCCAGGGGCCTGAGCGGCCCAAGCCCTTACCAGGAATTTGGACAAAAGCATGGTGAGCCCCTGGATTCCTTTAACAGAATTTCCTTGCAGCAGCAGCACTGGCGGGGCAGGCACTGCCAACCACATCCCCTCCACCAACCGGTTTTAACCAATGCCTAACCGCAACGTTACAAGTTGTGACGATTTGCTACGCAGGAGGCAAAAACCAAATGGCACCAGCCAATCTGCCAAATGGACAAAATTCCTACCAGGCCCCTGCCCCAAAAGCAGACGACCCCATGACAGGCATAGCAAGGTCAGACACACAAGCCCTAACTTAGGGAGGGTGGGCGAGTGATCCGATGCATGCAGCAAAAGGGAACGTTAAATGCTGCGTGCTAAGAATATAAACCCTCAAGCCACCCCACAAATTGGCAACATCATAATTTGCCCAACAACCCAGAATAGCCAATCACAATCCTGGACATTTAAACAATCCCACCCAGCAACCAAGAGGGGGTGTCCTGTTAGACAATGTAATACTCTTCCTATTTTATCTACAGAAGCCGACTGGGTTTACAGGTGAATCTTAAAATATTTCAACATTGGTGACAGGAGAGCATCTTCCACGGTACCACCTGCATGTAGGTAAAACTAACCTACTCAGGAGAAGTGGCGGCACTCAACTTTTCTCACCGGCATGCTGATTTTCTACATGAAGGGATGATCATCTCTCTCTTTTTCTCTCTCTCTTGAGAAAAGCACTAAAGAAAAAGAAATCATCCATCTGAAGAGGCAGACCTCAGACTTTTGCTACTTCATTCTGTGTAACTTGTAGAAGAGCTTCTCATGTCAATAATTTCCTTCTTGGTTCTTCTCTTCTTTGACCCTCATGTGCATTCTGGAGGAAGCCTGTTGAGAATTTTTCTCATATTTCTAAAAGGCAGAAACTATTTAACAGCTCTTGAAATAATACTTGGCTCAAGTAAAGAATGTCAAGGCGTGTAGGAGGGTGAAGAACAAGAACTGCGGCTGGCAGCCCACAAATTGCTTACTCCAAAGTAGACCTTATCAACTTAAGAGGCAACCTTTAGCGCAATAAAAGGTAACTAGCTGGGGTAATACAACAGGAAGTATGATTTTAGGCCCAGACAAACAAAAAGTGGAAAATCAGATGTCCTGAAGTTCATATCGTATTTATGGATTTATAACATTTATAATTCTTTTTTAGAAGGAGCTAAAAAATGGTCATGTTTTGCAGCCTACTTCCATTTTCATCAATCACATATTTTTAATACCCCTCTGAATACGGTATGTTTCATTGAACCCAGTGTGACTTAACGTAAATATGCCCAATATCAGAATGCGTAAGAAGGGGAAAGTCAGCAATAGCCATTTTAAAAGTATAAATAGAAAGGCATTGAAATAATCTGCTTTGTGGACAATATCTCCCAATGTGATAGCCGTCTTTACATGGTAACATCCCTGGGAAAATTGCATACGTTCTTTATGTGTGAAGGCATCATCTCCAGATCAATGCAGCTCTTTATGTGTAACAAAGACATGTTGTAATACATTCCAGCCAAGCCTGATTATCGTCTTCCAAGGCAACCACTCTATTCTGAACTTAAAAATGGAAAGCGTAATGCTGGTGGTCAACAAAAGAGGTTTGAAGACTGTCTCAAGGCAAATCTAAAAAAATGTAGTACAGTCATACCTTGGGTTGAATGTGCTTCAGGTTGAGCACTTTCGGGTTGCGCTCCGCGGCAACCCGGAAGTAACGGAGCGTGTTACTTCTGGATTTCGCCACTCACGCATGCGTAGACGCTCAAAATGACGTCATGCGCATGCGTGGAAGCGGCAAAACGTGACCCGCGCACACGCAGACGCGCCATCACATCTTACGTTCCATTCAGGATGCGAATGGGGCTTCGGAACGGATCTCGTTCGCATCCCAAGGTACCACTGTATAAACACCAACAACTGGGAAACACTGGCCTGTGAGCGCTCCAATTGGAGAATAGCCTTTACCAAAGGTGTCATGGACTTTGAAGTCACTCAAACTCAGGACGAAAGGGAGAAACATGCTAAGAGGAAGGCACGCTTGGCAAATCCACACCGTGATCAACTCCCGCCTGGAAGTCAATGTCCCCACTGTGGAAGGACGTGTGGGTCCAGAATTGGCCTCCACAGTCACTTATGGCTTCATTGTTAAAACCGTGTTTATGGAAGACAATCTGACTCGGATACGAGTGATCGCCAAAGAAGATGGATCCTCCATCAACCTAAAGAAGAAAAGTAGCTAACAAGTGTTGTGAAGTGAAGGACAGAACAAATAGTAGTATGTTTTATCGAGGCATTTTCTCTTAGCTTGCTTGACCGGCTTAGCTAGTGTTGAATTATATTTGCATTTTGAAAGAAAGAAAGAAAGAAAGAAAGAAAGAAAGAAAGAAAGAAACTTTGCTTTCTTGCTTTGGATAAATGTTTGGGATTCTGAGGGGGGAAGACCCATAATTTTCAGGAAACAAATCATCTTTGGAAAGTATCCCTGTTTTGATGGAAATTACTGACATTTGGGGAACGTACCTTCAATTTCTGCAAGTTTTGTGGGCAAATCCATTGGGGGGGGGAAGTGTTTTCCTCCCCCCAGTGTTCTGAAAGCTTCAAAACTATTGCAGTGTAAGTTAAGCATTAATTAGACAATCTCTTGAGTTTCTTCACTAGGAATAGAGATTTATTTCCTCAGAATAAAGCATCTTAAATGTACTTAACACGTAATTTAACATCCCAGCAGGTAGACATTTGTCTCAGAAATCAGTGCCATAGCATGAAGTAATCCTATTTGTTTCTGGGAGGTGGACAAGGTTTCTGGAGAGTGGATCACAGGATAGCCCCATGCCTCTGCCAAGGGAGGCAAATCCCAGTGGGAGCTAATTGAAAAACAAATTAACTTATTAGTGATGGTGATCGCCCTAAACCCTTTTGCCACCTCTTCCCAATTTGGGCAATGCTGGAGGGCAAGTGCTGCAGTTGGGAAGAGGAATAAGTACAGACGCTTCAGGTTACATACGCTTCAGGTTACAGACTCCGCTAACCCAGAAATAGTACCACAGGTTAAGAACTTTGCTTCAGGATGAGAACAGAAATCACGCAGCAGCGGCATGGCGTCAGCAGGAGGCCCCATTAGCTAAAGTGGTGCTTCAGGTTAAGAACAGTTTCAGGTTAAGAACGGACTTCCAGAATGAATTAAGTTCTTAACCTGAGGTAGCACTGTACTGTATTTTTCCGTGTATAACACCCCCTGTGTATAAGACAGTCCCAATTTTTTTGGACTCCAAATTGAGGAAATGGGGGGAGAGCTTTTTAGGGGGGGATTGCCCACACTTTTTGAGCTTTTTTGGGGGGGATTGACGACAATCGCTCACCTGCCTGACCGCTGTTGCCAATCGCATGGGTTGACAAAGCCACCAATCGTCTGCCCACTCACCAGCAGCAGCCGCCAATCACCCGCCCAAACGCCGCTGACAATCTCCTGCTCGTAGCAGCCACCAATCGCCCGTCCCACCTCTGCACTATCCGTGTATAAGACAACCCCCAATTTTTAGCATCTTTTTAAATAATAAAAAAACCTCGTCTTATACACGGAAAAATATGGTACTCACTCTGCACATCTCCTGGGATGTGGGAGTGGAAGTGGCTTAGAGAAGAAAGTCAATATGATCGGTTTAACACCGCAGAAGAACCCTGAGCATGCAAAACTTAGGTCCTCCTTCCAAACTGCTTGCTGGTGGTGGGGATTACAGAATGCACTTGCTCCAAGAAGGAAGCATCAACACAGTTGTGGGCCCTCTATGTGCATCCATCAGGCCTCCCCCAGCTGTCAATCTGGCAGCAACCATCCCATCAGGGAGAGATGGGAAGCAGAGCTCATTCCATCAGCTTTGCTGAAAAAGCAGCTCCATCGAGCATCTCCCACCCCAACATTGTTTCCATGCTAACAATGCGGTCTTGACTATGCTACCACTCAGTGGATTTGTAACTGGCTGACTGACCGGACCCAAAGGGTGCTCATCAATGGTTCCTCTTCATCCTGGAGAAGAGTGACTAGTCGGGTGCCACAGGGTTCTGTCTTGGGCCGGTCTTATTCAACATCTGTATCAACGACTTGGATGATGGACTCAAGGGCATCCTGATCAAATTTGCAGATGACACCAAACTGGGAGGGGTGGCTAACACCCCAGAGGACAGGATCACACTACAAAACGACCTTGACAGATTAGAGAACTGGGCAAAAACAAACAAGATGAATTTTAACAGGGAGAAATGTAAAGTATTGCACTTGGGCAAAAAAAATGAGAGGCACAAATACAAGATGGGTGACACCTGGCTTGAGAGCAGTACATGTGAAAAGGATCTAGGAGTCTTGCTTGACCACAAACTTGACATGAGCCAACAGTGTGACGCAGCAGCTAAAAAAGCCAATGCAATTCTGGGCTGCATCAATAGGAGTATAGCATGTTGATCAAGGGAAGTAATAGTGCCACTGTATTCTGCTCTGGTCAGACCTCACCTGGAGTACTGTGTCCAGTTCTGGGCACCACAGTTCAAGAAGGACACTGACAAACTGGAGCATGTCCAGAGGCGGGCAACCAAAATGGTCAAAGGTCTGGAAACGATGCCTTATGAGGAACGGCTAAGGGAGCTGGGCATGTTTAGCCTGGAGAAGAGGAGGTTAAGGGGTGATATGATAGTCATGTTCAAATATATAAAAGGATGTCACATGGAGGAGGGAGAAAGGTTGCTTTCTGCTGCTCCAGAGAAGTGGACACGGAGCAATGGATCCAAACTACAAGAAAGAAGATTCCACCTAAACATTAGGAAGAACTTCCTGACAGTAAGAGCTGTTTGACAGTGGAATTTCCTGCCAAGGAGTGTGGTGGAGTCTCCTTCTTTGGAGGTCTTTAAGCAGAGGCTTGACAACCATATGTCAGGAGTGCTCTGATGGTGTTTCCTGCTTGGCAGGGGGTTGGACTCGATGGCCCTTGTGGTCTCTTCCAACTCTATGATTCTAACTTGTCATTATCGGAACTATTATGTAAGAATTGGTGCCTGAGTTTGCTTCCCAACCCCCTCTTTTCTCCCTGAACAGCAGTGGCTGGAAAGTGCAGGAGGGGGAGCGTTCTTGTGATCGGGTCCTGTCTGAGAGTTTTCCACATGCATCTGGTTGGCCACTGTTGGCCACAGGATGGTGGAGAACGTAGGCTATTGGTCTGCTCCAGGAGGGCTCTTCTCATGTTCTTAGTCCAAAGTGATTAGGGTGATGTCTGAAAAGCAAATGCAGTCTGGTATGTGGTTGGCAAGGGACACGGGTGGCACTGTGGGTTAAACCACAGAGCCTAGGACTTGCCGATCAGAAGGTTGGCAGTTCGAATCGAAGCGTGTTACTTCGGGATTTCGCCACTCACGCATGCGCAGACGCTCAAAATGACGTCATGCGCATGCGCGGAAGCGGCAAAACGTGACCCGCGCACACGCAGATGCGCCATCACGTCTTACGTTCCATTCAGGATGCGAATGGGGCTTCGGAACGGATCCCGTTCACATCCCAAGGTACCACTGTATAAACACTGTCAACTGGGAAACACTGGCCTGTGAGCGCTCCAATTGGAGAACAGTCTTTACCAAAGGTGTCATGGACTTTGAAATCACTTGAACTCAGGACGAAAGGGAGAAACATGCTAAGAGGAAGGCACGCTTGGCAAATCCACACCGTGATCAACTCCCACCCGGGAACCAATGTCCCCACTGTGGAAGGACGTGTGGGTCCAGAATTGGCCTCCACAGTCACTTATGGCTTCATTGTTAAAACCGTGTTTATGGAAGACAATCTGACTCAGATACGAGTGATCGCCAAAGAAGATGGATCCTCCATCAACCTAAAGAAGAAAAGTAGCTAACAAGTGTTGTGAATTGAAGGACAGAACAAATAGTAGTATGTTTTATCGAGGCATTTTCTCTTAGCTTGCTTGACCGGCTTAGCTAGTGTTGAATTATATTTGCAGAAAGAAAGAAAGAAAGAAAGAAAGAAAGAAAGAAAGAAAGAAAGAAACTTTGCTTTCTTGCTTTGGATAAATGTTTGGGATTCTGAGGGGGGAAGACCCATAATTTTCAGGAAATAAATCATCTTTGGAAAGTATCCCTGTTTTGATGGAAATTACTGACATTTGGGGAACGTACCTTCAATTTCTGCAAGTTTTGTGGGCAAATCCAAATGGGGGGGGGGGGAGTGTTTTCCTCCCCCCAGTGTTCTGAAAGCTTCAAAACTATTGCAGTGTAAGTTAAGCATTAATTAGACAATCTCTTGAGTTTCTTCAGTAGGAATAGAGATTTATTTCCCCAGAATAAACCACAGAGCCTAGGACTTGCCGATCAGAAGGTTGGCAGTTCGAATCCCCCCGACGGGGTGAGCTCTCGTTGCTTGGTCCCTGCTCCTGCCAACCTAGCAGTTCGAAAGCACGTCAAAGTGCAAGTAGATAAATAGGTACCACTCCAGCAGGAAGGTAAACAGCGTTTCCGTGCACTGCTCTGGTTCTCCAGAAGTGGCTTAGTCATGCTGGCCACATGACCCGGAAGCTGTACACCGGCTCCCTCAGCCAATAAAGCAAGATGAGCGCTGTAACCCCAGAGTCGGCACGACTGGACCTAATGGTCAGGGGTCCCTTTACCTTTTTATGTGGTTGGCATTGTCTGTCTCAGAAGATAATGGAGGAGTGTGCCTTTGGGATTGAAGTCAAACTGCTGGAGAGTTACAGTGCCTGCTGTGGCTGTACAGGCTGATACAGGAGAGACATGTTTTGTTGCAGCTGGGGAAGATGAAGGTGTCTGGTTGTGTTGCTGCAGATGCATCATGGTGTTTATTCTCTCTGCTATCCTCCCAGCAGTCATTCCTCCTCTGTTCACTGCTATGAATGCACAACCTGACCATCTGTCTCTAGGCACTGTGGACTTCTGCAAGGGATTCCCACACAATGGGGGGTGATGTTGCCAGCCTTCATGTCATGTTCGCAGGTATCTTTGTAATGCAGAGTTGGTCTGCCAACAGACCTGTTGCCTGAAGCCAGTTCCCTGCAGAGCAGGTCCCTGGGTAGTGTTGCCACACAGCCAGAATTTCACAGACATAGCTGGTGTTCAGCAGTCAAAAGCAGTGTCTGGGCAGAAAACACTGAAACGTCCTAAATGTATGGCAACCCATGTCGGAAGTGTAGAATTTGGCAAATAGTTTAAGAGCTCAAAAACTTTGCCAAAAAAAAGCTCAACAACTTGTGTGTCCGGATTTTCACTTTTTGAAATATGGGAACCCTATCCTTGGATATACAGTGGAACCTCGGCTCCCTTGGGAGCCCGATGTATTGGCTCCTGAACGAACAAAAAACAGAAGTAATTGTTTCAGTTTTCAAACACTCTTTGGAAGCTGAATGCCCGGCGCAGCTTCCATGGCTTCTAATTGGCTGCAAGAAGCTGCGCCTTGCTTCCTGAACTGTTTCGGGAATAGAACAGACTCCCGGAAGGGATTAAGTTCGGGGAGCAAGGTTCCACTGTATGTAAGTATGGTACCAGTGCATTCTTCCTGGAGTGTGACTCCCATTCAGTTTTTCCAATTCCACTTTCAAGTTATTGTGAACTGTGAAAGCAGCACAAATTTGCGCCTTTCTGGATTCTAATGTTACTGTAATACTGCAGTTGAAAAGTATTTAACTGAAATGTTTTTAGCTGAAAAGGGATGACAGAACTTTCAAAATTTGGGCCTTGGACAATCTTTGTCAACATATCAAAATGGTGTAGATAGGTTTGGCATTACTGTTAATTATTTAGCACCTCTTTTTATATGATCAGCATTATAACCTGCAACTCTTTCCGCCAAAGATTACTTCACCCACTAGCCCAGTGTATTCGTAATGGGCTGTTTTTTAGGAACAAGAAGTAAATGCTGCCATCTAGTGAATTAAGGGCTCCTCTGGATAACTTGTTTATTAAGCAGTCATTTAATCTGCTTTCACAAAGCTTACTCAGGGTGAGACAATGAGCATTTTGTTATGACTTATTTGTGGGGAGATTACACAAAAATGAGTATTCGCCCTGGTTTGCTCATGTTGTGTTTATCTTTCTTCCCATTAATCATTGAAGGTCCCAGGCCACAGAGAAGTTAGGAGGGCCTCAACTAGAGCCAGGGCTTTTTCGGCTGTGGCCCCGATCTGCTGGAACGCTCTGTCACAAGAGACTAGGGCCCTGCAGGACTTAACATCTTTCCGCAGGGCCTGCAAGACAGAGCTGTTCCACCAGGCCTTTGGTCAAGGCACAGCCTGACTCCCTCCTTTGGCAATCTTCACAGAACTTTAGCCTAATTGTTGCCATCAATTTGAGTTGAATTAATTTTATAATGAAATGATTTCAGAATGTTGTACTATTTTATTGTTGTTAGCTGCCCTGAGCCTGGCTTCAGCTGGGGAGAGATATAAATATTTTTTATTTTTTTATTATTATTATTCACCCCACACTTCTCAGTATATTTCCCCATCGTTTTCCTAAGAGCAAGCAGTCAGTTGCTTTTCTCAAAATGCATTTGGGACCCTGCACACTTTAAAACTCTTGTTGTCTTAGAAACTCTCTGTCATCCACCCTTCTTATATTTCTGATCAGAAGGGGAGCAGAAACAACCAGCATGTTACAGAAACTGACTTCAAGTTTGTTGTGTAGCAGAGGAAGCAAAATATTGGCTGAATGCAAGCTGTGTGTGCCACGAGCTGGCATAGTGATCATGGGAATATCCATTGTTTGAATAGCTACCATGGTCCATAGCTGTTCTGGGGATTATTTAAATCCTTATTGCATATCCCACAAAATTCCCGGAAAAATCACGACATCCCTCTTTTTATCGAAAGAGTTCAGTGGCCCTTTTGGTTGCTGTGATCTTGTGTGAATTCCCCCCAAAATGCATGTTTTTGGGTGCAGTATCTGCAAAAATCATTGGGAGGGGGGGAGAGGAATTGTGCAAGATCATGGCAACCAAAAGGGCCACCATGTTCTTGTGATAAATAATGGGAGGATGGCGTCCCACATTTTGGCTTCAGTGTCTGGCGGGTATGTTATCACCAATACGGTGGAACATTTTCTGAAGATAGGAGGACATGGCTGTAGTTCCACAGAGATCCAGCTCCAAGGGCCTTCTGGTGGTTCACTTATTGCGAGAAGGGAGGTTACAGGGAACCAGGCAGAGGGCCTTCTTGGTAGTGGCACCCACCCTGTGGAATGCCCTCCCATCAGATGTCAAGGAAATAAGCAGCTATCCTATTTTTAAAAGACATCTAAAGGCAGCCCTGTTTAGGGAATTTCTTAATATTTAATGCCATATTGTTTTTAACACTCGATTGGGAGCAGTCCAGAGTGGCTAGGGATACTCAGCCAGATGGGCGGGGTATAAATAATAAATTATTATTATTATTAATCACTGGGTCTCACCCATCAGCTATTTCCTGGTCATTTTTTTAAAACACACACACAATGAAATATACTCGGAGTCGAGTGTTGATTTCATGCTCTTTATTTCAGCTCATGGCAAACAGGGAGTGAGTCTTCCCACAAACCTCTGGCTATATATACATTATTTACACAATGGGTCCCGCGTGATTGGCTGATTCAACTCCCCTCCTGGAGCCTGATTGGGCTGCTGCTACTGCAGGCCAATCAGGTTGCTGATTCACTTCCTCCTGGAGCCGAACTGGGCAGCTCCTGTTGTTCTAGGATCCAGTACATCTCTCTCTCTCTCTCTCTCTCTCTCTCTCTCTCTCTCTCTCACACACACACACACACACACACAAACACCAAACAAACCTGGAGATGCCAGGGGCTGAACCTGGCAATACCATATAGAGAGCCTCCACGAAGATCTTTGCACTCTGAGTACAGACTAAAACCGGATTGGTGTATACAGGGTCCAAGTGTTATAATATTTTATTGTTGTCTGTGCACTCCAGGGGTAGAATTCAAGCTTCTTCTGTGCCCTGATAAATTCTGTCTTCAGGTCAGCACTTAGTGGAGACAAGTAGATTAATTAAAAAAAACCTTTTTCTTTTGTTAGGAACACAGCAAAACACACTTTTCTTGTAGCAAGGCCAGTGGCGTAGCGTGGGTTGTCAGCACCCGGGGCAAGGCAAGTAATTTGCGCCCCCTAACCCATGGATTTGCGCCCCTAACCCCCAGATGTTGCGCCTGGTGCGGCCGGCCCCCCCTGCACCCCCCACGCTACGCCACTGAGCAAGGCAGAACAGCTCATACAGCCTTTCCACTCACTGCAACATGTACAAACACAGAGCCACAGCTAGTGGAACTAAATTGCACCAGGGTCACATCCACAAAATCCATTAAAGCACCGTTAAACTGCTTTAGCGGCCATGACTTCCCCCCCAAAGAATCCTGGGAACTGTAGTTTGTTAAGAGCGCTGATCCTTTTGCATCACGTCTGGTTTGCCTTACAATAATTAAACATCTCCTTCCTTGCATTTCACTTTTCCTTTCCTAATTGCAAGACTGAAAAACTGGAAGTTCATTCCTTCTCTTCCGAAGTGAACAGTAATTTAAGACCACTGAGAGCTGAAGCTTAAATTATAGTGCAGAGACAGCAATGCCCAGAAAGAAATACTGCTTAATGGCTTACATCTTAATCACACGTATATAAACATTGCACAGCCAAATAGCTTTCAACTTAATTGTGCCTTTCTTTTCAACAAACCATTTTATTTCTCTAATGATTGCTTGTAAGTTATGATCCCTTTAGAGTTAGGATGCCAGAAGGCCTTAGCAAATAATACAAGACAGGCTGCTGAGGAAATGCTTTAATACGTTTTTAAAAATATATATCAGTCACCAAAGCTGACAATAGCAAAAATACTACTTTAGAAAAAGTTAAGTGTTGAAATGAAACATCTGCTTTACTAAAAAGAAAAAGAAACCTCTGGAGAACTAACATAGGTAGTTCAAAACGAGAGTAGGGTTGTGGTCGCCCTTGGCTCATTCTGTTTGACTTGTCAGTGGTTTTGACCACTGAAGCAGCTCAAGGAAATATGAGTTGGTGGCGCTGTACCTGTTCCTCCAAGGCCATTTCCTGAAAACAGGTATCAGGGGCACTGTTTCACACCATGAGAGTTGTTATGTGGTGTCCCACAGGGTTCTGTTTTGCTTCCCGTGCTATTTGACAACTAAATGTCATGACTAGGAGCTGCCATCAGGAGATCTCAAATGAGGTATCATCAGCATGAGGATGACATCTAGCACTGTCTCTTTGTTCCATCACAACAGACCCTCTTGGGTGTTAAGATTGGCATCAGTGCACATTGGGGGCTTTCTCTGTCACCCTAAACGACTGGGAATAGTGACACAGGAGACAGGTTTCTTTGTGGCAGCCCCACAGAAGGGCTGCTTTTGTTTGGAACTGTTTTACCTGTTTACATGTAAACCATCAACAAGTAACTTAGTTTGGACTAATCTCATTGATACAGGGATGAGGGTGGCACTGTGGGTTAAACCACAGAGCCTAGGACTTGCCGATCAGAAGGTCGGTGGTTCGAATCCCCGCTATGGGGTGAGCTCCCGTTGCTCGGTCCCTGCTCCTGCCAACCTAGGAGTACAAAAGCACGTCAAAGCGCAAGTAGATAAATAGGTACCTCTCTGGCGGGAAGGTAAACAGCGTTTCCGTGCGCTGCTCTGGTTCGCCAGAAGCGGCTTAGTCATGCTGGCCACATGACCTGGAAGCTGTACGGCGGCTCCCTCAGCCAGTAAAGTGAGATGAACGCTGCAACCCCAGAGTCGGTGATGACTGGACCTAATGGTTAGGGGTCCCTTTACCTTTACCTTTAATTTCATTGAAGGTCAACCAATGTCTGTGTCACAGTTCTGGATTAATTGCAGCCGAAACCCTGTTATTCTGACTGATCAAACATTTCAAAACTGGAGACAGACAAATCCCTGTACTGCACTCATGAACTGGGTGATTTATATTAGCAATGTGTGAGGTAAGCAGGGGAAGAAATATAAATTATCCCCGTTCATCGCATTCACTTATTTTAATATTTCCCACATGTTTCTATGACAACATTCAAGGCGTGCACATTTTAATTTTACTAGTGCAGGGGAAGCTTGTCAAAGTTGCAGAGTTCCCTTGATTTTATGGCTGAATGCAATGTCTAATATACATTATAAATCTTCTCTGCAAAAAAATGCAGGTGGGTGGGGGGCCTTCATGGCAGGCCGCTCTCACAGCAAACTTGAATTGTTTCTTTTTTTCCAATAAAAAACTTGTGCGGGCACTTTTTAAAAAAATAAAAAAGAGTGTTACTACCCCCTTGATTCTTGTACACTTTAGAAGTCGGGATTCGAGTTACAACTGTGGCAACACTTGTTGGATGGGCGCTTAAACACCTTACAAAAGCTCCCAGCTGCCTGTGCATGAGTTCTTTGCAGTTAGTGCAGCTAAGGAATTTTCTGGCCCTCCCTTGTGGAGCTCTGAGCGAGTTCACACAGGCAACATCCCTTAATGTTTTCAAGTGGGGCTGGAAACCCTATATAAATGAATATATATAGTGGCACCTCGGGTTAAGTACTTAATTCATTCCGGAGGTCCATTCTTAACCTGAAACTGTTCTTAACCTGAAGCACCACTTTAGCTAATGGGGCCTCCTGCTGCCACAGCGCTGCCAAAGCACGATTTCTGTTCTTATCCTGAAGCAAAGTTCTTAACCTGAGGTACTATTTCTGGGTTAGCGGAGTCTGTAACCTGAAGCGTATGTAACCTGAAGCGTATGTAACCTGAGGTATCACTGTAAATGTCAGAGGAGCATTTAGGGGAGCATGACTGCTTCAGTCACACTGGGCGTGGAGCCTTAGGAGTACCACAGGGGGTGCTGCAACTATTACCGTATTTTTTGCTCTATAAGACTCACTTTTTCCCTCCTAAAAAGTAAGGGGAAATGTGTGTGCGTCTTATGGAGCGAATGCAGGCTGCACAGCTATCCCAGAAGCCAGAACAGCAAGAGGGATTGCTGCTTTCACTGCGCAGCGATCCGTCTTGCTGTTCTGGCTTCTGAGATTCAGAATATTTTTTTTCTTGTTTTCCTCCTCCAAAAACTAGGTGCGTCTTGTGGTCTGGTGCGTCTTATAGAGCGAAAAATACGGTATGTCGAAAGGAAGGCAAAGAGTTGGGGGGACGACCAAATTTTGGCGTTGCACAGGGCGCTGAAATTTGAGACCCCAAGTTCCACCTCTGTGGTTGTGTGAACCCCAACCTCTGAGTGATGAGAGATCTTGGGACTCCCAGCACATTCCTCAAGTTTCATTTCCTTAGAGTGAAAGTCACTGGAGGAAGGGTTGTCTTTATGATACATAGTTTTGTTTTCACAAATATACAAGCTGAGCATAAGACGAAGGGCTCACAGCATTAACACTTCAACAGATCTTGTTCTCCCGTTTGGTTTCTACTGCCCCAGCTGCTCCACAAAAAAAGGCCAAAAGATTGGTAAAGAAGCTGAAAATCCCAGTTAATTTTCACAATGAGTTGAAAGGGTGAACAATATCTCTAGTCCTGCTTTCTGAACCAGATGGGCATTTAAGGGCAGACTAATTCCCCAGTCTTGTTGCAGGGACCACAAATGAATGATACCGATTACAAAGAATGCAGAAAAACCAACAGAATCACCAGCTCATAGAATAATAGAATTGCAGAGTTGGAAGGGACCCTGAGGGTCATCTAGAGCAACCCCCTGTGATGCGGGAATCTTTCGCTCAACATGGGGCTCGAACCCATGAACCTGAAATTAAGAGTCTCATGCTCTACTGACTGAGTCAACCTGGGAGTAAATTTCTCCTGACTACCTACCGTCTTTGCCACTCTCTTGTGAAAAGGGCCTGTTTAAAAGCTGTTTTCCCCCCAAAGGCTTTGACAAGCCTTTGAAACCTCCGAGGGTGTCATGAAGGCCCATTAATTACAACACACACTTTTCAGAGAGCTGAATTAAATTGCAGCACAAAGCACTTTTTGGATAATCACAGCATCTTCAACTGTTCTGTGCTTTCATATGCCAGTCATTTTGGGCACGCAATTGAGCTCTGTATCGTTTTACCTCGCATGAAATGAAAATCGATGGCTTGTTGGTCTTGACAGGCTGCTGAATGCCATTTTTCAGCAGCCCAAGGATCATCAATCACTGGCAACTCAACATTAATTTTATTGTTCTCTAGCAGTCAAGGAGGTGAACATGCTGGCTTTTTCTTCTTCCCGATGTTTACCTTTGTTCCGAGACAATGAAGTATGTGCAGATGCTCCAAGGTTTAATATTAAATTAGAAAGATAAAATGTGCTCCTCTTTCTAGTTCAGATGGAAACTTTCAAGCCTGATTGCTTTAGCTGTGGCTAAATCTCTGGACCTGTTTTCACTGCCAAGGATCTCTGCCTCTTGGCCCCCTTCATCTCTAGTCTCTGATTCTGCACTGCTCTCTGCCACAGCCTCTTCCTGCTCACTAAAGCCTGTTGCCTCTTCAGCTTCTGACACTTCCTCCTCCTCCCAGTCTTCTCCCTCTTCCCCTCCTTCCACTCATCATCATCCCATCACCAGCCCCTTGGCTCTGAGCCTTCTTCCCCTGAGGGTTCCCTTGCAGGTTCCTCAGCTGATACCTTCCACCGCTCTGTGGAGGTAATGTTCCGCTTTGCGAAGGCAAACCTCGCACCAGACATGCAACAGTGTGTCAAGGAGCGTTGCGCCTGCTCTCCCTGACCTTTTGCCTTCTTGGCTAGAAAACAGGGTTTCCCCCCATACCTTTTGTCCTCTCACAATTTGTTAGACATAATGATTGGCTGGAGCATGACACAGACATAATCAAGTATCAGGGGGAACATTTTAGGGAAACACCTGCTGATAGGAGTATTTGCTAATGCTGGAAATGCGCTTAGATGGAAATACGTTAAGTTCAGGGTGTTTCCAATTGCTGACTTCTGCTAATAAAAGGAGTCTCGGCAGAGCCAGCCGGCAGCTTGCTTGGAGCATGCTTGCCAGCGTGCTTCTGCACGGCTCACCTGCATTCAATCTCCCGTTGTCTCTGTTATTCCTACACGCTCCTCTGCTTCCAGCCAGTCCATAACAGATGCCAGGGCTTCTTTATCTGTGATTCCGGGGGTTTGGACTAGATGACCCTTGGGAACCCTTCCAGTTCAATGATTTTATGAAAAGAAAACGTTACTAAAGGAAGCCGTATATAAAATGCACATTCAAAACAGTATCAACAAGATACATACCTGCTGCTTCTAATGGTGGTTTGTGGCAGATGGTGGCTGTGGAAGCTCAGGCTCAATGACCTGGGTCTCCACTAAGAGACAGCCAAGATGGCCTCTGGCCTCTTCAGCAGCCTCGGCTCTTGTAGCTGGAGTCAGTCAGGGCCTCACCCTCCCAGACCAGGTGGGAAAAGGCCTTCAAAGTATGTTGTTACTTACTCTTTTTTTCTACAACTGAAGGTTTAACTTTTCTATAGTACAGAAGATCTATGTGGCTCAAACTGTTAAGGGGAAGCAGTGTGTGGTTGGCCTTTACTGTCTTGGTCCCCCCCCCCCCACTTGCGTTTTACATTGTCTCAATTCTAATAAACTTCAGATTGCAGCGGGGTGTGAGATGCCGTCATTCCAGCAACTTGTTTAAAGACCATGTTGTCTTATTTTCTTTTCATTGTTATTGTTTTGTTTAGAGTTCCTCAAGGCACCCAAGGGCTCTTTTATGGGCGTTGCGAAGTCGAAAATGGTGAGTACATCTTTTACACCGCATCCAGTTTTATAATGGGCCCTTTGTGTCTGAGCGGGCTACACCCCATTCGGCCAGTAACGTTCTGGAACAGGACCCAAAAGAAAACCGATCACACAAAATTGCCCTTTGCGGAACGTGCGCGGGGTGTTGTTAAGAGTGTTGATAGTACTGAAATGATTTAGGGGCTGTGCGAACCTCGGTGAACTGTCTTTGCAGAGTAATAAACCATCCGAGGTGTGAGATTATGAGCAAGGCTATATTGAACTGCCCTTTATTACTGGTTGTTGGCGCTGCCAAATGGAAACAGAGGAGGCTGTTGCTTCATCGCTCACTGGATGATTCGGTCTTGCATCAAGGCAAAGACACCAGCTTGTTGCTGAGGTCACTCTGAAATTGCTGTGTGGTACATGGCCAATGGTCATGTCCAGACAAATTTGCGAAGGCAAGAATAATGAGGCCCAGCTACCTAGAAAATTATTCCCCTGCCCACCTCCAGGCAGGTAAGGGGGAAGTTGGAATGATGATGTTGCCACACAACATCATTAGGTAAGAAAAAAATACAGCCTTTCCTCCCTTGCCCTGAAAAAATAAAAAAATAAATATTTGTCTCGCTGCCCCCCAAACTGGTGAAATGTTCCCTGCTACCTTCATTAATAGAAAACTTTAACAGTCTTTCATCATCATCATCATTTGCTAAATTTTTATAGCGCCCTATCCCCATAGAGAGGATAGTGAGAGGATAGTGGAGGCAGTGAGAGATTTTACTTTCTTGGGCTCCATGATTACTACAGATGGTGACAGCAGCCACGAAATTAAAAGATGCCTGCTTCTTGGGAGAAAAGCAATGACAAACCTAGACAGCATCTCAAAAAGCAGAGACATCACCTTGCCAACAAAGGTCCGTATAGTTAAAGCTGTGGTTTTCCCAGTAGTGATGTATGGAAGTAAGAGCTGGACCATAAAGAAGGCTGATTGCCGAAGAATTGATGCTTTTGAATTATGGTGCTGGAGGAGACTCTGGAGAGTCCCATGGACTGCAAGAAGATCAAACCTATCCATTCTGAAGGAAATCATTCCTGAGTGCTCACTGGAAGGACAGATCCTGAAGCTGAGGCTCCAATACTTTGGCCACCTCATGAGATGAGAAGACTCCCTGGAAAAGACCCTGATGCTGGGAAAGATGGAGGGCACAAGGAGAAGGGGACGACAGAGGACGAGATGGTTGGACAGTGTTCTCGAAGCTACCAGCATGAGTTTGACCAAACTGCGGGAGGTAGTAGGAGACAGAAGTGCCTGGTGTGCTCTGGTCCATGGGGTCACGAAGAGTCGGACACGACTAAACGACTAAACAACAACAACATCCCCATAGATCTCGATATAAAATCGCAATATTGAAAAATCATCAGCGTGACCAACTTTTTTAAGAGAGAGAAAAATAAACAGACTAAAATCTACATTAAAAACAAAACAAAGCCACAGCAAGCTGCAGCCGAGAGCAACAAAATATTCTCTGAGCGTTTTGATCAGGAGATGACAGGGCACACTTTGGCCTGAAGGTGTCTCCATTTCCCTATGAAACTTTATCATTTGGCCACACGTGCTTCCAAAACAAGCAGCTCCTTCAGTCAGGCTCTTGGGACCTCACAGTAAATCAACACACCTATTTGGTCATTTCCCACCCCATGGTGTTATGGTACTTGCCTATTATCTTTTTTGCGGAAAGCTCTGCCTTTTCAAAATTGTAGTGGGCTGCTGTGTGGCATTTTTGTGATGTGCGATGAACTTACATACCATGGAAAGGTTAAGGCCGAAGGGAACAGGCCAACAGTTTTCAAAATCTACAAGGATTTCAGAAAGGAGAGAGAGAGAGAGAGAACTATTTATTTTTAATCCCTAAAGAGAATACATTGCATTGCCCTCCTGGTGGGATTATGGTCAAATGAATGGTGTAAATGGTACCAATATGAATGCAAAGACATCCTACTGATCTAAAATTGTGGTCTCCAAAGTTAAGTCTCCTTTTCATAGCAACCCTTCTGCATGTCTGCTGAATGTTGAGAATTCTGGGGATTGCAGTATGACAGTTTTTGATCATGCCACTATTAGGGATCGGGGGGGGGGGGGATTTGTTGTCATTTGCATTTAAAGGTAAAGCTACCTAATTCACCCTTTCTGAAGCAATATTGAACCGAAATGCGGCCACCCAATGAAATTAGCACATCTCTGAATTCTGCAGTTCTCCAAGCAAGTAGTGTATCCTGTTGCAGAGTATGCATAAAAACGCAGGTGTTAGTGAAAATGCATTTTGTTAGGGGGAATTGCTTTGCAAATATGTTAGGCAAAACTGCATAGAAAAATATATTCGGAGAAATTCACTCTAAAATGCTGCTGAATTTTCAGGAGGCTCATCCACCTCAGGTGTGGGGAAACTTTGGCCCCATCAGCCTCAGCAAGCATGGTCAATAGACAGGGATGATTGGAGTTGTAGTTCTCCAACATCTGGAGGGTCAAGGGTCCCCATACTCGATCCAGCTAGTTCCTAAACATTGAAATAAAGCATCGTCTTCACCTGCCTACTCACACCTAAATTTCATCTTTTCTCTTTAAGCTTCTTGAGGTAGAGACCTAATGTGCTTATTCTTTTTAAAGCACCTTGTGCTATATAAATGATGATGATGTTGGCTGACCCTTTACAAATCCTTCTGACAGGTTTTCTGATGCTTAGCTATAGGTTAATGCTGCCATAATCCTGCCACCAGTGGATTTTGAGTTAGACATGAGATTATGCATTTGGTTCTGGGCAGCATCACTCCCTGTCAGTCACCATGTCCATTGGCTTTATGTCACGATGAGCTTCTTTGAAGCATCTGTCGATTATGTTGCCAGATTCATTGGTTAATCAATGCCACCATCTATGAATGCCACTACAGAACTCTATCATACCTCCATTAAAAAGCTTGTGAGTTTGTCTGTAAGTTACAGTTTGAACATTCAGGCTCAAGTTCAAAGCTCTAGAAAGTCCATGCATATTTGTATTGTGTGTTTGGTAATCTCTGCCTGCACAGCCTTCCATCTGAAGGCTTGATCCCTTCAATGTTGTTGGGTGTGCTGGATTAATGTGCCCGTTGGGTGGAACTCATTTTAATTCTACTGTTTACAAAGTCCCAATGATACTTCTTCAGATAATTAATCACCATGTCCAGCTACATGCATGGTATTACTTTTGTGTGTGTGTGCCTGGACACATGCAAGGATGTGTTTTATGGATGAGTTTTATGGAAATAATTTATGTGACACATAGCCCTGCAGGTGTTTGGCCAGTGGAAGTCTATCTGGCTCCATGCATCGTAGAAGATTCTTAACTCTGTAAGCTACAAATCTCTAAATTTGCAGATCCTATTTTATCATGGAATAGCATGGAAGTTCATCCATGTCACTCACAGGCCCACAGTTTTGCCGTCCACAAAATTCAAAGAGCAAAGATATCTTTGGAAATGTTTACATGCCTCAAATCTCATCCATGTGTATCGACTGGCAGATTTCTCCATAGGAATATGGAGTGAGATAACAAGTCAATGCTATTTCATTGCTTCTTGGAGTACATCTGAGACTGGATGAAAGCTGCGAAGGTGTCTCAACAAACAGTCATGACCCTCCCAACCACCACTGGCTCCATCTGTCCAATCTTCTCTCCTGGCTGGTTGAAGCCCTTCCTTCAGGGAATCTCTGTTCCATGGGTGGGGCAGGACACATGGCCTTTCCTTCCCCAGCTTCTGCAGGCAAAGAGGTGGAGCCTTCATTCAGTCATCCACTTCATTCATTCTGGTAGGTAGCATCTACCAACCAAAACCCAAGCCAGTAGGGATCTCAGGGTCCCTAGCAGCTGCCCGTAAACCTTTGTTTTGCTTCTCAGGTAGCAAAAGTGGAACCTCTCTTCCATTAAAACCACTCCATTAATTCAAACATGACCTCACATCTGTCTGGAATTGAATTCCACATGATACTCATTATATAATCAACATGATTAAAATAGATGGAGCCTTCTGGAAGTAGACAAAATATGAGAGCAATTACACTGAAAGGTGGAGTGGGGTGGGGTAGGGGGAAAGGGAGATCGGACCAAACAAACCTTCAACCAGGAAGCCAAAATGACCTTCCCACTTGCTCATTGGTTTAAGTATCGGCGTTTCACAGGGACTAGAGTAAAATCAAGGATGGAAGAAAGGGATTTCTGCAGAGGGCATTGCACTGAAAAAGTCGTCTGGTTTGAATGAAGATGAGCCTTTGCCTCTTGTTGCGAATAGTTGTACTCAGCCCTTTGCAGAACGACTACCGTTTAAGCACCACATTTAACCCTGAGATGGAGGCAACCACGAGGGCTGTGTGCCCTCAAAGTCTTATCCAAATCCTACTTAAACTAATGGAAATGTTCGCTTTGAAGTTGATGGGAACTGAATTGGCACCAGTCCAGCAGACCACTTATGTCCTATGTTAACCCCGTTTAAGGATTGAAGGGATATAGCTGCTTTATGACTATACATAGTTTCCCACATGCACCTAAATACATATATCTGGAAGGAAACTCTTGCCAAAAATAAGCCCTCAATAGAAGAAGGAATGGTTTCTTGAGGGATATCCTTAAATCTTACTAAAGGAAAGTTAAGGATAGGTTAGAAATGAACTCCTAAGGACTCAGGGTTTCCAGATGTGCCTTTTTTTTAAAAAAAGGCAAACCTAATAAAACTAGCCTTCCCAGAGTAATTACATTTTTATGCGCTCTTTCACACAGATGTATGAAAACTGAGATAGTAGAAGCCCTATCTCATGACAGAGAGCCCTCCCATCCAGTAGGGGTCACTGTAGCAAAAGTACCACCTGATATGTAAGCCCTGACAAAGAACATTAATCTGAAACTCATTGGGACCCATTAATAATCAGTCTGAATTTTGTAGAGATACGAAATATTCAATGGATATTTCATAAACTTTATCTTTTTGTTCCTGTTACACATGTCCCAATCTTTGAGATTTCCCAACACATACCTTGGGTTTGGTTTCCTTAGAAGGAAGGTCACAGGAGACAGGGTTGTCTTTGTGATAAATTTGTTTACACAAACATAAGCATAAGATGGAGGTCTGAAATGATGAAGATTGCCACAGATCTTCCTCCCCTGTTTGGTTTCTAGATGTTCCCCCAAAGCCATAGCTTTGGATTCAACACAAGCCTTTGTGTCTCTTTCCAGCCCAGCAGAAGATGGGGTCTATTGCTCTCTTACACTCACCAGTGACATCACCTGTGAAAGAGTGTAGGAGAGATATTCAGCCCAACTTGAGTTAAAACAAGAGGTTTACCAAGCCATACATGGCTGGAGACATGAGCTGGCTTGGGTTTGTTGTTGTTGTTTAGTCATTTAGTCATGCCCGACTCTTCGTGACCCTATGGACCAGAGCACGCCAGGCACTCCTGTCTTCCACTGTCTCCCACAGTTTGGTCAAACTCATGCTGGTAGCTTCGAGAATACTGTCCAACCATCTCGTCCTCTGCCATCCCCTTCTCCTTGTGCCCTCCATCTTTCCCAACATCAGGGTCTTTTCCAGGGAGTCTTCTCTTCTCATGAGGTGGCCAAAGTATTGGAGCCTCAGCTTCAGGATCTGTCCTTCCAGTGAGTACTCAGGGCTGATTTCCTTAAGAATGGAGAGGTTTGATTTTCTTGCAGTCCATGGGACTCTCAAGAGTCTCCTCCAGCACCATAATTCAAAAGCATCAATTCTTCAGCGATCAGCCTTCTTTATGGTCCAGCTCTCACTTCCATACATCACTACTGGGAAAACCATAGCTTTAACTATACGGACCTTTGTTGGCAAAGTGATGTCTCTGCTTTGTCTAGGTTTGTCATTGCTTTTCTCCCAAGAAGCAGGCGTCTTTTAATTTCGTGGCTGCTGTCACCATCTGCAGTGATCATGGAGCCCAAGAAAGTAAAATCTCTCACTGCCTCCATTTCTTCCCCTTCTATTTGCCAGGAGGTGATGGGACCAGTGGCCATGATCTTTGTATTTTTGATGTTGAGCATCAGACCATATTTTGCACTCTCCTCTTTCACCCTCATTAAAAGGTTCTTTAATTCCTCCTCACTTTCTGCCTGGTTTGGGTTAGGGAGAGCACAACTCAGGAAAGCCCAGTAAATGAGACCCAGGCCAGCGAAATCACACTTTCCATTCTTACTGGCACTCAAGGCAGAGAAAGGCAACCGGTTTTAGCTTGTGAATATGTTATGGGCACTCAGTCCCAAGTAGAAGAGGAAAGCGGAACAGCTGTTCCATTGCATTCATTTCCTCTTAAACACTTCACTATGGCGATAACAGCTCTATCAATATCCTCCTTTCAGTTGCCTGCTGTGTATAGTCTTTTTGTTTGAGTGTTGCCAGGTCAGTTTTCTTTGGTGAGAAGCAGCTGTAAGATTTGAATTCTGGGTGGTAGCAGAAGAGGAAGGACAATGTTTATTTCATTTTTATTTTAAGACGACGCATCCCATCGTTCTTGAGGAGTCAAAAAGCCACCATCTTGCTGCTGGGTGATGTTGGAAAAATTAAAATTTATTTCTGGGACGGGTCATTAAGGTCCATTTTTCATGAAGCGGCACTTGCATTTTTATAGCAAAAGTAGCAGATGTGAATACAACCCCGCCCCCATACACACACTGTAGCGTTTCTCCATGTTTTGGTAATTACAGGAAGCTAGAGCATAATAAGAGCCTTGATGGAGCAGATGGGATGCGGGTGGCGCTGTGGGTTAAACCACAGAGCCTAGGGCTTGCCGATCAGAAGGTCGGCGGTTCGAATCCCTGTGACGGGGTGAGCTCCCGTTGCTTGGTCCCTGCTCCTGCCAACCTAGCAATTCGAAAGCGCGTCAAAGTGCAGGTAGAAAAATAGGTACCGCTCTGGCGGGAAGGTAAACGATGTTTCCGTGCACTGCTCTGGTTCGCCAGAAGCGGTTTAGTCATGTTGGCCACATGACCCGGAAGCTGTACGCCGGCTCCCTCGGCCAATAAAGTGAGATGAGTGCCGCAACCCCAGAGTCGTCCATGACTGGACCTAACGGTCAGGGGTCCCTTTACCTTTACTAGAGCATAATAAGACCCTTGATGGAGCAGACAGAAAGCCTCCCTTCCACTCCAGTATCCTGTTCTCACAGTGACCAACCAGATGTCTATGGGAAGCCTGCAAGCAGAAAATGAGCACAAGAGCCCTCTCCCCATTCGTACTGAAAACTGCCCTGTGATCCTTGGATTAAGGGTGATATATAAATTTGATAAATAAATAAGTAATTATGATTGCCAGCAACTGGTTTTCAGAGGCCTACCACCTCTCTGCTACTGAAATTAGGGTCACGGGTGGCACTGTGGTCTAAACCACTGAGCCTCTTGGGCTTGCCGATCAGAAGGTCAGCTGTTCGAATCCTCACGGCGTGGTGAGCTCTGTCCCAGCTCCTGCCAACCTAGCAGTTCGAAAGCACGCCAGTGCAAGTAGATAAATAGGTACCGCTGCGGCGGGAAGGTTCTCTGTGCGCTGCTCTGGTTCGCCAGAAGTGGCTTAGTCATGCTGGCCACATGATCTAGAAAGCTGTCTGTGGACAAGCACCGGCTCCCTTGTTCTGAAAGCGAGATGAGTGCCGCAACCCCACAGTCGCCTTTAATAATAATAATAAATTTTATTTATACCCCTCCCTCCCCAGCCGAAGCCGGGCTTAGGGTGGCTAACAACAATAAAACAGTACAAAAGTACAGCACAAACACTCTAAAATCATTCATTATAAAATTAATTTGACAGGGCTTAAGTGTCCAGGAGTCCTTTACCTTTACTAGAGTTAGTACATATCCATTTTGGCTATCTGCAATTGATAGGCTTATCCTCCATGAAACTGCCCAAACCCCTTTTAAAGCCATTCAAGTACAACACCACGTGGTCCAGAATTCCATAGTTTAATCATGCAACTTTCATTGTGATCTGTTCACACCACTTAATCGTGTGTGTGTGTGTGTGTGTAATTTTTATTGAATTTTCAAATTTTACATTACAAATTAAACATCTTTTATTACACCGTTCATTGACTTCCTTGCAGGCAGAAATAGAATAGGACAAGCTTCTTCCAGTATAGAAATACAATGATGGGGACAGCTTCAGCAGCTTGTTACCTTCTGAATGCCGGAAAAAATGCCAAGCACAAGTTTTCCACAAATGAAAGCGAATGAACTTGATCTAGTTCATTTTGTAAAAGGACAGACTCTTTTCTATTTGGGCAGGATGAACCTAAACTAGAACTAGTTCCTTTCAAAATGCAAGTGACCCGAGAGGCACATGACCCACCATTTGCCACACACACGAAAATATATACATGTATTTTTTTCCCTTCAGTGAACTCAAAACCATGGGCATCCTTCTTCCCCATGTGATGTAGCCCAATTGTAGTTCCTTGTGAAGAACGGTTTGGAGGGCTTTGAACAAACACAAATCCCAAGTGGAATGTAATTTACCTCACAGAATATTTTCCTAGCATCCCTTCCTACTGGAACAACTCAAACTCTGGAGGGACAGAAATTCACCTCACAGAATATTCTCTCATCGCCGTCCGTGTTTAGTCCCTAAGGGGACTAAAATTTACCTCAGAGAACATTCTCCCCACTGCAGCCATTCAAATGGTAAAGAGATCGAGATTTCTCTCAGGAAACGGTTTTCCATAATCCAGATGACTGGCCGCGAGTTCTATACACATTGAACAAGTTAATTCCAGTTTTATGAGAAAGGGTTAGATGGGCTGTGGAAAAGAAAGATTGAATTGATTATGAACCAAAGGTTCTGGAATACAAGTTCTTTTACTGCGCTGTTATATTTCACATTTTTAAAAACTGTGAATAAAGAAAATGAGTTAATGCTGAATGATAGCTTCACTATGGCATGGGCAATAAACATAATTTTCTTATCAGCCCAATCCTCTTTGTCTATTAGCAAGTACTTCACAGTGTTTGGAGAAGATAAATCACCTCACATATCTTGAAGCTTTTAAAGGCTTTGTATCAGATGATATACACCCTTAATCTCTTTGCCAAGTTAAACAGGATAAAAGATATGGCATAAATATATAACATAGAGCAATAACTCTCCATGAATACAGTAGCTAGTCATACTTTCTCCTAGCTACACAGAGCTTTACGAAATGCACGTAAAATGGTGCCTCAGAAAAAGGTTGCTTCCACATTTAAGCATTTTCAGAGCTGCTGTTGCACAAACCACTGAAAGATGAATTAATATAGTGTTTAATATAGAAATTGTTTTCTTTTTTAACAGAAGATTTATAAGGCTTATGCAGAAATAAGTCCCATTCAGCAAAGGGTCATTTCCAATGTTAATTAAAAGGTTTCTGTTGCTGGGTCTGCTCTCAACTGCCTCTTGTTGAGCATGGGATTACTGAGGAATAGCCTGTTAATTGCTCATTGAATAAGATTGCTTAATTATCCTTTAATGGCAGTGTTCATTCCCAACAAGGTGCCAATTCTATGGTCAGAATTAGTCCCTGGCCTTTTATCCTGCATTATTTATTTTCTGTCACTCACAGAAAAACATTGTAATGGGCAAAAATATCCTTAGCATCTCTCCCCCCCCCCCCAATTTAACAACATCATGTAGATTAATTATTTAGTAAACCTAGAGTTACCTAGACTACTATTTTAAAATACTGTATTCAATGCCTCACCCTGCTGTCTCCCAAATGTTGACAAGCCTGTCCTCTCTAATATACCAAACTGCCCCCACTTCTGGTAAACACAAATGATGGAATTTATTGCAGAATTAAAACATGGTTAGGCCCCTGGCTCTGATGGGATTTCTGTTGAGATCCTTAAAGAAAAGTATGAAGATTGGTGGGAATCACCATTTGCTAACCTTCCCACTCTTATAGACCAATATGGAATTATACCAAAATCATGGTTTACTTCTGTAACAATCCCAATCTATAAAAAGGCGATTTTGAGCAGCCGTGTAATGATTGCTCTTTTAGTCTTCTGCCCACTATAAGTAAACTCTAAACATTTATAGCGCTATCTATTGGACTGGATTACAATGAACAGAATTAATGGCTCTGAACAGATCGGATTTACAAAACGGAAATAAACTATTGATCACTGTCTCTCACTTGTCTTTCTAGCAGATAAATATATGAAATCCGAAAGGGGAAAGTTATACATGGACTTTATTAATCTGAAAAGTGCTTTTGACTCGATACCTAGAGGGCTGTTATCGGAGAAATTGAATGCTATTGGGCTAGAACCCCCTAGAATTATTCTTGATAAAAAATATGTGTCAGGTGAAGATCTCCCCGGATGGCCACTTGACACCTAGATTTACAACTGCTAAAGGAGTGTTTGCCCCATATCTATTTAATCCATTTCTGGATGATATGAAACAACATATTACTCACTCAAAACCCAAGATCTTGGTATTTTCACAGAGTTGGCATCCATCTAAATGGTGTATCACTGATCAAGAAATCAAGCAAGTTAAAAGCTTTAAATACTTAGGGACCACCTTTTATTACAATGTAAAATGGATGACCCATCGTAATAGGAAAACCAACTTCGCTAAATGCTCTGCAGCATGAAATAAACGATACTATTTTCTCGATGGTAACCAGAATGTGCCTGCAGCAGTTAGGGCCTACAGCAGAAAAACTGTTTTTCAACTCCTTTATGGGATTCCCTTATGGATAACTGACTTTAACAACAAAATTGAGGGTGTACAGGCATCCTTCTTCCGACAAATTCTAAGAGCTCCAAAATGTGTCTCCTATCTGGTTATGTGCGCAGAGTTAGGCCAGCATCTCTTAGAATCTAGGGGCTGGATTATGACTTTTACATACTAGTTAAAAATTCACTTTAATACAGACTTGGGCAGTTTACTAACTTCTTTATTAAGAAACACACATAATTTTACATGGTTTTCTGATATTACCCTCAAACTCAGGAAATAGGGATTGGAATAGATTCCCTCCTTCGGATGAGTCACAAATCTTCTCTCTCATCAAGCAGAGACTGCTAGACCATGAAATCCAAAAAACTCTACCCCTCCCAGCCTTTTGTATGTTCATCTGCTTACTTAGGATTGCAGCTCCACCATGGAGTAATGCCTAATTACTTTTATAATCTAGATATTCCATCGCACTGCAGGGCTTTTATGCTAGCTGGTCTAAATGCACTCTCCTCATCTGTATTGTTTGGAAGGTTTCAAAAAAAATCCCCTTCCAGAACAGATTCTGCTTCTGTAATAAGAAAACATCACATAATTTTGATTTGCCCTCTTCTCTGCACCCTTCACAGAGATCTCCTAGTGACTCCCTTGCAGCTTAAAATACTGATTTACAAAGAGTCTGTAATCCAATATTTGTTGAGGGATGTGTCAGGGAACTGCCATCAGTGCCGGAGGGAGAGAGCAAGATCCAGAGGGATTCCAGAGAGCGTCCCGGGATTGGGAGAGGCGGCCCATCTTCTGGGGAAGAGAATCAGTGTAGCACCAGTAGAGAAGGGGGGCAGATGGAGGAAGTGGCGAGGCGGTCCCATGACTCCTTGCCGGGGACCAGCGGGGAGAGTAGGGGTCCTCCGCTGCCTACGCCCTCCTTGCGCAGAAGGCTTTCGCGCAGAGAGAGTAGGAGAAGACTAGGCATCAAAGAGCTTCTTTGCTGGAAGAAGTTTAAGAAACGCCCACTGACGGATTCCCCCAGCGATTGAGACAGCCACGGGTGAGTGGCTGTCCGGACAGAAAAGGTTCACTCAGGCACCCCAGCCAGGTGTTTGCACCGGCTTACGCATGAGCAACCCCTAGAACCACTACAGGATGATACTCCCAAAACTACCAAGATTGCTTTGGGGTATTTAGCTGAGGTTTTTAAAGCTAAATCTAAAGTTGCCTGATTTACTCAATGGTGACTATCTAGTCATTGTATGATTAATGTATTTGGATGTGTTTGTATGATTTTATTGTTTAAACTTACGCCAATAAAGGCCAATACCAGTAAACAAACCTAGAACTGCCATACATCCAGATTTTCCCGGACATTACTGGGATTTCAAAAGGCAGCGCTTTGGTGTCTTGGTTTTTACTTTTTGAAATATGCCAGCCCTAATAAACCACACTGAGATATTTTTTGATTAGGTGTGTATCAATCTTATGAAATAAAAATAAAATAATAAAATAGATTCAAGTGAACTGAAGGATAGTAATTCCAGACAAAATTACTAGTAGTGTGGAAGCAACCCATCAGACCAGCCTTATACATGTCTACTCAGAAGTAAACTCCCCGGTAAGTGGATATAGAATCGCTGCCCAAGTTATTATTTGAGCTACTATGTTTGCAAAAGTGACTTCTGCCAGATCTGGACTATGTGGAGGAACATCTGAGCTTGCCAATGTCTTGCTTACATTCGTTCTTGATTTGTCATTCAGCACTGAGTCAGCCTGGCAGCATCCAGAAAAGCTGTGTCCTTTCTACAGCAGTTTCATGACTGTTCACAAAGAAGACCCAAGCGAAGAATTGACCTCTCCCATCCTTGCTGGCAAGCTTTTGTATAAAGAATTAGCGCTGCAATCTAAAACATAAGAGAGAGAGAAAAGCCCACCCAAACACTGCCTTTTCCTAATGTGCTGCCCAGACAATTGTCAAATCGTCTCCTAATTGCAGGCAAAAAAATTATCTGGGGCTCAGAGACTTGAGGGCATTCAAAGAGAGGCAGCCTCAGGCCTCTCGCTTCCTCTGGAGTACCAGTGAATCAACTCACGAAGCACATTCCATGCTTGTAACAATGGGCAGCCTCGCTTTGCCCAGATACATTGGCAGGCCTGTCAGGTGGCATTTTCATCAGGGCGGAGGCTGCTCTTTGCAGAAAAGAACCCCATCATCGATGGCCGGGCTGTGCCAAATGGATTGATTGCACGAGGTGTCCCTGCCTTTTTCTTTCTCGTCTCCTCCCTACGTCTCTCTGGAAATCGGCTCTGTTGACAAACACAGCTACAGTGGTACCTCGGGTTAAGAACTTAATTCATTCCGGAGATCCGTTCTTAACCTGAGGTACCACTTTAGCTAATGGGGCCTCCCACCGCCACACGATTTCTGTTCTCATCCTGAAGCAAAGTTCTTAACCCGACTTACTATTTCTGTGTTAGCGGAGTCTGTAACCTGAAGCATCTGTAACCTGAGGTACCACTGTAATAAGTTGCACATTGCAGCATGGAGCAAAAGCCTGGAGGAACAATGGGGACCTTTCAGAAATAACAACTGGAAACGCTATTTCTCTTGGCAGCAGGGCTCCCTCTATTCTCAGCCTGGTATACATCAGGGGGAGCCCTCTGAAGTCGGGAGGGCTAAACTCGTGTCAGGCCACTCAAGGTATAGTCAGGATATATGAAAGACATCGTTCTTCTTTTTCCTGGAACCACACCCCTTCTGCATTAAAAACACACACACAAAATTTTTTAACTGCTGTCATGGAGAACATATGACATTGATTCTCAAACAGTGTGCCAGGGTTAACATTGGGCGAGAAGTATGACTCAGTTTGCTTTTAAAGGTGAGCATACCAAATCCAGACTTTCCGGAAAAAACGCCGGACCAAAACACAGCCATATGTCTCTAAATTTTGTGGTGCACTTCTCCACCCAAGTAATGTGCATACAAATGCTTGTATTCGTGGAAAATAACACATGAGCAGTGCTGGATTTACGTATAAGCTAAACAAGCTATAGCCTAGGGCCCCCCAGAAATTTTAAAGGGATAAAAAAAGGGGGGATGTACATTTCCAAAATACCAGATAAAAAAATTAAATAAAATCTACATACAGCAACAGTGTTTTGTCTTGTGTAGGCTCCTATGATGTAAGTAATGGGCCCTGTCTGCTAGCCTGCTCCCTAAAATATCACTGGTTTGCTCATTTCTATATATAGGGTGCCTACATTCTGCATGGACTGGTTGTAACAATTACCGTATTTTTCGCTCTATAAGACGCACCAGACCACAAGACGCACCTAGTTTTTGGAGGAGGAAAACAGGAAAAAAATATTCTGAATCCCAGTAGCCAGAACAGCAAGAGGGATTGCTGCGCAGCGAAAGCAGCAATTCCTCTTGCTGTTCTGGCTTCTGGGATAGCTGCGCAGCTTGCATTCGCTCCATAAGACGCACACACATTTCCCCTTACTTTTTAGGAGGGAAAAAGTGAGTCTTATAGAGCAGAAAATACGGTACTTTGATGAAATACATGTTTTGTTATGTGGAAATGGCTTTTGATACCTATTAGGTCCATAAATTATATAATAATAATAATAGTAGTAGTAGGAATAATAATAATAATAATAATAATAATAATAATAATAATAATAATAATAATTTATTAATTATACCCCGCCCATTTGGCTAGGCTTCCCCAGCCACTCTGGGTGGCTTCCAACAAAATATTAAAATACAATAATGCATCAAACATTAAAGCTTCCCTAAACAGGTATGCCTTCAGATAGCATATATTCAACACAAAAAACAGCGACAATTTGTTGCTGACAAGGGACAGCTGGACATATAAAGGGCCCCATTACCTTCAGTAGCTTAGGGTTTCATCAAACCTAAATCTGGCCCTGCACATGAGAATGCTTTATATTACGGGGAAAGTGCTGTATAAAAATATGCATATTAGGCAAAACTTCTTATGAATGTGTGTGTATGTACTGTATATCAGGAAAAATTATGACTAATGTTCCTTGTGGATTTCCCCACTCCCCAAATTAGTATACTGATGTAGAAGTGTGGATCAATGAACTTAGGTAGGGCAGGTAGAACGAGAAACAGGAAGAAACTCATTCACACATCCTTGACTTCAGTGGCGTAGCGTGGGGGGTGCAGGGGGGGCCAGCCGCACCGGGCGCAACATCTGGGGGGGGGATGCTTGCACTCGCAGCTCTCTGCCCCTACCTGGCTCACTCACTCTCTCTCACTGCAGTGCTGGCTGTGCAAATCCGATCCGAGCCGCCGGGTCGCCGCCCACTGTGGAGGGGAGGGTGCCAGGCGTGCGGTGCGGTGCGGAGAGAGAGTGAGGGACTATCTGGGGGAGGGACAGTGCAAGGGGGGGGGCGCAAATTACTTGCCTTGCCCCGGGTGCTGACAACCCACGCTACGCCACTGCTTGACTTTATAGGTGAATTGCACCTTAAGTCATTCTGTTGGATGCACCCAGCACTCTATGGATTGGGGAGATCCTGTGCAGCATTGACCCCTCTTCTCTGCTGCTGATATATGAGCTGCAAGTTCACTTTGGGGGAGAGAAAGTAAGTTGCATCAAAGCTTCTGAATACCAGTTTCTGGAAACCGCAGGATGAGAAAGAGAGAGAGAGAGAGAGAGAGAGAGAGCGCACTCATGACTGGGTCCCGCTTCCAGGTTTCCCTGCAAGCAGCAGGCATCTGGTTAGCCATTGTGAGAACAAGGTGCTGGTGGGCCTTTGGCCTGATCCAGCAGCTTCTTCTTATGTTATTTTGCACCAGGATTACTTGCTGTAGCCTACTCTATAGTTGACAGGGACCAGTGGCGTAGTGTGGGTTGTCAGCACCCGGGGCAAGGCAAGTAATTTGCGCCCCCTAACCCGGGGCAAGGCAAGTAATTTGCGCCCCCCCCTGCTGCACTGTCCCTCCCCCAGATAGTCCCTCGCTCTCTCTCCGCTCCGCACCGCACGCCTGGCACCCTCCCCTCCACAGTGGGCGGCGACCCGGCGGCTCGGATCGGATTCGCACAGCCAGCACTGCAGTGAGAGAGAGTGAGTGAGCCAGGTAGGGGCAGAGAGCTGCGAGTGCGAGCGCCCCCCCAGATGTTGCGCCCGGTACGGCCGGCCCCCCCCTGCACCCCCCACGCTATGCCACTGACAGAGACTGTACAGAAAGCACATCCCCATAACTGACTGACTGGGCAAGGGGGAAGAATGAGAAGCTGAAAGGCAATATGAACCAGGCTATCTCATAGTTGCAAGGTGGGCTGGTTCCTACTCACTGTTTCGGGAGATGATCAAGAAACTATCATTTTGAGCCTAAGAGTGAAGCGTGCTTCAAATTTTACTCCAAAAAACCCAACAACAATTCTGTGCTGAGCTGTGAAAAGTTTAGGAAGCACTGTCCTTTGTTAATGCCTGTTTCCTCGCCATGTTGTTCACAAGTCCCCTCTCTCCCAACCCGGCACCATAACTTATTTTCAACTAAATTTTGCTCAAAGGAGACCTCGTGAAATTAAAGGTCTAAACTTAGTTATGTTCATTAATTTCAGTGGGTCTCTTTGAGTAAAATACAGCGAAAGACCACGCAATATATATAAACATTAGGCAAGTTAATTTTCCTTCAGACTGCATCCTAGTGACTAAACAGTTTAATATTCAGATATATCATATAGAAAATACATGCAAACAGCAGAATAGTGTGTGTGTGTCTGTATTACCATCACTTTCCAGACTTGAGGCAAAAGTGTTCCCTGCCCCTTTCAGATCTCAGTAAACTGATTCATTAATTAAGACTGTGACTAATTTATGACTTCTCTAAATCTTATCTGCAGCTATACACGCAGGGGAGACTTGAATGAATCTTTGGGAAATTCGGGAATGTTTTTAAAACAAAAGTCAAAACACACACACCATTCAGTATGAGATAATCCAAAAATTCAAAGTCATCAAATAACAATGTTTTTTCAAGGTACTATTGATTTCTGTATACTACCTCTAGGATCAGAGGTACCTCTGAATACCAGTTGCTAGAGAATCGAAGGAGAGGGTTGCTCTCTTCATGCCATGGTTTTGGGTTTCCCAGAGGCTGTTGTTTGGCCACAGTGGCAAACAGGATGCTGGACTAGGTAGGTTTTTGATCTGATCCAACACAGCTCTTCTTATATTAAAAGCTTTGGAGATTGGAAACAAAAGGTATGGTCAGGGAAAGCTGGGTGCTCAAACTAAGAAAGTTCCATTGGTTCCAAAGCACATTCTACTGTTACTGGTGGTGCAGCAATAAAACTGCTAGCACATTTGCAAAGCTAAGCAGGGTCCTGCATGATTTCAAACTGGATGGGAGACAGTGCGTTGAGATTCCTGGATTGCAGAGGTTTGGATGAAATGATCATCAGCATTCCTTCCAACTCTACAATTCTATGATTCTCAGTTCATGCAGGCTCTGGTCAAGTTGATAACACTGGTTCTCAGTAAATGGACATATTCATAGGCATGAGTCCAAGAAGATATCTAAGCCTGTCAACCTCTGACCCTTTTTGTACATTTTGTGACGTTAGCAGTGCAAGCCTCTTTTTACACGAAAACAAGGGAGTGGGCTGCCACACAGAAGCTTGGTATAAATAGAGGACTTTTTGTTTTGATACACAGATGTTTCAGTGGACATCAAAGGGAGCCAGGAAGAGAAATTCAGCAGAATTTCTCCTTTCGCCATTCCCTTTTGTAAAATGCTTGGCAGAACACCCTGAACCTGATGGTTAGGGGTCTTTGAGATGAGCAGCTGTTCCAAAGCAGGAAAGAGGCAGGCATATGCTAACTCCCTGCCATTTGACCTTGATAGTTAGGAGTCCAAAATGTTTCCTTCTTAAAGGATTCTTTTGGTGTTGATCTCTTCCATTGATCTCGTCATCTTTGTTGTAATGCTCATTTAGTTCTAGCGGAAATGTAAAAGCACATCCCAGCATTTGGGGCAAGGCAAAATTAATTCACTGTATTGTAGTATCTCAGAATATAAACATTCTGATTTGTTTTCTAATGGTACAATGTGCAATACCATCTGTAATATGCCTGCTCTTAATTCCATCTTCCAAGCACTGACACAAACTGGAAATAGTAAAGTCAAAAGTATTGCAGAAATGGGTTTTAAAAGGAAGAGAAAAAGGTCTTAACGCACCTCCCAACCAAACTTCTCAGAAATGCAGGAAGCTGCCTTCTACTGAGTCTGAGTCAGTATTAACTGGAGTTTCAGACACAAGTCTCTCTCCCAGTCCTACTTGGAGATGCTGGAGAATGAAACTGGGATTTTATTCATACAAAGCTACAACTTTCTCCTGAGGAGGAGACAATCTGAAAGGGTAGGGAAGATTGCACAGGGTAAGTCATTCACCTATATATCAATCTTCCCTTACCTGGTGTCTCTCCCTCCACCCTCAACAAGAAGTTTATTAATGTGCACATCCCATACTCCAAGTGCCCAGAGCATTCAGGGGCTCCAGCTCTTGCCCAGGGTTCAATTTCCTTGGAAATGAAGTTCAGTGGAGACTGTGGTGTCATTAGGATATATGGTTTTATTTGCACATGCATACAACTGGAGCATAGGATGGAGGGGCTCACAGCACCAACACACAAGCAGATCTTGCTTCTCCATTAGGTTTTCAGAGAAGGCCCAAGTCACAGCTTTGGGCCCAGCACAGAGCAACAGGCATGTCTCTGTTTCCAGCTTCAACATCAACCCAACCCAACCCACCCACAGCCCATTTGGCCTATTGTTCTCCATCCTAGGATGATGCAGCATCCATCCAGGTGAGCTGTTGGTAGGGGAAATGCCTGCCCATTTTTTTCTCTATGGCAACAGAGCAACCTCTTGGGAAGTATAAAATGTAATGGCCAGCTAAGGTCATTATAAAGCAGTGACAAACCTAGAAGTACAGATTGTGAAGTATTGGACAGATCCGATACTTCGGCCACCTCATAAGAGAAAACTCCCTGGAAAAGACCCTGATGTTGGGAAAGATGGAGGGCACAAGGAGAAGGGGATGGCAGAGGACGAGATGGTTGAATAGTGTTCTCGAAGCTACCAGCATGAGTTTGACCAAACTGCAGGAGGCAGTGGAAGACAGGAGTGCCTGGCGTGCTCTGGTCCATGGGGTCATGAAGAGTCGGACATGACTAAATGACTAAACAACAAACAAGATCATTATCTTGCAAAGAAACTCATCTGACCCATTCACCAGGTTTCTTCTTGTAGCTTCTAACACAGAAAGCGACCATATACCAGGTTGACTATTTGCCTGTTTCCCCCAGTGTTGTTCTCTCTGACTGGCAGTGGTTCTTTCGCAGGGTCCAGGCAGAGGTGCTATTAACTGGCGGTGCAATGGATTGCACCTGGGATATTCTGTGTGTAAAGCAGAGAAGGAATTATGAATTGGGGCTGAGTGGACAACTGTAGGCTGCAGTGGTATTATCCACATTTGAAGTAGACTGAGGGCCTAACCAAAAGTTTGAGAGTCCAATCAACCTTAACAGGAATTGCTAATATCATGCCTGCCGTTCTCCATGGCGAATTCCATTGTTGTACATCTGTTGTTACTGGAAAGAAGGAATAGCATAATCTGAATTCCTCTGCGAATTTGAAGGTAGCTCTGTCCAGTCCTTTTTCCTCAGGAAGTGTAAAGTTAAAGTAGGAACACAGATGACGCTCTTTGGATCAAGTCCCACAAACCCCACAAGTGCAGAGATTCAGTAAGAAGTCATTAGAAGTTCAGCCCACAAAGGACTTGCAGAATCAAGCTTCACCCTCTGGTCTTGCTGAATGTTGTGTATATAAAACTGCATCCCGTGGACCACTGAAAGAAATGTGTGAACATGGAGATTAGCCAGAGGTCTTTGCCAGAGCATCACTTAACTTCTCTGAACATCTGGCTGGCTTGAGAAGTAACTGCTGTTTGAAAATGGCTGTGGAACTTCTTCGTTTGATCAGGAAGGGCTTGTTCAAAAAGGCACCTACCTGCATTTCAGGAGCTGCTGTGGTGGACTACAGTACAGTAGTTTGTTACAGTATATTCCTAGTTGCACACTCAGTGGAGGCTGATGTCCAACCCCGGCATGTTGTTGTTTAGTCGTTTAGTCGTGTCCGACTCTTTGTGACCCCATGGACCAGAGCACGCCAGGCACTCCTGTCTTCCACTGCCTCCTGCAGTTTGGTCAGGCTCATGTTTGTAGCTTCGAGAACACTGTCCAACCATCTCGTCCTCTGTCGTCCCCTTCTCCTTGTGCCCTCCATCTTTCCCAACATCAGGGTCTTTTCCAGGGAGTCTTCTCTTCTCATGAGGTGGCCAAAGTATTGGAGCCTCAGCTTCAGGATCTGTCCTTCCAGTGAGCACTCAGGAATGATTTCCTTCAGAATGAATAGGTTTGATCTTCTTGCAGTCCATGGGACTCTCAAGAGTCTCCTCCAGCACCATAATTCAAAAGCATCAATTCTTCGGCAATCAGCCTTCTTTATGGTCCAGCTCTCACTTCCATACATCACTACTGGGAAAACCATGGCTTTAACTATACGGACCTTTGTTGGTAAGGTGATGTCTCTGCTTTTTAAGATGCTGTCTAGGTTTGCCATCACCTTTCTCCCAAGGCGTCTTTTAATTTCGTGGCTGCTGTCACCATCTGCAGTGATCATGGAGCCCAAGAAAGTAAAATCTCTCACTGCCTCCATTTCTTCCCCTTCTATTTGCCAGGAGGTGATGGGCCCAGTGGCCATGATCTTCGTTTTTTTGATGTTGAGCTTCAGACCATATTTTGCGCTCTCCTCTTTCACCCTCATTAAAAGGTTCTTTAATTCCTCCTCGCTTACTGACATCAAGGTTGTGTCATCTGCATATCTGAGGTTGTTGACATTTCTTCTGGCGATCTTAATTCCCACTTGGGATTCATCCAGCCCAGCCTTTCGCATGATGAATTCTGCATATAAGTTAAATAAACAGGGGCTAAAACCCCCGACATATAGTTAGAATTGTAAAGTTGGAAAGGATCCTGAGGGTCACCTAGTGTCAGGGACTGGGCAGAGGAGGAATGGTGGAGACCGCCTCACCAGCCTGACGCTTCCAGAGAAGAAGAAGAAGACACTTCAGAATTACAACAGGGGTTTGAGGGAGGTCACAGCTCAGAAGCAGATGAGTGGAAAAGCTGGGAAATAATGGGAGAGGAGGAGGAGGAGGAAGAAGGGGTGAAAGATGATGGACAAAGTGTCTTTAGAAAGCATTCCAGACCCTCCTCTCTCCCAGAACCTGATGAGCATTGAAAGGAGGAGAGCAAAGAGCTCAAAGGCAGAGGGCACTTATCAGTCTCCATAGCTGAGACGCATGAGGGAGAAAGGGGGTGGAGACTCACTCAGGCCAACACCATTATTCCAAGAGGTTGCATTTCCAAACCTCTCTCTGTGAATATTGAAGCAATTGGTAAGAACTTTTCCTTGTCTTATCCATTCCTGGCAACCTGCCATGGCAGTTGGATCCTCTGCCACCTGACACCTAGTACACTGTGTTTGGATGGTGAGTTTGACTTCCATTTGGTTCATCTCCAGACAATGGAAATTGTCCTCTGGACTAATCTTCCAATTCCCTCAACACAATAGCTCTGAAGTACACCAAGCAAAGATTCAATGGCCAAACTATTAAGTTTCATAATAGGAAGGGAACCTAAGCACACTTACTCGCCTGGGACCAAACCTGTGTTGACCTCGATGGGACTTACTCACAGGAAAGCAAGGCACCATGCTTGGAAATCTGAGGTTAATCAACCCAACTGAAGCCCTGAAGAAGCTTTGAGATTGGGACTGGGGTGCCTAAAGAAGGAGGCCAATGTTAGGTGAAACCAGAGCCAATGGCAGGCGTAACCACGGAGTAGTTAATGCCACAGAAGACAGATCTGGGATTCAAAATGTCTTTAACAGTTTGAAGAACTGGGTCCAAACGAACAAAATGAATTTCAGTAATGACAAATGTTCAGGTTCTACACTTAGGAAGAGCCAGCTGCACAAATATAAGGTGGGGGACACCTGGCTTGCCAGTAGTACACGTCAAAAGGATCTAGGAGTCTTAGTAGATCACAACCTTAACATGAGTCAACAGTGTGATGCAGCAGCAAAAAAAGCTAATGCTGTCCTAGGCTGCATCAACAGAAGTATAGTGTCCAGATCAAGGGAGATAATTGTACTGCTCTGTTCTGCCTTGGTCAGGCCAAACCTGGAATACTGTACCCCGTTCTCGGTGCCACAATTTAAGAAGGATGTTGACAAGCTGAAAGATGTGCAGACGATAGTGATCAAGATGATCAAGGGTCTGTAAACCAAGTTAGGTAAAGGTAAAGGGACCCCTGACCATTAGGTCCAGTCCTGACCGACTCTGGGGTTGCGGCGCTCATCTCGCTTTATTGGCTGAGGGAGCCGGCATACAGCTTCCGGGTCATGTGGCCAGCATGACTAAGCTGCTTCTGGCGAACCAGAGCAGTGCACAGAAACGCTGTTTACCTTCCCGCCAGAGCAGTTCCTATTTATCTACTTGCACTTTGACATGCTTTCGAACTGCTAGGTTGGCAGGAGCAGGGACCGAGCAACGGGAGCTCAGCCCGTCATGGGGATTCGAACTGCCAACATTCTAATTGGCAAGTCCTAGGCTCTGTGGTTTAACCCACAGCACCACCCGTGTCCTGAAAACCAAGTTACAAGAAAGGAAATTCCTACTTAACATCAGGAAGACCTTTCTGACAAGAAGAGCTGGAATTGATTCCCTCGGAAAGTGGTGGACTCTCCTTCCTTGGAGGTTTTCAAGCAGAGGTTGGGTGGCCATCTCCCATGGATGCTTTAGTTGAGATTCCTGTATTGTAGGGGGTTGGACTAGATGATCCTTAGGGTCCTTTCCAACTCTATGATTCAAATAAGCATAAAACCATCCGTACAATACACACCCCAAATGAAAAATGGAAGATGAGTAAATAATTGGACGAGCTGCAAGGCAGCTTCCTGAGTTCCTAAGTAAACGTAAATACAACCTTTTAAAAAATAAGCAAGACGCTACTGAGAAACATGTTTTTCATTTTCTCCCTCATGCACCTCTCTGATTCCCCGCTCCCCTTGTGAGCCACAGATGTTTCCTACATCCCCATTTGGCCCCTACCTCTTTCCACCTGCTTCCTCCTGCAGTCCCTGCCAATAAAAGTTTTCACCAGCGCTGCGCAGGAACTTGACATAAAGCGGATCTCTTCTGAAAACAAGCTGTGGAACCTCACCCCCTGGGAGCACTCCTTCTCCCACATAACACCACAAGGTTGCAGCCTCCCTCAAAGGGTTTGGCGCTGCTGCATTCCAAGTAAGTATACTGAATAACCCCCACCCACCCCATGCAAAAATATCACATTTCTCCATTGAAATGTTTGCCCCATCCTTTTCTCTCCAGGGCACACACAAGGCTTCTCATGTGATGCATAGATTACCTCATCCATGTCAAGTTCAGGAAATGTTTTATGAGGACATTAAGACTCGAGTTCAATGCCACCTAGAGTAGACCCATTTGCACTAATGAACATGAACCCACTTGTGGGTATTTGGGTGGCCACTGTGAGAACAGGGTGCTGGGCTAGATGGGCCGCTGGCCTGATCCAGTAGACTCTTCTTCTGATCTTATTACATCCCCATTAGTCTTAATAATTTCATTGGGACTACTCTTGCATACTGATCAAATGCCCTTACTTTCCTGGGACATTCATGGAATTGCATAAGCCACCCCAGCTTCTGATTGCATCTTAGAATGTCCTAGTGCTGGGCCTGGGAATAACCCAAGTAACGCGGTCCAGGTCCGGTCCCGAATCCAAGGGTTCCACGAGGAGTCAGCCCAACAGGGCCAAGGCAGGACACGAGGCAGGAAACCAGGCGAGGTCAGGCACAGGATCACAGGCAGGTTCCGGCAAACAGCAATGTTGCTCCTGCAACCTGGGGTGGGGTCCAGCAGCCTTTTATCTCTGTCGGGGTAATGGCTGGTCCTGATCCCCCGGTGACTCACCTCCCTGTCTCGCCCGAAAGTGAGCACTCCTCCTGCGAGTAGTCAGGTCTCTCCTTCTCTCAGACCTCAGTCTCTGCAGCTTGGGAGATGTCGGTGGGTTACTAGACCCTCAGCCTCTCCTGACCCAACTGGTAGTGGAGCAGCTGTAAGTGATTGCCCAGCTAGAGGCAATGAGGTAATCCCCACATCTGGAGCTAGGGCGGGCTAAGGCCCCTGACTCGACCCAGCTGGTGCTTGTTGCAGGGGAACCTGTGCAGACTGGGGCTCTTCAGAATCAGGTCCCAGACTAGGTTCAGCTGCCACCTGAGGCAAAGGATCCAGTGCGGACTGAGACTCCTCTGGTTCCAAGTCCGAGCCCAAGTCCCAGGCCATCACAGTCCTGTTTTCCCTCTTCTGCACAGCCAACAACGAGCACTGGAAGAGGATCAGCCGGCACTTGTGCTTAGCAGTGGAACTCTCATGAAGAAGGTGGGAACCTTTGAGTATGTGGGAAGCATTTCCTTGCTGGAGTGGAGGCAGCGGACATGTCTGATGCTCTTGCCAGCCCCTCTCTACTGCCATGAGATGCGGTGTGGGCAGAGGAAGCGAGTGAGAAATGAAGGGGAGGAGCAGCTGCCAGGTCGGGGCTGCAGCAGGGGAGGCAGCCAGCTGACTCATGCATCTCTTGCTGCTGTGCTTCTGCGCGAGCCAGCTGACTTGTGTGGCAGCGCAGCACCAAAAGGCAAATGTCCTGATTTTCAGCTGGAAAATGTCGGTGGGTATGCACTTGGTAAAACCTAGTTGAATACCACTACTCTCTAGCCTTGAATAGGGAAAAACCCTATGCCATGTGTTATGTACTGAGTTGAATAGGATCCAAACTGCAGCAGTCTGATTGGTCCTAGAACAATAGGATTCAGAATGCAGCAGTCTGATTGGTCCTAGAACAATGCAGCAGTATGATTGGTCGGCAGGAGCCACCCAATCCAGCTCCAGATAGAAGTGAATCCACAACCTGATTGGCCTACAGGAGAATTCCGGAATTAGCCAATCACGTGCAGCCCATTGTGTAACTAATGTATATAAAGCAGATACTTTGAGGGGACTTTCATTCCCTCCTCACCACTATGAGCTGAATAAAGAGCATGAAATCCACTCTCGACTCTGAGTATATTTCACCGTGCTTGAAAATGAAGGCACTCTAGGCAGTTGTTTTTGGTATCTGCTCATCTACACATGTGCTGCATGTTATTTTCTGCAAGCAAGTGGTTTTTGTGAATAAATGGCATTATAAAGATACAGGGGTGCCTTAGGTGGATCACCCATGAGCAAGTTGGTTCTTCGGGGTCTTATGTCTCACCCTTTCTATGAGAAGGGCCTGCTGGATCAGACCAAAGACACATCTAGTTCAACATCCTGTTATCAGAACTCATAAGAAACCTGCAAGCAGCACAAGAGCACTTGCACCTCCTGCAATTTGGTGTAGTGGTTAAGAGTGGTAGTCACGTAATCTGGGGAACCGGGTTCGCGTCTCCGCTCCTCCACATGCAGCTGCTGGGTGACCTTGGGCCAGTCACACGTCTCTGAAGTCTCTCAGCCCCACTCACCTCACAGAGTGTTTGTTGTGGGGGAGGAAGGGAAAGGAGAATGTTAGCCGCTTTGAGACTCCTTAAAGGGAGTGAAAGGCGGAATATCAAATCCAAACTCTTCTTCTTCAATTTCTAGCAACTGGAATTGAGACACATTACTGCCTCCTCTTGAGGACCATTAAATGGAGATGCTGAGATGCCTGCATGTGTCCTACAGCACCTCTCTTGGCTCAATACCTCACAATCCTGACCTATCAGCTCTTGCTAATGCATGAAGTGATCTTAACTCTTCCTTCTATAAAAGACAGCAAGAATGTTTAAAGAGGAATGACCGCTCCCCACATCAAATGGGGCCACCTTTTGCAGCCCCCCAGATCCCGGTGCAACGCCTGGTCGTTCGGGCTGGCTTCACCCTCCCCAGGCTGGATACCTGGAGGTCTGCGCCTACCTCAGCCCAATCCCACCTGGGGAGGTGTTGCCAGGGGATTGGCCAGGTAAGGGGAGGGACTGTCCTGCTCACACAACAGAAGGTGACTCTTACCTGCAAAGCGGCAGTCAGCTCCAGAGCTTCTCCCACTCTCCCCTCCCTCAGTTAAGTCTTCTTTTGCAGGTTAACCTCTTCTCCACAGGTATGCAGGCACTGCTATGTCAGGGTTGCTGTTGAAGGGCCGGAAAGGAATTTTCCTGCATTGGCAGGTTTTGCCTTTCCCATAGCAGAATGTCACAACTTTGGTGGTTTCAGGCCTTGGGCAGAATCCTTTAGTCTATCTTCCTAAATGGGGAGTGGCCTGAAGCGGTGACACATCCCCCCTTGCGGCGGTGATACCAGGGTTCCCTGTTAAAGGGGTCTTGAGGGGAGGCATTGGCCATAGGCCGAGAAGTTGTCATTGCTCTCCCCTCCAACGGCTGCGAAACGGGGGCTCTCTGCTTGAACATATGTTCTCCAGAGCCAGCCCAATCCCCACACATTCTGGATAACCCTGATGTCCCCCAGATCCCCGGCTGGGGACTGGGAAGGATAAAGGCCCAATGCCTGAGCCAAGGTCTCCCTACATCTGAAACTTAATAAAGTTGTGGCCAATTTTAATCCCATAGCACGTTGTCTTGAGTCATTATTCCACTTGGGGGTCGCCTGGGGTTGGGGGGACTCCGCCTGTCCACACAATATAATCATCCCAGTCTGGATTAGACAAGGAGTTGAAACTCTTTCCAATGACTGTCCGGAAATAATGATTTGCTAGCAACAGCTGCTTGCAATTATTGTGGGTACTCCTAAATTACGAGTCTATGAACTAGCCCTTGATTAAGATTAATTTCAGAAAGAATAATCCTTGTAACACTTGCAAATAGCTGCGCCAGTCAGAGTCTTTCGTCTTTGTTATAGCAATCCATTATTTTAACATGGTGGTCAGTTCCAAAATATAAAGTTGTCAGCGTGCCTACAGATTTTGGCATTTCCCTCTAACTTTGTTTTAACATATTGTTTAAACCAAGTTTAATAGTGTTGATTTTCCTCTCGGGCTCTTTGCCATTGCAATGGATTGACAATTGGTTCAAACTTCTGAGCCAAATTGTACAAATCAGCTGAATGAATGATTCGTAACGAAGCTGGAAGTTTCATTTTGCCTTGTGACACCCTTGAATATGAGTAATCCACGCTGCAGCACCAATGAATCAATACTGTCCAATAGGAAAGTCTGGTATGGTGAGTTCAAATCTGAGGAAATCACTTAATTCTGAGGAGCGGCCTCATCAATTTCAGCTTAAATTTCTTTGGATCACATTCTGGACAGTTTAGTGGCACACTGGTGCAGCAATAAAACTGCTAGTACATTTGCAAACACCTGGGACGCGGGTGGCGCTGTGGGTTAAACCACAGAGCCTAGGACTTGCCGATCAGAAGGTCGGTGGTTCGAATCCCCGTAACGGGGTAAGCTCCCATTGCTCAGTTCCAGCTCCTGCCAACCTAGCAGTTTGAAAGCACATCAAAGTGCAAGTAGATAAATAGGTACCGCTCCAGCGGGAAGGTAAACGGTGTTTCCGTGCGCTGCTCTGGTTCGCCAGAAGCGGCTTAGTCATGCTGGCCACATGACCCAGAAGCTGTACGCCGGCTCCCTCGGCCAATAAAGCGAGATGAGCACTGCAACCCCAGAGTCGCCCACGACCGGACCTAATGGTCAGGGGTCCCTTTACCTTTACCTTACATTTGTAAAGCCAAGCAAGGTCCGCTATGGATTCAAATTGGATGGGGGGACTGCATGTGAGATCCCTGCATTACAAGGGGTTGGACTAGATGACCCTCGAAGTTCCTTCCAACTCTCCAATCTATAACCACCTTACAATAACAAATGGTTTCAACAATTATTTTCTCTGTGGACTTCTGAGATCTCAGAACAAAATTCTCACCATCTCCGCAATCTACACTATCCAGGTTCCTTTTGGGTGAGGAGCCCTGACAGATAAAATGGTTTTTTTAAAAAACAAAACAAAAACAGTAATGCAGCTTGGCTCCTTACTAACCCTCTGCAAACAGAAGGGCACTTTTTGTTCACAGTCTGCAAGAGTATGGATCTTCTAGCTTTAAGAGCAGAGCATCTGTTTTGCATGCAGAAGGTCCTTCGTTCAATTCCCTGCACCTCCAGGTAGGGTTTTTTTGTTTTTGAAAACCCACCTAAAACTCTATACAGTCATATCTCAGGTTACAGACGCTTCAGGTTGCTTTTTTTTGGGTTGCCGAAACCTGGAAGTACCAGAATGGGTTACTTCCAGGTTTCGGCGGTTGCACATGCGCAGAATCGCCGAATCAAACCCGCGCATGTGCAGGTGCGCAGACGCGGGTTGCAAACACTGCAGGTTGCAAACGTGCATCCTGCACGGATCACGTACGCAATCCGAGCATCTACTGTAGTGCTGCTTCTGTTCAGCTGCTTCAGTGCAGACAATGCTGAGCTAGACAAACAAATGGTCTGCCTCAGAGTAAAGCAGCATCCTTAAAAAAATATTAATCAATCTCTCCCCCCACTCCCCTAGTCTCCTGCACTTCCTCTCATGCTGCTCTGGAGTGTCCCCCAACCCCCCAGAAGAGTTTTTTGAGGAGCAAATTAGCTACTGGGGGAAGGGGAGATTGTTGGAAATGGAGACCTCTTTCTGCGAGTGGGAGGGCCCTATCAGTAGGACTCCACTTATAGGATTCTTCTGGCAATAGAACCCTTGTTAGGATACAAGCCTACTAGAGTAGAAAAGACTTGAGAATTTTGCATTGATTCTGGGATGTGGGTAGCACCAGTGGTTTCCTTTTACGGCATCGGTCGTCCAGTATATCTGAAGGAGCGTCTCCACCTCCATCGTTCTACCCGGACACTAAGGTCCAGCGCCGAGGGCCTTCTGGCAGTTCTCTCACTGCGAGAAGTCAAGTTACAGGTAACCAGGCAGAGGACCTTCTCAGTAGTGGCATCCACTCTGTGGAACACCCTCCCACCAGATGTCAAAGAGAACAACAACTACCAAACTTTTAGAAGACATCTGAAGGCAGCCCTGTTTAGGGAAGCTTTTAATGTTTGATGTCTTACAGTGTTTTTAATATTTTGTTGGAAGACACCTAGAGTGGCTGGGGAAGCCCAGCCAGATGGGCGGGGTATAAATAATAAATTATTATTATTTAAACTCTTCCCACCCATTCCTTATACTCCCTAAGTTAGGGTGACCCACAAGTCCTACATCATGGAAGGCAGCCCTCTATTTTGAGGAGTCCTCTATTTGAAAAGCCCCAATGTATTTCCCCTTCCTTGTTGCCAATGTGGCCACCCTGTCTTCTTCTGTATCAATACTATGGCACCATGGCAGGCAGGCAGTTGTTTATTGTCAGGTGAATTGATGTGGAAAGGTTTGAAGGCCATGGCTGAGCAAGTTGATGCATTGGGAAGCTCCCACTTCTGCGAGGCAAATGGTCACTTTGGCTGGACTCTGCAGGAAAGTTCAGTAGATTACTAAAGGCAGCTTCTCTCCCTGCAGCTTCCATAACCGCTGCGGAAGGCAGCTTGCAGCTGGCTTGTTTGCTGTCTGTTGTTATAACAAAATGTTAAACTACAGCAGCAATCACAAATGTTATTTCCAAGATGCTGTTGTTGCGGACGCTGGCTAGAGAAGACAGCTTCTCGTTTTTCTGTAGTTTGTACAAATGAGGGAACCTCCCCTGCTGTGTGTTCCTCTGCCAAAGCCAGCAAATTTGTCTCCTTATTGTTAATGAGCTTGCAAAAAGGAAAAAGAAAGAAATGCAATGAGAGGCCTGCCTCGCACATCGGAGGAAAGTCGGAAATGTCCATTTGCACCCACCAGGGACCACATCTGTTGAGTAAAGATAGCTGTTAGGATGGCTTGCGTCAACAATGAATGCCGAGTGGAAGGGGGTGATGATTTCTCACTGAGGAATTCTCAGCTATCACTATAGCGTGTTCGTAGCAGTGCTTGCACACATATGTGCAATCATACAAAATATAGAATGAGGCTGAATTTACTGTTTTTGCATACTTCAAACCCTGATTCTACCCCATAGCAGAATGAGGTGGGAGAATCCTGAGATGGTAGAATGAAATGTGCAGCTTCTGGTGGCAGGTGGGTGACCCCATTTTTGAATGTTCATTAATCAAACATCTGCACTCCACACAGGTAGAAAACTAGCCCGGCAAGAAAAAGGCCATCTTGCAACCTTCATCCCTGATCTGCTCATTTTCTGTTTGCAGGGAGTTATTTTTTATTATTTGTTTTACTTGGGCAAACACCTCCAAAATGGTATCTCCTATCTGCAGCCTGAAGCGCTGCAGTTCAGGATTCCTAATTCTGCTACAGTTCTGTAGCACTGATTTTGGATACCAGAGTGGAATCATTGTACAATAGTGACCCAGTAACCCTTCCCACAGAGGCGGCCCAGAGATGATGGGAATTATAGTCCTACAACACCTGGAAGGAACCACCTTGGCTTCTCCTACAAGTGATCTGCCCTAAGTACTGTATTTTTTGCTCTATAAGACTCACTTTTTCCCTCCTAAAAAGTAAAGGGAAATGTGTGTGCGTCTTATGGAGCGAATGCAGGCTGTACAGCTATCCCAGAAGCCAGAACAGCAAGAGGGATTGCTGCTTTCACTGCGCAGCGATCCCTCTTGCTGTTCTGGCTTCTGAGATTCAGAATATTTTTTCCTTGTTTTCCTCCTCCAAAAACTAGGTGCGTCTTGTGGTCTGGTGCGTCTTATAGAGCGAAAAATACGGAATCTGTATCAGTGTAAAAAACAAGCTGTGCCTTGTGCAGGTCTTTTTGCCAACAAGATGATTATTTTATTCAGAAAATGTGTAAACGAGTGTTGCACAAGTAAAACACAGCTAAAATCCATGCCGTTCCACTCTTGAGTGTGTGCTTTAGTGCGATAGTGTAAGATTGCCCCAGGTACATTAAGACAAGGAGAAATTAAAGGGCCCACAGCAAGGAAATGGAGAATTGAGTCATTCTGGCTCATAACAGTCTGCTTGCACTGCGTTAACAAGTGACATGTGATAGAAAAAGGAACAGAGGTCTCCACAGGCCCATAAAAACAGTCACTAGCTGGTCACAAATGATGTATGAATGATTAAATAATACCATGACCTGTAACAGCAGAGCTTCTGTAGATTTCTTCACTAACCGCCTTGTGAGCAACAAACTCTCCAGTGGAAGGCAGGGGACACATCTGTAATGCACACATCCAAAGGACCACAGCTCAAGGCTTTCATCAGCCACCTTAACACAGTAGTGGAAGTTGTGCTCTGTCCAGTCCACATTGGCATTTTGCTAGTGCAAAAATCTGATGGTCTGAGGGGTCATCTGAACTTGCACTTGTCCAGTGCCTACAAAGCACAGGTTTTCTGCTTCTCCCACACTTTCTAGACACAGGTCTGAGTGGTTTTGCCTTTGCCCCACCACTTTCCCCAGAGAAACCGCTCTTTAGCGATAAATCAGAACAAACGTCAGTCTGGAGAAAACCTGATGGACGTTTGCTCCAGTTGATCAGTAGAGATCAGGTTTCCTGGGGGTGGGAGGGTGGGACAGATGGACACAGCGGGACAAGTGCAAATCTGGATGAGCCCTAAATATTGGAGCAGATAATCTTTACCCATCCCTATTTTACAGGGTGTGGCTTCTTTTGATATGCAGTATGCCTTGCCTTCATAGCTCAGTTGGTAGATCATGAGATTCTTCATTTCATGTCAGGGTTCAGGGACTCAGCTTCCTCCCCCCCCCCCTTTGGTAGTAAATAAGCAGAACAAAGTGAAAGGAGTTTCTTACCAGTTAGAAATTTTAATGATCACAGCAAGAGAACAAAGAATCCATTCCTAGGAATGAAGGTGCTCCCAATTAAGGGTTCCACCCACTTCCTCCATAGTCACCCACGTCTTGCAATCTGATCTCGCAACCACTGTGATTTCTGTGCTGCCACCTTATCTGCTCTCCTTGACCTTCAGCTGAGTGGATATATGCTTTCCAGCGACAGTGAGTCTATTAACTCTCTCCCTCCCAGTTCTTCTCCTCCTAGTACTTCACCATCCAGTACTTCCCAACTTCTGTCTTCTGAACTATGTCCCTCTGCAAACCACTGTTCCAAATCTATACCGTCCCACTGCTCCTGGGAAGATTCATAATCCTGATCAAGGGCAGGGGGAGGGGGAGGCTCCCACCACTCCTCCTCAGTGCAACCCTCCTCAGCATGGTCCCTGACATCTCAGGGTCATGGGTTTGGGCAAAAGATTCCTGCATTGCAGGGAGTTGTTCTAGATGGCCCTTGTGGTCCCTTCCCACTCTACAGTTCTATGAATCTATGTTCATGGACAGAGCTGCCGATTGCACTGGAAGTTTTGCGTGTGTCTCCACTGCACACTGAAACATATGTATAAAAGAATCTTCAACTTCAGCTTGGTTCGGGAGGGTTTAAATGAAATGCTTTATTGTCACTTGTACAACTTGTACAACTTGTATACAGTGAGATTACATGAGCACCCCCCCCCACTCAGCTCTCTTAGTCTTAATTCCCCTTGTTTACTGACGCACACCCACCAAACCCAAAAGTCAGTTGCCCTCTTGTTATCTTTTCATTCAGCAGCCTAACAGCCCATGGATAGAAGCTGTTCTTTACCCTGTTGGCGCAACTAAACATGCTTCTATATCTTCTGCCCAAGGGCAGGAGATCAAGAAAGTGCCGGCCAGGGTGTGAATCATCCCTGAGAATTTTCCTCACTCTCCTGAGGCAACGTTCTTCTGCAATATCATCCAGTGGATTCACAGAACAACCCATAATATCTTGTGCTGTATTCAGTACCCTCTGTAGGCACTTCCTATCCGTTGATGTCAAACCAGCGTACCACACCGTGATGCAGTATGAAAGGATCGGTAGAAGGAAATCATCAAATGTTGATTGCCATCGTTCTGTCACAATACTCTGAGGAGATAGAGTCTCTGTTGGGTTTTCCTAACCACCTGGGTTGTATTGATTTTCCAAGTAAGGTCTTCACTGAGATAAACTCCTAGGAATTTAAAGGAAGAGACTCTCTCTTTAAATAAAGGATTAGGGAGGCATGACACAGGAAGATGGATCACATTAACAGCTGCTAGATGTGCTGGCTAAATGGAACTTCCATCCTCAGAGGCAATGTATCTTGGAACACATCACTAGATGTGGAGGAGAAACAGGAGAAACCTTTCTGCCTTGCTACCGGCTGGCTCCTGTTGAAAACAAAAATTGCAGTGCTGGAGTAGATGGAATTTCAATCTGATCCAGCAACATGAGCCTTATACTCTGACGTTCTCAATTTTATAGCACCAGGATAGAGTACCATACAGGGCAAGGAGATCCCAGCCATGGATTGTAGCTTGCCAGGTGCTTCATAGTCCTTGTCCTTCTCCTCTCCTGATTTATTTATTTTAATGGCAGATGCAACCTCCTCCAACCCCAGCCCTTGATGGGCCACCAACTGTACACAGCTGGTGGTCTGTGTTTGACCTAATGGTTCAGAAGCTGGGCAGCCTCAGCCTAAAGGAATATTTGCCGCTCTCATCTTAGTGAGTTCCAAATGTCTAAAGTTGAACGTGAACCAAAGCGAGCGATTCAAAATCAGATCCGCTTCACTGAAAAAGCACTTCACTGAAAAGGCTGATATCATGTAATGCTTCACTCACAGTTAAATATTAGCCACAGGATATGAATTTTCAAGGGCGTTCTTCAGCCACTTCAAAAACCTCTTTGGCTCGAGTTCCTCTTATACCATCTTTCTTTTATTTGGACACAAAAAAGGAGGTGTCTTTGTCACAGTCATTTATTTTCCTTATCTGAAGAGGCAAAATGCTCACAGAGCATCTGGGTTTTGGCGAGGTCTTTCCTCCTTCCTATTTTTTCCAGCTGCTCTGGCCTCGTTGTTTTGCAGGATCCTCGTTTGGCAACCCCAGAAGATGAGGGTTTTTGTTTTTGTTTTGGTCCCCTGGCCACCTTCCCATTTTAAAAGCTGGAAATAGGAGCCGTTTACCACACAAGAATAATCCTGCATAACAAAAACTGTTCCCCCCCTCCAGTCCTTGTATCAATCATCCAACAGTCGAGGTCTGTCACTCACAAAAGGGACTGGAAAGTACAGAATCTTTTGCTTTATTGTTTGTGACTGTCATCCTGTCATGTTTTGTTGTTGTTGTTTAGTTGTTTAGTCATGTCCGACTCTTTGTGACCCCATGGACCAGAGCACGCCAGGCACTTCTGTCTTCCACTGCCTCCTGCAGTTTGGTCAAACTCATGTTGGTAGCTTTGAGAACACTGTCCAACCATCTCGTCCTCTGTCGACCCCTTCTCCTTGTGCCCTCCATCTTTCCCAGCATCAGGGTCTTTTCCAGGGAGTCTTCTCTTCTCATGAGGTGGCCAAAGTATTGGAGCCTCAGCTTCAGGATCTGTCATTCCAGTGAGCACTCAGGGCTGATTTCCTTCAGAATGGAGAGGTTTGATCTTCTTGCAGCCCATGGGACTCTCAAGAGTCTCCTCCAGCACCATAATTCAAAAGCATCAGTTCTTCGGCGATCAGCCTTCTTTATGGTCCAGCTTTCACTTCCATACATCACTACTGGGAAAACCATAGCTTTTACTATATGGACCTTTGTTGGTAAGGCGATATCTCTTCTTTTTAAGATGCTGTCTAGATTTGTCATTGCTTTTCTCCCAAGAAACAGGCGTCTTTTAATTTTGTGGCTGCTGTCACCATCTGCAGTGATCATGGAGCCCAAGGAGCCCGTTTTTTTGATATTGTCATCCTGTCATAGTATAATAAATCGAGGGAGCTGCCTTATAGCAAGTCAGACCATTTGGTCCATCTGGTTCAGTTCTGTCCACACTGACTGGCAGCAGTCAGTTAGAGGACATACCCAACCATCTCTGGGAATGAACCTAGGATCTTCTGTCCACAAAGCAGGGGTGGACATTCCCTGTCCCCCACTGCAGATGGCTGCACTCCCTTGCAGGTAGTATGTCAGAGGCTGCAAACAGGTGTTGTTTGGGGCCTAGGGACGTTGAAGAATTATGACGGAAATGTGAGTGAAATTTATTTTATTCGAAATTGAATTAGTTAGTTGCTTTATCTTGCCAAGGCAACCCAAGGCGCCTTACAATGATTGAGGCATGCTCATTCTTCCCATATCTGGAATGGTAATCAATCCAATGGTCTGCATGATCTGTATTTGCTGCTTCTGCTTTCAGCCTGCAAATGAAACATAATTGATTACTCCCCCCACTGCGTTTCCTTTGCAATGGAATCAAATGGTGCGGAATAATGTAATCATTGCACAATTAATCGTGTAAAAATTCTGCCGCAGCAGACAGTGTGAAACCTCATGTCAGAAGCCGAACTGCAGCAGAAAGGAAACAGTGCTGCATGCAACAAACATCTTTACCCTGGCTTTTGACACTTGGGGTGTATCTTGTTAGGACTGTGCATGGGGTGGCCTTAGAACAACTATTTAAAAGATGGATTGCATTTATGTCTCATCTTTTCCCTCTGAGGAGCTCTATGTGGCATACATTCTTTCCCCCTTCCTCCTTTAATCCCCACAGCAACCCTGTGAGATAGGTTAGGCTGAGAGGCAGTGAATGGGTCAAGGTCACCCAGTGAGCATCATGGCCAAGTGGGGATTTCGATCCTGAGCACCAAGGTCCAACACTTCAACCACTATATCACCTTGACTCTCTTTGTGTGATTCCCCCTCCTTCTAGGTGAGTACTGACTGGAGGTAGATCAGGATTCTTTATACTGATCCCAGCCCTCCTAAGAAGCATTCCCAATGATGGTTGCTTTATTTTTAGGGCTGTTGCTTGCAGAAGCATTGAACTTGCCAAGTTTAAATTTAATGCCATTGCCTCAAATATTAAGACAAATCTACAGGAGTCAAGATTTAAGTGTGGGGGGTTTTCAAAGTTGAATTTCATTTCTTTAAAAATCTGAAAACATTTAAAACTCAAAAAAACGCAACAAAGAATTCATTCCAGTGCTGCTTGTACAGAAGGATTTCCTGACCCAGCAGAGAAAATGAGTGGTCAACAAATAGACGGGCAAAGAATCTTTGCAGAACAACATTTTTGGCATGTTATATATATTTACTGCATAAATTTTGCAGGATAAAGGAAGCAGATTTTTCTTCTGAATTAAAACTCCATGTTTGTAGTGTGTGGTCTGAGTTTAAAGCATTTGGAACTTTTCCAGAAAGATCAAAGGTATCATAGTTTTCTGTCATGTCAATGCTCCTCTCCCTTCATTTATTTACTAACTTAGATTTCAGATAGAAGTGATGCAGCTTAACCATCCACCGTGTTCTAAATAATTCAGTAGAGTGTAACCTCTCTGACTATTTTAACAATCAGTCCTTCCACTTTGTCGTTGGCATTCGTCTCTCCCGTGAGAAACTGGAGTGTGTCTCTGGGGGGAGAAGTCCCTGGAGAATCGCAGCGCCTGGTGTGGTTGCAGAATCCGCTAACTCGTAACTGCTGCCTCCTGTGTTGTTTTTGCTGCTTTAATGGCACTGAAGTGATATCTCCAGGGTGCAAGCCTAGGCAGTGTGTCTGGAGGTCCTGGGCTTCCCAGACAAGACCCCACCCCTCATCCTTGCTGATGTGGTCCAAAGGAAAGCAGAGCAATATGTATGGCACCAGCTTGGCTGCAGGAGTTGCCGGAAGGAGGCGTACAAGGTACCACCCAACCATTTTAGGGACTCCTCTCTGGATTTGTGGACAGTTTACTTTTCAGTCTCTTCTTCTCCCGAAGATGTCCTGCAACTTGAAGAAGAAGAAGAGGAGGAGTTTGGATTTGATATCCCGCTTTATCACTACCCTAAGGAGTCTCAAAGCGGCTAACATTCTCCTTTCCCTTCCTCCCCCACAACAAACACTCTGTGAGGTGAGTGGGGCTGAGAGACTTCAAAGAAGTGTGACTAGCCCAAGGTCACCCAGCAGCTGCATGTGGAGGAGCGGAGATGCGAACCCGGTTCCCCCAGATTACGAGTCTACCGCTCTTAACCACTACACCACACTGGCTCTACCATATTTAAGAATAAGGGAGGGCGGATGTCAGGCTTGTGAAATCTACTTTGATTTTTACAGGAGCCCTGGGGTCCATCAATCAAAGCAAAATAGTGGACAGGCATTGAGAAGAAAGGAACAAGGTGCCCCCCCAGCACATAGACCCCCAAATCCACCCCCGGTTTCCTCCCAAACATAAGTCCAGTTTAGGACAGAAGGAAGCTTTTAGTTGCTGCTGTGATTGAATGGTTGGGAGTAAGAAAACTTCACTACAAATCACCTTATAAATCATTCTGGCTCAGGTATACGACCTGCCAGCTCATTTCCAGGTCCATTTTAAGGTGCTAGTATTAACCTTTAAGGTCCCAAATGGTTTGTGACCAGGGTATCTGAAGGATCACCCCAGACATCAAGATCCACATCTTGGTCCATTTCTCCACTCCACCAGTATCTGCTCTTAGGTTAAGGAGGACTTTCTCTGCCTCTGCCCTGGAATACACTCCCTGTCCTGTTCCGGTTCCAAGGAGGAGCCAACATGGCAAGGCTGCAGCACCAAGGAGAGCTCCTAGTGGCAGTGAGCCTCTGTCTCCAGTCCACCTCTTCCATACTCTTCCCTTTTGGAGAACTAGAGTCTCTTAAAGGGGCAATACTTTGCTTAAATGACTCCAACCTGATGCAATTCCTGTGTTGTGGGACTGCTGATTCTGGATCCTCATGTCTTTCCACACTGGGAACGCAGGTTTCCCGGCAGGAGGTGATCACGGTGAGGGTTTACCAAACATGTCTTCCTCTTAGTATGTTTCTCCCTGAGTTCAAGCGTCTTCAAAGCCCATGACACCTTTGGCTAAAAGTTGTTCTCCAACTGGAGCACTCACAGGCCAGTGTTTCCCAGTTGTTAGTGTTTATACTACATTTTTAAAGATTTGCCTTGAGAGAGTCTTTAACCCTCTTTTGTTGATTACCAGCATTACACTTTCCATTTTTTAAGTTAGGAATAGAGTAGTTGCTTTGGAAGACGATAATCAGGCTTCCGCACAGCATGACCAGTCCAACAAAGTTGATGTTGAAGAACATTGCTTTGTCAACAGCATTAGGTTCAGAGCCAAATTCTTGGTCCAGCAACTCAGGTAGTATTACGGATTTGGAGTTATTACAATTCCCATAGAAATATATAAGGCCCTTCTTTGCCAACCTGCAGGAGAGCTTTATGATGCTTATTCATGGTTGGTGTGAAAAGTGTGAACTTATCAGTTTGTATAACCCAATTATTCCATACACAGACTTATTGAACGTCACATGTGAATACCTGTGCAAGTGTACAGGTCTTTGCGTACATGGATTGGACACTTGTTGGATGTACCATGTGAACACCCATACTTTCTTATTACAGCCCCCTTATGTATACTGTTCTGGCGCTGTGTTTTAGGTAATGATTTATCTGCTACCACTTCATTTTAATAATCTGGATTTTTGGGAAACTGTTATTGTCATTTGGTTATAGAAGTATCTGCAACTCCTGCAAACAGCCTTGTGAGTACTGATGCCCTGAAAAGGTGGGTTTAAAACCTATGGATAAATAGAAGCAGTAAATGAAATGTAGATAAATCTGGAAACACAAATTGCATCCTGCCTCACTCCTATTGCAATAGTTGATAGTACATAGAATTATGCTGTTTTCCAGCCCTTTTATTCACCCAACTATCATTTTTTAAACTAAATATATAAAATTAGCTTCAATATGGAAGAAATCTAGTGTTCTTGTTTAGACAGTCTATGCTTTGGCACCATATGAACCCATTTCTGCTCTCTTGTGGTCTCTGGTAGAAATCAAAACTAAATAAGCAAAGAAGGGAACAAGAACTCAGAAAAAATAAAGCAAAATATCAGAATAATTAATTCAGAATGAGTTTCCCCTCAGTCCTTCTCGCATGTAACAAGAAATGCAAAAGAGTGTTCAGAATCCTAATGGTTTAAAATGAAAAGTTATGGATAAAAGGGAACATTGCCTCTGTGTCCTAGAAATTTTGCCAAATCCATGAGGCCATAATCAAAGCTACAAAAACCAACACTGACATCCTCCTTCCATATTTACTTTTCATAAGCAGAGCAAAGGAAATGTGGGAAGCAATCAGGAATTCTTATTCACACACAATGACCAAATGTTTCTGATTAGAATAAATGAAAAGTAAGGTCATTGGCACCCACTTTTCGTAATATACTTTTTATTTATTAAATGTCTACACCACCCTTCCTCTGAGGATCACAGGGCAGTCTGCAATATAAAAACACAAACATACACAATTGTACTAAGAAACAAAAACAGTATTTTTGCTGTTAGTGGTGTTATGGTTATTATTTACTACTTCCTTGCCAAGGTGGCTTCTAAGGAGTTTACACACATGAAAACAATAGCAAAAAATACACACACAATTAAAATACGCAATCATTTTCATCAAATTTTAAAATAAGCACCCACAATTAAAATGTGCAGTAAAGAAGGTCATTAAAACAGCACAACAATTAAAACAGTGAAAAATAGCAATTGTCAAGGCCAGGAGATCGGGGGAATGCTTTTCTAAACAGGTGTTTCTTCAAGGGCCGACAGAATGCCAATACTGATGGGGCCTTTAGCATTAATGTATTTTGATTATATTTTAAAAGTTTTTAAATGGTTCTATATGACTCTTACATGTGATAATTTGTTGTAAGCCACCCTGGGTAGTGCTTAAGCTTTAGAAGTACAGTGGTATCTTGGGTTAAGTACTTAATTCGTTCCGGAGGTCCGTTCTTAACCTGAAACTGTTCTTAACCTGAAGCACCACTTTAGCTAATGGGGCCTCCTGCTGCCACCGCACCACCGGAGCACGGTTTCTGTTCTCATCCTGAAGCAAAGTTCTTAACCTGAAGCACTATTTCTGGGTTAGCAGAGTCTGTAACCTGAAGCGTATGTAACCTGAAGCGTATGTAACCTGAGGTACCACTGTACAGGATAGAAATAGATGCTAGACAGACAGACAGAAAGACAGAGATATGAAACAACTTATACTGAATCAAATCATTGGCCCAGGTCTTTCTTGACTCTCTAGGCCAGTGGTGGCTCAAGGGTTTGATGACCTAGATCGGCAAGGATCTAGGCAAGGATGTCTAGATAGAATGCTGTCAAGGCATCCCATATTTAAATGCTCCCGTATCCAATTTGGAATCTCACTCCAGGGAGAAGATTAGGTTAAAGTTAGAAGAAAATGAACCAATGGAGGAAAAAACTGAATAACATTATAATTTTAGAATATCTAACTGTGAAGATACACAGAATGAAAGGGTTTAAGGTCAGCGAGAAAGAGGAGGATTGGTTTGAGAAGATATTGAATTATTTAGGTAGGTTTGAACAATTTGGGGCAATTAAAATGTTAAAAGTTAAATAAACCTCGTGGATGGAGGAGTGTTAACGTATATAAAATTGTACATATGGTTGATTTGAATATGTTATTATTGATTATGTATACCCAATGTATCAGTTGCCTGGGGGGTTTCACTGTTCGTGCTCGGTTGTTGGTAAAAAATAAAAATTTTAAACATTAATTTTTTTTAAAAGGGTCATCAGAGGAAAAAGATTTCCAACTGCATGGCCACGAATAAGATAATAAACACATGTTGAAATAATAATTTAAAAAAAGTTAGAAGAAAATGTCTGTGTGTGTCTGTGATATATGTGTTTGCGTGTTGCAAATATGTGTATTTGAGGGAGTAATTAAACAAGCAAGTTCTCTGTCAAGTTTCTGACATGTTACAGTCCCAGCAAGGGTATGCCATCGCCTTTTTTCTGAGTGTGCAGACTACCCTTAAAGAGGTAGGCAAATAATTTTTTTAAGCATATACTGGAAGAATGGAAGTAGAATCTAGAATTGCTTTAAAAACAAAAACAAAAACCCAGTCTACTCTGCATAATATTACAAGAAAAATATTTACACAGAATAAAATCACTATATATTTTGGATGAGTATCACTTTCTGCTTGAGTTTCTGAATTAACAATTATAAAGGCACAAGAAATATTTTTTCCAGACATGGATGTTTTATATGTCAAAGTTGGTGGCTTTCAGTCATAGGAGCTTTCCCTTAGCTTTTGGAGAAGCTTCCTGGCGGTGGTTGTGGTAAAGACTGACAAATCAATAGCTGAAACTTGAAGACCTATACAAAAATATTGCACAGCAAAGAGGAAATTTGCTTTTTAGAAATACCCTTAAACGGATGCTTTTTTGTACTTAATCAGAACAACATTTACCCTTGTCAGAGATTAGAAACTAGAAAAGGGGGCTACACATGTATTCACTTAGGGCTTGTTCATTTTATCCTTGTATAGAAATCCTTCAGCTTGTCTTAGTCTCTTATGCCTTCCCCCAACATGGTATTATAGAGCCGCCTAAAACCTAGACATTAATAAATGGTAGGATTTTGATTATTTTGGAGTATTGAAGGGAAGATTGAAGGCCAGTGGAAAAGTAAAGACTAAGCTTTCTTTCCAAGCCAGGAGCTCACCTGGATAGAAGCATCAACCAAAGGGGTTGATGGCCCACCTGAGAGCCTGGGAAGACAGAGGTTGCCATGGTGATGGGTGTGGGTTCAAAGTAACAGGAAAAGAGAGCCTTTAGCAAGGTGTGCTGGGAAGAAGAAGGGGAGGGAAAAAAGACTAGGATCCATATTGGACTGGTCGGCCGAAGGGTGTGAAATATACTCGGAGTTGAGTGTAGATTTCATGCTCTTTATTCAGCTCATAGTAGTGAGGAGGAATGGAAATTCCCCCACAATGTCTGCTTTATATACATTATTTACACAATGGGCCCCACGTGATTGGCTAATTCTGTGGGATGTAAAACACAGGAGCAGTCAATTACAATATTCCTAGAGTGTACATGTTAAGACATGGGGAGGGATGTCTGTCCAGCCAGCAGGTAAACTTCCTGGGACAGACTTCCTCTGCATGTGACCAGAGGTGAGTGTGGCCTCACCTGTGCAGGTAATGACAAAAGCACAGGGCAGGGCAGCCATCTCTCTCTGTGCTATCTTCCTTCGAAGAAGTAACATCTGCTAAAGATGCCCTCTTGGCTCCCAGCCAAGAGAGGACAAAGGGATTATCTTCCTATAAGATAGATTCTAAATGTATTTTACCTTTTTAAGCCTGTCTGCCTTCTGGGATCCTATTGTGAACAGAACGTGAGTAAACTCTTTTTATACTTTAATGAAAGACTGTGTCGTGTCTTGTATTTTAAGAGGGAACAAAGGGGAAATTACCAGAGTAATTATTATAGAGGTTCTAGCGAACCTGAGCACACGTTACCGTTGCGAATTTAAAGAGGGGAATGTATTACTCTACTGATATTTTGGGAACTTGTTAGCACAAGTTGGATAAGGATATAATCAGTCAATATATCCTCTCCTGCATCCCTGAACATTCCCACAAATTCTGGGATTCTCCTGTAGGCCAATCAGGTTGCGGATTCACTTCCTCCTGGAGTTGGATTGGGTGGCTCCTGCGGACCAATCAGACTGCTGCATTCTGGATCCTATTGTTCTAGGGCCAATCAGACTGCTGCAATTTGGATCCTTTTCAACTCAGTACACTGACCACATCCAATATAACTTTAGCACCTTTCAGATGATCTGATGCGAGCACAGTGGATGAGCATATGGGGAATGGGAACATGATAGCAAGTCGCAGTCCCCCCCCCATACATGTGTACATTTCCACAAACGCAGCAGGCCTATATGTGTCCAAAATGTATCTGCAGAGACTTGTATGCATAGCTCCAGACTGGCTGCGACCCACATGTATATCTCTACATATGTACAATTCGTATGCATTGTATGTGCGTACGTGATCCAACTCCTGTGTGTGCATTTGTTGCATACACTTCTGAATAGTGCTAAAGTTTTAGCACCATTTAAACCACAGAGCCTAGGACTTGCTGATCAGAAGGTCAGCGGTTCGAATCCCCGCGACGGGGTGAGCTCCCGTTGCTCGGTCCCTGTACCTGCCAACCTAGCAGTTCGAAAGCACATCAAGGTGCAAGTAGATAAATAGGTACCGCTCCAGCAGGAAGGTGAATGGCGTTCTGCTCTGGTTTGCCAGAAGCAGCTTAGTCATGCTGGCCACATGACCCGGAAGCTGTACTCCGCCTCTCTCGGCCAATAAAGCGAGATGAGCGCCGCAACCCCAGAGTTGTCCATGACTGGACCTAATGGTCAGGGGTCCCTTTACCTTTTTACCTCGACTCCATAGGGACGCGGGTGGTGCTGTGGTCTAAACCACTGAGCCTAGGGCTTGCCGATCGGAAGGTGGGTGGTTCGAATCCCTGCGACGGGGTGAGCTCCTGTTGTTTGGTCCCAGCTCCTGCCCACCTAGCAGTTCGAAAGCACATCAAATGCAAGTAGATATATAGGCACCACTCTGGCGGGAAGGTAAATGGCGTTTCCATGTGCTGCTCTGGTTCTTCAGAAGCGGCTTAGCCATTCTGGCCACATGACCTGGAAGCTGTCTGCGGACAAAACACTGGCTCCCTCGGCCTATAGAGCAAGATGAGTGCCACAACCCTAGAGTCGTCCGCGACTAGACCTACTGGTCAGGAGTACCTTTACCTTTACCTCAACTCCATGACTGTTCTTTTTATGTATGGCAGAGCATTCCAGAACGTCTTTGCTGACTGTGGTTATTCTTAAGTCACTGCATGTTCATTGCACGCATCCAGGTTAATCTAAACAGTGGTAACTTTGTGTTCCCAATCATGCGTACAAGCCAAAATTCTTTCTCTAGTGCAAAGAAAGCAATGCTGATTGGGGAGATCTCTAGGCGTGCCCATGAGGTGGTGAGTTATTGATAAATGGGGAGTTGCCAATATGTTTAATCCTGGGTTGAGTTTCATAGTGAAAAACAGATGATCAAAGCCATTTACAATCAATGACATGTTTGTGCCTCCCACTGTATTCAAAAACGAGGACTTTTTCCCGCTTGGCCTTTGCTCTAGCAGGGGAAATGAGAAAGCAGCCGAGGAAATGAAACCAGAGTTACAAAAAGCCACAACACAGCAGAACCCAAACTGATACTTTGCATGGAAACGCCCCCCTCCCCAAGTATATTGTTAATTCACCCATTGTTCTCACAAGTAGGGATGTGGGAGGCATTGATTCATTTCAGATTTTAATGTGAGCCTATCAGATTGGCACTTCCCAAAACTAATACACAAACTGAAAAACACAGCGGTCCTCCGAAATTCGCACTTCTCCGAATTTTGTGGTGCAGTTCTCTGATCAAAGTATGTTTTTAAAAAACCACATAGGTTAGTGAGAATAATGTACAAAACGTGTGCTAGGGAGAATTGCTTGCGAAAGTGCGTATGCTAGACAAAATTGCACAGAAAAATGAATATATTTGAAGAAACACACATTTGGGCACACATGGAAATGCAAACGTATGCAGAAATAGGGGAAATGAAATTATTATTATTATTATTATTATTATTATTATTATTATTATTATTTACATTTGTATACACCCCTTCATCTGCAGTTCTCAGGTTCACAACTTAAATCTTAAGATGGGAAAAAATGAGAAATTGAAATTGGCAGATTCATCCATCCTCACAACATTCTGAATTAGAGCTGGGTACCATTCAAAACAAAGGGAACCACCACTCTATCCTCCCCCTCACCAAAAAACCCCACACACCTGATTGTGCATAAAACAGAAGATACTCAATTGCTGGCTCGCTAAATCATAGATTATCAAGCTTGAAGTAAGTTATGAGACCATGTGTTCACGCCTGCTTTCCTTGGCACTTCCATCTTAATTTAATTAAACCAAAGTGTATATTCATTCCACCTTCACCTTTAGTCCGACAGGTTTTTGAAAAGCTTCAGATACATGCAAAAAACTGTGTGACTAGAGCTATGGGTGAAACAGTGTGTGTGTGTGTGTGTGTGCGCACACACACACCAGGGACAATGATGCCTCTCTCATTTCACCTGAAAAAAAAACACACCGTCCGAATCCAGTCTGAAAGGCTTTGGTGTGAGGCGCTTTTTCCCAGTTGCATGGGAAAACATCAGGCATGATGCTTCCAGTGAGGCTACTCTTCTGAGCTCTTGAACGAGATGCAGCGCAAAGACTGCGTGTTGTTTCTTGATCTCTAAGTTAAAGCAGCTGCGTCTGTATACTTTAGAGTTAATTGGAACATCTGGCTCTTATATCTCCTGAGAAAGCTAGGATCATAAATGTTTAAAGAAGAACTTTCCCATATTACCACAACTGGTACTTCTATATCAGCCCCGCAGCCAGGAGGTACTGCTGTTTGCTGACTCAACAACGCGGTGCCGTCAATGACTGTAGTGGCCAATCTTGCTTTATCAAGGTGTCCCACCAGACTTCAGCACAAAGTCACTAAGGCTTTCTTACATTATCCAAAACACCGGTCTTAGATCTGCTTGTTTAGGCTTTTGAATGAGTCCATAAGCCATTCCTTGAAAAAAAAATGTGCCTGTTGTTTACAGGCAAAGTACACAGCTTTCAATAAAATACACTTTTGTAGTTTTTAAAATTACACTCCGCTCCAATAAACTACTTGGCATACAGCACCCTAGCATTGCACTTTTTTATTGCAGTGAACAAGAGAAGTTAATGTTTTAATTTTGGGAGTCTGGGCATTTCACTAAGCACAACTCCGAGAAGAATCAGAAGGAAAGGAGCATGTAGCTCTTTCCCAATTATTGGAAGACTGTAAATCTCATTGCCTGTTCTCTTTGTCCGTGGAGTTTAAAATTAAAAATTAAAAGACACCTGCTCCTTGGGAGAAAGGCGATGGCAAACCTAGACAGCTTCTTAAAAAGCAGAGACATCACCTTGCCAACAAAGGTCTGTATAGTTAAAGCCATGGTTTTCCCAGTAGTGATGTATGGAAGTGAGAGCTGGACCATAAAGAAGGCTGATCGCCGAAGAATTGAAGCTTTTGAATTATGGTGCTGGAGGAGACTCTTGAGAGTCCCATGGGCTGCAAGAAGATCAAACCTATCCATTCTGAAGGAAATCAGCCCTGAGTGCTCACCGGAAGGACAGATCCTAAAGCTGAGGCTCCAATACTTTGGCCACTTCATGAGAAGAGAAGACTCCCTGGAAAAGACCCTGATGTTGGGAAAGATGGAGGGCACAAGAAGAAGGGGACGACAGAGGATGAGATGGTTGGACAGTGTTCTCGAAGCTACCAGCATGAGTCTGACCAGACTGCAGGAGGCAGTGGAAGACAGGAGTGCCTGGCGTGCTCAGGTCCATGGGGTCATGAAGAGTCAGACACGACTAAACGACTAAACAACAACAACAACAACAAAATCTCATTGCAGATTTGTATTCAGCGAAATTGATTCTACTCATGTGGATTCTGGGGAACATCCATAAAATGAATAAAGAAGGAACCTCCCTGAATGTGATGGGGCAGCCTTGGAAGATTCCTGAGGGCTATAAAGGGAGGCCTGCGGGGGGGAGAGGATACATTCAGCCCACAGACCCATGATTCTTGAACCCTGATTTAGGGTAAAGTCTACTCTGGCTTGCAGAAGTCCATTACTGTCTCTAGTATGTAGAATTGATGCATATCATATAACACTGAGACCATATAACACCAGTCTTGAAAGACCTACACTGGCTCCCAGTACGTTTCTGAGCACAATTCAAAGTGTTGGTGCTGACCTTTAAAGCCTAAAATGGCCTCGGTCCAGTATACCTGAAGGAGCGTCTCCACCTCCATCGTTCTGCCCGGACACTGAGGTCCAGCGCCGAGGGCCTTCTGGCGGTTCCCTCGCTGCGAGAAGCCAAGTTACAGGGAACCAGGCAGAGGGCCTTCTCGGTAGTGGCACCCGCCGTGTGGAACGCCCTCCCAGCAGATATCAAAGAGAAAAACAACTACCAAACTTTTAGAAGACATCTGAAGGCAGCCCTGTTTAGGGAAGCTTTTAATGTTTAATAAGTTATTGTATTTTAGTGTTTTGTTGGAAGCTGCCCAGAGTGGCTGGGGAAACCCAGCCAGATGGGCGGGGTATAAATAATAAATTATTATTATTATTATTATTATTATTATTATTATTATTATTATTCATTCTTCTCTACCACTGGATGTAAGAATTTATTTATACACGATACAATATTCTACTGTGAATGTTTAGGTTCATTAATCCTTGATATCTGTGAACTTGATTTGAGGTGCTGCTAACCTAGACAGCCCCCGATTATGTGAAACAGAGAGCAGAAGCATTGTCTCTGTAGAATATATATATTATGACAGCCTCAGGGCATGCACAGTGGTTACTTTCACAGATTCAGATCTAGCCAATTTCATTTATAAACTCAGGGAGTTCTTCATAAAAGACAAGCTAAAGATGATATGATTTTGTGAATATCAGCAGCCAGCGACCTCTCCCATCAGCGATATGGCCGCTGAGTGCAAAAATAAAGACTTTCTGAAACCAAACAGCAACGAGAGGCCAAATCAACCCACTGCAGTCCTGAACGGAAATGACCCTCCAGATTCAGTGGACTGGGCAGTCCCAGAAGAGGAGGATTTACTGAGTAATTTTACCAATTTACCAGATGAATAGCAGAGGGACATTATCATAAAACGAGATAAGTTGCGGTCCAGGTTGGCCCAGATGCAACGCCATGGATGGCAGGATGTTGTTGAAACAGCTGGCAGTCAGGCCCCATGTCCATTTCCCAAAAATGTATAGTCAAGAAGAGGATGTCCAGAGGAACACCTGAGTGCACAGATGTGGACCTGCAATCCCAACCCCCCCATGACATGGTGAGGGTCAACCCTGATGCAGTGGCTGTGAACTCTTGGCTGAGCTATCTCAAACTAGCTCCAAACGAGATAGTTACTCCTCTCCCGAGAACCAAGGGGTATACTAGCACCTCTGAATGGGTTTCTACTGATGGAAGGAATGAGAGCATTTATTTTAGACAAAACAGGATATCTGGACAAGGTGGAAGCGATGGGCATAGAGCCTTGAGAGACAACAAGGCTGTTGTCATGGAATATAGCATGTTGGTGCTCAAAGCAGAACGACAAATTAGTAAAAATTGCTCTGCTGCAGAATGTAGGATGCAAAGCAATCCTGATCTCACTTTCATAGGTTGAAACTGAGATGCACAATCTGCCTCTGAAGGTTTTTGCATTGTTGCCATGATCTCTGGTCAGAAGGTGGTATAGACATATTTTTATAATTGGACAAAGAAACAGTTCTCAGTGCTACATTTTACTTTTAAGGGCCTAATACTCCATTTTCCTTTGCTGAATTCTAAACACTAGGACGAGGGTGAATTCTTACTGAGTATCCAAACTCTGGTTTCATGTTTGGTTTGTCGCATTCATATTAATTGGATTAAATTGGGATCTCACAAAGTCGGCGATGTGACATGTTTTCGTTCTTTGGTGGTGGTGGGGAGGGGGACTCTGTAATAATAATCTTGTAAAGAAAGCCAATTATTTCCTTGCCTTTGTTCTGAAGTTTTCATTAAAGCAGCAGAATATGAATAGCTGTTGCCTACAGGCTAAAAAAATAAAATGAAATCTAGATTACCATAAGACTGGCATTCTTTTTTTAAAAATCTGGAAGTAACTGAGGAGCATAAGTGCTGTTCTATTGGTGGGACAAAACCTAGACCCAAATAAGAGTAGTCAACATGATTCACACTACAGCTCCCATCAGCCCCTGCCTTCATGGCCATTGACCTATGTTTCAGCTTAATAATAATAATAATAATAATAATAATAATAATAATAATAATTTATTACCCAACCTCAAGGGTGGCTCATCCTGTTTTGCTGCCTGAGATGAAACAGGAAAGTGCCGCCTCCCACTCCACCCCCCCCCAGCCAATGTCATGCGGTTGCGGCTTCCAGCAACCAAGATGATCAAGGGTCTGGAAACCAAGCCATATGAGGAGTGGTTGAAGGAGCTGGGTATGTTTAGCCTGGAAAAGAGGATACTGAGAGGAGATATGATAGCCATCTTCAAATATCTTAAGGACTGCCACATGGAGGAGGGAGCATGCCTTTTTTTCTCCTGCTCTGGAGGTTAAAACTAATCCATTTACAGCAGTTAATCCTTTCTTTAACAGCCACTGGTTTCGTGACTTTCATTCGTACAGTCATAGCTCGTGTTGCGTTTGCTTCAGCTTGAGCGTTTTCAGGTTGCATCCCGCGGAAAGGGTTACTTCTGGGTTTTGCTGCTCGTGCATGCGCAGACGCTTGAAATGATGTCATGTGCATGTGGAGAAGCAGCAAATCGTGACACGTGCGCGTGCAGATGTGGGTTGCGTTCTGCTCATATTGCAAATGGGACTCCAGAACGGATCCCGCTTGCAATCAGAGGTACCACTGTAGTTGCAAATTTATTAAGTTGCAAAAGGTAGCAGAACTCAAAGCAATGGCTTCTAGTTGCAAGAAAGGAGATTCTGACTAAATGTTTATTCAGACTGAATGTTTATTCAGAAAAAACTTTCTGACAGTAAGAGCTGTTCAGCAATGGAACAGACTCCCATGAGAGATGGTGGACTCTCCTTCCTTGGAGGTTTTTAAGCAGAAGTTGGATGGCCATCTGTCATGGATGCTTTAGCTGAGATTCCGGCATTGCAGGGGGTTGGACTAGATGACTCGGTCCCTTCCAACTCTATGATTCTATGAGATGTTGTGGAGCCCATACAAGATTTCACAGATCTCTCAAAAGATCTTGTGGGAATTCTGTGGGACCACGTGAGAATTCCACAACATCTCACGAGATCTCACTGGAAGCCACAGCTTGTCAGGAACCGGGGGCAGGTGAGGAGAAGTGGTGGAGAGAGGGAAGAGAAAGGGAATATGGGTCCGGGTTCATGGTGTTTTGAGACAGGGCACACCCCAGAAGAAGGAAGGAGTTGGTAGATAATGGGTGGTGAAGAACAGAAGCTAGAGAGCAGGTGCGCTAGCCCTGAACAGAGAAAAATTTCAGATGTGTTAAAAACAGTACAGCAGCCCAGTGACACGCTGTCTCTGGAGAGGATGCTAGAGACTCCCCCTTATGCTAAAACCAGGCACTTTCTTTGTGTCTCGGAGCAGAAAGCCAAACAGAGGCAGAATGATTTCCTTGCTGGCCACCGTAGGCAGCAAGAGGGGTCTGGGAGCTTGGTCGTAACTGCTGGGGTGGGTGGGGAGCAGGCACTCTGAGCAACAGCTCAAGAAAGAGGAAGCACATCCCATGTCTCCATGTATTTCTGTTGATTTCAATAAAAGAACGGAAAGAAGCTCTCCGTGTCTCTGATTTCACTAGGCAGTTACCCCGGTGAGCTGTTGACGGCACCCTCATGACACGGCTGGGCAACCCCAGTGGTGGGGGGAGCTGTGGGTGGGGATTCCACAGGGCACCAGCCCATGGGATTCTACCACCCGAGGCAGTTGCTACAATTCGCCTCATGGGTGGGCTGGCCTGGCCCACTCTTCACTAGGAGGAGGACCAAGGGTGGGTGGTAACAATTTGAAATTCAGAATTAGAAACAGTTCGAACAGATTAGTCACAGGGATAAGATGGATGCTGAAAATGCGCACCTCAAGTGTCCTGTACCCAAGAGGCTGGAAAGAAACTAGACCCTAGAAATCTTTCCTGGCTGAGCCACTCGTTGGTATCCACAAGGTACTGTTTTATTTCAGATTGGGTCAGGTTTTCCAGTGAGCTCATGATCACGCCTTCAAGCATGCCTTCAATATCCAGCAGCTGTAATAAAAAAAATAAATAAATAAAAATGAAGGATTAACCAAGCTTGTAGCCAAGCCAATTTTACAACCTATATCTCACGTCTCCCAATCCGGTGTCTAATTGCTTTGAAGATGAATAGGACATTTTCAGAGGGGTGAGAAAAGCAATTTTAATAAACAAGGTGCCCATCGTCTGACATCAGACCACGGATTGCCCTTGAACAACATTTTCCACCATATTATAACCCAGACATGAGAGGGGTGGTGGGATGTGTTGCAGTGGTACTAACAATTAGCTATACTTGGCACGAGGGACCAAAAGAACAGGTCTGGCAGTAGATGAAGTCATAGAACCTCAAAGAATACCGTAAACCTAAAAGGAGCAGATGCATGTTTATGTGAACAGGGCTTGTAACATCAGTCCCTTAGCAAATGCATAGTTAATGTTTGCATCCTTCTGGGTTTACACATTTCCAGTAAAACGTCTTGCTAGTTACGAAGGCTGTTCAGTGCCGTAATTACGAAATGTTCCATCACTTTCAGCAGCCGTGTCTGAAGGATGAGAAGACAAGCCGGTATCAACAGAGGTTGATCAGCTGGCTTATTGAGGAAAGGAGAAACAAAGGTACCATTCTGTGTCCACCACACATCCGAGAGAAAAAGAGAAAGAGCTAATGTGAGTTTAGCATCTACACTATACATATAATGAGCACCCAGACTTTATATGTGGGTGCCCTTTGCAGGATTGCGTGCGGGGCTACAGTTCCCCGGGAACTTACTAGAAATAGAAGGCTGGCTTACTTCTCAGTGTTATTATTCAGAGGTTCACACCCAGCCTCAGTAATCTAGTTTCTTGCTGGGAGGTGGGGCCAGCCCCAGTTTAAATAGGGGATGAGAGCTGACAACAGCCAGGCAGTCGGCTCTGGAGATTCACCCTCCCTTCCCTCCCTTTGTTTAATGTTTTCTTGTTTGCAGGTTAACTTTTGCTTCCTGTTTAGCAGGCGCTGCTATGGTCTATGACTGGTTGCTGTAGTGTTGAAGGACCGGGAAGAAATTTTCCTGCATTGGCAGGTTTTGTCTTCTTCATAGCAGGATGTCACAACATTGGCGGTTATGGCCTTGGGTGGAATCCTTTAGTCTTTTCTTCCCTATATGCCGGGGGGGGGGGCGTGAAGTGGTGATTCACCCCCCCCCCACCATGGACGCGATTCCAGGGTCCCCCTCTTAAAGGGTTATATATATGGGTGTCACTGGCCATACAATGAAAGATCATCAGTGAACTACCCTCCGTGCAGGGATATGGGTTTGGCTGCCTGCTACACTTACGTCCCACAGAGCATCCCCATATCCCATTTACCCTGATGTGCCCCAGTTCCCCTGGCTGGGGGCTGGGAGGGATACACGCCAAAGGCCTAAGCCAAGGTCTTCTTACATTCAAAAGTTTAAATAAAGTTGTGGCCGAATTTTAATTCCATATAATGCCAGAGTCTTTATTCCTTTCTTGTGATCCCTGGGGGCTGGGGCTGTTGCGCCTGGTTACGCAAAGCAGTATCACACCACTTTAAACAATCATGGCTTATCCCCCCCCCGAAAAATGGGGAACTGTAGTTTGTTAAGGGTATTGAGAGATGTTGCGAGACCCCAAGTCTCCCCACAGAGGTGCAATTTCCAGAGTGGCTTAAAGGCCAATCCCTCTTCCAAGGGAACTCTCAGGATTGTAGTTCTGTGAGGGGAATTGTCTTGCAAACAAGGATTTAACATTACAGGGTTTTTGTAAATGTGCCGAAGAAGAAGAAGAAGAAGAAGAGGAGGAGGAGGAGGAGGAGGAGGAGGAGGAGTTTGGATTTGATATCCCGCTTTATCACTACCCTAAGGAGTCTCAAAGCAGCTGACAATCTCCTTTCCCTTCCTCCCCCACAACAAACACTCTGTGAGGTGAGTGGGGCTGAGAGACTTCAAAGAAGTGTGACTGGCCCAAGGTCACCCAGCAGCTGCATGTGGAGGAGCGGGGAATCGAACCCGGTTCACCAGATTATGAGTCCACCGCTCTTAACCACTACACCAGCTCATGTGGTTAGCTTCACAGCAATAATTAGTTTCAATGAGAGTTTTGTCTCAAGTAAGGGATTAATACATGAGCTTGACCAAACTGCGGGAGGCAGTGGAAGACAGGAGTACCTGGAGTGCTCTGGTCCATGGGGTCACGAAGAGTCAGACACGACTAAACGACTAAACAATGAGGGATTAATATTTTTTAAAAAGCAACCTGATCAGTCTGAAAAAGCTGACCACACATGGGCAGGATCTCAGTTTACATTATGAGCTGAAGAATAACTTCTTGGGGGAAACTAATACTTGATTCTTAATATGTCTCCATGTTACAAACTGGATAAATTCATATTTCAGAGTTGTGAACTTTGGTAGCATCTCTGATGAAGAGCGCTTCAACATGAGTAGGCTTCAAGCCAAACCACTGCCCTTTTCAATTCCCCAAATCTCTTCTTGAAGGGCATAACTCTGGCACGCATCAGATTCTTGCTGGGATATCTACAGGCTCTGCTACGCTGGATCAACATCTGTCTCCTTGGGGAGCCATCTTCTTGGGAACCTGTTCCTCTGTTCCTCTGTTTTCTAGAACTCGTTTCCGGCTAGTGAACGATTCCAGCTGAGGTCAGTACCCGCCATCTGGCTCAGTGCCTCGCAAACTTGCAGATTTTGTGCAAAAGGACACTCATCGTCATCCAGCCCTGATGCAGGAATGCCAGGCCACCCTCAAAGCACCAAATCAGGCATGGGAACCACAGGCCCTGTTTCCTCTCACCCGCTTTTTGTCATCTAGAGCCCAGGTCCTCACCGGATGGGCAAATCTCTCTCTTGTGTGACCAGCCTCTGCTGTGCCTAAATGAATTTGACAAGGACATATTTACCCCCTTCTGGCCTTGCACTGCTGAAATCAGAAAGACCAAAGTCCACCCCTGCAAGGGAGTATGGTCTTTCAGAACATAAGAAGAGCCTTCTGGATTAGGCCAATGACCCACCCAGTCCAGCATCCTGTTCTCATAGTGGCCAACCAGATGCGTCTGGAGAACCTGCAAGGACCTGAGCAAAAGTGTATTCTCCCTTCCTGAGGTTTCCAGCAACTGGTGTTCAGAAACATTACTGCCTCCAGCTGTGGTCTGTTGAATGGTTGCATGGTGAAATGTCAGCTAGCTATAACAGAACCAACAACTCCACGACCGCCTACTCATTGCCGGCCCATTGTAGCCAGTGAGTTGGGTCAGTGTGGTTGTCAGGAACAAGCCACCAGTAAATCACACCAATCACAGTTGGAGTCAACTCTTTATGAGCAAAAACACAATCTGCACAGACTTGGCGGAGTGTCAGGTCTAATTAGGACACCAACTCATCTCTGGTAGGTCTTGCCCCCTGGAAGCAGTTGTTGAGACTGAAGGTCCCCACCTGCGATGTCCTGGGACTCGGGCTCAGACTCGGAGCCAGAGGAGGCTCAGTCTGCACTGGATCCTTTGCCTCAGGAATCATCTGAACCAAGCCTGGAGCCTGACCCTGAAGAGTTCCAGTCTGCACAGGTTCCCCTGCAACAAACACACCTGCCCACCTCCTGTCCCCCCAAAACAGTACTTCTGTCTTGTCAGGATTCAACCTCAATCTGTTAGCCGCCATCCACCCTCCAACCGCCTCCAGGCACTCACACAGGACCTTCACCGCCTTCACTGGTTCTGATTTGAAAGAGAGGTAGAGCTGGGTGTCATCTGCATATTGATGAACACCCAGCCCAAACCCCCTGATGATCTCTCCCAGCGGCTTCATAGAGATATTAAAAAGCATGGGGGAGAGGAGGGAACCCTGTGGCACCCCACAAGTGAGAGCCCAGGGGTCTGAACACTCATCCCCCAACACCACTTTCTGGACACGGCCCAGTAGTGGAGGTACCATCCTGATACTGGTGTTGCTCCCACTTACGGGGATGGGGCAGGGCAGAGCATGGTGACAAGGAGATAGAAGATGTGTAGGCACATTGGCAGAACCAAGGGCTCTTCCTCTGGCGCACTCCCAGAGCCCTGACCTTGGCACTGCTGCTGCACTACCCAGGCAAGCACCCGCAATGCTGGCATTGAGAGGGGGGCTCTGCAGTACCACCTCATTGTGCCCTCTGTTCCTGTCCCATGCAGTGTTGCACTTGGATACTCTTTAACTTGGAACAGCTTGTCCTGGCTCCTGCCCAAGAACAACAGCAGGTGTACTTTCTTGTAAGTAAGAAGCCAAGCTTTATCCTAACATGTAAACTCACCAAGAGCAACTTTTTTCTTTTAAAGAGCAACTTTTAAAGATGGCCTACATGAAAAACTATGGAGGTAGACACCTGCGATTTGACATGCTTAATCCTCACTTGCAGGGGCTACCTAATAATAATAATAATAATAATAATAATAATAATAATAATAATAATATATTTATATCCCGCCCATCTGCTGGGTTTCCCTAGCCACTCTGGACTGCTTGCAACAGAATATTAAAAACACGATAAAACATCAAACATTAAAACTTCCCTAAACAGGGCTGCCTTCAGATGCCTTCTGAATAGTGCCTTCTGAATACCGCAGGATAGTGACACCCCGGAAATGATCTCTTTCAGCTTCTGCCTTCTGGAAGAAGGTACAGGGTTATAAAGACTAGGACTAGCCGCCTGAGAAACAATTTCTATCCAAATGCAATTTTGGCTTTAAACGCAGTGTAAGGAGTCTCTATGGGAGTATATTGTATTTTTAAAATGGGGTATCAGAGTTTTTAGGGGGCTAACCAGGTTGGGATAGCAGGGATAGCAGGCTTGTTGGTTTTGAATGTCTTATGTAGATTCCCCCCCCCCCCAATTTCGTTGTTCTGTATGGGACAATGACAATAAAGATTATCGTATCGTAAAAGTCAGATAGTTGTTTATTTCCTTGACATCTGATGGGAGGGCGATCCACAGGGCGGGCGCCACCACTGAGAAGGCCCTTTGCCTGGTTCCCTGTAACCCCAATTCTTGCAGGGAGGGAACTGCCAGAAGGCTATCGGAGCTGGACCTCAGTGTCTGGGCTGATCGATGGAGGGGAAGAAGCTCCTTCAGATATACTGGGCTGAGTCTTTCTTGGGGATAGATATGTAAAGATATCCATACTTAAGCAGAACTATGGCCCTGGTATTAACTTTCTACCCTTGTAGGCTGCCCAGGCCTAACTCCCCCAAAAACCCTACCCAGTGTTTATGCACCAGGAGGTTACATTCCCTCCCTGAAAACACGACATTTAGAATCAAGAAAGCATCTCCTAATGTGAAAATGGGCTGATAATAAACTTTGCATGGTTGGCGCTGACAGAAGGGAACCTTGGCGTTTCATTCTTAATTAAGCTCTGATGTCCCGGGTTAGACAGCAGAAGCAGGACCTCTTAGCTTGGCAGGAAATGAACTTACGGAGGCTACAATTGTTAACATGTGCTACAATTATGGATTTATTCAAATTAAAGGGGGAAGAGAGAAACCAGAGGTGCTCGGGAGTCCCTTGTGCCGCTCTGAAGCTCTGTGTGGCGCAGATGTGGGCTGACACAGGCCTGTACACTTTAATGCTAGGATAATGTAATAAAGATACGTGTGCAGAATTATCCTCGCGCTAAAGTGCACGAGGAGGGGGAATCTGCTCCTACGGAGCTTGCTGTTTCCATTGAATGACTGAGCTGAGATTTCAGACACTGACAAATCCATTGTTTCTCTTGCAGAACGATAGCTAAGCACCTATTGATGGTTGGAAGTGCAGCAGCAGGGATCATTCAGTTTGTAACCGAAGGGTTAATTCTGTTTATCTGTAAGTCAGCTAACCCAGAAGGTGGAGGTGCTGCTTGCCATGAGCACCTACTTTCATTTAACACTTTTTTAAAAATTGTGTGCACATCGCTTTGAGATAGTTGTTTAGAAGGCGATTAATAACACTGGGGAACAAAATTTTTGTTGCATCGACACCTGCAGTTGTGCTAACCTAATTTCGACGTGCTGATTTCCTATCTGAAGTTGGTTTTGTTCTGTAAGCTCTAGTTTTTTTTTTTTGCAATTCATCTTTTTCACAAAAATCGATTTCAGATTTGAAATCAGCATTGAAAGAACATATAAGAACAGTTGTCTCTGCTTTTTAAAAAGCTTTTTAAAAAGCAGAGACATCACCATGCCAACAAAGGTCCGTATGGTTTTCCCAGTAGTGATGTATGGAAGTGAGAGCTGGACCATAAAGAAGGCTGATTGCCGAAGAATTGATGCTTTTGAATTATGGTGCTGGAGGAGACTCTTGAGAGTCCCATGGACTGCAAGAAGATCAAACCTTTCCATTCTTAAGGAAATCAGCCCTGAGTGCTCACTGGAAGGACAGATCCTGAAGCTGAGGCTCCAATACTTTGGCCACCTCTTGAGAAGAGAAGACTCCCTGGAAAAGACCCTGATGTTGGGAAAGATTGAGGGCACAAGGAGAAGGGGACGACAGAGGATGAGATGGTTAGACAGTGTTCTCGAAGCTACAAACATGAACCTGACCAAACTGCGGGAGGCAGTGGAAGACAGGAGTGCCTGGCGTGCTCTGGTCCATGGGGTCACGAAGAGTCGGACACGACTAAACGACTAAACAACAACATAAGAACTGTTGAAAAATCTCATGCAATAGAAAATGGGGGGGGGGGTGTTCCCCAGTGTATTATTACAGCAGTGAGGTGTCTTGGTTAGACCAGGGTTGATAATCCTCACTTGGCCTTGCTCACTGGGTGACCTTGGGCCAGTCACTGCCTCTGAGCCTAACCTACCTCACAGGGTTGCTGTGGGAATTAAAGGAGGAGGGGAACTATGTGTACCACTTGTATATCCTTGGAGAAAAAAGCTGGGATATAAATGCAATAAAACGAATACAAATAAAATTATTATTTTCTGCCCAGATTGAATTCCAGGTGTGTGTGTTTTTGTGAGATCAAACATGCAGAACACTACACAGAAAAATATGGCCGCAGAGCGGGGTTGTGGTGTTAGAACGGCAATGGAAAAGTAACAAGTGCAGACAGGATAAGCAGCCACAACCAACAAGGTTTCAGAAGATGTGGCAAGCTCCCAGTCTGTGCTGGAGAGGCAAAACAACCTAGTCTAGCATTTTCTCATAATCGGTGAGACTTTGTAATTGCACACCGAGCTTAGGGGAAATATATTGGTACGCCTTAAAAACATTACGGAAGATGAGATTCCGTGGAAAACCGTTACTATTCTCGCAGGGTACATGGAGATCTGTGCAAAAAAACAGAGCAGAGATATCTGATTGCAAATGCGTTGGTGGCAGGCAGAACTTCATTGGCAAGACGCTGAGAGCGACATCAATTGCCAGCGGCTGGGTTTTTGGAAATGCAATATATGGAATATTATGTTGATGTACAAAACCGAGTTGACTTCAGATTTTGTTGGAAAGGGAAAGTTGCTTCGGGTGACGCAATGGAAGCGCTCTGATCCAGTATTACAGCAGAATGGTGGCATTTGAGAATGGCAACACAAGGAGTGTATTGGCTCTGATACAATGGGTGGGGTATAAATAAAGTTGTTGTTGTTGTTGTTGTTGTTGTTGTTGTCTGATACAGACTTGCAGTCCATAATGATTGACACCCCATGTCACTTTTTTCCGCAGTGTTTGGCATTTTCTTTGGGGGATACCCAACGGTTGTCATAACTTATGTCTATTGATTTTAACAGGTCTACTCTGATTACGACTAATGCTGAATGCCACACTTTAGCCATGTTATTTTAAATATATTTAAACGCGCACACACACTGTTTATTTACTCCAAAGTTTCCCCTCTTGCTGTGTTTTTCTCTCTGACAAGAGCAGCTATCGAGGTTCTAGAAAATATTTTGTCTGTTTATTTCTAAATAGCCTTTCCAGACCAAGACCTTCCAAGGCAGCAAACAACTATATAAACAAGCAGCTATATAAACACGCAACTTATTTTTTACGCTGCCTTATGAAAACTTCTTTCCTGAAAGGTGGGGTATATATTTATTAGTGGAATTTTGATTTATTATTACTGTAGTGCAGCATACTACGGAGTCAGACTAAGGAGGTCCAATCCCCATTTGGCAATGAAGCTCATTGGGTGTCCTTGGACCAGTCACAGTCTCTCAACCTAACCTACCTCACAGGGTTGTTGTGGAGGGGGGAAACAGGGCACACTACCTTGAGCTCCCTGGGATATAAATGTTATAAGTTGTCCGGGGCTGATGGAATCATATTTTAAAGCAGCGTTCCCCAAACTTGAGTTTCCAGATGTTTTGGGACTACAGTTCCCATAATCCCTGACCACTGGTCCTGCTAGCTAGGAATGATGGGATTGGTAGTCCAAAAACAGCTGGAGACCCGAGTTAGGGAAACCCTGTTTTAAAGCATTTCTGTTTTTGGAATTAATTTGGCAGGCAACCGAGGGGGCGTAGTGTGGAGGGTGCCCTCCCAGGAATGGGTTAGCAGCTTGGGTGCCTGGAGTGGTGTGCGTGCCGTGCAGCTAGGGGTGGACTGAGTCGCCCATGCTGGACATTCGGCACGCCGCCTGCCCGCGACTCCCAAGCCTCCCCTAAGCTGTCAAAATGAAGGGGGATTGGGGGAATGCCGCTGGCAAAGCAGCGCAGCTCCACCCTTACCCCAACAGCTCGAGGTTGGCTTGGGAGTCGTGACATATATCACCCCTCTCAGTGACAGCACCCGGGGTGATCCAACCCCCTGCCCCCCTTCCTACGCCCCTGGCTCTGGCAGCACTGGAGAACAGAAGGTGCTACAAGGAAAGTCCTCACTGGATTATGAGGGTGATGCGAGAGACACGACCCCAGGTTGGGAGGACAGGAGTGCTAAGGGCTCTTCCCTGAATGGGTGACTTTTAATTCACCTTCATTCAAGTCCTCCTTGGGGCGACACTGGGGTGCAGGGAGCAGGACAGCATGGGCATAAGGCGGATTGGTACCATTTTTTACTTAGGGGGAAAGAACAGTGCATATCAAACCCTCATGCCACCAGACCTCCACATGCATTGACCCACCTGGCGCACGATGTTCTGCTTGTTAGAATTCCTGCTCCATGATTGCAGTCATGGGATTGTTGTCTATCACATGATGGTATATGTTTTGACTCCACAGATTGGGATGTGACGGGGACAGGATGTTTCTGTTACTGTGTTCCGTGAAGTGGGACTGTTGTCCTTTGTCTATTTCTCTTTGCTGTCTGATGCTAGAGAGAGAGGGAGCCACGTTGCAGTGCTCCGTGTGTGTTTATATGTAAATAAAGTAGATTAGCCAAAATGCTGAGTTGCTGAGTTCTGTTACGCGAACTGCGGCTTCCTGAGTGTGCCGATGTCTGTTGGCATCAGTCGCTGTGATGTTGGGGCAGAAGAAAGCTTATGAAGCTCCCAAATGATCGATCAGGAGGGAGGGAACATGCCAGCCGGGCATGTGTCTCTGCCAGGGTCCTACTTGAGTGTAGGCTGAACTCCTGACAGTGCTATGTGCCTGTTCCACTGCCCTGCAAAGAAACTGGGCAGATGCATGAGTCACGTCCCACACGGATCAGCAGCATGGTGGAAAAAGGAGAAGCATTTAATTTATATGGCTTTGGATGAAAAGCAAAGTGCAATGAGGCAGGAATGGGGGAAAAGACAAAAAAATAAAAGCTGGATTCTATTTTTAAAAACCACCATGTGGTTTGGCCCTTAATCCACAATGGTATTTGTCCCTGTGTCTTACAGTTATCTCCATGGGATGAGTTATTCTCCTTCCCTTGCCCTGCAAGGATGTTGAGAGACTCAGGGCAGGAGTGGGGAGAAGAAGGAGGGTGAGATAGGGACGGCTGGAACTCCCTAAGATGCGGGCTGCTTTGCAAAAGATATCATATGGTCCTTGTTTGTTACAGCCGCTGTCCTTTCCTTCCTTCCTGTCCTCCACCTCTGTCTTCTGTCATGGCTTGTCCTGTCCTGTCTGTCTTGCGCCGTTAAGCGGTTTGGATCTGGGATGCATCATTGCCAAGTAATTTGCAAAGTGCCATCTGTCTCCATGATGTCATGTAAATACGGCCTTGTGGAAACGGCGAACTTGCATTTCATAATTGCAGCGGCATCAGAGATAAAGTCTAGGGTTTCATGGGAGGAGATGAACGAGCTAAGGAAGCAGAGGGTCAAGGGAAGGGACCAGCGAGTTCTGCTTTCTGTCTAGGGCAAAAGGCTTCCAGGATAACTTTGTTAGATTCAAGCTCCTCCAAAACCTTGGGGGAGGACTGATGGTTACTGTCCAATTCAAGGTACTTCTCTTCTTGTTTTATTTTTTTTAAGTAATATCCACAATTTGGTGGGCACTCGTTTCCTTTCCCAACCAACTCATAAGAATATTATCCTACTTTTGTCATATGATGTAGCTGTGAGATAGCAGACTCTGTCAGAGTGGTGCTGTCAGGGCAGGAGTAGGCCCCCCCCCCCCAAATCCAGCAGGGTTGGTTTACGGTATTTTGAAGTGACGTAATGAACATTACCACTTAAAGTAGAGCCCGCTCCCCGAAAGGCCATTAAGTCCATCTAAGAGTCTAAAATTACTCTGTTGTGATGATTGCTGCTCAGCTTCAGAAACTAAAACTAGGCAATTTGAAAGAAATGCGCCTGGAATTCCATCTCAGGAGCGGGGCCCTCCTTCCTCTGTCCCCTCAAAACCCCACTTCACAGCAAACTTTTCCAAAGATGCTGTTTTGCTAGTAATCTTTTGTCCTGCTCTTGTTCATGAGTGGTATTCAACTCATCCGTCCTGCCAGACCAAGTCTTCTTCTTTGGTGATCACTCGTAGCCAAGTAAGATTGTTTTCCATAAACATGGTTTTAAAAGTGAGTCCGTAAGTGATAGTGGAGGCCAATTCTGGATCCATATGTCCTTCCACAATGCGGTCATAAGATTCTGGGCAGGAGTTGATCATGGTTAGGGTTTGCCAAGCGTGCCTTCCTCTTAGCACGGCTCTCCCTTTCGTCCTGAGTTCAAGCATCTTCAAAGCCCATGACACCTTTGGTAAAGGCTGTTCCTCAACTGGAGCACTCGCAGGCCAGTGTTTCCCAGTTGTCAGTGTTTATACTACATTTTTAAAGATTTGCCTTGAGACAGTCTTTAAACCTCTTTTGTTGACCACCAGCATCAGTTCGGAATAGAGTAGTTGCTTTGGAAGATGATAATCAGGCCTTGAGAGAGTCTTTGAACCTCTTTTGTTGTCTACCAGCATTACGCTTTCCATTTCATGGAGTGCATGGAAAGCACAACTTAAATCACTCCAACAGAAAATGTTGCAGCACTCTGAGACTTTTGCCCAAGTGTGCTCACAGAAAGCAGTAGCTCTGTGCTAATAGGTGCATTTTTTGGCATCCATCTGTCATGAGACACAATGGGGTGCTGCTGAATTAGCAGCATGGAAGTGACCTCCCCAGGACGCAAGCCCAGATGACAAGACCCTTCTCTCGGCCTTGCTGATGTGGTCCAAAGGAAAACAGAGCAATACGTTTGGCACCAGCTGGGCTGCAGGAGTTGCGGGAAGGAGGTGTACAAGGCACCGTCCAACTGTCTCATGGACTCCGCTCCAGATTTGTGTAGGGTTTGCTCCTTAACCTTTTCTTCTCCCAAAGATACCCTGCAAGGCAACGGAGGATTAGGATCGGTATTTTCCTTCTCCTAGATCAGCCTTTCTCAACCTGTGGGTCCCCAGATATTGTTGAACTACAACTCCCATCACCCCTAGCTAGCAAGGCCAGAGCTCAGGGATGATGGGAGTTGTAGTCCAACAACATCTGGGGACCCACAGGTTGAGAACCGCTGTCCTCGATGGACTCCCTTCCCAGACAGCCCTGTCTGCTCCTCACTTCCCTCTACAGCACATTCAGAAACCACCTTCTTGACTGTTGGTCCTATCTGCTCAATCCGCCAGAGCCTGTCCTCACATGCAGAGGAAGCACCTAACTCTCTGAGTGTTTGAGACCCATTGGCTACCAAATGTGCATTGCATTCCTAATTACTATTGTATAATTGTCAGATTATGGTATAATATTTGAAGGGGCGTTTCTGTGAGGAGGCGTGTCTGTGGCTACCACAAAAGGACTCTGTGCTTCTGAGTCTGCTAGCACACTATGGATTATGTTACACTGTAAGGTGTCATCTATACATAGATGGGGCTTTGCACACAACAAATCTATGTTAAGTTTGACAGTTTGCTATGGTCGGGGGGGGGGGGAGTGGGGCAGGGGGAGGAAGGGGCAGTTCAGGGCCAGCACCACCAACCAAACTGTTTGGCCAAATTCTGGCTGAAGCTCAGGGGCTTCTCAGCCAGCGAGCAACACCCCGAAACGGCTTGTACATCTGTGCCATCAAGTGGTTGCGATGTCCTGTCCCCTCCTCATCTGGCTTTTGAGCTCAGAAGAATGAGGAGGAACAACCAAGAGTGTGACTTATGCTCCTAACAGTGGAGGGACCCAGAAGGGCTTGAGCAGATGTTTCTGGCTTACTCAAGCCGAATGCATGTGGGTTTGTGGTTTCTCTTAAGTGTTTGCTAATATTTACCACATTGCACAGTCAAACATCCTTTCTCAACTGAGCTGGCTGCTCATAATGCAACACAGATGAGTTCATCAACAGTTGTCGGGGCTTTTTCTCTTCTTTTTTGGAGATGTGTGAAATCAAATGTTCCCCTCCCAAATCCATTCATTCCATTTATGCCAGAGGCTTTCAAGCTGTATGTTTTTTTTGAGGTGGGGGAGGAGTGGAGACTGGTTTTTCCCTGGGTTCCTCAGTGAGAAGATAAATCAAGGTTGCTAGATGTTCATAGGGGTATTGGGAGAGTTCTGCTGGATCAAACCAAGCTTCTATTTCATCCAGCACCCTCTTGCACACCACTGCCAAGGATGTGAGGAAGCCCCCAACAAAAGCCTGAGTGAAAAGCAATTCTTGTTGCTGCCATTGCTCCAATATTATTGATGCATCTTGAAGTGGGCTTGCTTGCAAATGAAAAAGAAAATGACTGTTGATATATCTGTTATGTCTCAGAACCTGACAGTGAACAAGCACAGCCATTAATTGGAAGCTAAGAGGAGCTCTCAGGGAAGTTTTGTAGTTTAGCAGGGAAGAGGGTTAAGGTAAAGGTAAAGGTACCCCTGCCCGTACGGGCCAGTCTTGACAGACTCTAGGGTTGTGCGCTCATCTCACTCTAGAGGCCGCGAGCCAGCGCTGTCCACAGACACTTCCGGGTCACGTGGCCAGCGTGACAAGCTGCATCTGGCGAGCCAGCGCAGCACACGGAATGCCGTTTACCTTCCCGCTAGTAAGCGGTCCCTATTTATCTACTTGCACCCAAGGGTGCTTTTGAACTGCTAGGTTGGCAGGCACTGGGACCGAGCAACGGGAGCGCACCCCACTGCGGGGATTCGAACCGCCGACCATGCGATCGGCAAGTCCTAGGCGCTGAGGTTTTACCCACAGCGCCACCCGCATCCCTGGTAGGGAAGAGGGTTGGGAGGTCTTAATTCAGACCATCACTCCCCTTCAGCTGATTGGTAGAAATTTGCATGTTCTTTAAAAGGAGTCTATGAACACAGCCTGTTTTTACACCTCCCCCAAATCACCAAAAATGAGGGTTATAACTCCCTCACTTCTTGCCTCTGCTAAATGAACCCAAGTTCCTCCAATTTTATTTCTCTTTTGCCTTCTGCCTGCTGGCAATGCCTGCAACCAAGCTGATGAAAAATGTATTGCTCTGTTTTCCTTTGGACCACATCAGTGATGCTGAGAGGGGTTTATTTGTCATCTGAGCAGCCCAGGACCTCCAGACACACTGCCCAGGCTTGTACCTGGGAGGTCACCTCGGTGCTGCTAAGGCAGCAAAAACAACATGGGAGGCAGCAGTGGCGAGCTACCGGTCTCCGCAGCCATAGCAGGCGCTGTGATTCTCCAGCAGCTTGACTTCAGCCCCGGAGGCACACTCCATTGTCTCTTGAGACAGATGGTTGCCAACCACAAAGACACTTCATCTTCCCCAAGGCAACCGAAAGCAACTTACAACCAAACAGCCTATGAGTGTATGCAGCCTAACTTTGCACATCTCATTCCTCACCCAGCTAGGAAGTCTTCTTCTGCATGTGTATGTCGCTTAGCTGGATTGGGGCAAAAAAACACACCACTTCTAGCAGTTGCCATATGTAAAAAAACAACAACTAACCACACATATCATATGTGTAGTCTGGGGTTTCTATAAATATACAATCACTAGTCCAGTGTAATTAATCTTTGCATTCAACAAAGATGTTCTGATCTCTTTGCAATGCAGAGAGGGTTGGTTTACATTAGCTGCCCCAAGTAAAAGATTTCATTCTTTGATTGACATTCTGGGCAGCTTTGATCTTTGCATTATCTATTGATCCCCCTTGCATTGCAGCTTGGAACCACAGCCAGTCAATGCTTTAAAATGAATCAACTTCCTACTTGGACCACCACTGGCTACTGGATCAAGCTTCTGGCTCCATCTAGTCCAGGATTGATGCTTTTGAATTATGGTGCTGGAGGAGACTCTTGAGAGTTCCATGGACTGCAAGAAGATCAAACCTATCCATTCTGAAGGAAATCAGCCCTGAGTGCTCACTGGAAGGACAGATCCTGAAACTGAGGCTCCAATACTTTGGCCACCTCAGGAGAAGAGAAGACTCCCTGGAAAAGACCCTGATGTTGGGAAAGATGGAGGGCACAAGGAGAAGGGGACGACAGAGGACGAGATGGTTGGACAGTGTTCTCGAAGCTACCAGCATGAATTTGACCAAGCTGCAGGAGGCAGTGGAAGACAGGAGTGCCTGGTGTGCTCTGTTCCATAGGGTCACGAAGAGTTGGACACAACTAAATGACTAAATAACAACAACAAGTCCAGGATCCTGTTCTCAAAGTGGGCAACCAGGTACCCATGGGAAGCCCACAGACAGCACATTGGGCATGAAAGCAGCCTCCGTTCCTGCAGTTCCCAGGAAGTGGCATTCAGAAGCAAGTTGTCTCCGACAGTGCAGGGACAACTTAGCCATCTGTATTAGTAGCAGTGATTTACTGTGTATGAAAGAACCAGAATGCACTTTGGGGTGATGTTCAGAAGAATTCCACTAGGGGACGGAATTGCGTTCTGAATTAACTTTTAGCTTGTTGGAAAAGTGATAGCTTCCAGAATCTTAAATCTTTCAATGTGGGGACGCAGGCAAAGTCCTCTTGTTGCTGTGGGAACAGACCAAAGCAGAGGGTAAATAATTTGACAATAACGAGAGACCATTTCAATGTTCTTCCCACTTTTTAATGCTGCAGGTGGGGTTATTTTTGGGGAGGGGTGTGTTTTAAAACCACTTTAATTTTCAAATTCTCCTTTCGCCCTGCTGTAATTAGATCCATCATTTGTTGCCTAACCTGAGAGCTTCTCTGTGAGAAGTCTGGGGAACACAAGACCCTCCCTACTGCCAAATGGGATCATGGCACATAGGTCTATTTAGACGCCATGCATTCAAAAAACCCTGGCTCCCAGGACTCCCTGCTCTCCATTTCCTTTCATCTCAGCACCTCACTTCGAATCAAAAAGAGCAGCTGCATTCTTCACATGGACTGACTGGCTTTTTCTCAGAAAGATATTCTGAAGTTGAACATATGATGCACACAAACACCCTCACAAATTTGGATTCGTCAGCAGAAACAGAAGTTTAGAAGCTGACATTTTATTTTACTGCTTTTGAGCCAAAGGCAACCAGCTCATACCCTCCAACATTTCTCTGATGAAAATAGGGATGTCTTATTCTATTATTAAAAGGGACGTGGGTGGCGCTGTGGGTTAAACCACAGAGCCTAGGACTTGCCAATCAGAAGGTCGGTGGTTCGAATCCCCGCAACGGGGTGAGACTTCAGCCTGCCCTGAGCCAGCCCCCGGCTGCCTACTTTCATGTGCACAACCACAAGGAGGGTAGCCAGGCCCAGGGAGAAGCAGCATGCTGGCATTTTCTGGAGAGAACTCATGAGATTTTGCTGATATATTCTCTGGCAGAGCGGGCAGGGCACAGAGGCAGCCTGCTATGGCTTGCCCCGCAAAGCGGTGCAGGGGCCACACTCGTGCGCCGCAGTCCAGGCGAGCAGAGGGGTGGCAAAGCTGCTGTCAACTCTCTTCCTCTCCTTGTCCTTTGTCACTAGTGATGCTACAGTCACTGTCCAACCAGGCTGAGGGCCTTCTTGGTGGTGGCACCCACTGTGGCGATCACACAGGGTCCCCGGACGTCTGACAGTCTATTGATCCCTGTGCCACCACTGTGATTGCTTTCCCGCTGCCACCAACCCATTTCCCTCGGTTACACACGGAGTCCAGTCAGTTGTTAACATTAACAAATAATCAAGTTTATTTTTATAAGCATGAACAAGTTTAAGGTTTCAGTTAATTCTTCTTGTCCGTTTCTTAATCTTAGTTTCTTTACTGACCTATTCGTTCCTAACAACTTCAAACTGATTATCCCAACTATCTATCTGACTCCACCTAACAGTTCCTCTCACTCTCTCACAACACAACACGACCAATCCACAGACTTATCCTCCCTCTTCCTTCTCCAACTCCCAACTCTCAACTGACTTCCACACAACTCCCACTCTAACTCCTCCCCTTTGGTTCCCACTGGCCAATCACTTACACTCATTTAACCCTTTCCTTATGACCCACCTAGGAGGCAGACGCCACACCAGCCCTCCCATCAGCTGTCAAGGAAATAAACAACTATCCAGCTTTTAGAAGACACCTGAAGGGAATGTTTTAAATGTTTGAAGATTTATTGTGCTTTCAATTCTGTTGGAAGCAGCCCAGAGTGGCTGGGGAAACCTAGCCAGATGGGCGGGGTAAAAATAATAAATAATAATAATAAATATTATTATTAATAGGCTCTGACCCTGGCATGGCAATAGTCTGTGCAACACCCAGAAATGGATGTGTTTGCCTGCTGAAAAATGAACCTTCCTTTCCTACTAGTGCTAGGAAAAGTAAAATGCAAATAAACCCCATACTTTAAGTAGGGGAGAAATGATCCTAGGGGTATTTTCTTTACTTCTGCTTGTGTGTATAATGCCTTGAACAAGCACAACATTCAGTTTTTCTGGGAAATTCTTTGCTTTCAAGTCGCTGAGAGATCTAAGCAACCTTGCTGCTAGCTCCGGGAAAGTTTTACAGTATAAACACACCTACCCGAGGTTCTGTATTTTAGCCCACTAATTAGTCAATAATTATCCTCTCAATGCGTCTTGGAAGTGAAACCAAGGCTGTGACACAGGAGAAGAAGGTCAGCCTTTGATTGCTTCGCTGCCTTCTTAGCTGAAAAGCAGCCAATTATACCTGTTGTAAAGCGAGGTCAAAGCATCAGGCTGGCGATATAAATAAATTAGATCCTGTTTGGGTTCTTAGACGGGGGTGTATTAATAGCTAGGCACAAATAGCTTAGGTTTGTTTGAATGCCTTTCAAGGAAATGGGGGGGGGGGAATACACTAAAAATCATTCTAGCTAGATCCTGGAAAGAGGATAAGATTTGCAAGCCTAAAACCAGCCGTTTTGTCATAAAGGGGGCCTGAGGATACATTAGGAGAGGGTGTGTCATAAGTTGATGTGAAACGGCGCACAAAGCTCAACTAAATTTTGTGTTTCAATTTAAGGCCAGAGCAATCTGAGAGGGAGACCCAGGCAGAGGAACCTTTTCCTATATGACCTGCCAGCTCTTGCCAGCAGAATGGCAGGTGGTAGTGGTCACACAAAGAATATCCTCTTCTATGGACCTTTACCTTTCTAAATCCCTCCTTCCTAGGGTTGTCATACGTCCAGAATTTCCTGGACATAACTGGGATTCTGCCGTCGGAAACTGTGTCCGGGCAGAAATCGCTGAAACATCTGGGGAAATCTGGACGTTTGGCAACCTGTGTCAGTACAGTGGTACCTTGGTTCTCAAACTTAATCCGTTCTGGAAGTCTGTTCCAAAACCAAAGTGTTCAAAAACCAAGGCACACTTTCCCATAGAAAGTAATGCAAAATGGATTAATCCGTTCCAGACTTTTACAAACAAAACAAAATTCATGTTAAACAGCAATTTAACATGAATTTTACTATCTAACGAGACCATTGATCCATAAAATGAAAGCAATAAACAACATACTGCTGTCACACAATCAATCCATCCGTAGCTAAACTGGGTTCCACGCAGTCACAAAAACAAAACAAAAAAGCCACAAAAACATAAACACAAAATAAATAGCAAAAACAAACTCCAACACAACACTCAAAATGGGTGGCGCTCAAATCGGAAGCGTAACACTCAAAATGGAGCACGTTCAGCTTCCGAAAAACGTTCGCAAACCAGAACACTTACATCTGAGTTTGCAGTGTTTGGGTTCCAAGTTGTTTGAGTAACAAGGCATTTGAGAACCAAGGTACCACTGTAGTGTAGATTCTGATGCACTACCAAAATAGCTCTAAAGCTTCATTTATGGCAACCCTACTCTTTCCATTTCTCCCCATTTGAAAAATCTTATGGCCCACACTCCCAGGAACCAAAGGATTGCGCCCTAAGAGCATTTAATTTATTTTATTTCATGTTCCTTGCTTGATGACTGCAATGCTGGTTAGTGGATTGCATGTGTGAACGAGCCTCTCCAGATAAAAATGCAGAGAGAACTTTCATGCCTCCTTATATGTGCTGAAAGGAGTTAGTTTGTGGATTAAGTCATGGGTCACCAATTAGCACCCACGGATGTATGTATGAACAGAAGCCTTGCCTGGCACCTGCAGGGACTTCTCCCCCCTCCACCTCAGTTGAGCTCGACAAAAATTAAAATAACTCCTGGACGTTCCAGAGGGACGTTTTGCAGATTTTAATCATTAATTTAAAAAATCTACATATTGTTTTCTAGTGGCACTTGTTGTTGTTTAGTCGTTTAGTCATGTCCGACTCTTTGTGATCCCGTGGACCAGAGCATGCCAGGCACTCCTGTCTTCCACTGCCTCCTGCAGTTTGGTCAAACTCATGCTGGTAGCTTCGAGAACACTGTCCAACCATCTTGTCCTCTGTCGTCCCCTTCTCCTTGTGCCCTCAATCTTTCCCAACATCAGGGTCTTTTCCAGGGAGTCTTCTCTTCTCATGAGGTGGCCAAAGTCTTGGAGCCTCAGCTTCACGATCTGTCCTTCCAGTGAGCACTCAGGGCTGATTGCCTTAAGAATGGAGAGGTTTGATCTTCTTGCAGTCCATGGGACTCTCAAGAGTCTCCTCCAGCACCATAATTCAAAAGCATCAATTCTTCGGCGATCAGCCTTCTTTATGGTCCAGCTCTCATTTCCATACATCACTACTGGGAAAATCATAGCTTTAACTATACGGACCTTTGTTGGCAAGGTGATGTCTCTGCTTTTTAAGATGCTGTCTAGGTTTGTCATTGCTTTTCTCCCAAGAAGCAGGCGTCTCTTAATTTCGTGGCTGCTGTCACCATCTGTGGTGATGATGGAGTCCAAGAAAGTAAACTCTCTCACTGCCTCCATTTCTTCCCCTTCTATTTTCCAGGAGGTGATGGGCCCAGTGGCCATGATCTTAGTTTTTTGAGCTTCAGACCATATTTTGCACTCTCCTCCTAGTGGCACTATCTCATTTATAGTGCCATTTCACCATTAATCAATCAATAAAGAAAAGAATGGGTGGAATTCTTTTGGGCTGGTTTGATTCATTTATATTTCTATGCCACTTTTCATTCAAATGAATCCCAAAGCAGCTTACAAACAATAAAAGAGAGGAGCATTTGTCAATGAAACGAAGAAGGAGTCAAGTTATAGTTATTCCGCCTCCCCCTCCCCAAAAATATGTAGATCAGAGCAAATGTGGAGAGTGGAGACAACTACTGCTGTGTGGAGGAAGCTTCCATCTCTCCTCATTCTGCAGACAGATGTCTTCCACCAGTGGACCAACACCCATCCACCCTGCCAAGAAAACCGACTGTGTACTGCACCCAGGGCGGGGGAAAACATCCCTCCCTGGCCCAGCTTGTGTGTTTTCATAACTGTTGCCTTGAGCTCCCCCCCCCTCCAGCTCTTTATTTTATTTTATTTTGACCAAGTAATAATTATACATAAATAGGAATAAAAATGTGCACCCCACCACCGAGACCATTCCACTGTAACTATCCAACCTCCCAAAATTCCAACACCTCTTGCGATGGTTTGACCCCTTTCCATTTTAACAGTACAAATTCTACAAACACCCTCCATATCTCCTCAAATTCATTTCTCCTGCATATTCCGCGTCTTACCTCAATGGCACATGTTAATTTATCGTTAATAGCTATATCCCACACCTCTTTATACAGTGGTACCTCTGGTTAAGAACTTAATTCGTTCTGGAGGTCTGTTCTTAACCTGAAACTGTTCTTAACCTGAGGTACCACTTTAGCTAATGGGGCCTCCTGCTGCCACCGTGCCACCGCCACTGCACAATTTCTGTTCTCATCCTGAAGCAAGGTTCTTAATCCGAGGTACTATTTCTGGGTTAACGGAGTCTGTAACCTGAAGCGTCTGTAACCTGAAGTGTCTGTAACATGAGGTAAAGGGTAAAGGTAAAGGGACTCCTGACCATTAGGTCCAGTTGTGCCCGACTCTGGGGTTGCGGCGCTCATCTCGCTTTATTGGCCGAGGGAGCCGGCGTACAGCTTCCGGGTCATGTGGCCAGCATGACTAAGCCATTTCTGGCGAACCAGAGCAACGCACGGAAACACTGTTTACCTTCCCGCCACAGCGGCACCTATTTATCTACTTGCACTGGCATGCTTTCGAACTGCTAGGTTGGCAGGAGCAGGGACCGATCAACAGGAGCTCAGCCCATCGCGGGGATTCAAACTGCCGGCCTTCTGATTGGCAAATCCTAGGCTCTGTGGTTTAGACCACAGCGCCACCTGCATCCCGTAACCAGAGGTACCACTGTACCATTCTTCCATTTTATATTCTGCTTGCACCTTCCACTTCCTAGCCATAATAACTCATGCAGCTTTCAATGAATTTGTGAGCAAGTCCTTCCCAGCCTGAAAACCTTCCACCCCATTGTAAATTGATAATAATGCTACCTCTGGACTTTTGGTTAGCTTTAACCCAGTGATTTATGTTATCTCCTTAAACACCCTTTGCCAGAAAAATTGTACACATCTTCACCCCCACCACATGTGAACGTAATTCCCGGTTTCCTGGCATCCCTGCCTTGAGCTCGGATCACACCTCTTGTGTATCTGGATGGAGGCTAGAAGCGAGTGTGTGCAGAAACCAGCCTAAAAGCAAAAACTGCATTTGCTGGCCCACCCACCTTTGCCTCTGGCACCACCCACCGGCGGTACGTTGCATACAGCAGACCGTAACCCTCAGGCTAATAAAGTTTCCCCGCTCCTGAAAGAGAGGAAAGACAAGATAAATGTTGGGGACGAAGGACGTTGCGATATGTTTTTGCCGGTACACAACTTGTAATGCTGCTATAAACCTGTTGATGTCCCAAACCACTTGCGGTACATTCAGACACAGCAATTGCATTAAAAGAGAGAGAGCTGTGATGGATGATGTTTCAATGGGCAACATTTTCCAGAGCTAAAGGGGAACTTCGCAACTGGAGCAGAAACCCACCCTGGTTGAGCTTCTCTTGCAGCTAAAGCCAGAAGATGACCTTTACTAAAGCAGACCCTGGAGGCTTTACCTTTGAGTCAGTTTCTGAGTCACAAGCACTATTGGTTTTCTTCTTAAAGTGCTTCGCCCCTGCCCCCAACCTCCTGTTAGATGCAGGATAGTTGAGAAGCCACTGGGGTGGTTTTTTGTCTCTCAAGCACCAACTAAACTTTAGTTGCTAAAGCCTCAGTTTGCCCCAGGAAGAAGCATGACACATTGTGAGAACTTACTTTGAAAGTAATTCTCTTCCCCATCCATCCCCCCGCCCCCTTTCCAATCCCTGCTTTTATGGATAGTTGGAAGGAAATAGAAATTAAAATAAATAAATTCCAGCTGGTGCCTTTGTAATTTGCAGATTCATAGGAATCTGTCAAGTTATCCGATTAGCAGTTTCTTATGGCTTTTTGGTGAGATTTTACCCAGCCCACTAGGCTATGCATAAACTTTTTAAGTCAGTGGGAGAGGGGTGGAGGGAACAAGCACAATGCTAGTAAATGCATTGATTAAACAGGAGCTATTCCTGTTTGGGTGGGTCTATGAACAAGCTGATTTACTCATGCCAAACATCTGTGGTTGTGGGATAAATGTGCATCTGTTTATCTATGCAGTATGCAAATTCATGGAGAGAGAGAGAATGAAATGTCACTGAAAGCTTTGGATGCACATCTGGAACATACAAAATCAGGACTGGTGCTGTAGTGATTAGAGAGTTGGACTAGGGGCGAATCTGCACTGGCCAGTTATAACATTAAAAATGTGTTATAAAAATGTAACACCAGAGGGCGCTGCAGAGCAGCGATCTGGGGGAATGGGAAATTGCATTGAGAGCTATGTAACTTTTTTTTCATATAGCCTTTAATAGCGTTTTTGCAGATCAGTGTAGATCCAGCCTAGGACCTGGGAGCCCAGGGTTCCAATCCCTGCTCAGGCACAAGGTCTACCTTGGCTTAGTCACTAGCTCTCAGCCTAAATTCCTCACAGCTTAAAGACCACCGCCACCACATGGGAGACAAATTGAAGAAAAGGAAACACAAATCCACTGCGTCCCATAGCTTGACCAATCATGACTATGGGCTAGGTGGAGATCTAAAAAAAAAGTGTAGACTTGTACATGCTTGCCAGCTTCCATTTTGATTTGAAATGTTTGTTTTGGACTTCTCAGAAGTACATTAAAGCATGAAGTCTGTGAGGGGATCACTGGCCTGCAATGGCGCCCACCTGAGAGTTGCCCAAACTGCACTCGGGAGCGCTCCAGCTGAAAAAAAAACACTGATCATAGGGCTTATCCTCATGTACCTTTTACCTCACTTTTTCCAGGCACAGGTCCATGCTTAAAAACTCTGTGTCCAAGCAGTTCCCCCCCTCCTTATCCCCAGAGCTTTCCGCACAAAAAGCTGCTCTTTAAAGCTGAATCAAAACAAACATCAGTTTGGGTTTCCTGCAGATTGACGTTTGTTCTGATCGAGCTTTAAAGCTCCGGGATGAAAAAAAAATGGGACTCTTTCCTGGAAAGAGTGGAAGAAAGGTAAGTGTGGATAAGCCCATAATGTAAAGAGATGGCAATTTTGGGTCTGCAGCCAAGGCCCACTTATTACATGGGTGGGTGGCTTGGATGGTCATGAATGTGCAATTAAACATGTTTTGCCGCTCAGCAAGTGCCCTGTACTGAATTTTGTATTTTCAGTGTGTAACAGTTACCCTCTTTCGCAGAAACAACTGGCGTTTCTTTTCTGTTAATAGTTGCAATTAGCCACGATTATTCAGCCAAGGCAAGTTCAAGTTTCCGTTCTTAAATGTCACTCGATCTTCTGGAGTTAGAGGAGTCTTGTGTGGCGACTGAATTCCTACCAAAGTATTTTCAGGTCACCAAAATGTCTTCCCCCGACAATATTTATCCCATGTAATGGATCCGGGCCATTTGGGTGGGAGCTGCTAAGAACTCTCTCGCTGCAAAGTGGAGTTTTAATGACATGGGTGCGATCTTGCTCTTCAGAGTATTTGAAGTCTAGTTTCTAACAGCAAAATTGCCCTGTGGTATGCTATGTCAATTACAAGAACGAGCTTGAACCATATTTGAGTGAACTTTGATGATAGATTGCAATGCAGCTATCAAGGCATCTTATATGATGGCTGTTGTCGAGGGGTGAAGCAGAAATTAAATGCTGCTTTTGTCTCTCCTCTAAGCTGATGTGGGGAGAAAATTTGGACGGCATTCCTCTATATGCTGCATTATTCTAATTCACTGGAAGCTCACTGCAAATTTCTGTATTGATATAAGGACTTCGTTACTTGCCTCCCCCAATCATGGCTGAAATTTCTGGATACTTTATTATTTACTTATTAATGAATTGCCTTTCCCATTGGTCTCAGGGTGATTTAGATGTAGAAACTTTGGCAATTAATGCAAATACCTTAAATAATAATAATAATAATAATAATAATAATAATAATAATAATAATTTTATTTATACCCCGTGCATCTGGCTGAGCCTCCCAATTGAGTGTTAAAAACAATACAGCATTAAATATTAAAAACTTCCCTAAAAAACATAAAAAGCTTTGGTTAAAATTACAAAATAAAACTGAAGGTCTTGTGAAAGCAATACAAAATGAAAATAAGTTTTAATGGTTGTCAGACTTATGCAAATTGACTCTAGACCTGACCTGTGTGATGGTAAACAAGTGTAGCAGTTAAGGTTTCGTTGATATCAATATTTTCTTTGTAAGTTTTATGCTGGGTTTCCATTTGGAAGGTGCAAAACGTCCGATGGTCTTTTTTGTTCTTCTTCTAACCGATAGCCAATACAAAATTACTTGTTAACAACTATAACTTCTTGCTAATACTGGATTTTTTGTGTGGAAAATGTTATATGTTAGATCATGCGAGAGGGAGACATCTATCTCAGAACTTGCTGCACCTGCTACCACGTTGAGCTTATATTAGGCTCCAACACAGTCACAGATGCCTGACTCCAGAAACATCACCAGATGCCTTCAGGTAATGTCAGTCTAGCCTCCTTTTCTCACAGTGGCTGACCAGATTGGGGGGGGGCTCAGTCCCATCCCCACATACTTCGGGGGGGGGGGTGCTGAGATGTCCTCAGACCCATAGAGCCTGTGTGATTTGTGTTTGTTATGGGTGCTTGGAAAACACCAACAAAACACAGTTCTTTTATCGACTTGCCTAAGATCCAAGACAAAGCACCACCTTTTGAAATTCCCCCCCGGATGTCAATTCCACCTTTGAAATCCCGGTGATGCCTGGGATGTTTGGCAGCTCTATGTAACAGCCCTCTGCTAGCTGGCAATGTGGGTCGTTTTAAGTCACTACCTGTATTCCAGATCCCCTCAGGAGCACCTGTGCCCCTTGCTATTATGGAATACAGAAAGGTAACCATAATAACGTGGGACGCAGGTGGTTAAACCACAGAGCCTAGGAGTTGCCAGTCAGAAGGTCGGCAGTTCGAATCCCCGCAACGGGGTGAGCTCCCGTTGCTCGGTCCCTGCTGCTGCCAACCTAGCAGTTTGAAAGCAGTTCCAGCTCCAGCGGGAAGGTAAACGGCATTTCCATGTGCTGCTCTGGTTTGCCGGAAGCGGCTTAGTCATGCTGGCCACATGACCCGGAAGCTGTACACCGGCTCCCTCGGCCACTAAAGCGAGATGAGCACCGCAACCCCAGAATTGGCCACGACTGGACCTCATGGTCAGGGGTCCCTTTACCTTTACTTTTAACCATAATAAATGCTTTTAAATGTACCACTTTGGATTTTAATTTGAGCCTACCCAAGAGCAGGCCTATAAATCTGACTCCCATAGCCTGTGTTCACCTTTCTGCTTCCGAAATCTGAAATGGCGTCCTTGATGAAGCCACTGATTAAACCAATTAAGCTCGCAGCCCTGGCTGTTTGGCAGTGTCAGAACAAATTTCCAGCGGCCTTTTAATTGGGTGCAATTAGTTCATCTTTTTACCGAAAGGAAGGGGAGAGGGGGAAATCGTTGTTGCACTGGGGCTGCGGGGGAATGGCAAGCTATTAAATTTTACCCTTGAACAAATCTAGATGATAACAAGGGCACTAAAAGGGGGACCGGAGAAGAAGGTGATTGGTTTTGTTTTGTTTACCTCTATGGTTTCTTTCTTTCTTTTTTTGCATGGAAGTGTTTCGATATCGTAGTTTTCTTTGCACCTTTTCATCTCTGTTTGGCAAAGAGCTAATTGTGGCCTCCCGTTCTCACGTTGTGCTGTGCTGAGCTTTCTGCCCTTCCATGAAATGCCTTGATATATCCAAAACACAAATATATACAATTTGGCAACTCCCCTTGCGCTTGCCTTTCATGCCAAGATTAAAGGGCTGCCGGCTGCGCTCTTTTGGAGCTTTTCAAAGTGAGCAGAAAGGCCCCTGAGTCTCTGATGACCAGGCTCACTATAGCTTTAATTCAACTCCCAGGCTCCTATAGAGTTCAGGTTTGAAGTTTTCCTATTCGTTAACCTCTTCACTGAACCGAATTTTCCTCTGATTCTCTAATTAGGTACAGTCTAAGCTTTGGTAACTCTTTAAGAGTTTCCTCTTGGGGAGCTTAGGGGAACAAGGTTCAAAAGATGAGCTGGCAAGGATGCTTTAGGAGCCCTTAGTTTGATCAGAGGACAACAAAACTCTGCCCACCCCCTTATTTGTGGGTGAAATAAGCAGCGGAGGAGATTAAATCTGCAAATGCCTTAAATGCTTCATTTAAAGTCGTGCTGGTGCCAAGCCTTGCCCTTAGGTGTCTGGAAACTCTTTGTCCCTTGTGAAATGAACTCCCCCTCCACCCCAACTTAGGATGTTCGAGAAATTCTTTTATAATTTCACTTTAGCGACAGAACTTGTACCCCAAGCTCCTCACCTAGAGGGGCAGTACCATGATGCTACCTTCCCAGAAGGTTTGTTGTTGTGTTCACCGGGAGCGGTGAGGCATCAGGGAGGTTGGCACAATGCAGGTGAAATGACAGAGCTCATTTGGTACTGCCATTGCTGTGCCCACACTGCGACAAATGGGGTCATCTTAATAGATGGTCCTGGTTGTGGGCAGGCTCTCAACCTGGTTCCCACCACCACCCTGGCGTGGGTGGAGCTATCGCGCATGCCAGGGTGGCACCACAATCACCCAGGGTTATTGCCCAATCATGTCAAAGGGTGATAGTGGGGGAAAGTATAAAAGCAGCAGCGTGACGTGTGCCAGGCTCCTGCTTCGCGCTGCTGAACCCTCCCTTTCATTTAGATCCTTTGGCCTTGCTTTGGACTTCGGTTGGTTGCCTGGCTTGAGTCGGGGGCCGGGTAGGAGAAAGCATTTGGCTACAACAGCCTGAGACTTCCCTCCTCCTCAACTAATGGTTTCCCCCACTTATTATCTAATACTGCATTTTGGGATTATAATTATTACTATTAAATCCTAATTGTAAATCAACAATTCTTAAATTATACTTTTCAAGAATTGATAAAGTCCGCCTTACAAAACTTCTTGCAACCCTACTGGCGAAGTTAGTTGTTTTACAGTTGTCTTTCAAGTACAGTGGTGCCCCGCAAGACGAATGCCTCGCAAGACGGAAAACCCGCTAGACGAAAGGGTTTTCCGTTTTTGATGCGCTTCACAGGACGAATTTCCCTATGGGCTTGCTTCGCAAGACGAAAATGTCTTGCGAGTCTTGAGATTTTTTTTCACTCCCCACCCCCTTTTTCTAAGCCGCTAAGCCGCTAATAGCCTTTTAGCAGCTAATCCGCTAATCCCTTAAGCCTTTAATAGCCGCTAATAGCCGCTAAACTGCTAATAGCGCTAATCCGCTAAGGCGCTAATAGGGTTGCTTCGCAAGACGAAAAAACCACTAGACGAAGAGACTCGCGGAACGAATTAATTTCGTCTTGCGAGGCACCACTGTATTCTGTAAATTTATTCCAGTCTTTCGGCAAAGTCTGGTCTTGCTGGTTCCGAATTTTCCCTGTTAGTTTCGCCAACCCGTTGGTACTGATACACACACACACACACACACACACACACTCAAATTTTGCTCCTGAGGATGGGGAGACTCACCAGAGTGGATTCTAGGTGTGTTCAGGAGGAAGAGAGGGTCTTCGGAAGAAGTCCTGTGGCATGAGCAGATCTCTGCGCATGCAACATTGGATACAACCCATAGTATGCTAGGCACCACTAGTCAGGTCTTCTCCCCCAGTCGTGCGGGGCTTGGAGGTATGGGCAGGTTTGCTCGTTTATTGAAAGGCAAACAGTTGCGGGGAATGGGTATAGATTTTTGCACCTCTTTAAACAAGAGGAAGGACGTGGGTGGCGCTGTGGGTTAAACCACAGAGCCTAGGCTAGGACTTACCGATCAGGAGATCGCAGTTCGAATCCCCGCGACGGGGTGAGCTCCCGTCGTTCGGTCCCTGCTCCTGCCAACCTAGCAGTTTGAAAGCACGTCAAAGTGCAAGTAGATAAATAGGTAGTGCTCCGGCGGGAAGGTAAACGGCATTTCCATGCACTGCTCTGGTTCGCCAGAAGCGGCTTAGTCATGCAGGCCACATAACCCGGAAGCTGTATGCCGGCTCCCTCAGCCAATAAAGCGAGATGAGCGCCTGGTGTGCTCTGGTCCATGGGGTCACGAAGAGTCAGACATGACTAAATGACATTGCTTGTACTGTATTATCTAATATTGCTTGTAGTGTATTATCTAATAAGAAAAAGTATGTGTTTGCTTTAAAGTCATTCATTTCCCCCCCTGCTTGCTAAATTTTGCAGATTATATCAGCTAATGAACTGAAACTAATAGGACGAATCCCCTAAGAATTATTTAATCGAGTAGTGGCTGTAATGCTAATGCCAAGACCTCTTTGGCCCCTTTGTTTATAATCAAATAAACTTATTGCTGCATAAAGCATGTGGTATCTTGGCTGGCCCACCGCAGCAAATTGTACACGTCGCTCTTAGTAGCTGTTTCCTTGATTTGGTTTGCACAGGGAATTATTAATGAAATAAACTAGTCTTGAAAGGCCCACCTGCATTCAGAACCTGGGGGCAACAGCACTCTCGCCTCCTGAGGTTCCAAGCAACTGTTATTCAGATGCATTATTGTCCCTGACCATGAAGGTTGAGTATCGCCATCACAACTAGCAGCCCTCTCCTCCATGAATTTGTCCAATCCTTTTAAAGCCATCCAAGATGGCGGCCCTCCAGGCCTGCTGCGGGAGCAAGTGCAATAGTTTAAGAAGAAGAAGAAGAAGAGTTTGGATTTGATATCCCGCCTTTCACTCCCCTTCAGGAGTCTCAAAGCGGCTAACATTCTCCTTTCCCTTCCTCCCCCACAACAAACACTCTGTGGGGTGAGTGGGGCTGAGAGACTTCAAAGACGTGTGACTGGCCCAAGGTCACCCAGCAGCTGCATGTGGAGGAGTGGAGACGCGAACCCGGTTCCCCAGATTAGGAGTCTACCGCTCTTAACCACTACACCACACTGGCTCTGTGTTGCATGAAGGAATTTGTTTTATCTGTCCTGTACCTTCCAACATTCAGCTCCCTTCTTCTTAGGGTTGCCAGCTATTCCATGTTACTGGAATAGGGAAGAGTTCACCTGCTATATCTTCTACCCCCACCAAGGGAAACATCATTTCCTTAGGCACTGGCTGCTTCTGCTTTTTCTGGCACCTGCACACATGCCTCAAGCTTTTCCTGCATTTCTGTGGTTTTATTTTTGTGTGTGACTATCTGTTGTCTGCATAAATATGCATTGATGATTGATGGACTAGTGCAAGGAAATACAATCTCCACTCGACTGCAAAGTAAAGGTGGCATCCAAATGTAGCTTTAGGGTTATTTCCTGTACTGAAAAATCCCTTCTTCTTCTTCTTCTTTTTAAAAATAATATTTATTGCTTTTTGAACAATTTAGACATTGCAAAACCAAACAAAAACAGAAAAATAAAAACCAATACAATACAATAAGAAGACACTACATAACAGTAAACACATTAAACTAAACAAAACTAAACAAAACAATTTAAAACACTCAAACAATTTCAATATCATATCTTTCATTCACTTGTTTCACCAACCTCCTCACACCTCCCTTTTTGTATTCCACTTCTGTCAAATGTTTCAGCAATTCCTTTCCATCTTCATCTGTTATCTGTCAAATAATTATCTTAACACATTCTAACCTTATTTTACTTTTAAATTTCCATTAATCTATTTATACTTAAATCCTTGTAACATTTCTACTAAAGCCATATAACTTCATTCCAACTGAAAAATCCCTTCTGCATAGGGATTAACACGAACTCTGTAGATAGTTGATTGCATGAAGATTTTAAATCCAGCGCCAACCCAAGACATTTCGCTCCCAGAAGTCGAGCGGCAAATGCCATCAGTTGCCCAAATTAAGGTGCAGGCTAGTCTCAGGCTTGTCAAGTTATATTGGTGCCTGAGTTTTCCCAGCTTCTCATTATTCCAGCCTTAAATTCAGTCCCCACCATTTCCACATCGTTTTGCAAATTTGCTTGTAAAATAAAAGTCCCCGTGAAAAATCGCCAGCATCTTAGTGAGGATTTCTCCTAATGCACAAATGTTGCTACGCAATTTCGCCTAATAGACACAGACCCTGGCGGACGGAAGGAGCTTCCTAAAGAGCGCTGCTGGCAACTTACCATGTAGCCTGTGAAATGTTATTTATCTATTTAAGGGATTTATATATGCCCTGCTGTTCAGCCCCCCCAATACCCCCAGAATGGCTTTCAAAAATCAGTAGATGAAGAAGAAGAGTTTGGATTTGATATCCCGCTTTATCACTACCCTAAGGAGTCTCAAAGCGGCTGACAATCTCCTTTCCCTTCCTCCCTCACAACAAATCCGCTGTGAGGTGAGTGAGGCTGAGAGGCTTCAGAGAAGGGTGACTAGCCAAAGGTCACCCAGCAGCTGCATGTGGAGGAGCGAGGAAGCGAACCCGGTTCACCAGATTACAAGTCTACCACTCTTAACCACTACACCTCACTGGCTCACTTGTTCAGTAGCAAGATGGTCCCTGTCTTCATGCTCACAACCTAAGCCTGAAGGCACAACACGTGAGAGAAAAGAAATGGAAGGAAGGCTTGTATGATGACGTCTAAATGGACACACACCCCAATCCAGCAAGGGATTCCCCATATGGAAGCAGACTCTGCATATGAATTCCCTTGCAGGATTGGGATCCTGATGGGCAAATTGGATGAATCAGGCTCAACAACTGCATTGCAATGCAAAATATCTAAGCACCCTTATCTGCATTTACCGCAGGAAAGGAACAGAGATTTGTGTCCTCACCTGTGCTGAAATGCAAAAGGGTTTTCTGCTGGCTAATCTGCTTTATGCAACACAACAGCCACATGTAAGTACAATACGATACGATAATCTTTATTGTCATTGTCCCATACAGAACAACGAAATTGGGGGGGGGGGGGAATCTACATCAGACATTCAAAACCAACAAGCCTGTTATCCCAGCTATCCCAGCCGGGTTAGCCCCCTAAAAACTCTGATACCCCATTTTTAAAATGCAATAGACTCCCATAGAGACTCCTTACACTGCGTTTAAAACAGAAACTGTTTCTCAGGCGGCTAGTCCTAGTCTTTATAACCCTGTACCTTCTTACTGGAAGGACAGATCCTGAAGCTGAGGCTCTAATACTTTGGCCACCTCATGAGAAGAGAAGACTCCCTGGAAAAGACCCTGATGCTGGGAAAGATTGAGGTCACAAGGAGAAGGGGACGACAGAGGACGAGATGGTTGGACAGTGTTCTCGAAGCTACCAGCATGAGTTTGACCAAACTGCGGGAGGCAGTGGAAGACAGGAGTGCTCTGGTCCATGGGGTTGTGAAGAGTCAGACTCGACTAAACGACTAAACAACAACAACCTTCTTCCAGAAGGCAGAAGCTGAAAGAGATCGTTTCCGGGGTGCGCACTATCCCGCACTATCTCTCCAGCTTTCTTATGGCACCTGGAAGCATAGATTTGATTTAGACGTTGTGGGAATGCTTCTCAACCCTGGCTTAAATGTACAGTGGTACCTCGCAAGACGAATGCCTCGGAAAAACTCGCAAGACGAAAGAGTTTTCCGTTTTCTGAGTTGCTTTGCAAGACGGATTTCCCTATGGGCTTGCTTCACAAGACGAAACGTCTTGCGCCTTTTTTTTTTTAACCGCCAATGCATTCCTATGGGAAACCGTCAATACACAGTGGAGCTTCGCAAGACGAAAAAATTCACAAGACGAAAAAACTCGCAGAATGAATTAATTTTGCCTTGCGAGGCACCACTGTACCACTTTGGAAATGCACTAGGGGGGCGGTGCGCGCGAGGGAAACCCAGGTGTACAACCATTACCTATTGCATCCTTGCACAAGGTTTCCCTGTGGACGTCTCCACCTAAGATGCGAGGTTCGACGAGCGTTGTGTTCGAGGCTGATGATTTGCCTCGTTCTGGCTGCTCCCCAGTGTGGATACCCAGCAGGAGATGCAGACCACCAACTCTCCTTTGTCTCCTAAGCCGCTGCATATGGATCATATGGTAACGATGTTTGTTCACTACCTAGCGGCGAAAGGCCCTATATCCTATTACGGATCCCTTGGGCTGTACAGTCGACTTGTTTAGAATTCTGTCAAAAGAAATCAGGGATGTTTTTACAACAGGGAGAAGGGGAGGCGGAGGGGGTGGGTGCAAAAGAAAAACAGAAGTGTGCGCAGGAACAGGCATGTCTGTCCCCCAAGCAACTATTAGTTTTGGAAGAAAGCCAAGAAAAGGAGAGGTTACCTACTAACTTAACATCTGTGAACAAGAGGTCATACTGGGCACAAGAGTGAGTTGCCGAATCCTATTCCCAGCCCCTCCCTCCGCACTGATACTTTGGGGGCCTGTGGGATTGTCTGCTCTTGGGTTTGAGTTAGGATGGGCTGAGGCAGATGCTACTTCGTTCTCACGTTTCACTTCGTTCTCTTCATTTCGCTTTTAATTTGCACACTGCTTTTCTACGTTAAAATGGTATGTGGCAAATATTACACGTCGTATAACGGTCCCATCTTATGCACATAAGTCATGCTAAGAATATGACTTTGAAATAAACCTATATCAGATAAAGGTATATTCAATAACCCATTAAACTATAAGAGTAAGGTAAAGGTAAAGGGACCCCTGACCATTAAGTCCAGTCACAGGCGACTCTGGGGTTGTGGCGCTTATCTCACTTTACTGGCTGAGGGAGCCGGCGTTTGTCCGAAGACAGTTTCCGGGTCATGTGGCCAGCATGACTAAGCCGCTTCTGGCAAACCAGAGCAGCACATGGAAACACTGTTTACCTTCCCGCTGGAGCAGTACCTATTTATCTACTTGCACTTTGACGTGCTTTCGAACTGCTAGGTTGGCAGGAGCAGGGACCGAGCAATGGGAGTTCACTCTGTCCCAGAGATTTGAACTGCCCACCTTCTGATATGCAAGCCCTAGGCTCTGTGGTTTAACCCACAGCGCCAGCCACTCGTGTCCCAGACTATAAGAGCACACAATAAAATTAACTCTCAAAATATCAGCAACTAATTAACCGGGAATTCACTCTCAACAATTGCAATAAATGTTACCAAACTATAATCACCAGTGTTAAAATATATTCCATTACCATTTGTATTTCTGTATTTTTGTTACGGCCAATGGTTTTCAGCAAATAAATTTGATGGACTGACTCGTGAATGCACATGTCCCAGTGCTGGGAAATTATTATGTTTAGTTCCCACCTTACCTCTCAGGTGCTCAAGTCTTCCAGGTACATGGTTCTCCTCCTACTCTGTTTTATCCTCACAACCACCCTGTGAGGCGGGTCAGGCCGAGAGAGACTGTGACTGCATCAGGCAGTGAGCTTTGTGGCTGAGTGAGGATTCGAACCCTTGTCTCCCAGGTCCTGATCCGACACTGTGACCATAACACCACACTGGCTCCCGATTCCCCTCTAAGAGGAGTAGCTAAAGGGAGTCTTGTTATAGTGAAAGAGTCTGGCTTCTCTCTCGTCTCCCTGTAATTCAAGTACCAGCATATCTTCTTCTTCAGACGCCCTTCCTCCCTCTCCTATTGACGAGAATCAGCTTGTTGCAACAATATCGCGGATTCTGTTATCCTCGCTTTCCCCCTCCACAGTTGTTCGACATATGAGCCTATTCGCTCGTCCTGGTTGGTGGTCCCCAATTGGTTGGTGAGGCCAGAATGGAAAGAATAACTTTTCTTTCACGATTGCAGTAGGACTTGAATAGCGTCAAAGCCCCTCCTAGAGGAGGAACGTACGTAGTTTGTTGCAACTGTGTGCTACAGACCTTTAGGGCCTCTCCTTCCACCACGTGCAATAAAAGAGCAACTTCAAAGGCTGCTCCTGAGACTATCGTGGAAAGCCAAAAGGGGTCAGCCTGCCTTCCCACAGAGACTTCCTATGGCTGTGTGAGAGAATCTGTAGCTACAAAACTTCTCTGTTTCACGCAAGTAATAAAAGGCTCCTCCAGGCTACCTGTTTGTTAAGCATTTTGTCCTGATTTGCTCATGCAGAGGTAAGACAAGGGCCCTGCCTGTATGATACATTTTAGTCTGTATCATACCACTTTGAAAAGTCATGGCTTCCCCCAGAGAATCCTGGGAAGTTTGTTTGTTAAGGGAGCTGATCTTCTTTTAGTAGACGCCCTCTTCCGTTCCAATTCCCAGAGTGGTTTGTTTGTTTATATTATTTATTCAATTTATATACCACCCTTTATCTAAAGGATCCCAGGTTGGTGTACAGTGGTACCTCAGGTGAAGAACTTAATTTGTTCCGGAAACTGGTCTTAACCTGAGGTACCACTTTAGCTAATGGGGCCTCCTGCTGCCGCCTCACCGCTGCCGCACGATTTCTGTTCTTAGCCTGAAGCAAAGTCTTTAACCCGAGGTACTATTTCTGGGTTAGCAGAGTCTGTAACCTGAAGTGTATGTAACACGAGGTACCACTGTACAATTTTACAAACACATTATAGAACATCAGTGATAAAAACATAGAATCATAGAATCATAGAGTTGGAAGAGACCACAAGGGCCATCGAGTCCAACCCCCTGCCAAGCAGGAAACACCATCAGAGCACTCCTGACATATGGTTGTCAAGCCTCTGCTTAAAGACCTCCAAAGAAGGAGACTCCACCACACTCCTTGGCAGCAAATTCCACTGTCGAACAGCTCTTACTGTCAAGAAGTTCTTCCTAATGTTTAGGTGGATATAAAGCATACCGACAGACAGCCTAATAATAAATAGTCGTCATAATAATAGAATCATAGAGTTGGAAGGGACCATAGATTATTTAATAGCCAAAGGCCTGGATAAAGAGGAATGGTTTTGCCTGGTGCCTAAATATAAATATATGTAACGCTGGCACCAGGCGAGCCTCTTTGGGGAGAGCATTCCACAATCAGGGAGCCACCACAGAAAAGCCCTATTCTCTTGTTGCCACCTTCTGAACCCCTCTGGGAAGTGGGGACATAGAGAAGACCCTTTGGTGACAACGGCAGGTTGTGGGTCGGTTCGTATGGGGAGAGGCGCTCTTTAAAGTGTTAAGGTCCTGAACCATGTAACAGTCAATCCTTCTTACTCGGGAACTTTTGGAATTGTAGATTTAAATATTTAGCGCAAATGAGGCCTATATCCACTCTGGCCTATCTGGTCCAGCACCCTGTTCTCACAGTAGCCAACTAGATGCGTGTGGGAAGTTCAGAAGCAGCACAATAACCACTCTCCTCTCCTGCAATTTCCAGAAACTGGCATTCAGATTAACGCTGCCTCAGGCAGTGGAGGCAAAGCAATAGCCATAGTGGCTGGTAGCCATTCACAGCTTTGCCCTCTGTGAATTTGTCTAATCCTCTTTTAAAGACATCCCAGTTGGTCACCATCACTGCCTCTCCATCGTCAGTGGGTCTTCCAGAAAGCTTCACAGCCCCTTCTTAAGGCAGCAAATGAATATAATGCAATCAGAAAATTGCACAGCCGACCTACAAATTGAAATAATGACAACAGAGCACCAGATTACTGATTTAAAAACTCCACGTTATACGCTACCAAATGTCTAGGCAATAGACAAAGGTTTTCAGCTGGTGTCTCAAAGCTAATGGAGTTAGGGCTAAATCGCTGAATAACATCAAAACCAAGCTGAACACAGTAATACAGTCTTCCTTTCTCAAGAAATCTGGCTCGGGGAGCTAATACTGGCTCTTACATTTCATGGTCTTTCTGGCTCCGCTATTGACATTTTTCTCTCTGTATTCATGTATCTATATAGCTGCCAAGTGAACAAAACACTTTACGCGTCTGGCAAAGGGGAACCTAATGCTGCAATAAATCTGACACGGCCCAGCCCTGTGCATGCTTATTTGGAAGGTAAATCCTGCCGAATTAAATCAAAAGTTTTAATTGTGCATAGGATTGCAGGCTTGTAGCACAATCCTAAATGCATTTATCTGGAAGTGGGTTGCATTTGTTCAGTGTTATTTCCAAATAAGTGTGAGCAGCCAGGCACATTTACTGTACAATAATCCTATGCATTTACCGTATACTCAAAATTAAATTGCATTGTGTTGAATGTGGCGTGTACCCTGGCAAGTGGGTCTAGAGGCCTGCAGCCTTAATATTTAAGGCGCTACAAGACTCTTGACTAGCTTTCACTGTGACGTGACTAAAATGGTTCCTATTTCTCTGGGACGTAACTAGAAGACCCAGATGTTCTCAGGAATGGTCCCTGGCAGAGCACATCTTCGCAGAAGAAGGTCATTAGGACGCAAGGCTATCTTATGCTCCACAGCTGCAGCGCATTGGGAGGCCAATGTGCTTGTGTGGCCTAGCCGAGGAACAAACACCAAAGCTCAAGAAAGAAAGAAGAGTAGCAATTTGGCCAAGGCGGCTTGTAAAATTGATGGAGGACTGGAAGAGGCTCTCCCTGGAAAACCCCTCGCAGGAAAATGCTGACCTCAGAGAGGGACTTGCCTGGCAGTGCTCATCTTTTCCCACCTTAAGTCATGCTATGCCTCCATTCCATGGAGAGATTTTTAAATATATATAGGTTTTTGAAAAGATGCAAAGCAGGCCAAGTGCCTGGTGCCAACAAACAAACACCAAACATAAGAAGTGAAACAAACGTAGAGTCGTTTATGCATTCTTCAGAGTCATTTATGCAATCTTCATACTGCAGGCGATGCCCACCAAGAGTTTATCCTCTCAGTTAAATTGTTCTCAGTATATGCTGTCCCTGCAACAATGGAGGTGGGCGTCTATGCTGCATTTTCTTTTGACTCTGGTACCTTGGTTCTCAAACTTAATCCCAGAAGTCCATTCCAAAACCAAAGCTTTCCAAAATCAAGATGTGCTTTCCCTTAGCAGCGGAAGACTCCATTTACAAACTCCATTTACACACTCAACAGGAAGCGGAATATGTTCTGCTTCCAAGGCAAATTTCACAAACCAAAACACCTACTTCCGGGTTTGCAGCATTCTTAATCCAAGTATGTCCTATTATTGAGTCCCCACCAGCTGCTCTTCTGTGTATCCTATAAACATTTTGCTCCAGGGCTCCAAAAGGTAAGTGGCACAGAGCAAGTGTCAAAGTTTTTGAATATGGTAAACAGTAGAAGACCACTTACAATTTCCTGATATCTGTGTATCTATATCTGTCTATCTGTGTGTGCACACATACACACAGAGAGATACAAACACACAGGACTCAGCTACGTTACTAAAGAAACAGCAATTTGAATGCGCTATAAACATGCAACACCAGATGGTGCCAGAGAGCAGGGAATTTTAAAACACAAATTTTACATAGATTTTTTTTCTTTTGTTATAATGATCTAATTTCTGAGGGTGTTTTTTTTCCTGGGTCTAGATGCACCCACAGTTTAGCATTATAGTCCTGTGTTTTCAGTTGCATTAACATTTATTTTTATTAATGTTATTGCCAATTGTTACAGGATGGTTAGCGATTGTTTCAATGGCCTGTTGACTGCAAATAAAGTGAAGATGATTGTTCTAAAGTGGTGTGTTGGGGGAGGATGACTGCAGCGTGGGGAGGGATTGGCAGAAATCCAATCCTCCCTTCTCTGCTTGTGGAAGGGGCTCCTATGTTCCACCCCAGATGTTTCCCACACATAGGGGAAAAAACCAGAAAAGTGTAAGACTTTTTCTATTACTATGAGGAAACGTAACCAAACACTGCTCTGGCAGTAGGTGCTGCTGTAGACCTTGTTTATGTTTGCATGTTCACTTCCACCAGGTCAAAAGAACCTTTGGAAAAGATTGCAGCAAAGATATTGGTGGGGAGGTGGAAATCCTGCACAGGACCAGGAAGAACCAACAATGCAAGAGGGGAAACGGGATTTCAGGGGGTTAGAAATCGCCATAAACACTTGCCGATAAGCAAACAGCCCTTGGCTGAGAGGAAATCTCATTATTAGTGAGTCAGAATGGCTGCCTGCTGAAAAACCACTGAGCTGAAAACCTAAAAATAGGTGTGTTGAGACTAGAATTAGGCTTGCCAGCTTTAAAACAAACAAAAGCACAAACCCTGCTTCTGTGCTTTGGAGAGCAGCTTGACATGCGGAAATTAAGGAGATAAAAAACATATAGTCCGCCATCCTGTTCTTACAGTGGCCAGCTAGATGCTCATGGGAAGCCCGTGAAGAGGACCTGGGTGCAAGAGACCTCTGCCCACTTGTGAATCCCAACGTCTGGTATTCAAAGGCAGACTCCCTCCAACAGGGGAAGCTTTCCCCGTTCTTTTATGTTCATGCCCAAAACAGCTTCTTTGGGTCAATTTTTGCATGCTTGGTTACGGTTAAAGCCACAGCCTTGCAGCCAGAAAAAATAGCTGGCAGCTGTAACAGGAACTTACAACATGCCTCTTTTAAACGGGACCTCCTTATATCATGGGCTGCAAGCATCTGGAGCAATCTGGAGCAATCATTTAGCCCAATGAAAGATTTTAGTGCAACCCCAAAGCTTGCACATCTTTAACCTGCAACAGAAGTGGAGAATGGGGAAGCTGTAGCCCTCAAGATGTTGTTGGGGCTCCAACTCTCATCATCAGTGGTCACAGGGGGGTTGGACTAGATGAGCACCGTGGTCCCTTCCAACTCGAAGGCCTGGAAACGATGCCTTATGAGGAACGGCTAAGGGAGCTGGGCATGTTTAGCCTGGAGAAGAGGAGGTTAAGGGGTGATCTGATAGCCATGTTCAAATATATAAAAGGATGTCACATAGACGAGGGAGAAAGGTTGTTTTCTGCTGCTCCAGAGAAGCGGGCACGGAGCAATGGATCCAAACTACAAGAAAGAAGATTCCACCTAAACATTAGGAAGAACTTCCTGACAGTAAGAGCTGTTTGACAGTGGAATTTGCTGCCAAGGAGTGTGGTGGAGTCTCCTTCTTTGGAGGTCTTTAAGCAGAGGCTTGACAACCATATGTCAGGAGTGCTCTGATGGTGTTTCCTGCGTGGCAGAGGGTTGGACTCGATGGCCCTTGTGGTCTCTTCCAACTCTATGACTCTATGATTCGACAATTCTGTGATTCTGTCACCATCTCTGAGGCTGATCATAACTATCTGGAGGGCCAGAAGCTCCCCACCCCTGGCAGACAGGTTGGTCCAATTGACCATATATCTGTGCCGCTTCTCTGTTTCTGTGGGGCCAACATAAGGTCCATATATATACAGTGCTACCTCAGGTTAAGTACTTAATTCGTTCTGGAGGTCCGTTCTTAACCTGAAACTGTTCTTAACCTGAAGCACCACTTTAGCTAATGGGGCCTCCTGCTGTCGCTGCGCCGCCGGAGCACGATTTCTGTTCCCATCCTGAAGCAAAGTTCTTAACCCGAGGTATTATTTCTGGGTTAGTGGAGTGTGTAACCTGAAGCGTATGTAACCCGAGGTACCACTGTACAGTCATACCTCATGTTACTTCTGCTTCATGTTATGTTCTTTCAGGTTACGTCCCGTGGCGACCCGGAAGTACCGGAAAGGGTTACTTCCGGGTTTCACCGCTCACACATGCACAGAAGCACAAAATGACGTCACACGCATACACAGAAGTGGCGAATCACAACCTGTGTGTGCACAGACGCGCCACTGCAGGTTGTGTTCTTTTCATGTTGTGGACGGGCCTCCGGAACTGATTCCGTTCGCAACCAGAGGTAGCACTATACAGTGGTACCTCAGGTTACATACGCTTCAGGTTACATACGCTTCAGGTTACAGACTCTACTAACCCAGAAATAGTGCTTCAGGTTAAGAACTTTTCTTCAGGATGAAAACAGAAATCGTGCTCCGGCGGTGTGGCGGCAGCAGGAGGCCCCATTAGCTAAAGTGGTGCTTCAGGCTAAGGACAGTTTCAGGTTAAGTATGGACCTCTGGAACGAATCAAGTACTTAACCTGAGGTACCACTGTATTATGTTGGAAGCCACCCAGAGTGCCTGGGGCAACCCAGTCAGATGGGTGGAGTACAAAAAATAAATTATTATTATTATTAGGCTGAAGTAGAATTTGAACGAGAGTTTTCCTAGAACTGGTCTGACACCCACAGTGTGTCAGAGCTATTTCTTGCTTGCCACCACAGGAGTTAAATGGCTAATGAACAGACATTGCCAGCAGTGATCTCCGGGTTGGTGTGACCCAGCCTACAGCTAGTGGAAGCTGCAGTTACTGAAAACAAAAGGCATTGTTTTTATTTTATTTCTGAATGTTACCTTTAAGTCCAGGAGGCAGAGAAAGCTGGATAACCTTGGTTTTCTATGGGGATAGGGGCCTCCCAGAACCCTCACCCCTAAAATCCCATTCTGCATCAATTTACTGGCGGCCTTTTCCTTTCCAAACCACCCATGGTAGTGTACCCAAAATACACAAAAGGTTCAAGGCGTTTCTCCTTTCCCCCAAGAGATCCACTTATTGGCTTTGTTTCTCTGACAATACATTCTCTCTAATTGTTTTAGCTGCACCAGGGGGAGCCCTGATTAGATTTTAAAGACTTTGGGACTCTGTGTGTGTGTGTGTGTGTGTGTGTTGCATATCAATTTTTCCAGCTGTGTTAACAAATTGAAGGAAAACAGATGGTGGGGAGGAGGATGGAGAGAAAGCTCAGAAGGGTCTCTGGTACTTGGGCAATCATTAACACCTTCCAACCTTATGACTGCCTTCATAAAGTAAACCTTCACCTCTTGGTAAGGTCAGGAGGAGTTCTTTGCAATGTTTTCGCATCATACAGGGAAGGAGACGATCCTTTTTATGAGGAAAGGGTCCAAATCCAATCTAAGCAGTGTAAGAAGAGCCTGCTAGATTTAGACCAGGGATAAGGAACCTAAGGCCCATGGGCCGGATGCGGTCCAATCGCATTCTCCATCCGGCCTGCAGATGGTCCAGGAATCAGCATGTTTTTACATGAGTAGTATGTGTCCTTTTCAGGACGCGGGTGGTGCTGTGGGTTAAACCACAGAGCCTAGGACTTGCAGATCAAAAGGTCGGCGGTTCGAATCCCTGCAACAGGGTGAGCTCCCATTGCTCGGTCCCTGCTCCTGCCAACCTAGCAGTTCGAAACCACATCAAAGTGCAAGTAGATAAATAGGTACCGCTCTGGTGGGAAGGTAAACGGCATTTCCGTGCGCTGCTCTGGTTCTCCGGAAGTGGCTTAGTCATGCTGGCCCGGAAGCTGTACGCCGGCTCCCTCGGCCAATAAAGCAAGATGAGCGCCGCAACCCCAGAGTCAGCCACGACTGCACCTAATGGTCAGGGGTCCCTTTACCCTTTACCTTTATGTGTCCTTTTATTTATAAAGCATCTCTGAGTTATTTGTGGGACCTGCCTGGTGTTTTTACATGAGTAGAATGTGTGCTTTTATTTAAAATGCATCTCTGGGTTATTTGTGGGGCATAGGAATTCGTTCATTAAAAAAAAAAAAAAATAGTCCAGCCCACCACATGGTCTGAGGGATGGTGGACCAGCCCATGGCTGAAAAGGGTTGCTGACCCCTGATTTAGACCAATGCCCCCATCTGTCCCAGCACCCCATGCCCTCCAACATTTCTCTGGTGAAAACAAAGACGTCCTATTCCATGACAACAACAACAACAATTTTATTATTTATACCCCGCCCATCTGACTGGCTTGCCCCAGCCACTCTGGGCAGCTTCCAACATATATAAAAACATAATGAGACATGAAACATTAAAAAACTTCCCTATTCAGGGCTGCTTTCAGGTGTCTTCTAAAGGATGTATAGTTACTTATCCCCTTGGTTTGTGGGTCGTATAAGTCCATACCCTCCAGCATTTCTCTGATGAAAACAGGGACATCCTAAGGACATGCCATGGGACTGTCTCTGGAAAATAGGGGCACTTGGAGGATCTGTGCCATCAGTCCTAGCCAACATGGGCAATTTTCCAGCTGTAGACATTTGGAGGGCAGTGGTTGGAGAAGGCTGATTTAATAACATATGTAGGGAATGTCTTTTGCATAAAGCGAAACACTCAGAACTGGAATTCACCACCTGCTGCTCGACGTCTTCTGCTCCAAGAACTCTGCCGCGTGATTCATCTTGAATGTGTACACCAGCCCCGGGTAATTGCAAACGTCAACACTTGCAAACAAAACAAACAACAACAAAACTCCGCCTGATGGCCTGCTTCTGGGGGTCTATTCATATGGCTACTGGCATGTGAGAGCAAGAGGGGAGAAACCTGTGTTTTGTTTCAGCTGGAGGGAGAACAAACTTGGGAAGCGGTTTGCTGGACTCCAGCTCCCATCCCAACATTGCCAAGGATGATGTAGTTGGCCAACATCTGGAGGACCGCAGGCTCCACACCCTCAGGCTATGTTAACGGCTTCGTGGGAAAGGTGTTTTTATTGTATCTCTTAGGAGAGATCTGAAGGAAGAAAGAGAGAGTCGGCTGCTAGCACCGCAGGATCCCTTAGCAGGCTTTCAGTATGAATTTGCAAAGAGAGCCTCAGGTATGAGTGAGATTGCCTTGCCTTCTAGATGACACACAATATTGTTACAGAAAAATCTAGGTGCGAGGCTGCTCAGTCACCCAGCTCGTCGGGCAGAGCCCGCGGGTCCCTGCGGAATAAAGGAAGGAGTCCAGCCCACCAACTGTATAGCTGTAGACCAAAGTTTATTGCGCAACGGGTTCAAAGGGGAATTTTGAATCCTGAGGATAGGATGACAAGGACTTTTAAAAGTTTCTATCTTATCCCAGCATACAGTTCATTAAGCATCATCACTACATCATTGCTACATCATTGCTAAATCCTGATTATAGAATCATAGAATCATAGAGTTGGAAGAGACCACAAGGGCCATCGAGTCCAACCCCCTGCCAAGCAGGAAACACCATCAAAGCACTCCTGACATATGGTTGTCAAGCCTCTGCTTAAAGACCTCCAAAGAAGGAGACTCCACATAGGAGTCTTAACATAGGAGGAATGTGTTGGGGCAACAGGTGGATACAGGATATGTATTGGGAAGTACATGCTAAGCACCTACTACAAAGGGACAACAGAACTTTGGTTTGCATAGTCTGCCACCTGGGCAAGTCCGGAGGAGTGCCTTTGCCCAGCGATTGACACCTATGAGTACCTTCCTGTGAGTATGTGACCTCCCGCTTGAGGGATTATGGCGGGGACTGAGTGGTTTCTAAGTCCTTGGCCAATGAAGCAAATTGGTGGTAGAATGAAGGAAACTGGCAAAGGAGTTGATTTTATATGATTTTTAAAGCTAGGTAACTTCCCTGAGCTGTCAAGTCGAAAGGATACATTTATGCATAATATTTGTAACATCTACCAACTTTAAAGATGTGCCCACTCCCCGTAATTTCCGTAACAATATGCATCAGTCCCAAGGGGACCTGACACACTTCTGCACATGGAATGCCCTCCACTGGGAAGCTAAACCCCAGTCAATCAGGGTTCACATCCTGGCAGAGGGGAAATTATAGGTGTACACGAATAGCACTCTTCCTACTGGTGCCAATCATGCACCAGCCAGGCACTCCAAACATTTGTTGAACTACAACTCCCAGCGCCCCCAACCATTAACTGTCTAGTTGGGGCTGATGGGAGTTGTAGTCCCAAACATTGGGTGTGTGTGTAAATCTGTCAATTTCAGTTTCTCAGTTTTCACAAATCTGTCAATTTCAGTTTCACTCAGTTTCTTATTTTTCTAATCTTAAGTTCATCTCTTCGCATTTCTGGAGCAGTTCACAATAGTTCTTTTGTTTAAAAGTGCTCATGAAAATCATTCAGCACTCTAGTCTGTATTTCTCCTGATACCCATATTTTTGTCTGCAATGTTGCCTAATATGCACACTTTTGCAAGGTAGTTTCCTTGAATAAAATGTATTTTTTACATGTCATCTACAACGAATAAAGGAATTTATATGCATGCTTGCCTTTATTTCATTTCATTTATCATATTTCTATGCCACTTTTCACTCATATGAGTCACAAAGTGACTTACAAACAATAAATGGCAACAACAACAATTTTATTATTTCTACCCCACCCATCTGACTGGATTGCCCCAGCCAGACTGGGCAGGGCAATAACATAACAGAACATCACAATTACAGCATAAACCATATAGAATAATTAACAATCAACAGTAAAACAATTGCAAATCATCAGTAAAACAACTACAAATCATCAGTAAAACAACCACCTTCTATAAAACACCATTAAAACAACTAAAAAAAATTAGGCTAAACAGCACAACCATAACAAAAGATTCACAAATCTTTATGGCACTCATAATCCACAAAACAATGCTAACAAGACGTAACAACCCAAAACAAACAAACACTGTTCAATTTATCCTAATATACACACTAATGTACACATTATTTGGTTGGAGAATCACACCACAAAGTGCAAATTCCAAATGAAAGCTGTGTTTTGGCTTCTGCATATCGTTTTGGAAATTGCAGATCAGATGGGCTCGCATCTGAACCAATTTGAATTTCCTCCCTCTTCACATATTCATAATGTAGGTAAAAGGTAAAGGACCCCTGGATGGTTAAAAGGTAAAAGTAAAGGTACCCCTGCCCATACGGGCCAGTCTTGACAGACTCTAGGGTTGTGCGCCCATCTCACTCAAGAGGCCGGGGGCCAGCGCTGTCCGGAGACACTTCCGGGTCACGTGGCCAGCAGGACATCGCTGCTATGGCGAGCCAGAGCCACACACGGAAACGCCATTTACCTTCCCGCTAGTAAGTGGTCCCTATTTATCTACTTGCACCCAGGGGTGCTTTCGAACTGCTAGGTTGGCAGGCGCTGGGACTGAACAGCAGGAGCGCACCCCGCCACAGGGATTCGAACCGCCGACCTTTCGATCGGCAAGCCCTAGGCACTGAGGCTTTTACCCACAGCGCCACCCGCTGGACTTAACCTGGATGGTTAAGTCCAGGCAAAGGCGACTATGGGGTTGCGGCTCATCTTTTAGGCCAAGGGAGCCGGCGTTTGTCCACAGACAGCTTTCCGGGTCATGTGGCCAGCATGACTAAACCGCTTCTTGCGCAACACAACACCGTGACGGAAACCAGAATGCACGGAAATGGCGTTTACCTTCTTGCCACAGTGGTACCTATTTATCTACTTGCACTGGCGTGCTTTTGAACCTCTAGGTTGGCAGGCGCTGGGACAGAGCAACAGGAGCTCACTCTGTTGTGGGGATTCAAACCGCCAACCTTCTGATTGGCAAGCCGAAAAGCAGGGGGTCAGCAACCTTTTTCAGCTGTGGGCCGGTCCACCGTCCTTCAGACCTTGTGGGGGGCTGGACTATAGTTTTTTTGGGGAAATGAACAAATTCCTATGCCCCACAAATAACCCAGAGATGCATTTTAAATAAAAGCTCACATTCTACTCATGTAAAAACACGCTGATTCCCGGACCATCCACAGGCTGGATTGAGAAGGTGATTGGGCCGCGTCCGGCCCCCGGGCCTTAGGTTGCCTACCCCTGCCCAAGAGGCTCAGTGGTTTAGACCACAGCACCATCTTTACCTGCATAATGTAGACCAATATAAGGCTATGATTGTATAGGAACAGAGTCCCAGGCAGCAGAGACAGCAAAGAATTAAAGAAGTCTGTTAGGCGAACAGGCAAGTTATCAGTAACTGAATTTCCTAGACTGTGGCGGGGGGGATCTTGTAGATCTATGACGCAAGCTTGCACCGTTTCCCAGTTGTTATTAGAGGGTAATTAAGTGCCTGGAGCTAGGAAAGGGGTGCATAGACCTAATTGCTGTTTAATTAGATTTTGACATGAGAGAAGGAGGGTTTAGCTTTGAACCTGGCTTGAGAAACCATGTGTAGCAGCTACGGCATCGTCTGTGTTTCTCTTACAGACAGATTCCCATGTTAAGATCACACACATACAGCTTGGGGGAGGATTAGTTCTCATCCAGTTGTTTAAACCATGATGGCATCCAGATTTATTTTCCTTGTTAATTAACAACGGCAATGCTTAGGTTTACATCCATCTGCGCGGACAAAAGCGTAGCGTTGCCAGCAGGCTGCACATGTTAACATCTGCTGGCTTATGTGTTGATTACTGGGGAAAGCTTATATACAGTATTTACTACCCTGTGGTTTTGAAAGACGTGGATGTGTTAAACAGCTGGAGATTGTGGCACCCTGAACTTCGGGCTCTTCAAGCTTCCATCTGCAAGATTTTACCTGGGACCAGCATGCTGCCTGTGGGACAAAATGGGCAGATCAGCTCCGTTTTTAATATAATATACAAATCTTTATTACTGTCATAGACCAGCATAAAAGGGTGGGATGCAGTCATTTAAAATCTGAAAAGCATTTTAGAAAGCTAAAGGGTATTAAGACAGAAGGTGAATATAAAAGTTGATCAGAATTTAAAAGAAGCTAAAAGAATTACAAGAAATGGATAGAAGCATTGGGCGGGTGCGGAAGAGCATGAAAGGTTGATATATAAAAGACTTTAACTAGCAACTTACCAAGCACTCTGATGTGTTCATTAAATCTAGTTTGTGGCACAGGTAATCCTCCAACGAATTTTGAGTGCTGCTGTGCAACATTGTATGCTGTAGCAGGATTGGTACCTGAGAGCAGCAGGGTGGTTTTTTAATATGAAATGGTAGGAATCAGAAGGCAAAGAGGTTGATTGTTTAAAAAGGCAATAGGACTAAACAGCAGTATCAAAATCAGTGAAAATTTGTTGCTTGCATTTATATGGTTTAGTTCTAGAAGCTGGTTTTTATTTGCTTGAAACAGACCTTATGTTATTAAAATGTGCCCAGCATAACTATTCCTCGCGAAGGTTATAAATAATTCTCAATCATCATAAATTATCATGGAATAGTATTGAGTTATTATTACGGTTAATGATTGCATTTATAATCTTGACCTAGATATCAGTTTAATTTATTGATTGTATTTTATGCTACTGATTGCCATCAACCTAGAATTCGTTTGAATAAGGGAATATGAAGATGCAATTAGGTTGGGTAACTAAGAGGTATTCTTTGAATATTGAGTTGATTGTATAAATATTATCAGTCCCTTGATTATTCTTCTTGATTATGAAACTTGATGGTAAGTAAGTGCAATTACATGTGTATATGCATAAATACATTTAAATCGTTTTTTAAAGAATAAACTAAAGGAGAAGCAAAATAAAATAAATAAAAGTTACAAAATTAATATAGTTGCAAAAAATCTTCTGCAGGTGGAGCTGAGGAATAAAATGGAAGCTGCTGTGAATAATATACGCCCAACCTTTTCACAAATTACCACCTCTGTGATTCCCATTTTACATGTGAGATACCAAGCCCAAGAAAAATTCATTGGCCGAGGTCATTGCCACAATGGTGGTGTAGTGGTTAATAGCGGTAGTCTTGTAATCTGGGGAACCGGGTTCGTGTCTCCGCTCCTCCACCTGCAGCTGCTGGGTGACCTTGGGCCAGTCACACTTCTCTGAAGCCTCTCAGCCTCACTCACCTCACAGAGTGTTTGTTGTGGGGGAGGAAGGGAAAGGAGAATGTGAGCCGCTTTGAGACTCCTGAAGGGGAGTGAAAGGCGGGATATCAAATCCAAACTCTTCTTCTGAAATGGTGTCTGTCAGGGGTTCAGGAGCAGAGGCACAGGATAAGGAGGAAATGGAGAGTGAGGGGGAGGAGTCCGAAGGAAATGTCAGCGATGACAGCGATCCGAGGTCTCTGAGTCTTTCCAGTGAATCGGACGATTCACAGAAAGGAGCTCCCATGGTCAGGGCAAGGGGAGTGCCCAGGGGGACACCTCGGGAAGAAGGGGGCAGAGGGGACTCAGAGAGTAGCAGTTGGAAATCAGGACCCACGTCCCCCCCAGAGTGCAGTAGGGGGGAGGAGTCCCAGGCATCGGGTTCAGGTGGAGCGCTGCCAGCGGGAGAACATGAGGCAGGATTGACCACACCTCCGTCGGGGAGTGAGGAAACGGTCATCAGGAAAGTAAAACGCGCGCGCGCGCCAAGTTCAAATGTACAGGAGGGAGGCACAGTGGGCAGCCCGGGAAGAGAGCCAGGTCCTAAAGCCCGCCGAAGAGAGCGGGAGGAGTCAGGGGGGTCGTCATCGTCAGCCTCAGAGGAATCCAGGGAGACAGGGGCCCCGGAGGGCAGCAGGACCCAGAGGAGAAAGAAGAGGTGGAGTAAAGCTAGAGTCTTAAACTGGTGTACAGGGGGCGGAGACTCAGATGGAGCTTCGCCGGTCTAAAGTCTAGACGTAGAGCTGGAGCGCTGCGGCGTGGAAATGGAAACTGTACTTCAATAAAGACTTTTGTACATAAATACCAGCCAGCGTTGGTCCTCTGTGAGCTGGGACCAGGAGCCAGCCCTGACAGTGTCTTTCTAAAATAATGCTGGCTTACTTATGGATTTTAGGATCATAGAATTACTGAGTTTAAAAATTCTGAGTAAAGCAACACAGTAATTCTCTGCCAGTAGTTCCAAACGTCCTCCCACTATGGAACACTTAAAAACCGTAATGCACCATGCAAGATGCTAGATGATTTTTTATTGTATTTTCAAAAATTAATTATGTAAAGCTTTCATCTACCACTTAATCGTTCACATTTCAAAGAATTCCATGGAATCCAAGTTGTCATGCAATAAGGATACAGTATAAGAAACAAATGGGACGCGGGTGGCACTGTGGGTTAAACCACAGAGCCTAGGGCTTGCTAATCAGAAGGTCGGTGGTTCGAATCCCCGCGACGGGGTGAGCTCCTGTTGCTTGGTCCCTGCTACTGCCAACCTATCAATTCAAAATCATGTCAAAGTGCAAGTAGATAAATAGGTACCGCTCTGGCGGAAAGGTAAACGGCATTTCCGTGCGCTGCTCTGGTTCGCCAGAAGCGGCTTAGTCATAGTGGCCACATGATCCAGAAGCTGTACGCCAGCTCCCTTGGCCAATAAAGCGAGATGAGTGCCGCAACCCCAGAGTCGGCCACAACTGGACCTAATGGTCAGGGGTCACTTTACCTTTACCTTTATACGAAACAAAAGAAGCTTCTAATTCTATTTAATTGCTGCTTTTATTTGTTATATTGTGTATTATTGTAAATAGTCATATTGTAACATCAGTATTGAATGTGGATATGCCCCAGTCCACCTGAATGAACCATGTTGACCACTGGTGTCCAGTTTGGGAACTCCTGTTCTGTACCCAGTTACCCATAGTAGATGAGCAAATATGATTTTGATGATCCTCTTCTATAAGCAGAGATCAGAAAATGCCAAAATGCACTGAGTGAACCAAGGACAAAAATTTCATTGCATGGTGTCAATATGCTTTCTTGTTAATCATATCTTTCACCCACCCTTTTCAGTGCATTCCTCTGTCCTAACCACAAAAAAGTCCTTAAAAAGGAAAAGAAAACAGTGAAATTGTTATGCCAGGACCTTTGAATGCAATATAATATTTTTAAACTGCCTTGAGTTTAAAATTCTATAGTTCTACGATTTAGACTTGCAGCTTGGGGAAATGAATAAATATCAGTGTTCAAGAGGTGAACTGGCTTAATATGGGCACTTTGCATCACAGCTCAGCTGGTTTTTTTATATTTCTAAAAGTACTAGCAATTTAGCTTGGAAAGAGCGAGCTCAGATGTTGGATGAATCCATTGCCAATAGCATTGTTTAGGCATGAAGGTAGGGCTTCTGTGATGGAACAAAAAACAAGTTAGGAGATTAATTTTCAAAGCCTGGAAACCAGATACTTCCTGATTATAGCATTAGCAGTTGTGGGGGTGGGAGGAGTGAAATCTAGTTAGAAACACACCAACGAAGGTATTTGGAATACCAGGGAATATGGGGCTGACATTCTCTATAAATGAGTCCTTTTGAGGACACGTTAGACTTTTCCTTTCAGAAATGTAATTCTCCTGAGTGGAATCTTCCGTCAAGGTGTGACGGCAAGTGTTAGCTGCAGAATGTATAAACAGAGCGAGCCAATTCATTTGCTGCATGCTTAATGAGCCAGGCTTTTAACATGGGAAGACACCAGCTTCTTTCTTCCACCTCCTTGTCTGGTCTGCAACAGACACACTGAAGCCAAGAAGACGCCATCATAGCATTCATGGCCAAGCCAGCTTCTGCGGTGCAACAAAGTGCCGTTTCATGTTACCCTAAGATGTTGCTATACTCTGTAAGATCTGTAAATTAAGGAAGAAGGCCTCAAAACACCTCCCTTCTGAATCAAAGCATTAACAGGCACTCAAATTCTCTGCAAGATGAGAGAATGATGACAACAACAACAACAACAACAATTTATTATTTATACCCCGCCCATCTGGCTGGGTTTCCCCAGCCACTCTGGACGGCTTCCGACAAAACACTAAAATACAATAACCTATTAAATATCAAAAGCTTCCCTAAACAGGGCTCCCTTCAGATGTCTTCTAAACGTTTGGTAGTTATTTTTCTCTTTGACATCTGGTGGGAGGGCGTTCCACAGGACAGGTGCCACTACCGAGAAGGCCCTTTGCCTGGTTCCCTGTAACTTGGCTTCTCGCAGTGAGGGAACTGCCAGAAGGCCCTCGGTGCTGGACCTCAGTGTCCGGGCAGAACGATGGAGGTGGAGACGCTCCTTCAGGTATACTGGACTGAGGCCGTTTAGGGCTTTAAAGGTCAGCACCAACACTTTGAATTGTGCTCGGAAACGTACTGGGAGCCAGTGTAGGTCTTTCAAGACCGGTGTTATATGGTCTCGGCGGCCGCTCCCAGTCACCAGTCTAGCTGCCGCATTCTGGATTAGTTGTAGTTTCCAGGTCACCTTCAAAGGTAGCCCCACATAGCAGTAGTCCAAGCGAGAGATAACCAGAGCATGCACCACTCTGGCGAGACAGTCTGTGGGCAGGTAGGGTCTCAGCCTGCGTACCAGATGGAGCAGATAAACAGCTGCCCTGGACACAGAATTGACCTGTGCCTCCATAAACAGCTGTGAGTCCAGAATGACTCCCAGGCTGCACACCTGGTCCTTCAGGGGCACAGTTACCCCATTCAGGACCAGGGATCCACTTCCCATGAAAGAAAATGCCACTGTTATGTCCATTATGAAAATTTTACTTGTATCTTCCATTGCTGTCAGGCAAATGGACTTTTACAAGAGAGAGAGAGAGAGAGAGAGAGATGTGGGAATGTTCAGGGATGCAGGAGAGGATATATTGTTTGATCATAGCTTTTCCAACTTGTGTAAACAAGATCACAGTTTAGCAGAGTAACATTCTCCCTTTTAAACTCACAGTGGATGCATTTGCTTAGGCTCACTAAAGCCTCTATAATAACTGTTCTGGTATTTCCCCCTTATTCCCTCATAAAAGGTAAGACATGACACAGTCTTCTATGAAAGTATAAAAAGAGTTTACTCACATTCTGTTCACAGTCGGATACCAGAAGGCAGACCTAGCTTAGAAAAGTAACATACACCTGGAGAGTCCCTTTGTCCCCTCTTGGCAAGAGAGCATCTTTGCCTAAGCAGATGCTACTTCTTCAATGCATGTAGTCAAAGAGAGAGAGATGGCTGCCCTGCCCTGTGCTTTTGTTGTTACCTGCAGAGGTGAGGCCACACCCACCTCTAGTCACATGCAGAGGAAGTCTGTCCCAGCCCAGAAGGGAACAGGAAGTTTACCTGCTGGCTGGACAAACATTCCTCCCCATGTATAAACATGTTCACTCTAGGAATGTTGTACTTGACTGCTCTTGTGTTTCACACAAGAAACACAAGAGCCAGTGTGGTGTATTGGTTAAGAACGGTGGACTCGTAATCTGGTGAACCAGGTTTGCTTCCCCGCTCCTCCACATGCAGCTGCTGGGTGACCTTGGGCTAGTCACACTTCTCTGAAGTCTCTCAGCCTCACTCACCTCACAGAGTGTTTGTTGTGGGGGAGGAAGGGAAAGGAGATTGTTAGCTGCTTTGAGACTCCTTAGGGTGGTGATAAAGTGGATATCAAATCCAAACTCTTCTTCTTCTTCTTCTTCACATCCCACAAGAGAGAGAGAGAGATGTAGAAACCCAAGCTAAATCTGCTTTTGTGGAGTTCTGTGACATACGCAATGGGAAAGGTTAATTTAGGTAAGTGTGGAAAGGCTTCTCTTGTGGAACCACAAAAAAAATGGGACTTAGGGGTCCCTCCTGATTTGGGGGAATGGAAGCACCCCCTCCTGTACTTTCTTCCCAGTTCCTCAGCTCCAACCAGACTTGGGAGAGGAGGAAATTTGTTGCCCTGTGAGTTGGGCAGATGCAGAAAGACAAATTGTGGCAACTAGAGAGGAGGAAGAGGGAGGAGAACGTGCTGATTGACAGATGTGAGAAGCTGCTGCAGCTGGAATGCATTTCACAGCTGAAGGTCTTGCTTGGCTCCCTCCAGTCATGAGCAGCTACAAGTTGAAAAGCCAGAACGCATCCTCAGCTATAGCGTCATGAGTTGGGAGTAAATCCATGCAGCTTGATGGGGTCCCTCCCATGTCGCTTGAGTGCAAAACAGGGCCTGGCTTTCAGTGAGGCAGATTGGACAGGAGAGATGGATCGGACTGTTCATCAACATTTGGGAAACCGAAGCCCTCTGAGTCGAAGCCAAGAACTTGACACTCCTATGTTTCCTGCATTATTTCAGACTATGCTGATTTAGTTCTGCATGGCTTAAAATATTTCAGAATTACATATATCAGCATTTTCCGATTTGGGGATGTGCTCTGATATATATTGGATGCAGCATGTTCTTCTCGTCGTGCCAAGTGCACTGGTAGCTGCTAGCAACACGTTTTTGCAAAGTTCGTTGGGCAAATTGTATAAACAGTAGCTTTGGCTGCTGTCGCCCATTGCAAATGCTTAGATAGATGAGCCAGCTATGACTCTACAGGTTTCTGGGTTGCGGATGTTCGTTAGATGTCAACACCTTGCTCTGAAATTTACCAGTTTTGAAGCATGTCTATGTTACACTTTGGTATATTTCCAGAAAGTGCCAATTTGGGAAGTTGACCTTTAAAATAGATTGGATTTCTTCCCCCATCCCTAAGTGCACTTTGGTTTGGCACCTTGACAGACTGTCAGGCAGCCATGCTAGTGTAGGAACAAATGCATAGGTTTCTCAACTGCTGTCAAAACCGTGTATCTCACCCTGTCCCCAACCACATGCAGACATGATCTAAGATTTATGTGCCTTTGCACATGGTGAAATGTTACATACACTTCTCACCTGTCACCTGCAAACAAAGGAAATGATGGATAGTGGTCTGGCACAGCCAGAAGAAGAAATTAGGCAAGCAATTTGGATAATTCAAACTCAGCTTCTGTTCTCAGCCACTCTCTGCTTCCTTTTATTCAAAGCAGGGTCGTGGCCTTTGCTATCTACTGAAGATGTTTAAAATTGTCTTAATTAACCTGAGAGTTGCTTATCTGAAACGGCTCTTCAATATCAGCCTTGAATTCAAGATAATCTCGGAAGAGCATCTTGTGTTTAAAAGCGGAGGGGCAGCAATCTTTCATCCTCTGATGAAAGCTTCCCTCGCTTAATTGTCTCCTTATAAGTCACCCGTGCTTTGTTCGAGCCAGTAGCCCTGTCACAAAAGAGGACAGGGAGGAAGAGAGGTTAGGAAGTTAAAGAAAGGACAAAGAGATTATCAGGGCTCTGTGGCTTTGTGTGAGGTCGCATTAGGTCAGCAAGCCTCTCTCGCTGACTTTGGAGCACTCCCATTGAAATCTAACATGGGACTAATTTGGGACACCAAACATAGAAGGAGAAAAATCACAAGGATAACCCTGTGAAGAAATACATGTTTGTGTGGTGTTATCAGACCCTCCAAGTGTCCCTATTTTCCAGGGACAGTCCCGAATTTACAGAAGCCGTTCTGGTTTCTGATTTGATCCTGGAAGGTCCTGCTTTTCCTTAGGATGTGCCGACTTTCATCAGAGAAATGTTGTACTGAGTTATATGATCCCCCAGCCAGGGAGATAAGTAACTATACAACCTTTAGAAGACACCTGAAGGCAGCCCTGTATAGGGAAGATTTTTAATGTTTCATGTTTTATTATGTTTTTATATATGTTGGAAGCTGCTTGGAATGGCTGAGGAAAAACCCAGTCAGACGGGTGGGGTCTAAATAATAAAATTATCTTCTTCTTCTTTGGTGATCGCTCGTAGCCGAGTAAGATTGTCTTCCATAAACACGGTTTTAACAATGAGTCCGTAAGTGACTGTGGAGGCCAATTCTGGACCCACACATCCTTCCACAGTGGGGACATTGGTTTCCGGGTGGGAGTTGATCATGATGTGGATTTGCCAAGCGTGCCTTCCTCTTAGCACGTTTCTCCTTTGCGTTCTGAGTTCAAGTGTCTTCAAAGTCCATGACACCTTTGGTAAAGGCTGTTCTTCAACTGGAGCACTCACAGGCCAGTGCTTCCCAGTTGTCGGTGTTTATATTACATTTTTTAAGATTTGCCTTGAGACAGTCTTTAAACCGCTTTTGTTGACCACCAGCATTATGCTTTCCATTTTTAATTTTGGAATAGAGTAGTTGCTTTGGAAGATGATAATCAGGCGTCCGCACAACATGACCAGTCCAATGAAGTTGATGTTGAAGAATCATTGCTTCAACACTGGTGATCTTTGCTTCATCCAGTACACTGATATTAGTTCGCCTGTCTTCCCAAGTGATGTGTAAGATTTTTTGGAGACACCATCAATGGAATCTTTAGAGAAGTTGGAGATAGTGCTTGTAAGTGGTCCATGTTTCACAAGCATACAGTAAGGTTGGTAGTACAATAGATTTGTAAACAAGCATTTTGGTTTCCCTGTGAATGTCCTGGTCCTCAAACACTCTGCACTTCAGTCGGGAGAAAGCCGCACTCGCAGAGCTCAGGCGATTCTGGATTTCAGCATCAACGTTGACCCTTGTGGAAAGATAACTGCCTAGGTAGGAGAAGTGATCGATATTTTCCAATGTTACACCATTGAGTTGGATTTGTGGCAGTGCAGAGGGGTTATTTTGTAATTGTTGGTGCAGCACTTTGGTTTTTTGGATGTTGGGTGACAGGCCAAGCTTTTCGTAAGCTTCTGTGAAGATATTTAGGATGGTTTGGAGGTCATCCTCTGAGTATGCACACACTACGTTGTCATTAGCATACTGAAACTCTATGACGGAAGTTATGGTAACCTTACTCTTTGCTTTCAGCCTGCTCAGATTGAAGAGCTTTCCATCTGTTCAATATATGATTTCTACCCTAGTGGGGAGTTTCCCTTCGACAAAGTGTAGGACCATGGCAATGAAAATAATGAATAGAGTTGGGGCAATAACACAACCCTGTTTAACACCTGATCCCACTATGAATGATTCACTTTGAGAGCCATTGTTATCTGTGATTGTTGCTGTCATATTATCATGGAGCCGAATGATGTTTACAAATTTATCTGGGCAGCCAATTTTCAGAAGGACAGTCAACAGGGCATTACGCTTTACAGTGTCGAAAGCCTTAGCCAGGTCCATAAACACCATATACAGGGGGTGGTTTTGCTTTCTGCATTTTTCCTGAAGCTATCAAGTGGTGAAAATCATGTCCACTGTCCCCTAGAAGGCCAAAAACCATTTTTGGATTCAGGAAGGGTCACCTCAGATATTGTTAAGAGACGGTTTGCTAAGATCCTTGCAAGAATTTTGCTGGCTGCAGCTAATAGAGAGATGCCTCGATAGTTTCCGCAATCAGTTCTGTCACCTTTTAAAAAGAGATTGCTAATTAGGCATCCCTAAAGTCTGCTGCTTATAATTATATTATTAGTCCGATAGGTGCTTCTCAGCAGTTTGGAGGTGGGGACAACTTTTGCAGCCACAAAAGGGCAGAGATTTGGATGCAGCCCTGATCTGGATGTTTCCAGTATATACAGGAACAAACTAGTATTTAATTCAATGTTGTTGTTTTTAAAAGACCCTAGTAGAATCTTCTATTTGATTCCATCCGGACCCCACAAGAAATTTTTCTGGTTCCCAAAACTCTACCAATTTTGGCAGCATCTGCAAAGAGGAGAAGGAAATTAAAGTAGACACAGTGCCTGGGTGGGCAGAGCTCAGGGCCCTGAGGAGGATGCAAGCCATCCCGTACCCATCCATCAGATCAATCATTTGATAAGCAGAGGGGGGGGGAACCTCCTCCTTCCTCCTCTGCTGATCTGCATGGCTGGAAAGACGAGTTTCATTATTACCTTTGAAGCTAGGAAAAGGAGAAATAATGCGTAGAGAAGGATACAAGCATTCCTCCATCCCGGTACTGAGGCTTGTGACAAAAAAACAGCATAAAACTATTGCAAAAGTTTGCCACTGGTTAGGAGAGAATTGGACAATGTTGGGTTTTGGGGCATACCTACGGCCACCAGTTTGAGTATCCATTACTCAATTTGGAGGAGTGGCAAGAAACTCCTTGGAGGCGGGCTACAAATTCAATAAATAAATAAAGATAAAATATAAATAAATGTGATGATAATAATAATAATATATTTATACCCCACCCATCTGGCTGGGTTTCCCCAGCCACTCTGGGCGGCTTCCAACAAAATATTAAAAATACAATAAAATATCAGACATTAAAAATGTAAATAATAGTATATCCGTTTTTGTACATATTACTTGGCTGGAGAATGGCATTGCAAAATTCAGCAGCATGTGGATTACTATTATCATTTTTATTTCATAAAATTCACACACCTTTTGATTTTAGCAAAAGACAAAACCTCAAAGCAGTTTACAAAAAAGTATAAAACAATCAAATTATCAGTAAAAAAAAAACCTTCAGCAATGACTTAAAACAGACAAAAAGTTAAAACAACAATAGACTGGAACAAATTAAAACTCTAATCAAGTTTCTAAACACCTGGGCTTGTCTAAACGAGAATGCTTTTAGCAGGCGCCGAAAAGAATACTGTGGAGGCGCTTGCTTGAGGTCAAAAGGCAGGGAGTTCCAACGTTTATGTGCTGTCACTAAACCTTACAAATCTTACAAATGCAGAATGGGTGTGTGTTGGTTTTCAAAAAGTGTCCATTGGTTTGCCTTTAAATGAGAACTGAATCAAATTTCTCCCCCTCCATGTTGAGGGTCTGCAGCAGATGTTCAGGAGTTCCTCTGCAGAAATGTTAATGGGAAGAAATCCCTGAACACAGGGACTTGGAAGAAAGCATTTGCACTCGAGGAATCAAGTGAAACACAAAATGTCGCACAAAGAAATGACTTGCACTCTTCCCACCCTGAGAGAAAACCATCACAAGATCTTCCTTGCTCGTGTTTTTAGCCAGAACTGTACTTAACATGGATTTCTCAGTTTTTGGCTCTCTCTGTTTCCATGCAGCTGTGCTAGATTACTATAAAGCCAATTGAGTTAGAAGGAAATTCATCTCTCTCTCTCTCTCTCTCTCTCTCTCTCTCTCTCTCTCTCTTTCTCTCTCTCAATCTTCTTGCATTTCAAGATGGGAAAGTGAAAGGAAGAGAAGAGGATTCCACAGAGCAGCAAGCAGTTTGAGTGCTTGATGAACAAGTTGGTAGCATTTGAAATACAATTTGAAAACTTACAATTTATTAAAATCAAGGGTCGTAGTACAATTAAATATGATTAAGAGTAAGAGCAGATGAATCTGATAATTTCTCATTTATTCCAATCTTCAATTTCCCCCATTTCTTCATAAATTTGCGGCTCAGAGGTGTGTGGAGGAATCAAATGTCTCCAAATATATGACATTTCACCCAGGATACATGTATTTGAAAGCACTTTCTCCCCCTAACAGAATGCATTTTTGGATATTATTTGATCATCTATGCATTGTTGCATTTTTCACTAACATACAAAGTTTTCAACTGCATCCTTTGGTTTCGGAACTGCACCTCAAGATTTGGAAGAATGAAGATTTCAAAGGAGAGCTGTGTACCAGTTCTTGTATTGGTCTCAGAATGTGTGAATTTGCTAGCCTGGTATTAAGTCCTGAACTAAACAAAACTTAGAACACATTTAGAGCACATTTAGAAATGCTAACTGCTATTTCCGGACACATTTTCAAAGGTGGTCCCATGTATAATACAGTAAGATTTTTTTAATTAAAGTTTTTCATAATAGAGTAAGATATAGAAAACTGTTGTAATTTTTTTAACAACAGACAAAAACAGCTACAATTTTTTTTAAGAAAGGAAAGGAAAAGAAGAAAGAAGAATCACAGTTATTATTTGCGGCATGGTATCAAAAAATGTCACAATGGGTTTATCAGTCTTTGGCTGCAACCCTAACCCCACTTACCTGGAAAGAAGTCCCATTGAATTAATTGGAATTTGCTCCTGAGTAGACATGGCTAGGACTGCAGCTTCTAAGGTGCTACAAAGGTCCATGTTGCTCTTGGTTCATCCTTAAAAAGAAAGACAAAACAAGTCGTAAACATGAAGTCTGTGTGACTTCTTTCCTTGCATTCTTCATAGCAAAGGTTGCAAAGTTTTTAGCTGGGGCAATCAGAATAAGATCCACTATTTGACTATTGATTCAAAACCCTAAAATGTATTTTATATCATTGACATTTCTATTCTTTGTATATCGTATTGTTGTTTTATTGCTATGGCTGATGGCTGACACAAATAAAGATTCATTCATTCATTCATTCATTCATTCATTCTTCATAAGTAGCATAGGACCTCCCCCTTCCACCCCCACTTCAATAATAATAATAATAATAATAATAATAATAATAATAATAATTTATTTGTACCCCGCCCATCTGGCTGGGTTTTCCCAGCCACTCTGGGTGGCTTCCAACAAAGATGAAAAATACATTAAAATGTCACACATTAAAAACTTCCCTGAACAGTATTGTTCCCTGAACAATAAAGTTTTAACAATTGCTAGGTTGATTAGATTAATGCAGGAATGGGGAACCTCTGGCCCTCTACATCCTGTTGGACTGCAACTCCCAGAAGGCACAGCCAGGATGGCCAGTGTTCAGGAATGATGGGAGTTGTAGTCCAACAACATCTGGAGGGCGCCATGTTGGATATTCTACTGGATCCCTGGTTTTTATTCTTGCTTGTCTCTTGCTTTCCCCCCTCCTCTGCTCTTAACTGCTGTTTTACTTTGAGATTTTTAAAACGTTTTGTAAGGAACCTCTGGTGCAAAGTCAACAGAAGCCGTATCAGGTTGCGTTACCTGGTGGTTGGAAGAGGTTGCCTCCCAAGAGGATATCCAAAGGGCTTCCACCTTAGTTGTGGTCTCGCCGTTTGTGGTCTAGCTCCAAAGCACCCCTTTAGTGCCGAGCAAGTTGCCTACGCCTCTTGCAGAACATCTGGTGTTCCTCAGCGCAATTAGATTTAAGAGTTTGGGCAGGCCTAGACCAACACAAACATTTTGACATTAGCAAAGATCCCACTGAGGTAATATGAAATAGCAAGAATTGTTTTGACTAGATTTCTCTAATGAGCGGAGGGAGCAGAACACATTTTAAAATAAGAATGTTTGGGAAATGTCTGCCCTGTTTCTATTCAATGCTAAACAGGAGGAACGCCACAATGGCCGATGTGGTTTAGGTACAGATGTAAAGGGTAGGAGAGGTTTAAGATAATGTAAACAATTCGGTAAGGAGGCACTTTGGGAAATCTATCAAAATAAGCCAAAAGGAAGCTAAAAGGATATTGTATTTAGAGAAGCGGGGGAGAAATAGTCGGCGCTGATTTTTAGTGGATATCTCCAGCAGCTGTAGTGCATTCGTTATGCATACATACACAATCTATGCAGCGGTCCAGGGGGAACAAAGAGAAAATTGCTCCATTAAAGAAACAAAACGAAACAATGGGAGCAGGAAATCGAAGCCCTCAGAAAAGGAAAGGGAACGCATCGTCCATTTTGCTTCTTTCTGTTCTGAAAGAGTGTGAGGAGGAGGAGAAAAATCAAATGGCAATTTGTGGAAAGTTGAAATAATTAGTAATCAATGGAGCCAAAAGTGTATTGTGTGTGTGTGTGTGTGTGTGTTGACTTTGAAGAGCCCAGCTCTATCTCATATATTAAAGCTCCACAGAAATGTTGTTATATTTCACATTAACGCACCAGCGCCTAGGACATTTATTCCGACGTAACACTGATTGGCGTGTTCAAGTAATTTTCGGATTATTGTAATTTTGTAATGTTGGGGGTGGGGATGAAGGGAACCCTGAAAGCTTATACTCTTTCTGCGATCTTTTGCATTTGTTTACGTAAACTACCAAACAGATGTATTAGATGACTTCGCAATTCTTTACTATAAAAATCAGCATTTTACAGAAACAAACATAGGAGAGCCAGCTATGGGGAAATTCTGATGTGTTGTTTGGTCATCTTATTTATTTCTTGGAACACTCCTCCAAGCCTTTAGGAGATTTTAGTCACACAACCATGGATATGGAGAAACTAAATGAAATATGTTGAAGATTTTAATTGCCTCTTTTGTTTGGTTTCCCCCCACCCCCAGCAAACCAGCTCTGAGATTCCTTGTGATAAAAGGTGGGATATAAATCTTATAAATAAATAAAGTGTGTGTGTGTCTCCATATCTCCATAGCAGGGTTTCCCAAACTTGGGTCTCTAGCTGTTTTTGAACTACAACTCCCATCATCCCTAACCAGCAAGAACAGTGGGTAGGGATGATGGGAATTGTAGTCCAAAAACAGCTGGAGACCCAAGTTAGGGAACCCTTGCTCTATAGTGTGAGAGAGTGCTAAATTTGTTTTATTTGTTGTAAACCACCTTGGGAGCTAAGGTGGGGTATATTTATACACAATAAAAGTATAAAAGATGCCAGCTATAAATGCCAAGCTAGAACCAGAGTCTAGGGACACAGGTGGTGCTGTGGGTTAAACCACAGAGCCTAGGACTTGCCGATCAGAAGGTCGGCGGTTCGAATCCCCGTGACAGGATGAGCTCCCGTTGCTTGGCCCCTGCTCCTGCCAACCTAGCAGTTCGAAAAAGCAGTTAAAAGCACGTAAAAGTGCAAGTAGATAAATAGGTACCGCTCCGGTGGGACGGTAAACAGCGTTTCCGTGAACTGCTCTGGTTTGCCAGAAGCAGCTTAGTCATGCTGGCCCCATGACACGGAAGCTGTACGCCGGCTCCCTCGGCCAATAAAGCGAGATGAGCACCGCAACCCCAGAGTCGGTCACGACTGGACCTAATGGTCAGGGGTCCCTTTACCTTTACCTTTAGAACCAGAGTCATGATTCAGTAACACAATTCAGGTAAGGGCATGTGGGCTGTGCAGATAAGGGAAACCTCACCAGAATATACCTGGTTCAGAGGCAGAAAAAAGGAAGTAGTGTTTTTGATAGAGAAAACATAGAAGATGGAGAGGAGCTTGAAAGCTAAGCACGCCTTAAAAGGGGACAATAGGAATATAACTTTGCCAGCCTTTGCCAACTTGGTGTCCTGAAGTGGTTTTGGACTCCAATTCCCATCAGCCCCAGCTAGCATGGCTGTCTTGGCTGAGGTTCATGAGAGCTGAGGTCCAAACATTCTGGGGGATACCACATGGGAGATGGAGTAAGCTTGTTTTCTCCTGCTCTGAAGGATAGGGCCTGAATCAACGGCTTCAAGTTACAAGAAACGAGATTCCGACTAAACATCAGGAAGAACTTTACGACAGAAAGAGCTTTTCAACAGTGGAACAAACTCCCTCAGGAGGTGGTGGACTCTCCTTCCTTGGAGGTTTTTAAGTGGAAGTCTGTCATGGATGCTTTAGTTGAGATTCCTGCATTGCAGGGGGTTGACCTACATCAGGGGTAGGCAAGCTAAGGCCCATGGGCCGGATACGGCCCAGTCGCCTTCTCAGTCCGGCCCGTGGACAGTCGAGGAATCAGTGTGTTTTAACATGAGTAGAATGTGTCCTTTTATTTAAAATGCATCTCTGGGTTATTTGTGGGGCATAGGAATTCGTTCGTGTCCCCCCCCCCAAATATAGTCTGGCCCCCCACAAGGTCTGAGGGACAATGAAAAAGCTGAAAAAGTTTGCTGACCCCTGATCTAGATTGTCCTCATGATCCCTTCCAACTCTGCAACTCTGTGATTCAGTCCTTCTTTGTTGTTGTTGTTTAGTCATTTAGTTGTGTCTGACTCTTCGTGTCCCCATGGATCAGAGCACACCAGGCACTCCTGTCTTCCACTGCCTCCCGCAGTTTGGTCAAACTCATGCTGATAGCTTCGAGAACATTGTCCAACCATCTCGTTCTCTGTCATCCCCTTCTCTTTGTCCCCTCCATCTTTCCCAACATCAGGGTCTTTTCCAGGGAGTCTTCTCTTCTCATGAGGTGGCCAAAGTATTGGAGCCTCAGCTTCACGATCTGTCCTTCCAGTGAGCACTCAGGGCTGATTTCCTTCAGAATGGATAGGTTTGATTTTCTTGCAGTCCATGGGACTCTCCAGAGTCTCCTCCAGCACCATAATTCAAAAGCATCAATTCTTTGGCGATCAGCCTTCTTTATGGTCCAGCTCTCACTTCCATACATCACTACTGGGAAAACCATAGCTTTAACTATACGGACCTTTGTTGGCAAGGTGATGTCTCTGCTTTTTAAGATGCTCTCTAGGTTTGTCATTGCTCTTCTTCCAAGAAGCAGGCGTCTTTTAATTTCGTGACTGCTGTCACCATCTGCAGTGATCCACCTGGAGCAGGAACCGGCAAGCCAATCCAGTATCCCTGCCAAGAAAACTCCATGGACAAAGACAACAGTCCTTCTTTAGCAATCCTAAATTTCCTTGAAGAGGAACATCCTAGCTTAGAAGGCAAACTAAGGAAGCAGGAAGTGGAAATAGGGGAAGAAGGCAGACACTGGAGTCTTCTGAGCTTGGGATATTGTTGCTTTGGCAGCAGCTGAAACTTTCCCCCTCCACCTCCGTTGCCTCAGACACATCCTCCCTTCTTTCTTTCCTCAGGTGGAATGTATCAAGATGCTCTGGGAGGAAGTGGTTTGGCCCCTTTACTCCTACACCACCAAGACCATTCTGCCAGAGTCACAGCAGTGCCAGGAGTCCGCCATCTTGATTTGACTGGCTGGAAGTGAGGCGGAACGTTCTGGAAAGTAGGCGTTCCTTCCACAGTCCTGAGTTCAAGCCAACATAAGCAGTGTGGCTAGGGATTTGAGTCTGCCATGAGGCTCTACCAGCTTGGAAAGGATGGCAGAAAAATAGGCAGCACAGTTTTCTGGGTGGGCCTCAGCCCTCCACCTCCCCTGTGGGCCTGCCTCTCTTTGTAGCATGTCAGTCTACTAATGTAACATGTCAGTATTTCAGCCAAATGTTTGGATCTATTTTATTCTTTTTTTAAAAAAAATAGGACACTTTTATTTGTTTTAAAAGGTTTATTATGTATCATGCAAATGCCACCACTGTTGTTTTTTTGGTGCCGGCCGAAGGCTTTTTAAAGAAAAAGATGGGATTCTTATCAAAGCTACTGAGTGCATCAGTAGCAGAGAAAAAGCTGAGTCACACAAAATGGCGCTGTGCAGGCATTCCCCTCATACACAATGGTTTGTATCCAATGGAGCGCTAAGCAACCGTCCTGTCTGCACAACCATTTACACTTCTGCAATGGGACCTTCCTCCTCCCCTCTTTTTTTTTTAAATAATGTTTATTGCTTTTTGAAAAAAATTAGACACTACAAAACCAAATAAAAACAGGAAAAAAACAATACAATACCATATAAAAACACTACATAACACTAAACACATTAAACTAACAAAACCAAACAAAAACAATTTAAAACACTCAAACAATTTCAATATCTTATCTTTCATTCACTTATTTCACCGACCTCCTCACACCTCCCTTTTTGTATTCCACTTCTGTCAAATGTTTCAGCAATTCCTTTCCATCTTCCTCTGTTATCTGTCCTATAATTATCCTAACACATTCTAACCTTATTTTACCTTTAAAATTCCATTAATCTATTTATACTTAAATCATTATAACATTTCTACTAAAGCCATATAGTTTCTCTCCTCCCCTCTTATTTGTGCTGCTAAATCTACTCCTTTCAGCAACCTTTCAGAGTAGATTCAGCACAGCTGTTAACGTTTCCCTTTCTAAAAGGGAAATTCCCTTATTCTGAATAGGATTCCTTGCAAGAAAAGGGAAAAGTTGACAGCTATGAGATTCAGGTAGGTAGCTGTGTTGGTCTGGCGCAGTCGAAATAAATAATAATAATATTTTTTTATATATTGTCCGGTAGCACCTTATATGTGGGACGCAGGTGGCGCTGTGGTCTAAACCACTGAGGTGTGAGGCTCTGTCAGGGTCCCGGCATCATCCTGCCTCCTTTCCAAAGCCTAGTTTCCTAGCTTACCTCCTTACCTGCCTTAGGGAAGGCAACACAATGCCTTGCACAGGATGCCATACTACTCAAGCCCACCACTGTCCATATATTGTTGGACTCTAATTCCCACCATCCCTGGCCACTGGCCATTGTCTCTGGGGCTGATGGGAGTTGGGGTCCAATAATATCTAGAGGGCCACCGGCTGCCCCATCCCTCCTTTAGAGGCTGCAATATTCAACTTATCCACATTTACAGTGCCTGTTTCATTTATTAGTGACTGTGTACATGTGCAAGATAGGTATGCAGGTGGTGCTGTGGTCTACACCACTGAGCCTAGGGCTTGCCGATCAGAAGGTCGGCAGTTCAAATCCCTGCGATGGGGTTAGCTCCCGTTGCTCGGTCCCTGCTCCTGCCAACCTAGCAGTTCGAAAGCACGTCAAAGTGCAAGTAGATAAATAGGTACCACTCCAGCGGGAAGGTAAATGGCGCTGCTCTGGTTCGCCAGAAGTGGCTTAGTCATGCTGGCCACATGACCACATGACCCGGAAGCTGTACACCGGCTCCCTTGGCCAATAAAGCGAGATGAGCGCCGCAACCCCAGAGTCGTCTGCGACTGGACCTAACAATCAGGGGTCCCTTTACCTTTACATGTGCAAGATAGTGCTGCAGGTCATGCTAAAGGATGGTGAAAATAAATAACATAAATCTAATCTTATTTAAATAACATCATTCATGATGGCAAATATAATATGTTTTTTAAAACATCTTATGTAAAATTTTAGGTTTTAAAAGAGGCGAGCGCAGACTCTGTGTATTTGAGCCAAAGATAACCACTGACCATTTTTTAATAAACAATGTGACAGAATAAATGATTAGATTTCATACAGCTGAGAAAACTATATAAGCCTAATAAATAGTTTGAGAAATGTAACATTTCCAGTTAGCTTACAAGTACAAGCATGTCTGCGCCAACAGCTGCACTAGCAGAATATATCCCATAAGGTAAAGACATCGATTGCTATTGTTGAATGTTAATATTTTGGATCTCTTTATTTCTCTCTGCAGGAGGAAGAAAAATGTGTTTGCTATTTTGCCTCCGTTCCATATAGTAAAATGCCTGTGCCCATTCTATGCAGTGCAGTATTATAACATAGAAGACTTGGTCAACTCTCATTTGAGTGGGTCTTCGATGACCACTAGGCAGTAGGTCAGGCTTGTGGCAAGTAAAGAACTAGGTAAAGGTAAAGGTACCCCTGCCCGTACGGGCCAGTCTTGACAGACTCTAGGGTTGTGCGCCCATCTCACTCAAGAGGCCGGCGGCCAGAGCTGTCCGGAGACACTTCCGGGTCACGTGGCCAGCGTGACATCGCTGCTCTGGGGAGCCAGAGCCGCACACGGAAACGCCATTTACCTTCCCGCTAGTAAGCGGTCCCTATTCATCTACTTGCACTTTGACATGCTTTCGAACTGCTAGGTTGGCAGGCGCTGGGACCGAACGACGGGAGCGCACCCCGCCGCGGGGATTCGAACCGCCGACCTTTCGATCGGCAAGCCCTAGGCACTGAGGCTTTAACCCACAGCGCCACCCGCGTCCCCTAAGAACTACACCACCGTTAAAGTAAAGAACTACACCACCGTTAAAGGTTCAAGACCTCCCTTTGCACTTAATCTCTTCCTTTCTCTTTCTCTTCAAAAAGAAAGCCAAACAACAACAAAAGAAAGAAAATACAGGTGTGACAGATGTTGGGTTGCAGCTGTGTCTAATTCGGGTTGCAATTGCAGCCCACCAGTGGAAAATCAGTGCATGGAACCAGGCTTAGGGCTTGGCTTGCTGAAATCAATGGATACTGCCTGAATTGTTTGCTGGAAGGAGTAATTGAGGTAAGATGGGATTGGGATCTCATTTCCTTTCTGGCAGAGGTACAACCATTCCTCTGTTTTTAGGCAAACATCACTGAGGCTGGTTAATAATAATAATAATAATAATAATAATAATAATTTATTTATTTATTTATACCCTGCCCATCTGGCTGGGTTTCCCCAGTCACTCTGGGTGGCTTCCAACAAATTTAAAGCACAATAAAACATCAGACATTGAAAACTTCCCTAAACAGGGCTGCCTTCATATGTCTTCTAAAAGTCAGATAGTTGTTTATTTCCTTGACATCTGGTGGGAGGGTGTTCCACAGGGAGGGCGCCACCACCGAGAAGGCCCTCTGCCTGGTTCCCTGTAACTTGGCTTCTAGCAGTGAGGGAACCACCAGAAGGCCCTCGGCGCTGGACCTCAGTGTCTGGGCAGAACGATGGGGGTGGAGACACTCCTTCGGGTTTTTTTAAACAATAATCATTTCCCACATACTCTTCAAATCTTTATATGTCTTTTCCCAGGCCTTCTTAATAATTTTACATTGCCACCACATGTAAATAACCTCTTATGCTTTTTGCCCTCCCTTCCTGTTTCTTCTCTATCCCATTCAGAAGCTCCCAAATCATTTCACACGAGGTGCCATTTTTGTCAGTCAAAGCCTCCCAAATCATTTCAGGTGAAGCACCATTTTTGTCTCGGACTACTCTTGCTTTCCTTTGTGTTTTCCTCGAACCTCGTCTCTCTACCATTTCCATGGCTTTAAATTAGGCCCCGTAGCAGCATATGGGCAAGATTGTGTACTCAGGCTAGCAGCATCAACCCAGCAACTCAAGAAGTTGTTCCAGACATCACCTGGAGACGCAGGGAACCAAACCTTGTGTCTGCAAGGCAGAAGCTCCACCACCAGCCTATGTTCCCAACCTGGTGGGAAAATGCTGGCTTCAGTGGTAGCCTCAGTCACCAATGCAGCTGTGCGAGAGCACAAAGTGCGTTCTCCTTCATGAAGAGCACGTGCTGCGGTGGGAGCAACCATGACATCCCCTGTTGCTGGGCGGGTTAGTTTGGATGGCCACAAATTTGATTGGACACCTTCAATTGTTGCTGTGGAAAATTTACTGTTGCAATTTTATTTGATTGATGGGGGTGCTATATATGCACAGTATTGAGTTTCCTCTTTTTGCTGCACACATCGGATTACCCACCCACCCTCCCTTTATTTAGGGTTTTTTCGTGCTGACCTTGCTATGCCTGTCATGGGTCGTCTGCTTTGGGGCAGGGGCCTGGTAGGAATTTTACCATATGGCTGATTGGCTGGTGCCATTTGGGTTTTGCCTAAGGTAAAGTTAAAGGGACCCCTGACCATTAGGTCCAGTCGTGACCAACTCTGGGGTTGCGGCACTCATCTCGCTTTATTGGCCAAGGGAGCTGGCGTACAGCTTCCGGGTCATGTGGCCAGCATGACTAAGCCACTTCTGGTGAACCAGAGCAGCGCACAGAAACACCGTTTACCTTCCCGCCGGAGTGGTACCTATTTATCTACTTGTACTTTGATGTGCTTTTGAACTGCTAGGTTGGCAGGAGCAGAGACTGAGCAACGGGAGCTCACCCCATCGCGGGGATTCGAACCGCCGACCTTCTGATCGGCAAGCCCTAGGCTCAGTGGTTTAGACAACAGCGCCACCCACGTCCTGGGTTTTGCCTACTTCATAGCAAATCGTCACAACTTGTAAGGTTGCAGTTAGGCATTGGTTAATTTTTGGTTAGTGGAGGGGATGTGGTTGGCTGTGCCTGCACCTCCAATGCTGCTGCTGCAAGGGTATTCCATTAAAGGAATCCAGGGGCTATCCGTGCTTTGGTCCGAATCCCTGGCAAGGGACTAGGGTCACGCAAGAGCCCCTGGGAGCATTTGGGGAGAGGTGAGAGCCTGGCACCCAGCTTTATTCTCTCCCCAAAATTGTTTACCCTTACTGACTTCTGCAAGGGTGTGGTTGTCAGTTCTGTTCCTACCTCCAAGTGGGAACAGATAGTCATAGAATCATACAATTGTAGAGTTGGAAGGGACCCTGAGGATCATCTAGTCCAACTCCCTGCAATGCAGGAATACGCAGCTGTCCCATATGGGGATCAAACCTGCTACCTTGGTGTTATCAGCACAATGCTCTAACCAACTGAGCCATCTGGGCTGACCTAGTCGCTAACCAATGCCTAAGCAACCACTCACATACTCTAATTCAATAAAGTTGTGGCCAAAATTATGCCAAAAACAAAAATGATGTGTGAACCGTGTTTTTATTCTGGGGTGTCTTGGGGGTTCTCGACACGCAAACGTCTGTTGCAATTGAAAAGGGCAGCTTTACCGATTTGGTTGCATGGATGCGTATTTTATGGAAGCTGTTTTCGGCCTCTGTTGCGGCGGGTGGTGCGGAGGAGCACGCTATAAATTTCATAAATAAATACCCAGCCTGAACCCTGTTTAGTAGATTTAACTACATTTGGCAACCCATCGGGATAAAAGCAGGCTTTTCTTCCTCTGCCCAAAGCTTAGTAAGAGAATAGAGCATGTCATAGTTCTGCCAGAGTCAACTTTTCCCCCAGCCAGGGATTCGAGCTGAAAAAGTTACTAGGCAAGGTTGATTCTGGCAAAGAGGCCGACTGTGCAAACCTGCCAGTATGGCTCAAATAGGAGTGTGTGCCAACCTGCCAGTTGCACTGGCTCATCTCACCTCACCTCACCGCCCTTTTCCTCTTAGCAAGACTTGCTGCCCGGTGTCAAACCTACTATAACAGACATCAGGAAATGTGCTCATACTGAAGTCTGAGAAATCTTGCACACCACCCCAATCCCCAAAGGGCGCGAGATTCCAGGTGGTCCAAGTGCTTAGTCAGGGTTCGTGTTTCCTTTGGAATGAGGCACGGTGAGGACTGCGGTGTCTTAATGATACATATTTACACACATATATAACCTGAGTCTACAATGGAGGGGCTCACACCAGAAAAAGGGTACTGACAAAGGGTATTGAAAAAATTGTTTAAATATAAAGGTTAAGGTAAAGGGACCCCTGAGCATTAGGTCCAGTCGTGGCCAACTCTGGGGTTGCGGCTCTCATCTCGCTTTACTGGTTGAGGGAGCCGGCGTACAGCTTCCAGGTCATGTGGCCAGCATGACTAAGCCGCTTCTGGCGAACCAGAGCAGCGCACGGAAACACCGTTTACCTTCCCGCCGGAGTGGTACCTATTTATCTACTTGCACTTTGACATGCTTTTGAACTGCTAGGTTGGCAGGAGCAGGGACCGAGCAACGGAAGCTCACCCCGTTGCGGGGATTCGAACCACCGACCTTCTGATCAGCAAGTCCTAGGCTCTATACTTTCCCCCCAAAAACAGAAATATTCTTCCTGGGGTTGATAGGAGATGAAATAAGAAAAACAGATCAGAGATTATTCATGTATGCTATGACTGCTGCCAGAATCTTAGCAGCCCCAAAATGGAAAACTCAGGAAATACAAACATTAGTGGAGTGGCAGACAAAAATGGTTGAATACGTGGAATTAGCAAAACTGACCCACAGAATCTGTAAGTTCAGATGTGAGTGGAGTAAATTTGTGGAGTATATACGTAATAATTGTAGAAGTTTAAAGACTGTAGTAGGATTAAAATAAATCTTATGACTTGAATAGGATGGTGTTAAGAACCTGTGAAAAAAGGAAAGATTAATATGAAAACCTCTGAAGAGAGGGAGGGAAGTCCGTGCTCGATAGAGCCTTGAGAGAATAAGTGTACATAAGATTGTAGAACATTGGTGTATTTATTTTGTTTTGTTTGTGTTAAAGAAAACTCAATAAAAAGCATTTTTTTAAAAAGGGTACTGCTTTTTGCATAGCTGCAAAAATTGGGGGGGGGGGGACAGAAATTAGGCATCACTCTGTCTCTCTGGCTTCCCAGCCTGCTGCTTCCATGTTCTCCCTTGTAGTTCATATCACTAAGCTATGGCCTTTGTCATTATGACTACCAGTGAGCTAAGGGAGGGGCCCCCACCCATTTGAAATCTGGCACAGATCCACTTCCTTTGTTACCTTGGCTGTTCCAAGAATCTGGATCCTTGGTTAGATTTTAACATTTGCTGGATCCAGGGATTGGAAGGGTCTTGGCATGAAGCCTAACCCCCACAAACTCATAACACTAATGTCATTTTGGAGTTACATGGAGTTACCTGCATGGAGTGCACTTTCTTCTATTAATTTACAAAAGTGTAATAACTAATTCCAATATCAAGCAAATAACTGTATGAATCCGAATGTGGACAAATGCATTGCATTCATTCGCAGATTAAGACCACCACTGTCATGGCTTCCCCAAAGAATCCTGGAAATTGTAGGTTTTTTAAGGGTTCCAGGAGTTATTAGGAGAGCCCTTATTCCCCTCACAGAGTTACAATTCCCAGAGTGGTTTAGCAATCAATCCCTCTTCCCATGGAACTCTGGGAATCGTAGCTGTGTTAGGGAAACAAGGGATCTGTTCAGAAGCGTGAATTTTGAAGGATTGCTGTGTGGGGAATAGGTCCAAGCTTCCTTACCAAACTACAGTTCTTCATATGTGGTGCAATAGTGCTTTAAATATAAGGTGCACATACATACCCTACAACATTCATCCAATGAAAATAGGGATGTGCTATTCCAGGGGTCAGCAAACTTTTTCAGCAGGGGGCCGGTCCACTGTCCCTCAGACCTTGTGGGGGGCCGGACTATATTTTGAAAAAGTAATAATGAATGAATTCCACAAGTAACCCAGAGATGCATTTTAAATAAAAGCACACATTCTACTCATGTAAAAACATGCTGATTCCCAGACTGTCCGTGGGCCGGATTTAGAAGGCGATTTGGCCGGATCCGGCCCCCAGGCCTTAGTTTGCTTACCCATGTGCTATTCCATAATAATAATAATTTTATTATTTATACCCCACCCATCTGACTGGGTTGCCAAAGGCAGCTTCCAACATATATAAAAACATAAACAAACATTAAACATTATTTTTTAAAATTCCCTGTACAGGCTCTTCTAAAGATGGTGTAATTGCTTATCTCCTTGGCTGGGAGTTGTATAAGTCCTTACTCTCTAACATTTCTCTGAAGAAAATACTGATGCCCTGAGGAAAAGCTGGACATTCCGGGATCCAATCAGAAACTGGGACGGCTTCTGTAAATCAGGGGCTGTCCCTGGAAAAGATGGACACTTCAAGGATCTGCAGAAATAGCATAATTAGAAAGGATAGCAGGGCAAGTTCAGAAAGTCAATATTAAAGAGGCACTAACTACTAGAGATATGGGACGCGGGTGGCGCTGTGGGTAAAAGCCTCAGTGCCTACGGCTTGCCGATCGAAAGGTCAGCGGTTCGAATCCCCGCAGCGCTCCCGTTGCTCGGTCCCAGCGCCTGCCAACCTAGCAGTTCGAAAGCACTCCCGGGTGCAAGTAGATAAATAGTGACCGCTTACTAGCGGGAAGGTAAACGGCGTTCCGTGTGCGGCTCTGGCTCGCCAAAGCAGCGATGTCACGCTGGCCACGTGACCCGGAAGTGTCTTCGGACAGCGCTGGCCCTTGGCCTCTTTGAGTGAGATGGGCGCACAACCCTAGAGTCTGTCAAGACTGGCCCGTAGGGCAGGGGTACCTTTACCTTTACCTAACTACTGGAGATAGTGATGTATGGAAGTGAGAGCTGGACCATGAAGAAGGCTGATCGCCAAAGAATTAATGCTTTTGAATTATGGTGCTGGAGGAGACTCTTGTGAGTCCCATGGACTGCAAGAAGATCAAACCTATCCATTCTGAAGGAAATCAGCCTTGAGTGCTCACTGGAAGGACAGATCCTGAAGCTGAGGCTCCAATACTTTGGCCACCTCATGAGAAGAGAAGACTCCCTGGAAAAGACCCTGGTGTTGGGAAAGATGGAGGGCACAAGGGGAAGGGGACAACAGAGGACGAGATGGTTGGATTGTGTTCTCGAAGCTACTAACATAAATTTGGCCAAACTGCGGGAGGCAGTGGAAGACAGGAGTGCCTGGCATGCTCTGGTCCATGGGGTCACGAAGAGCTGGACACGACTAAACGACTAAGCAACAAAAACTTCTGGAGATATGTTATAAACACAATCCGTATCTAACAGTGCCAACCTTTTGGGAAACGGATTGTACATTTTCAAGGAAGGAGCAAACTACAGCAAATACATACAAAAGCCTCTTCCTTCCTCCAGGAAGCAACTGGCTTCTCTAAACTAAGCTGGTGGCCTTATGATTCCTTGCATTATTCTTTTAATGTCACGACCTTTATGTCAAAGTGAGAGGCTCGATGTGGATTTTTCTTGTCCTTGAAAGCTACACTTTCTCCCGAGACAAAGAGCCCCTTTTTTGCATCAGCGTCAGGGGCTGCCATGAGGTGGGAGCTGCAAAGCTCTGCAAGTTTGGGCAGTGTGTGTGCTGACATTTTTCATTCCTCATGTCCCACAAGTATTTCCCTTTTCAACGGGCCTTCTGTGTGAGGTGGGAGGCGGCGAAAGGAAGGAGCTTTTCTCTTGGCTCCAGTACATTCGAAAATCCTGACGAGGTTCCCAATTTCTTTGCGGCTTTGGTCCCACGCAGTAGCGACTGGTGCTCATTGGGCAGAAGGCAGAGAGTCTGACAGTAGGTGGCGCCGCAGCCAATGACAGGAAGAGCTGACTAGATCAGGAGCCAATGGGAGCACACTACACCAGGAGAGAATGGCGCCCAATGGTACAGCAAAAGGCAGGGAGACAGACAGTAGGTGGCGCCACAGCCAATGAAAGGCATGGTCAAGAAATACTAGTTTTAACTCCATCCTCCCCACAGTTGAGTTCTACAAAGGCAGCGCTGAGATGGGTAGGCAACCTAAGGCCTGGTGGCCAGATCCGGCCCAATCGCCTTCTAAATCTGGCCCACAGACGGTCTGGGAATCAGCGTGTTTTCCTTTTATTTAAAATGCATCTCTGCGTTATTTGTGGGGCCTGCCTGGTGTTTTTACATGAGTAGAATGTGTGTTTTTATTTAAAATGCATCTCTGGGTTATTTGTGGGGCATAGGAATTTGTTCTTTTTTCTTTTCAAAATATAGTCTGGCCCCCCACAAGGTCTGAGGGACAGTGGACTGGCCCCCTGCTGAAAAAGGTTGCTGACCCCTGGCTGAGACGAAGGAGGAAGATGCTGATAGACAGTATCACCCCCTGGGCTGGGTAGAAGTACGAAGGCCAGCAGGTTGACTGAATTAAACTGTGGAACTCACTCCCACAGGAGACAATGGTGGCCACCAACTTGGATGGCTTTAAAAGAGGACTGGGCAGATTCACGGAGGATAAAGCTAACAGTGGGTACGAGGCATGGCGGCCATGTTCTGCCTCTGAAACCACAGGAGGCGAGAGTGCTTTTGTGCTCAGGTCGTATTCAAGGGTTTCCCATAGGCATCTGCAGTGCTTTTTTCTGGGGGTACACAGGGGTACGTGTACCCCTAAACATTTTGTGAATCTTTGTACTTTTGTCCATTTACTGTATTTATTTTCCCCGATTTGAACTATAATATGTTGATTTTCTTGAGTTAAAACGAGAGTACCCTTAAACATTATTTTAGGGAAAAAGCACTGGGTATCTGGTTAGCGACTGTGAGAACAGGAAGCTGGACTAGGTGGGTCATTGGCCTGATCCAGCAAACTGATCTAGATCTAGTGTTTATTAAATTTTTCTGATTTACATTTCAAAATATTCATTTGGACAACTTTAAATCAATGACTTCCTTTCTTCTCTTTCCATGGTTCATTTTGCATACCACACATCCCTCATATTTTACATGAACTCAACCATTCAGTGGGACACGGGTGGCGCTGTGGGTTAAAGCCTCAGCGCCTAGGGCTTGCCGATTGAAAGGTCGGCGGTTTGAATCCCCGCGGCGGGGTGCGCTCCCGCTATTCGGTCCCAGCGCCTGCCAACCTAGCAGTTCGAAAGCACTCCCGGGTGCAAGTAGATAAATAGGGACCGCTTACTAGCGGGAAGGTAAACGGCGTTTCCGTGTGCGGCTCTGGCTCGCCAGAGCAGCGATGTCACGCTGGCCACGTGACCCGGAAGTGTCTTCGGACAGTGCTGGCCTCCGGCCTCTTGAGTGAGATGAGCGCACAACCCTAGAGTCTGTCAAGACTGGCCCGTACGGGCAGGGGTACCTTTACCTTTACCTTTAGCCATTCAGTAATCATTGTTACACCATCAAAGCTCATTTGCACTGCTGAATTTATCTTAATGCTACCAGTGTTTTTACATGTACACAATATTCACCCATATAATCAACAAACATTTGCCAGTCTTCTTTAAACATATCTTCTCCTTGTTCTCTTATTCTGTATGTTAAATCTCCAATCCTTTTGGTTGGGGATAATTCAGAGGGATATCTCATGCTACTACTGCAGCCTGTGTTTTGCTAGCCCCAAAATGGAAAACGAGCGAGGTCCCAACCAAAGAAGAATGGCAACTTAAACAGGTGAAATACGCAAGGAAAATCTTGCAGATCCAGCAGCCTCTTCCACTGGTCATATGGAAATACTTTTCACATAGCCTTCTTTCCTTTTTAAATAAATGAATAAACAAAAGAGTAGAAAACGTGTATTGTTCTTTTCTGCCTACCAGCAAACAGGACCATTAAAACAAGTTTCCCCTTCCCGAGATGGCTGCATAAACTATTTTTCCACAAGAGGCTGCTTATCACCATTCACCTCAGCAGTGCTCAAGTGGGCAGAACCGGCCCCTGAAAACGAAGCATTTCAACCCCCCCTTAGTAAACACTAATGACCTATTCATAAAGAGAAGGGCAACAATTTCACACAATAGGAACATTCAGATTCAGCACGGACTGCCAAAGTCAGCAGGAGAAGACGTGTAAATCAGTTTCAGAGGAAATCCAAAGAAATTCTGAGGAAATAAGAACATTCTTAGCAACAATGCGGAGACTAATTTCATTATTTATGGCTTTGAGGAAAGGCATCCCTGGAAGACTGCCTTGGGAAACCCCACGTAACTTGCCTCAAGTTCGGTGGAAGAAAAGCTAAGTACAGTGGTACCTCAGGTTACATACGCTTCAGGTTACATACGCTTCAGGTTACAGACTCCGCTAACCCAGAAATAGTGCTTCAGGTTAAGAACTTTGCTTCAGGATGAGAACAGAAATTGTGCGGTGGCAGCGGGAGGCCCCATTAGCTAAAGTGGCACCTCAGGTTACGAACAGTTTCAGGTTAAGTACGGACCTCCGGAATGAATTAAGTACTTAACCTGAGGTACCACTGTATATCATATAAATGTCTTCGTATGCGGGGCTCTCAAAATAAAGAGAAATGTTTCCCCTCTGAGAGGGCTACTAGGTTATTGGATAGTGTCCATTTATTACCTGCACTCAGTGCTATTTTTCTAGAAAAAGAGGGGCCGGAGCTCACAAAGAACATTTCCCCTGTTCTCTTGGAATGGCAATGGCGCTCACCTGAGAGGTGCCAGAGTTGAGCTCCAGTGACCTCTGGCTAAAAACAAAGCCCTGCCTGTACCCCTAAGATGGATCTTTGGCCAAGGTCAGAACATGCAGTGCTAAAAAAGAAATACCCCCCCATTTAATCTACCTGCAACCTGATAGTGCAGAACCAGCCCAGCAGATTAGATGGTCAACCCAGTGCCGGATTTATGTATAAGCTAAACGAGCTATAGTTTAGGGCCCCACTTTCTTGCCCTCCCTCCCAAATTGTGAGTCTTTGTAAATTGTGTTTCTAAAAGAACTTTTGTTATTGCCAAATACCAATGTGTTTGCATTATTAAGTTTGTTATGAATAAAAAATCATTTTAAGTCAGAGCTTAATAATTATTTCACAATTAATATACTTCTTCTTAATTGTATTTCACTATTAACATACTGGAGGAGACTCTTGAGAGTACCATGGACTGCAAGAAGATCAAACCTATCCATTCTGAAGGAAATCAGCCCTGAGTGCTCACTGGAAGGACAGATCCTGAAGCTGAGGCACCAATACTTTGCGAAGAGAAGACTCCCTGGAAAAGACCCTGATGTTGGGAAATATGGAGGGCACAAGGAGACAGGGACAACAGAGGATGAGATGGTTGGACAGTGTTCTCAAAGCTACCAGCATGAGTTAGACCAAACTGCGGGAGGCAGTGGAAGACAGGAGTGCCTGGTGTGCTCTGGTCCATGGGGTCACGAAGAGTCGTACACGACTAAACAGCAACAAATTAATATACTGCTTTTAATTTTATTTCAGTTCAACAATTACTTTGATAAAATACATATTTTGTTATGTGCAAATGGCTTTAGATACCTATTAGGTCCATAAATTACTATATAGCATATATTCAACACAAAAAACAGCTGGGCATATAAAGGGCCCCATTACCTTCAGTAGCTTAGGGCCTCATCAAGCCTAAATCTGGCCCTGGGTCAACCCTAGCAGAAGACAACTCCATATATTTATTGCACTACATTATTAAAATCTGCAGAATTATTATTATTATTATTATTCCTTGGGCTGGAAATCAGTTTGCAACAGTCCCCCCCCCCGCCCCACTCCTTTAATGGAAGACAAAGCTAGCCACAAACTGCTGAATATAAATATGCCTCACTCTCCCCCGCAGATGGGATGCTCTCTTCTATTGTGATTTACATTATCCTCATCCAACCACTGTCAGCCTATCGCGTGTCCCCTTGCACAGTTTACAATTCCCGTTTATGAGAAAGCATCCTTGTGAAATTGGACAAGGCTGCCTGTCCGGATATGATGATTCAACCCTGGAGAATTCCTTTTGGCTTTGGACGTTCTCGAAATGTCAAGACCTATAAGGACTCTTGTATGGTATTGTTACACTGGGAAAGAATCTGCAGAACAGGAGTTCAGTACGACGTAACGTGACATGGGACAGCATATATTGTCACGGGTTTGTGGGTACCAGAATTTAATCAAAGCAAATGTTTCCTAACCAGGAAATCATCTAGGGTGATGGGTTACTCTTGCACTGCTCAGTGATTGAGCTGGCCTGCAACAGTATCCTTTCGTTCCTGTTTCCTGCATTGCCTTCAGCCTGGAGAAGCATTTGAATAATCTCATCTGGGGCAATAGCAGTTTCTCTACACTCTAGAAAGATTATTCTGTTTGCTTTTGTTGCTGTTCTTAACCCTTCCAAGCCTTGGGGATAGGGCAAGCTATCAAGCTAAGCTGCATGCATACACAAGCAGGACTACCGTATTTTTCTCTCTATAAGACGCACCAGACCACAAGATGCATCTAGTTTTTGGAGGAGGAAAACAAGAAAAAAATTATTCTGAATCTCAGAAGCCAGAACAGCAAGAGGGATCGCTGCGCAGTGAAAGCAGCAATCCCTCTTGCTGTTCTGGCTTCTGGGATAGCTGCACAGCCTGCATTCGCTCCATAAGACGCACACACATTTCCCCTTACTTTTTAGGAGGGAAAAAGTGAGTCTTATTGAGCAAAAAATACGGTAACTGCTTCAGCAGTCTTAAAGACTTCATAATCCATGATGTATTGTGGCATTCATGAAAATATCTGGCTCTTTGAGGACCTGGGACGGCCAAAGAAATGGAAGCACAACCAAAATCCAGGCAAAGAGGCAGGTGAATTTTCCATGGAAATGCACAATGTGTGGTTGTAAAAATAAATAAAAATGGAGTTGAGTTGTTGTTGTTGTTGTTTTAATCCACCTGCAGGTTTTTGCCCTGCAGCACTATTTAGGATGGTGGAATAAGTGAAGATGCTAGCATTCCAGAAATGTTTGCAATTTAGAAGGACAAAATCCTGGCTGAGAGCTTTGGGTATTGGCCACTGATCTTGGTTGGACCAGGGTTTGGCTGGAAAGGTCAAATTTGTTTACCACTTTGTGTGAAATCCCAGTACAGTTAAGACGCATGGCAGGCCTCCTGTGGTCTCCTGTGAGATTAGATTTGGCCCTGAATAAGCAAAAAAAAGACACTGTTTTGTTAAGTAAGGGGTGGACACACTTTCCAAGTCCAGAGTGTCTGATTTATGTGTCATAGATTTTAGCTCCACCCTTAATCATCAGCGCTGGCTGCAGTATTTACAAGACTCCAAGGTGGGAAGAGCACATGTGGCTGCCATTGGCAAGTTTGTGCAGTTGCGGAGGACATTTTAATGAGATTGTGCTGTGACCTCAAAGTAAACAGAATCAATCTGTTGATAAAATGTGCAATTAATTAGTCTTCTTCTCCTCTACTTTTTATTATCATTATTACAAGAATTGACAAGGCCATGTGGGAGGTGTTCAGACAGCCACTTTGAGTGGCATAATTCTGACAGCCCATCCTGATCTCCCATAATTGCACTAATTATTATTATTATTATTATTATTATTATTATTTATACCCCGCCCATCTGGCCAGGCCTCCCCAGTCACTCTGGGTGGCTTCCAACAAAATATTAAAATACAGTAATGCATCAAACATTAAAAGCTTCCCTAAACAGGGCTGCCTTCAGATGTCTTCTAAAAGTCTGAGAGTAGTTGTTCTCTTTGACATCTGGTGGGAGGGCGTTCCACAGGGCGGGTGTCACTACCGAGAAGGCCCTGTGCCTGGTTCCCTGCAACTTGGCTTCTCACAGTGAGGGAACCGCCAGAAGGCCCTCGGCGCTGGACCTCAGTGTCCGGGTAGAACGATGGGGGTGGAGATGCTCCTTCAGATATACTGGACCCTAATTTGAACTGTGATGATTTGCACAATGAGAAGCTGCCATACACTATGTTGGACCACTGGTCAGGGCCGGCCCACCCATGAGACAACATGAGGAGAATGCCTCAGGTGCCAGGATCCATAGGGACAGCAGATCCTGATGTAGATCTTTATTCCCCCCTTTGTTCCTGTTGAAGTTCTTCACTCACTCCTTCCCTGGTGGGGAGGGGCTGCCATTTTGTTGTTTTGCCTCAGGTACCAAATTGTCTTGGGCTGGCCTGCCAGTGATCCATCTAGTTTGCTAAGAATTATTTACACGTTGATTGACAACACCCGTCCAGGGTTACAACCAAGGGTCTTTCCCATCTTGGGATTGCTGCAGGTGGCAAAGAAGGAAGAGGAGGCAGAGGCAGTAGCAGCTTGGGGCATGGAGGTGACACCATTTTCTGTTTTGCCTCAAGCAGCAAAATGTCTTGGGCCGGCTCTAACTCCCACCATTCCTGACCATTGGCCACTCTGGCTGGGGATGCTGGGAGTTGTAGACCAAAACACCAAAAAATCCAGAATGCAGCAGCTAGACTGGTGACTGGGAGTGGCCGCCGGGACCACATAACACCGGTCCTGAGAGATCTGCATTGGCTCCCAGGACGTTTCCGAGCACAATTCAAAGTGTTGGTGCCGACCTTGAAAGCCCTAAACGGCCTCGGTCCTGTGTACCTGAAGGAGCGTCTCCACCCCCATCGTCCTGCCCAGACACTGAGATCCAGCACCAAGGGCCTTCTGGCAGTTCCATCACTGCGAGAAGTGAGGTTACAGGGAACCAGACAGAGGGCCTTCTCGGTAGTGGCATCCGCCCTGTGGAAGGCCCTCCCTTCAAATGTGAAGGAAATAAGCAGCTATCTTCTCTTTAAAAGACATTTGAAGGCAGCCCTGTTTAGGGAAGTTTTTAATATTTGATCTGTACTGTTTTTAACACTCAATTGGAAGCCGCCCAGAGTGTTTGGGGAAACTCAGCCAGATGGGCAGGGTTTAAATAACAAATTATTATTATTATTATTATTATTATTATTATTATTATTATTATTATTATTTATTATCTTGGAGGAACCAGGGTGTGGAAAGCTTTGCTGAACTACAGCTTAACTTGCAAAAGTTAGAAGTATCCTTCACCAAGCTATTGTGAGCTACATTTTAGGTTAATAGTTTTTATTCTCCTTTCAAACCACACTTTCCAAATTCAACTTGGCGACAGGAGATCCCCGGAATGGTCTGCTGTGGAATGCCAGTGTGTCTCAAAGGATTCTGGGGCATATTGTCGGGCACATGTTCAGATCATGTAGGACAGCCTGATAGACACCCATCCTTCTCCCATGCTAAAACTTCATTGGAAGAGATCAGCAAGCAACTTGAGAAACGGACATTTCTCTGCCGTTGGTTTTCTTCTTGCTAAGGGCCCCCCGGCAAGCTTCCCAGTTTCCCGAGAACACAGTTTGCAAACCACTCGTGTAATGAACTGGATGGCATTGCAGTGGGAAGAGAAGTCGGAGAGGCTCGAGATTCTGAGACCGTGCATAACATTTGTCTCCAGGTGCAGCAAGGAAGCGCATTTCTTTGAGCCGATCTCAATAAGCCTCACTTGCTCAGCAGTTTCCAATATCCCACAGACAATTTCTGAGTCAAAACAACAGTTTGTATACAGCTGTGCTAATAGCTGCCACTTGCAGTCAGAGGAAGTCCGCTTTCAATTCCAACCATCTGGACAGATTGTGCAGCCTACAGCAAAAATATATTTCCAATTTCTCAAAGGGTCCACCTTTGCAGTAACTGTGCTATTGTGTGGTTGGGCAATGTGGGACAGATGTCTTTTTGGAAATGGTTGTCAGCATTTCATTAAAGATGACTCATCCTACTCCCCAGCTTTAGGTTTTAGGTGCTTTGAACAAGAGGGTTCAATAATGTTATGTACTGAGTTGAATAGGATCCAAAATGCAGCACTCTGATTGGTCCTAGAACAATAGGATTCAGAATGTAGCAGTCTGATTGGTCCTAGAAGAATGCAGAAGTATGATTGGTCCGCAGGAGCCACCCAATCCAGCTCCAGGTGGAAGTGAATCCGCAACCTGACTGGCCTACAGGAGAATCCCGGAATTAGCCAATCATGTGTAGCCCATTGGGTAAATAATGCATATAAAGCGGATATTTGCAGGGAACTTTCATTCCTCCTCACCACTATGAGCTGAATAAAGAGCATGAAATCCATTCTCGACTCTGAGTATATTTCAAATAACAACAACAACATCATCATTTATACCCTGCCCATATGGCTGGGTTTCCCCAGCCACTCTGGGAAGCTTACAACATATATAAAACATAGCAAAACATGACACATTAAATACTTCCTGATACAGGGCTGCCTTCAGATGTCTTCTTAAAATCACAGGATGAACATACAGTGATGAAGAACATAAGAAGAGACCGCTGGATCAGGCCAATGACCACACCCCTCAATTTCCCCACTTTAAGTGGGACATCCCAGAATTACAGAAGCCACCCCAGCTTCTGATTGGATCCCGGGGATGTCCTGTTTTCACTTCTGCAAGAGCTATTGTGGAAGTCACTTGGTTCCTGCTAGAGTGTGGTCCCGAAAGAAACACACCCCAATTTTCCTCTGTGGCTTATGGAGAGACTCGTAGACTTGTAATGAAGTACAGTGGTACCTCAGGTTAAGAACTTAATTCGTTCTGGAGGTCCGTTCTTAACCTGAAACTGTTCTTAACCTGAGGTACCACTTTAGCTAATGGGGCCTCTTGCTGCTGCTGCACTGCCACTGCACGATTTCTGTTATCATCCTGAAGCAAAGTTCTTAACCCGAGGTACTTTTTTTGGGTTAGCGGCGTCTGTAACCTGAAGTGTATGTAACCTGAGGTACCACTGTAGAGGCGTACGCAGGTGTGAGCTTCTGGTTTGGCTTGAGAATGCATTCCTTGCCCAACCTGAGAAAAGATGTGGCCGCTGGCATTTGGAACGCGGCGCGGGCAAACGGAGGCGGGACTTGCGCAGGACTGATTGCACCGCGTCTGTGTCGCCCTCGCCACACTTACTCCATAGCCTTATACCCCACTCTCTTTTCAGTGTTTCAGCAGTTAAAACGTGTCTTTGCACAGAAGCCGATGGAGCAAGCCAGCTTGCATGCAAAACCGAACTCTGGATTTTAGTCCTCGCTGACATCTGGAGGGTTTTTTGCATCTCCTCCTTCACTCTCTTGGGGGTCTGCAAATCCAAACCAGCCTTGACACGGCCGGGATGTTGTAAACTGTGGTCCGCCCTAATCTGGAATATAGGGAGAAGAACATACAGTATGGATAGCCTTGCTTACCAGTGGCCCTTTTCTCACAGTGGCTGACCGGAAGCCCACGGGAAACCCTCAAACCCTCAAACAGGACTCACCTCTGCTGTAGCAGCAACACCGCCAGTTTGAAGAGAGATTGTGTGAGTGAGAGTGTTGTTGTTGTTTAGTCGTTTAGTCATGTCCAACTCTTCATGACCCCATGGACCAGAGCACACCAGGCACTTCTGTCCTCCACTGCCTCCCGCAGTTTGATCAAACTCATGCTGGTAGCTTCAAGAACACCATCCAACCATCTCATCCTCTGTCATCCCCTTCTCCTTGTGCCCTCCATCTTTCCCAACATCAGGGTCTTTTCCAGGGAGTCTTCTCTTCTCATGAGGTGGCCAAAGTCTTGGAGCCTCAGCTTCAGGATCTGTCCTTCCAATGAGCACTCAGGGCTGATTTCCTTCAGAATGGATAGGTTTGATCTTCTTGCAGTCCATGGGACTCTCAAGAGTCTCCTCCAGCACCATAATTCAAAAGCATCAATTCTTCGGCGATCAGCCTTCTTTATGGTCCAGCTCTCACTTCCATACATCACTACTGGGGAAACCATACAGACCTTTGTTGGCAAGGTGATGTCTCTACTTCACCTTGAAGATTATGTGAGTGAGAGAGTCACCTCCTTTTCCAGAGCAGTAGCAGCAAAGAAACTGAGCAGGCAGTCAAGTAAATCACAGCCAGAGAAGAACTTGGGCGTTTGTAATATTTGCCTTTTGTTATGAACCCTGCATTCCAATGCAGACACCTGTGTTTACAGACAAGTTAGATCCATGTGGTTGAATTAAGAAGGAAGAGAGCAGAATCTCTCTGGAGGATACTGCGAGGGGTAGATTTGCATCCCTTTTGGGAAGACTTGGTGCATGAGTTTTGCTGCGCAGTCGTGGTCTAATTAGCATACTCGCGGTCCACAAGGATTCTTCAAGAATCAGCTTTCCACTTGCGATGGCCAGACTTCCCAAAACATGAATAACCCATAAAGATTATTAAAGTTGTATCACGGTCCTGCTTACCAGAGGGTGCTTTCTTTGCTTTTCTCACATATAAGAACAAGCAGGCAGTATTTAGATGACCATAATTAGGCCTTGGCCTTTTCTTTTCTCAAGTGTGTGGAAGGATAATCATCACATCCCACAAAAGCTTCCAAACGCATTGTTCTGGGATCGCTTTGTTTTTCCATTGCTTAAACTTTCCACGTTTCTGCTAGCCAAATTTCTGTGCTTTAGGTTTCGTTCCGCATCTGTTGGTCTCCAGACCAGGGTGATTTTGTTATAGCTGGGCATCTATTTCTCTGAAACACCAAGTGTTGGAGAAATTTAAAAGGGGGTTTCTAGACTGGGGTTATCCCTTCCCAGAAACTCCCAAAAAAGGATGCAGACTCCGAGTGAAAAGATAAAGACAAGGTAAAATTTTGTTTAGTCGTTCAGTCGTGTCCGACTCTTCATGACCCCATGGACCAGAGCACGCCAGGCACTCCTGTCTTCCACTGCCACCCGCAGTTTGGTCAGATTCATGTTTGTAGCTTCGAGAACACTGTCTAACCATCTCAACCTCTGTCGTCCCCTTCTCCTTGTGCCCTCCATCTTTCCCAACATCAGGGTCTTTTCCAGTGAGTCTTCTCTTCTCATGAGGTGGCCAAAGTATTGGAGCCTCAGCTTCACAATCTGTCCTTCCAGTGAGCACTCAGGGCTGATTTCCTTAAGAATGGATGCGTTTGATCTTCTTGCAGTCCATGGGACTCTCAAGAGTTTCCTCCAGCACCATAATTCAAAAGCGTCAATTCTTCGGCGATCAGCCTTCTTTATGGTCCAGCTCTCACTTCCATACATCACTACTGGGAAAACCATAGCTTTTACTATACGGACCTTTGTTCGCAGTCTTTTTTCAAAGACAACAGGCATATAAAAGACAAGGTAAAAAGGTAAAGGTAAATGACCTCTGGAAAGGTAAATTTCCTGCTTGGCAGGGGGTTGGACCCGATGGTCCTTGTGGTCTCTTCCAGCTCTATGATTCTATGATTCTATGGACGGTAAGGGGTTTAGTCATGCTGGCCACATGATCCAGAAAACATACAATACAAATGTGCATAAAGACAGCCTCAAAGGTAAGGAGGAGACTGCAAAGAACCATATCCAAAGCAATGTTTTTAATACACTTCCAGATTACACACACGATTTCTAGTCACCAATCAAAAGATCACAGCAATCTTTATAGATGCAACCCGATGTCATCATCCTGAACCAATGAATAGCACTTGGCTCTTCAGAGCAGCAGTCATCATAATAGCATGTGATTACATAGAACCATTTTTTCAGTCTATTTCCTTATCAAGACTTTGACTAATTTTCCTATTCATTAAATGTCTCCCAATCTGTCTACAAAACAATTCAAGATTAATAACAGTTGACATGCCTAGCCGATTCTCTGTTCATGCATACAATGGTCAGCATGGATTCTAACAGTTTATTCTTTTCCGTGCTCTGGAACAGACATTCGCTACGTCCAGTACTAGTTCTGTATTGAGAAAGGTAGGCAGGCACAGGCCTTTTCAGTTTAGCCAGGCCATAATCTCAAAAGAAAATGGAATCATCAAAATGGTAGAGGGCTGTGAAATTATCATTTTCTCGATTACATATACTGGTTGGATATATTCTGAGCATAGAAGGGTAGACCATAATTGACTGCCATTTTATTGCATATGTAAAAGGTAAAGGTACAGGATCCCTGACAGGTCAGTCCAGTTGCAGATGACTCTGGGGTTGCGGCGCTCATCTCGCTTTACAGGCCGCAGACAGTTTTTCCGGGTCATGTGGCCAGCATGACTAAGCCACTTCTGGCGAAACCAGAGCAGCGCACGGAAACGCTGTTTACGTTCCCTCCAGAGTGGTACCTATTTATCTACTTGCACTTTTTGGCATGCTTTCGAACTGCTAGGTTGGCGGGGATTCGAACCGCCAACCTTCTGATCAGCAAGCCCAAGAAGCTCAGTAGTTTAGACCACAGCGCCACCCACGTCCTTTATTGCATATGTACTTGGAATTAAATCCAAGAAAGGAGATTCCATCTAAACATCAGGAGGAACTATCTGACAGTAAGAGCTGTTCAACAGTGGAACTGGTTCCCTCAAGAGGTGGTGGACTCTCCTTCCTTGGAGGTTTTTAAGCAGAGGTGGAGGCTAGAGTACGGGTGACCATACTCAACTATTGGCTCAGACTATCTTTATTTCCCCTTGGCCTTGCCCCACTAACTATGAATGGTGATTTTCAATCCACATGGAAACAGGCAGTGGCAACTGAAATCTCAACCCGGTCTTCTACTCAGCATGGGATACGATCAGGCCAAAGCACTCATTAAACAATGTGTAGCAGACACAGAGCACCATTTGGATCTAGCCAGGACCCCAGCTTTTATTGCCAACGAATCCATCAGGTACTCTGCCTCACCCATCACATATCTAACTAATCTCAAAGTCTCTAAGCACTGCAGGGCCTTTACTGTGGCACAATGTCATACCCTCCACTCGGCTGTCATTGAAGGTCGATACAGGATGATTGCTTACATGGAGTCTGTCAGTGTGATGGCCTGGGACTTGGGCTCAGACTCGGAACCAAAGGAGTCTCAGTCTGCACCGGATCCTTTGTCACAGGCGGCATCTGAACCAAGTCTGGGGAATGAGCCTGAAGAGTCCCAGTCTGCACAGGTTTCCCTGCAACAAGCACCAGCTGGGCCGAGTCAGGGGCCTGAGCCTGCCCTGGCTCCAGATGCGGGGATTACCTTGTTGCCTCCAGCTGGGCCATCACTTACAGCTGCTCCACTACCAGTTGGGTCAGGAGAGGGTGAGGTGGCCTCTGGGTCTAGTAACCCACTGACATCTCCTGAGCTGCAGAGACTGAGGTCTGAGAGAAGGAGAGACCTGAGTACTCACAGGAGGAGTGCTGGCCTTCGGGGCAAGACAGGGAGGGGGGATCAGCACTGGTCGTTACTCCGACAAAGATAAAAGGCTGTCGGACCCTGCCCCAGGTTGTGGGGGCAACATTGCTGTTTGCCAGAACCTGCCTGTGACCCTGTGCCTGACCTTGCCTGGTTTCCTGCCTTTGTGTCCTGCCTTGTCCCTGTTGGACTGGCTCCTCGTGGAATCCTTGGACTGGGGGCCAGAACTGGACCGCGTTACTTGGGTTAACCCCCGGGCCCAGCACAGTCAGCTGTCTCTCCTCTGGTGCGTCTTCCTCCTCCTCCCCTCCCATTATTCCACAGCTTTCCCCCTCATCTGCCTCTGAGCTGTGATCTCCCACAAACGCTTGTTGTAATTCTGAACTGTCTCCTTCTTCTCTGGAAGGTGCAGGCTGGGGAGGCGGTCTCCAGCGTTCCTCCTCTGCCCAGTCCCTGACACTACCTCTGACCATGGAGCAGAATATAGCCATCGTGACTAGCAGCCATGATAAAATCAAACCGATCAATACATAAAGCAGTACATCCTATGAGCCATTGCCAGCAAAGTGGGAAATGAATTGTTTCCAGGGTTTGGGTTATTTATTGAAACACTAGAGATATATCAAGACATCCGAGATTATTTTGGGGCAGTTTCAATCCTCTCTTCTAAAGCTGACAGCATGTCTAAATATGGTCTCCAGCATAATTTTCGCTTGTGAATTCGTGTTAACCTCACTGGCTCGTTCTAATTAGCACTTTGGTTTAGTCTGCAAGAAATCGGCTGTACTGAAGTGAACAGCGTGCGCCTCCGGCTGTGTTTTCATGCCCCCCCCCCATGTCCCTCATTTATCTTCCTTTTCTTTTTGTTACGTGTCCTTTGCAAATCACTGCCCCTCTCTTGGCATTTTGGAGGGTGAAAATTCTCTCAAATAAAAATGTTGTTAATGCAAAATTTGGGGGCTGAACAGAGTCTCTGCTCACACCCCCCCCCCCCGATTTGCAGGTGATGCCAGGCATTTAAATTGTTTTCCGGGGCCAATGCATGAACATTTGCACACTGTTTCAAGGTGGGTGGGTGTGTATGGAGCCAGAAGCTTCTCCCCTCCCAACTTATTTTCATTTAAAAGCTGCCTGAGAGGTCATTGGCAGGGACTCTGCTGTTGAGGCTGAGCCATTGAGCAATAGCCTGCAGTAAGCCAGGAGTGAAGAACCAAGAAGAAGAAGAGGAGGAGGAGGAGGAGTTTGGGTTTGATATCCCGCTTTATCACTACCTGAAGGAGTCTCAAAGCGGCTAACATTCCCCTTTCCCTTCCTCCCCCACAACAAACACTCTGTGAGGTGAGTGGGGCTGAGAGACTTCAGAGAAGTGTGACTGGCCCAAGGTCACCCAGCAGCTGCATGTGGAGGAGCGGGGAAGCGAACCCGGTTCACCAGATTACGAGTCTACCGCTCTTAACCACTACACCACACCATACATTTAAAGCATGTGCAAAGCGCACGCACACCCAAAGCATCATGGGAACTGTAGTTTGCCAAGGGAGTTGGAATTTGTTGCCCCATGGGGGGAAACTACAGTTCCCAAGATACATTGGGGGAAGCCATGTGCTTTAAATGCGTGGTGTGGATGTGACCCAAGGCAGAACCACAAGAGGCAGAACCAGGAGGCAGAACCAAAGGACAAGCCAAAATGCAAGGACACACCAGAGCCTTGTTGCTCGGGCAAGGTCCTCCCATACTCCTTCTTGTCCAGGAGGACCCAATGGGCAGCCTGGGTGAGAGGAGGAGAAAGTTGTCACTCACAGTTCAAATGTCCAATCATACGGGGGAGCTGCTTGCAAGCGACTCAGGCAGCCTTTTCAACTTGAGAGTGGGGCAAAAATGCTCTAAACAAACAACCAAACTTCACTGGGTCCACTTTGAGTGTTCGGTACAATAAGGGTTGCCATACATCCGGAATTTCATGGACATAACTGGAATGTGGCAGTCGGAAGCAGTGTCTGGGTGGAAATTGCTGAAATGTCTGGGACCTATGGCAACCCGTGTCAGAAGTATGTTGTTGTTGTTTAGTCGTTTAGTCGTGTCCGACTCTTCGTGACCCCATGGACCAGAGCACGCCAGGCACTCCTGTCTTCCACTGCCTCCCGCAGTTTAGTCAAACTCTTGTTTGTATCTTCGAGAACACTGTCCAACCATCTCATCCTCTGTCATCCCCTTCTCCTTGTGCCCTCCATCTTTCCCAACATCAGGGTCTTTTCCAGGGAGTCTTCTCTTCTCACGAGGTGGCCAAAGTATTGGAGCCTCAGCTTCAGGATCTGTCCTTCCAGTGAGCACCCAGGGCTGATTTCCTTCAGAATGGATAGGTTTGATTTTCTTGCAGTCCATGGGACTCTCAAGAGTCTCCTCCAGCACCATAATTCAAAAGCATCAATTCTTCGGCGATCAGCCTTCTTTATGGTCCAGCTCTCACTTCCATACATCACTACAGGGAAAACCGAAGTCTAGATTTTGCCAAATTTCCTTAAGAATAGCTCAAAAGGGGCAAATAATATATATTTTGAGAGTTTCCAAACCCTAGTACAATCTTGGCTTTTAGGAGGGAATGCCTTCTCCACAGAGGAGGGGACTGGGAACGAGAGCTGGTATGTTATGAAGGTGCCCCTATTTTCATCAGTGACATATTTGAGGGTACGCATTTGGCAGTTCAGATTTGCAGGATGGTGGCAGCTCTTTGATCAGAGCCAGCCTCCCCCTGAGACTATTAAAAGCTTGCAGCTCCTGTGAATCTATTCGGAGAGATCCTCCTGTCAGCATGCAAGCCAAACGTCTCCATAAATATGCAGAGAATGCCAAGACTAATTGAGGAAAGCTACGGCACATAAATAGGAAAGCTTTTAATAAATTCATGCATCCATCGAGTGGTGTGAAATCTGCTTGGCTGTTCTTCGCATGGAAACCGGAGTATTGTGTAAAAGCATTGAATAAGAGTTGGTTGCGGCACAGAATGTGAACGTCAGGGCTTCAGTCCTTCACCGATTTGAAGACAGGTTTCAGGCTAAGCTGACATAGCTCAGTTGGTAGAGCATGAGACTTAATCTCAAAGTCGTGGGTTCAAGCCCCATGTTGGGCGAAAGATTCCTGCCTTGCAGGGGGGGGGGGGTTGGACTAGATGATCCTCGTGATCCCTTCCAACTCTACAGTTCTGTCATTCTAAGAAAAGCTGTATTTCTCCATTGATGCAACTGGCAGAGCCAGCATCACGGATTGGCACAGTTGGGCTGAAAAGTTCCTCATTCAATAGTTAATAGTCATAGCAGACACATAGCTCACCCAATCACAGGCTTCCCTACTTTAATGAGATGCATTTCTGTTTAAACTGTCACCATTGTGATAGGAATTTTGTGGTCTTAGACATATGATAAATGTTCATAAGTGTACCAACCAAGCACGTACATAGATCAGCGCAGGAAGTCCGACCTGAAACCATTTTTGATTCCCAAACTGACCAAATGTTTTCTCTGCAGGGTCGAAGGAAAATGGAAAAGCCTCCCCATTGTTTTTTCCTTCACAAATCCTGTCCTAAGGGCACATTTAAGATATGAATAGGGTGTGAGCCTGTGACCAGGAATTAAGTATTTGTCATTACAAAAGACTGGCCAGGCTCCGCAGGCAATCCAGTCAAGTGACCATTAAGCAGGTAACCTGGCAGACAGGAGGTAAACAAAGCACTCAGATTTCTGTTGTAGACCACCCTTTCTGTGATGTAGGTATGATGTATCTAGGGGGTGGTCTTGGACTCCAGGGAGGGAATTTTAAATGTCTATATAAGGGCTTGCACACCATTGTTCTAGGTTAACCTCCTCCCTCCTGCGTGTGGTGAGTGAGGACCCTGTTGCAACAGATCAAGAAAGGTCAGGCTTACTAGCTGCTTTGCTTCTCAATATTCTCTGGTTGGCCTCTGTTATTTTCTCCTACCAATAGGGAACCTACGTAAGGACTTAATATGGGCCCTTGGATACCCCATAAGGGGGAAAAGGGCAGATTTTTGTTTACGACATCATTATTTTGGAATAATGCCTGTAAATTAACTGTTATGTACTGAGTTGAATAGGATCCAAACTGCTGCAGTCTGATTGGTCCTAGAACAATAGGATCCAAAATGCAGCAGTCTGATTGGTCCTAGAACAATGCAGCAGTATGATTGGTCAGCAGGAACCACCCAATCATACTCCAGATAGAAGTGAACCCACAACCTGATTGGCTTACAGTAGAATTCCGGAATTAGCCAATCATGTGCAGCCCATTGTGTAAATAATGCATATAAAGCAGATACTTTGAGGGGACTTTCATTCATTCCTCCTCACCACAATGAGCTGAATAAAGAGCATGAAATCAATTTGCGACTCTGAGTATATTTCATTAACATATGCACATTTTATGCAAATCTGGGCCCTCTTTTGGCCTTCTTTTCAGTGACGCATTTCATTTTCTGGGGGGGGGGGGGGAGGATGCTGTGCAAGCGGCCACCCAAGGAGGGAAATGCAAGCCAGCACAAAGGAAGCAGTAATTCTCACAGAGATCACTCCTCTTTTTAAAGGTATCTTGTATATGAAGGGCTGCCTGGTCCAAGTCCTGTTTATGGATGAAGAACCACAAGAAGAGAGAACAGGGAGGGGGCTTGAAGTCACCTATCAATTGTTGGTCCCTGAGCATCCATCTTCCCTATGACTCTAAGATATATTTCTATCTGAATTATAGCAATTGGCTCTGGGCGTGCATGTAACCTAGCACACCTGCTTTGGGTGCAGAAGGCCCCAGGAAGAGAACCCTATTCAGTTCTTATTTGATATATTCACTTTGTAGGCGCAGAACAAGAGGCTGCTTATTGATGGGCAAGCTAAAGCACAACTACAAAGGAATCACAAGAAAAGGTGGAGTCTTTGCTGTGTGATAGAAATTTTGAGGTCTTAGATATATGGTAATGTTCATAAGGGTACCAACCAAGCACGTACATAGATCAGCACAGGAAGACCGACCTGAAACCATTTTGATTCCCAAACTGACCAAATGTTTTCCCTGCAAGGAGGGAGGGTATCAGGGAGCCTTCCCATTGTCTCAGAAATGGAGTAATCAGCATTTTAATGGATGACAGACTATCAGGAAAGGCAATCAGATAACCTAGGCAAACAGGAAAAACAACATTCAAATTTCTGTTTTAGACCACCTTTTCTGTAATGTAGGTATGATGTATCTGGGGGTGGTCTTGATCTACAGGGTGGCAATTTCAAAAGTCCATATAAGGCCTTGCGCGCCATTTTCGGGGGTTCCTCCTCCCTCCTGCGTGTGGTGAGTGAAGACCCTGTTGCAACAGATTAATAAAGATCAAGCTTACTAGCTGCTTTACTTCTCAATATTCTCTGGTTGGCCTCTTATTTTCTCCTACCAATAGGGAACCTACGTAAGGACTCTATATGGACTCTTGGATACCCCATAAGGGAAAGGGGCAATTTTTGTTTACAACAGCTGCAACCCATAAAAATTGGAGACAATACTGCAAACCCTGCCTGAAATCTGGGGGTGATACTGCTGCTGCCAGCCAGCGTAGACAATACTGTGCTAGATGGGGTAATTGTTTGAATTGGAGTAAAGCATCTCCCTCTGTCCCCTTTTCTGGTGAAGTGCCGCCACTTATTTCACAGCAGAGACAATGATGTCATCTGCCGGCGTTCGATTTGCCAATCCTCTGCATGACAAACAAATAAGCTTTTCTTGAAGAGAGAGAGACCCACGAAAGAAGCTAAGCAGAGGAAAAGAAAGGTTGTTTATATTAGCATGCCTATAAGGGTTTAGCAGGCACTTTTTTATTGGGGGGGGGGGAGTCCTTTTATCTATGACCTAACCGAAATGTCACAGGAACAAGGAGCAAGACTTTGGGTCCAACAGAACTCTTCATCAGGCTGGATACTGAGCAGCAGCAGGAGGAGGTGCGGTAATAAAAAAACAAAGCTGGCTTGGTAATGAAGCCACAATGTCTGCACTAGTCAGATCAAATCTTTATTGTTATGGTCAAGGGCGGGCAAAATAAGAGACATGTAAATCACATTATGCAAACGTGTACAACAGCAGTACAAAACAAGAGGAAGAAACTAAAAAAGTAAAGTAAATAAAAATAGCACAGAGTGAAATAAAACGGGGTCAACATTTTAAAAGCTGTAATCATGTCACGAAATCCCAGGAAGAAAATGCCTGGGGGTCAGTTCCTCATGGGTTCTGCTTGCTGCAGCACAGTGCTTGGCCACACTGAGAGTGAAACATGCATTTTGATCTGAGAGGAGCAGGAGGACATAAAATGGACTTGATTCAAAATATGACAGAGGGAAGGAATTTGCTGACAGAATATAAGATCTGGAATACAGAGAGGGAAGGTCTGGGGAAGTCGCAGAAACAAGTTAATGTAAAGAATATAAGGAGACAAAAATTGTTTTTAATATTTTTATTTCTTTTTCTTTTTTATATCTCTTGTTGTATAGTGTTTACATGTTGTTGTATTGTCCTTTTTGTCTTGTTTGTTTAGTTGTATTGTGTTCTTTTTGCTGTGCATTTATTGTAAAACCTAATAAAATATTAAAAAAGAAAAAAAAGAAAAAAAATGGACTTGATTGCCATGTTGTTGGCATCCATCTTGTTATGTACTGAAGTTCTCACCCTGGGCCAGCAGGGGGATACTGTAGATAGTTATGCACATAAGGGATCGAAAGTGACGTTCAGCGATTGGATAGTTTTAGAAAATTGTTACAGTTACGTTGTACTGGAGCTCTATATAAGCAGGCTGACTGAACCCTTCAGTTCAGTTTTGTTCTGGCCTGTGAATAAACAAGAGCTGTTTGAAGAGTTGCTGTGTCGTCTGATATGTTCACCCACAACTTAACACATCTGGCTCAAGAAGCAATGGAGTGTGCCTCTGGGGGTGAAGTCTAACTGCTGTGTTAGCAGCATCAAAGTGACCTTCCTGGGGTGCTAAATTTCATAAGGGTGTCATGAGCAAGAATTCACAAATATTCAGAGACATCACTGTCCATTTTTCTTGCCAAAGCTGAAATTTCTGCAATGTCGGCTTGTAGCAATTTTAGAGGCTAATAATAATTAAGAAGAATAATGTGCTGGAAATTATGAAAGTTGGCAACCCTGAATATTGCTCTTTATGGTCTTGCCAAATACTTTTGGGACATATTCCAGAGAAATGGTGGTGTTTCCCCCCAGATAATAATATGCATCTTGACCATCAGAACTCTGGGCCAATATAAGACCAAGAAGCTGTGCTTTTTGGACTTCTTGGCTGTAAAATATCAAATAGAAAATATGGGGGAGAAAGACCACAGCTCATGCCCAGATCCTATGAGAAAGTTCATGTCTTCAAGAGATCTTCTCATTTCCTCTTGGTTTCAGCTGCAATCTAATATGCACACTTAACAGAGAGGAAGTCCTAATGAAATTTATACGGTTGACTTACTTCTAAGCAGATGTGTATAAGATTTCACCGTCAGTGACTTTTGATGCATGCTTGCTCCCATACTCAGCTTCTAATAATTACCTGGATATGGTAGGCAGCAGGTTCTGGGGTCGTTTGGGGCTCTCACCAAGCCACACCCCCCCCTTACTACCTACCCTCTTTGAGTGTTTGGGCCTGGCTGGAATGTGTCCTTGAATTCTGACAGTACCTTTAGGTTTCCTGGATGGAGTACAGTGTGTGAGTGTGTGTGTGAGTGTGTGTGTGTGTGTGTAAACAAAAACTACATTTGTTGCTGTGATCACTTTTGCCTCTGCCTCCACTGGGACTGCCCTGTGGCCCCCAGAAAGTTATCTACAAGGGAACGTGGCCCTTGGACTGAAAATTATTTTGCACTCCCATTGTTGACTTCCATCTGTCTTGAGAGCCAGTGGAGTGTGCCTCCGGGGGTGAAGTCAAACCCCTGTGTTAGTACCACCCAAGTGACCTCCCTGGGATGCAAGGCTGGGCAGTGGTTATGGGGTGCTGGGCTGCCCGGATGACGAGCCCCCCCCCCTCCTGGTCTCACTGATGTGGTCTGAAGGAAAGCAGAGCAATGTGTTTGGCCCCAGCTTGGCTGCAGGAGTTGCCGGAAGGAGGCGTACAAGTTACTATCTTGGGGGCTCCAAATTTGTTAGGGTTGCTAGGTTAGCAATTTCCACCCTGACACTGTTTCCGGCTGCCATATTCCAACTGTCCCTGGGAAATTCCTGCCGTATGGCAACCCTAAGATTTGTGTACTCCTTAGCCTTTTCTTCTCCCAAAGATACAAGGAATCAGAGGTTTAGGATGTTTAGGATCAGAGTTTTCCTTCCTATATATAGCATGAACAGAAACCGCCTTCATGACCGAAGGAGCGTCTCCACCCCCATTGTCCAGGCTGGACACTGAGGTCCAGTGCCGAGGGCCTTCTGGCGGTTCCCTCACTGCGAGAAGCAAAGCTACAGGGAACAAGGCAGAGGGCCTTCTCGGTAGTGGCGCCTGCCCTATGGAATGCCCTCCCAGCAGATGACAAGGCAATGAACAACTTTTTTACTTTTAAAAGACAACTGAAGATGGCCCTGTTTAGGGAAGTTTTTAATGTCTGATGCTGTATTGTTTTTAATATTCTGTGGAAGCCACCCAGAGTGTCTGGGTATAAATAATGAATTATTATTATTATTATTATTATTATTATTATTATTATTATACCATTGGACCCGCTGTTGGCCTTGCCCGCTCAGTCCACCCAAGCCTGTATTTGCATGCAGGGGAAGTCCCCAACTCATTCGGTGTGGGGTTTGATCTTCTTGCAGTCCATGGGACTCTCAAGAGTCTCCTCCAGCACCATAATTCAAAAGGATCAATTCTTCGGCAATCAGCCTTCTTTATGGTCCACCTCTCACTTCCATACATCACTACTGGGAAAACCATAGCTTTAACTATATGGACCTTTGTTGGCAAGCTGATGTCTCTGCTTTTTAAGATGCTGTCTAGGTTTGTCATTGCTTTTCTCCCAAGAAGCAGGCGTCTTTTAATTTTGTGATTGCTGTCACGATCTGCAGTGATCATGGAGCCCAAGAAAGTAAAATCTCTCAGTGCCTCCATTTCTTCCCCTTCTATTTGCCACTAGTGGCTCCATTTCCATCCTTGGGGTCAGCGCCTAAAGCAGCCAGGCAGGCCTAACTGCCAAACTAGACAACTCTCAGCAGTTTTCCTTTGGCATTTGCAAGTGCAAGATATTCAGACAATGGACAAAGGATTCCAGGAGAACCCACATAGTCTGCGAGAGCACGAAGAACCCAAATGGCACTCCAACCATGGAGCTCATTTCGGATGGATTCTGCATCTTCAACACCACCCCAATCTGTGCTGAGGGGTAGCAACATTCCACCAATGCCAGGCGTCTTTCTGTGTTGAGAATTCAGGGCACAGCAGAAATTAAGATATATGGTTCATTTGTTGATGTATGCTAATTTTATTTAGTTTTCAAAAGTTTACATACTTAAGCATCAACAATACCTTGAATTTATCCATGGACTTCTCATTCCGCCCCCATGGTGTTCTGTGTTTATCAATTAATGCTGCATATTTTAACTTATAACTTTCCATAGGTACACATCCTACATTATTAGCCTTAATTTCCCTTAACCGTTGCTCATACTTCATATCCTGCTCATGTTTTCATGCACTTGTAATAGTTCAGGGGTCAGCAAACCTTTTCAGCAGGGGGCCGGCCTACTGTCCCTCAGACCTTGTGGGGAGCCTGACTATATTTTGAAAAAATAATAATAATGAACTAAATTCCTATGCCCCACAAATAACCCAGAGATGCATGCTGATTCCCAGACCATCCGCGGGCTGGATTTAGAAGGCGATTGGGCTGGATCCGGCTCCTGGGCCTTAGTTTGCCTACCCATGTAATAGTTCTTTAGATATTCTACAAAAGGTTTCCAACCCTAAGATAATGTGTCGTCATTTTGATCTCTAATGTTTGCTGTTAGCTTGGCGAGTTCAGCATACTCCATCATTTTAATAAGATGTTCTTCCTTCATGGAAACCTCATCCTCTTTCCATTTTTGAGCAATATACAGTTTATTTTACACTTATATACATCTGAATCTGCATGGAGAGGAAGACAGTCCATAGCATTTCATCTCCAGAGAGTCCCTTCTTGCTTCTCCAACAGCTCCAGCCATCTTGAGTCCAGAGCGGCCAGCCATGCTCCCAGAGTCTCTGGGTTGCAGCCTCTCCAAGATGTCTTTGCCTATCTCCTCCTCCTCCTTCCCAGGATTCTTTGCCAAAAACCCAAACTCCAGCAAAAAAGCAACGCTCCCTTTTCACATCCCTCCCCGTCTCCTTGGCAACCTCTGCTTTGCTGAGCTCCCTCTTTTCATAGAATCATAGAATCATAGAGCCGGAAGAGACCACAAGGGCCATCGAGTCCAACCCCCTGCCAAGCAGGAACCACCATCAGAGCACTCCTGACATATGGTTGTCAAGCCTCTGCTTAAAGACCTCCAAAGAAGAAGACTCCACCACACTCCTTGGCAGCAAATTCCACTGTCGAACAGCTCTTACTGTCAGGAAGTTCTTCCTAATGTTTAGGTGGAATCTTTTTTCTTGTAGTTTGGATCCATTGCTCCGTGTCCGCTTCTCTGGAGCAGCAGAAAACAACCTTTCTCCCTCCTCTATGTGACATCCTTTTGTATATTTGAACATGGCTATCATATCACCCCTTAACCTCCTCTTCTCCAGGCTAAACATGCCCAGCTCCCTTAGCCGTTCCTCATAAGGCATCGTTTCCAGGCCTTTGACCATTTTGGTTGCCCTCCTCTGGACACGTTCCAGTTTGTCAGTGTCCTTCTTGAACTGTGGTGCCCAGAACTGGACACAGTACTCCAGGTGAGGTCTGACCAGAGCAGAATACAGTGGCACTGATGTGCTTATGACCAGCAATCAGCACCTTTGCCTGTTAATGACTTTGCTCTCAACTTCACTGTCTGAAGCATTTCTGCAGCTTGCATTTCCCCTTCCTTTCCCTTGCATTAACCCAAATATTAGCATGAATCTGATATTCAGTATCAGTGCTCCCCCCCCCCCAGTAAAATAGGTGCTGGTATTCACCATGAAGTTGTTACAGTAAGTGTCACACTGTTTAACAACAACAAAAACACAAAAACAAAAAGAGCCGGTACTGTGTACCATTGAGTACCCCCTGGGGGGAACACACTGTTCCTTATTCGGACATTCGGCTTCTGAAAGAACGTTCGAAAACCGGAACACTCACTTCTGGTTTTTGATCGTTTGGGAGCCAGAACGTTTGACTCCCAAGGCATTCGGGAGCAGAGGCATGACTGTATGGAGTGGTATGTCCCTATTTTTATCAGAGAAATGTTGGGGGTGGGCATGTGAGCACTCTAGCACTGAGCTATAACTCTTGCCTACTGTCTCTGCATTGTTCTTGATTTCTTGAGAACCTGCTTTCCTGATGGCAGAACCCTGGGTCTGGCTGGGTCCTTCTGGGATTGGAGAGGCTGGGCTCAACACCTGGTGGCTATGTTTAGCAGATAGAATCATAGAATCATAGAGTTGGAAGAGACCACAAGGACCATCGAGTCCAACCCCCTGCCAAGCAGGAAACACCTTCAGAGCACTCCTGACATATGGTTGTCAAGCCTCTGCTTAAAGACCTCCAAAGAAGAAGACTCCACCACACTCCTTGGCAGCAAATTCCACTGTCGAACAGCTCTTACTGTCAGGAAGTTCTTCCTAATGTTTAGGTGGAATCTTCTTTCTTGTAGTTTGGATCCATTACTCCGTGTTCACTTCTCTGGAGCAGCAGAAAGCAACCTTTCTCCCTCCTCTATGTGACATCCTTTTATATATTTGAACATGGCTATCATATCACCCCTTAACCTCCTCTTCTCCAGGCTAAACATGCCCAGCTTCTGCATGGACCCTTCCTTCCTTCCTTCCTTCCTTCCTTCCTTCCTTCCTTTCTTCCTTCCTTCCTTCCTGGTGAGCCAACTCTTAGGGGTTGAAGTCCCTTTGGACCCCACAATAAAATATTTGAGCCCCCCCCCCAGTTGATGGGCATTGCTATTCAAATGGTGTGCATATACCTTCTCATGTGATTACTGTACGTATGTGGGGCTTACCTGCCCCCCCCATATGTTATTCAAGTTGGTGCCCCTTTTTCCTTCCTTCCTAGGGAATCCAGTGACGGAGCTTCTTTGTCATAAGCCCCGACATAGTGTAAACACTCCTTCCTTTAAGGGATGGCTGCAAATATGCCTTCAGTAATGTCTGGAGCCCTAAATATCCAAACCCCTGCCGAAAACAGGGGGTTTGAATTCGAAAGACCTCAATTACAGCAGCTTAAGAGCCAAACAGTTTATAGAATGGTGCCGGGTAGCAAACACAGAGCTGCCCTGCTGTTTTGCAAATGGAGGGTGAGCTCATGCTCTGACTTTCATCCCAGGGATATTTCGCACTGTAATCAGGTATTTTGCATCGCTCTTCCCGCTGGCGGTAAAGAATGTGCCTGGACAGAAGCAGTTCAATACCGGAGCAAAAAGTGTGAAAAACCCCAGCTCAGAATTGGAAGACGTTGAATGTACTTTGGCAAAAACAAATGATGCCTGCGTGTGCTATTATGCTTGGGTGCAGAGAGCAGGAAAAGCAAAATGCCCCCTCCTCTCTCCCTCTTTTGCCCTGTGAAATGGGCTATTTGAAATGGCTGGTGTGTTTAGATTTCAGGTGCTAATGAGATGGGTTTGACATGAGGAATTGTGGAGGCTGACATAACTTGGTACACTGACTGCAGAAACTGGCCAAGGGCGTCGTCATGTTTCCTTTGTTTGCTATGGAAAGAAAAGGCGTGGGGGGCGGAGAAGCAATGACAGGGCCAAGCTGGAGTCCTGGGCACCAGTAACCAGCTCCAGTTCAGAAGTGTGCGTCCTCCAATACCACAGTCCCTGAAGTCAACTGCTGGAGCTTGGAAAACACAGCAGATTGAAGAGAATGCTGTGTTGACTGGAGAAGAGCAGAAACTCAGGCTGTCTGTATTTATATTAGGCCTGCCACTTGTACTGCCTTCACTGTCTAATATTTATATTACCTCAACCAACCTGCTGCTTGAAGCTTCAAGAGATGAGAGCGCTGTTGTGCTTGAGTCCTGCTTGGGGGTTTACCACAGGCAACTGGCTGGCCATTGTGAGAATAGGATGCTGGATTAGATGGGCCATTGGCCTGATCCTGCAGGCTCTTCTTAAGTTTTTAGGCCTGTCTAATCCTGGCTTCATAAAGCCGCTTTGGGTTTCCCAGTTGCAAGAAGCCATGTCAGTGCATTCATGCCTCCTACAGAACTTTGAGCTAAACCTGTGAAGAATGGGTACATAGGAGTATATAAACCTGCCTTACGCTGAGCCAGACCATGGGTCCACCTAGTGCGCCCAAGGGAACGGGGGCAATTGGCAGGCCCCCAGTTGGCTCCAGCCCACTGGCCGGTTGCTGGTTGAACTCCAGTCCTCGGTTCTGCGTCAATCAGCGACTCAGAGTTTCAGAAGCCTTTCAGAAGCTGAGCATGCAAGCCACAGAGATAACAAACTCTTCATGACAGAAGGGTGGACAGAGGCATATGTAAAGCATATTTACAAGCAGTTTATTCAGCATAGATCAGGACAAAGAAAACATGTCTGCTCTCCTTCCTGTCCAAGCAAGAAGCAGCCTAAGGCAAAACGGAAGTTCCCAGCAAGCTGTGCTGGAATGTAAACAGACATGTGACATACAACAGCTCCACACATCTGTTTAGGTGCAATGGAACATCAATATCCTAACAGTGACTAGTTGTGGTTTCAGATGGAGATCTCTTCCAGTCCTACCTGGAGATACTGCGGATTGAACCTGGGACCTTCTGCACACAAAGCTTGTGCTCTACTACCACCAAGCCATGGCCCAGTGGAAGGGGCATGGCCATCACTACTGGGGATGAGGCAGAGGGGCTTATCACCCCTCTTTACACCCTTTTCTCCTTGTGTGTGTCCAGGCTGACTGCCTCATAGGGCTACAGTGCCTTCCAGATAGGGCTACTGGATCTCATGCTTTGGTCCAGAGACTCAGTTATCACCAAGAAGAAGGTACAAGTGGCAGAACCTGGAGCAGGGCTGGGAATCACAGAGATGCCCAATCCAATCTGGAAGCAGAAACAGTTTTTTAGGGGAACTGTGATCTCTCGTTTCCAGTGGCAATGTGGAAAATCAAAAAATGATGGTGATCATGCGTGTTCCTGCTTCACAGAGGGCTGGGAGGGCTGTCAGAGGAGAGTCCTCTATTTGAAGGGCTGTCTGGTCCATATTCAAAACAAGAAGAAGGAAGACAGCTGTGATCAAGTCACTTTTCCAACTCCTCACTCCCTCTTTCTTGTTCTAGTCCATGGGAAAAGCTGCTGCAGGTCCGAGTGAAAAGTCTTCCTGGGGAGCAGTATATAACCTTGTAAATCAGAACTGCGAATATGGCAGTTTTGGACTACAGCTCCCATCATCCCTGATCGTTGACCATGCTGGCTGGGGCTAATGGGAGTTGTAGTCCAAAACATCTGGGGTGGTATTCAACTAAGTTTTACCCAGAGAAATTAATGGTTCTAACTTGGTCATCTTCATTAATTTCAGCGGGTCTACCCTGAGTAAAACATAACTGAATTCCACTCTTGGCTACCCCACTTTTAAGTATGTCAGTTTTTGGTTAATTTATCAACACTTGTGTATGGTCTGATTTTAATTACCAAATTTTGCAGAAAATATGGGCGCTATGAGAACTGAACAGGAATGGTAATTAATCTCAGATGAGAAAGCCATCTCCTTCTCAGTCCATCTTTCCTTCTAAGTCCCAAATTGGTTATCATCAATATCTTATTGATGCATAAGGGCACATTTTCATTCTCCATTGAGGTAACCCTGTCCGGGCCACACAAACAAGTAAGATAATGATCGGCGTTGATGTGGCGCTCCAAAAGTAGCATATCAAGTGAATCATACATGGTGGGCTCCTTCCAGTTGGCAAGGACAGAGGTGTCGATGGCCCTCCTTGTTCGTGGTATTCATGGGAAAAAACATTGCTCCACTTGTCTGCTGGAGCAGGACTGCACAGAGTAGCACTCAGCATGCCACTGGAGAAGATAAATCAGTCACAATATTTGGAAATAACAAGAAGGGAGCTTTATAATATTGTGCACAATGAACGTTTCCCAGACTGGTCTAGCACACAGATGTACAATGGACTATTTGTTATGTTTCTAAAATATGATTTGGAATCTCTGAATAAATTACTTTCTGCTAGGCAATAAACAAAAAGAAAGATGCACATGGAATTGATTATATCCCCCGCCTCCCCCAAAGGCTTGCAGATTCTTGACTTGGCCGCTGCCTGGCAACTTTTGTAGCAACAGTGCCAGCAAGGACCCAGCTGGCTTGGCAATAGCCACCATGTTGGGCCTGGGCTGGCATATGAACAACGGGCTCCCTTGCAGAACTTGGGCTGGTTCTCCTTGTTAGTGGGAAGCCAGAGATGGGAAGCAATGACATTCCCTTAAAAAAGGGTGAGGGGAGTGTGTGTGTGTGTGTGTGTGTGTGTGTGAGAGAGAGAGAGAGAGAGAGAGAGAGAGAGAGAAGCCAACAGGTCTAAGAAATTTGTGGAGAATTTATGGCATTACTCCAAACACAGAAGCTGATACCTTGACAAGGAGTGTTCAGGGTTCATGCCATGGACACATAAACAGACTCCCAGCACTTGTCCTTCTGCTCCCAGATGTCCATATTGCAATGCATATTCAAGGGATGTATGGAAGTGAAAGCTGGACCATAAAGAAGGCTGATAGCTGAAGAATTGATGCTTTTGAATTATGGTGCTGGAGGAGACTCTTGAGAGTCCCGTGGACTGCAAGAAGATCAAACCTATCCATTCTCAAGGAAATCAGCCCTGAATGCTCACTGGAAGGACAGATCCTGAAGCTGAGGCTCCAAGACTTTGGCCACCTCATGAGAAGAGAAGACTCCCTGGAAAAGACCCTGATGTTGGGAAAGATGGAGGGCACAAGGAGAAGGGGACGACAGAGGACGAGATGGTTGGACAGTGTTCTTGAAGCTACCAGCATGAGTTTGACCAAACTGAGGGAGGCAGTGGAAGACAGAAGTGCCTTGCGTGCTCTGGTCCATGGCGTCATGAAGAGTCGGACACGACTAAACGACTAAAGAACAACAATCCAAGTGGCACCCATATTAGGCGTTTGCCTCTCTCCTCTCAAAAGAACCACTTGAACCACTGTGTGCAGCACATAGTTCAACTATGGAAGTCACTTTGACAGAAGGCTGTGATGGCCACCAACTTGGGTGGCTTTGAAGAAGGATAAGACAAATTCATGGAGGAGTTGGCTATCAATGGACCATCTTGGCTGTGAGACCTGGAAGACCTGCTTCCAGCCTTGCAGGTATTTTCCCACCTGGCCTGGGAGGATGGGGCTCTGATGGACTCCAGCTACAAAAAACCCCCCCAAGGCTGTTGAAGAGGCCTGAAACCATCTTGGCTATCACTGAGCCGCAGCCTGCCATGAACCCCATTTGCAAGATTGGCAGCAACAGCAGCAGATATTTTCTATGCTTACGATAATATTTTATTCTCTTCCTAATTATGCTGTTTCAAATGTGTGTTTTATATTTGACTTCTTTTAGCAATGTTTTCTTTTGAAATGCTTAAGGGAAAAAATTTCTGTTAACTTTGTTGCATTAAATGTGCATTCTATAGCTGACCTCCTTTGTAATGTTTTATTTTGGCGTCTTTAAGATAATATTTTAGCTTTCTGTTAATTAGGTAGCTTTCAATATATACTTTCCACTTGACTTTCTTCTGTAATGTTTTACTCTGGATGATTTTGTTTGATGCTTTAATTTAGGTTTTAAACTGCGTTTTTTGTCTTTAAAATATAATAATAATAATAATAATAATAATAATAATAATAATAATAGCCATGATGAGTATGTTCTGCCTCCCCAGTTGGAGGTAACAATGCTTCTGAATACTAGTTGCTCTGGTGCTCAAATCCTGCTTAATAGTAATAACAATAAAATTTTATTTATATCCTGTCCTCCCCAGCTGAAGCTGGGCTCAGAGCAGCTAACCACAATAAAAGTAACACATAAAATCACAATCAGTTAATTAAAATACATTTTAAAATCAATTCATTCTATAATCAATTCAGAATCAAATTAATGGCAACCATTGGGCTAGAGTTCTATGAGGATTACCAAAGGACTGTGCCTTGGCCAAAGGCCTGGTGGAACAGCTCCATCTTGCAGGCCCTGCGGAAAGATGTCAAGTCCCCCAGGGCCCTAGTCTCTTGTGACAGTGCTTGCTGGTTTTCTATAGGCATCTGGTTGGCCACTGTGAGAACAGGATATAGAGGGAAGGTAAACGGCGTTTCCTTGCACTGCTCTGGTTCGCCAGAAGAGGCTTAGTCATGCTGGCCACATGACCCAGAAGCTGTACACTGGCTCCCTCGGCCAATAAAGCGAGATGAGCGCCACAACCCCAGAGTCAGTCACGACTGGACCTAATGGTCAGGGGTCCCTTTACCTTTACCTATATTGCAAAATTCTCACCAGGATAGAATTCCTTGTCACCAATAGCCACCTGGCGAGCTTTACATAGGGCAATCTTCCATTTGAATAGCTGCCAGAAATTGCTCCTCTTTTTAAACGCATCCTCTAGTTGAAAGGATGCCTGGTCCACAAGAACCATAAGACGATAGAACAGGGAGGGGAATTGAGCTTGCCAATGAATGGTTGGTGCCTGAGCATCCATTTCCCCCTATTGTTGTAAGATATATTTCTAACTGAATTATAGTAATTAGCTCTGAATGTGCATCTGCACATATAAACTAGCACATGCAAATCTTTGTCCTCTTTTCTATTTTGGTGATGCATTTAGTCTTGTATGCAAAGTGAGTGCTTCAGCACAGAGCCGCTTGGCAGCCATGTATCTCATCAAGAACACTTTTCAGAGCGGGACAAGATGGGGTTTCTGCCTTCAGGAGCCTCACAAATACGAGTGTTTTCCCCGCCAAGGGATGGGAGCCAAACAGTGTGCTTAGGAAACAATATTAGAGCCCGGTTGGAAAAGTGCAATCATGGTTTTCGAGGGAGCAAAAGTTGTCTTAGGCAGGCCCCAGACCACTGTGTTCTTTCCCTTCCCCTCCTGCCTGGAAGAAATATAACACAAACTTTATTTGCTAATGAATGAAACGAGCGTAATGGCAAAATTCTCTCCCTCACAAATAACCTTGTGGAAGCATCTTCTCCTTGGACCTCTGCCTACGCATCTGGTTAGTGGGAGCAATTCAAACCGATTGAATGGAGTGCCGAGAGATGTCCTACAAATCACAGCAAATCTGAGCAACATCGTGGTGGAGCCTTAACAAAAGGGTGCAAGAAACAAGTTGTGTGAATCTTATTATTGCCCCCTTTACAAACCCTTCTTCTTCAATGGAGAAATGGCTGGATGCTGGCACACAGGTCAAACCCAGCTATGTCACAATCCTCACTGCCTTGCCCTGCACCTCTTTTCTTGCTAGGCTTGAGAGGATGAGTTGATGCAAAGGCCTTGGAAGACACCCTCTTTTGGAGGCCATCTCATTCGGCAAATTCATGGAGGATAAAGGTGTACCGATGGCTACTAGCCACGATTGCTATCTTCTGCCTCTGCAGTTGGACACAGTGTGCATCTGAATACCAGTGGCTGGGTACTGCAAGTGGGGAGGTATCTGTCACGCTCAGATCCTGCCTGGGGGCTTCCCACAGGCATCTGATTGGCTGCTGAGAGCAAAAAGCACAACTAGATAGGCTTGATGTAGCAGGGTTCATCACACCTTGATGATGGTTGTCATGATCATTCCATCACTCTCCTACTGCCTTCTTGTCATCTCACCATTTCCTATTCTGTTCTGGACTGTTTATGATGTGGATGTTATATTCACCCTAGCACATGGGGTTGAATTTTCATGCACGTAGCAGATTGAGCCGGAGAGACCAAGAGTGGGTCCAACGGTCAAGGAGGTGGTTTCTGAACATGCCCTAGAGCAGTGTTTCTCAACCTGTGGGTCCCCAGATGTTGTTGGACTACAACTCCCATCATGCCTAGCCAGCATGACCGGTGGTCAGGGATGATGGGAGTTGTAGTCCAACAACATCTGGGGACCCACAGGTTGAGGACCGCTGCACTAGAGGGAAGTGAGGGGCAGATGGGGCTCATCCACCTGGGAAGGTAACCCATCTAGGAGAAGGAAAACTCTGATCCTGCTGCCTTGTGGGATTCTGCTCTGGTCAGACCTCACCTGGAGTACTGTGTCCAGTTCTGGGCACCACAGTTCAAGAAGGACACTGACAAACTGGAACGTTTCCAGAGGAGGGCAACCAAAATGGTCAAAGGCCTGGAAACGATGCCTTATGAGGACCGGCTAAGGGAGCTGGGCATGTTTAGCCTGGAGAAGAGGAGGTTAAGGGGGGATATGATAGCCATGTTCAAATCTATAAAAGGATGTCATATAGAGGAGGGAGAAAGGTTGTTTTCTGCTGCTCCAGAGAAGCGGACACGGAGCAATGGATCCAAACTACAAGAAAGAAGATTCCACCTAAACATTAGGAAGAACTTCCTGACAGTAAGAGCTGTTTGACAGTGGAATTTGCTGCCAAGGAGTGTGGTGGAGTCTCCTTCTTTGGAGGTCTTTAAGCAGAGGCTTGACAACCATATGTCAGGAGTGCTCTGATGGTGTTTCCTGCTTGGCAGGGGGTTGGACTCGATGGGCCTTGTGGTCTCTTCCAACTCTATGATTCTATGATTCTATGATATCTCTGGCAGAAGGAAAGGCTAAGGAGGAAACCCTACACAAATCCAGAGGGAGTCCCTCAGATGGTTGGATGGCACCTTGTACATCGCCTTCCTGCAGCCAAGCTGGTGACAGACATACCACTCTGCTTTCCTTCAGACCACATCAGTGAGATCAGGAGGGGGGGGGCCTTGTCATCTGGGCAGCCCAGCACCCCATAACCACTGCCCAGCCTTGCATCCCAGGGAGGTCACTTGGGTGGTACTAACACAGGGGTTTGACTTCACCCCCGGAGGCACACTCCATTGGCTCTCAAGACAGATGGAAGTCAACAATGGGAGTGCGAAATAATTTTCAGTCCAAGGGCCATGTTCCCTTGTAGATAACTTTCTGGGGGCCACAGGGCAGTGCCAGTGGAGGCAGAGGCAAAAGTGATCACAGCAACAAATGTAGTTTTTGCTTACACACACACACACACACACACACACACACACACACACACACTGTACTCCATCCAGGGAACCTAAAGGTACTGTCAGAATTCAAGGACACATTCCAGCCAGGCCCAAACACTCAAAGAGGGTAGGTAGTAAGGGGGTGTGTGGCTTGGTGAGAGCCCCAAACAACCCCAGAACCTGCTGCCTACCATATCCAGGTAATTATTAGAAGCTGAGTATGGGAGCAAGCATACATCAAAAGTCACTGACGGTGAAATCTTATACACATCTGCTTAGAAGTAAGGCAACTGTATAAATTTCATTGGGACTTCCTCTCCGTTAAGTGTGCATATTAGATTGCAGCTGAAACCAAGAGGAAATGAGAAGATCTCTTGAAGACATGAACTTTCTCATAGGATCTGGGCATGAGCTGTGGTCTTTCTCCCCCATATTTTCTATTTGATATTTTACAGCCAAGAAGACCAAAAAGCACAGCTTCTTGGTCCTATATTGGCTCAGAGTTCTGATTGTCAAGATGCATATTATTTGGGAAAGAACATCACCATTTCTCTGGAATATGTCCCAAAAGTATTTGGCAAGACCATAAAGAGCAATATTCAGGGTTGCCAACTTTCATAATTTCCAGCACATTATTCTTCTTAATTATTATTAGCCTCTAAAATTGCTACAAGCCGACACTGCAGAAATTTCTGCTTTGGCAAGAAAAATGGACAGTGATGTCTCTGAATATTTGCAAATTCTTGCTCATGACACCCTAATTAAATTCACATTCATGAGGACTTATGGGGGAGGGATGAAGGCAGACTGATCATCTCCGTCAGCAGCCTGGTGGCTGGAGTAAAGCACATTAAGATAGGTAGAACTAGCTGCTTCGTGTCATAGCAACAGAACTGGTGTGTATCTAGGAGTAGCTGCAATCACAGAACAGCTTCAAATGATATAGAAGCTGTGACTGTTCCTGGAGCAAGATAGCTTGACCACAGTAGTTCAGACTTATTGGTAACTTCAGATTACTTCAAAGGGCTTCCCTTGCAGTTGATCTGGAACCTGCAGTTAGTGCAGAATGCTGCAGCACAATTGCTGACAGAAGCGAGAGTGTGTTTGCATATTAAACCTGTGCTCAGGTATCTGCTCTGGCTGATGATTTGTTACTAGGCCAAGCTCAAAGTGTTACTGTTGGTACGTAAAGCCCTTAATAGCTTAGGACCAGTTAGCTTAGGACCAGTTAGCTTAGGATCCAAACTACAAGAAAGAAGATTCCACCTAAACATTAGGAAGAACTTCCTGACAGTAAGAGCTGTTCGACAGTGGAATTTGCTGCCAAGGAGTGTGGTGGAGTCTCCTTCTTTGGAGGTCTTTAAGCAGAGGCTTGACAACCATATGTCAGGAGTGCTCTGATGGTGTTTCCTGCTTGGCAGGGGGTTGGACTCGATGGCCCTTGTGGTCTCTTCCAACTCTATGATTCTATGATCAGTGTTTCTCAAATCTGGGTCCCCGGCTGTTGTTGAACTACAACTCCCATCATCCCTAGCTAGCAGGAGCGGTGGTCAGGGGTGATGGGTGTTGTAGTCCAACAACAGTTTCAGAAACACTGGAGGGATCACCTTATCCCCATATGAGCCTATTTGGTTTCTTTGATCTACAGAACTTATATGTTTTGCATTTGCAACGAGTCTTTCTGTTCGTGTGGTAGCAGTATTACTTTAGTGCAGTGTTTCTCAAACTTGGGTCCTCTACTGTTTGTTGGACTACAACTCCCATCATCCCTAGCTAACAGAACCCTTCCAACTTGATGATTCTCTGATTCCTGGAAACATACTGGAAGCCAGCGAAGATGTGTTTTAGCTTAGCCTTATGAGCATCAGGTGATTGAGGTTTCATTGACGCAGCAGATTCGCTGACCTCATTGTTTGGCCTGCCCTTTGCTTGCGGTCTGCCAACATTCAGCCTTGCTGCTTTGGAAAACTGGGTGGTTACCCCAACAAACGAAATAAAAATCAAGGGCGCAATGTGTATAACCCACTGGGCCCCCACCCCATTAACGTGGAGGTTTGTCAGAATAAAACTGAGTTGGCCAGCTCTCCTGAAAGAGCATTTAAGGGCTGGATAAGGGACATCAGCTTAGTCCTGGGAAACATTTTGCTCAAGCTTTTTGGTTAAGTGTAAACATATTGTTGGCTAATTAATGGAACCAGATGTTTTCGCAGTTCAAGGAAACCCATTGTCTGGCTGATTCTCGTCACTGGGAATTGACAATTTTGTCCCTGCCAGAGAAAGGGAACTCTGTGAAACAAGAAAACGGAAAGCGATTGCCCAAATCTAATAAGTCACTTCCAATGAAATCCGTTCCCCAGTTAAAAATCTGCCTTATAAGCAACAGAAACAGTTTGCCTAAGAGTAAGTCATACTTCAACAAATTCAAACGAGGCAGAAACACGGAAGGAAATAAAAATGTTATCTCTGTGCTACACATGTTTTCCCCATGATGAGAACATAATGAAATCTCATAACTTTCTAAGAAAACAAAACAACACACACACACACAAAAACTTCCAACGTCCCACACCTACCTACTTTTATCTTTTTTCTTATATACTTTTCATCCCATTGCCTGGCTGGGTCACGGTTGCCTCCCCATTAGGTCCCTGAGGTAAAAGGTAAAGGACCCCTGGACGGTTCAGTCCAGTCAAAGGCAACTATGGGGTTGTGACGCTCATCTCGCTTTCAGGCCGAGGGAGTCGGCGTTTGTCCACAGGCAGCTTTCCGGGTCATGTGGCCAGCATGACTAAACTGCTTCTGGTGCAACTGAACACTGTGACGGAAACCAGAGCGCACAGAAACATGGCGGTACCTATTTATCTACTTGCACTGGCGTGCTTTGGAACTGCTAAGTAGGCAGGAGCTGGGACAGAGCAATGGGAGCTCACCCCATTGCGGGGATTTGAACCTCTGACCTTCTGATTAGCAAGCCCAAGAGGCTCAGTGGTTTAGACCACAGCACCACCCGAATCCCCTGAGGCACTATGCAGATAGACCAGAGCCAGGCAGGTGAAAACAACAGACTTCTAAAAGGGGTTTCAAGTCAGGCTTCTTGGCTCAGCTGAGCAGCAAGAAAACTTGACCTGCTCCACCCAGAAATTCACGACCCTGAGATCTGAGATTTCAGGAGTTTCCAGTGCTTACCCACCAGGTTTGGTTTCTTTGGAATGAGGTTACTAGAGACTGTCTGGTGTTTTATGATCTTTGATTTACTTACACACATATAATGGTTGAGCACAGGTGGAGATTCACAGCATTAAACAATGGGGTTTCTAGAGCTCGTTGTTTCTCATCAGCCATTGCACCACTGGTCCATTCCTGACCATCCAGCAAAGAGAGGAAGAAGGATTGAGAATGAACAAATGGCCTATGAGGAGTGAGAAGGGGCAGAGAGTTGCAATGAGCACCTTTTGAAGTTGCCTATTCTAGAGGACTATTGTGCATTTTTCTCTGCTGGGAAGTTGAGCTTTCAGTTTAAGGCTGCTAGCCCTGGCCTCTCTGAATTTTTCCTACTATTCATATCAATTTACTTTCAACACTTCCGTTTCAATGGTGTTGTTTCAATGCTCTCTGCAAGGTAAAAGTAGATCTGGTGGAACTGAGACCCACAGTTTTTGAATACCCAGTGCAAGATCTGTGCTCAATCTGCTTAATAATAATAATAATAATAATAATAATAATAATTGTATTACTTATACCCCACCCATCTGGCCAGGCCTCCTCAGCCACTCTGGGCAGCTCCCAATAGAATATTAAAAACATGATAAAACATCAAACATTAAAAACTTCCCTAAAGCCTTTGCCAGGGCTGCTTTCCGATGTCTTCTAAAAGTCAGATACCTGTTCATTTCCTTGACATTTGATGGGAGGGCATTCCACAGGGCAGGCGCCACTACTGAGAAGGCCCTCTGCCTGGTTCCCTGTAACCTCACTTCTCTCAGTGAGGGAACTGCCAGAAGGCCCTTGGAGCTGGACCTCAGAGTCCGGGTTGAACGATGGGGGTGGAGACACACCTTCAGGTATACTGAGCCCAGGCCAACACATGCTCCATTGCATCACAGAGCCTGACTGCTAATGTTCAAGAGGACACACACCTTTGGGTGTCCAATGTGACAATAATTCCCAGAGGAGCGGAAATTTTTAGTGTTCACTTACTTCTCCTAAGTCCGGAATGGAAATCAAATCAGTGAATCAGTATTTGCTGCTGTTATGGCTTGCATTGTGCAAATGTGAGGTTAATGATTCCTCCCCATCCCTTTGCATGTGTTTCCTTTGTACTGAAATGAATAGGAGGGAATAGGGTCATGACGACACAACTTATGTTAGTAATTATGTAAATTACATGTGCAGGTTTGCCACGGCAGACAGCGAAATGACTAACGTAGCTTTTTGTGGGAGGTGAACTGCAGCAAAACGGAAGCAGGGTTGCATGAAATGAACACAGGGTGGAACGGAAAAGGATACCTTTTACATCGCCATTGAAGGGGAGACCTTTGATGTTCAGGCTGATGTTACCAAAGACAGGAGAAAGTGCCAAGGATAAAAGAAGATGACCAAACACAAACTGTGAGAAGAAAGAGAGCAATGTGAAAGAGGGCATATGTGTCCAGCTTCCCTCTATGTGAGGTTTCCAGTCCAAAGGAGAACTTCAACACAGTACTATGATGCTACTGGTCCTGGCACCTCAAAGGGTAGGGGTGGAGGGCAGAATTCAATTTGGTTCACCTTTTAATGCAAACCTAGCTAATTTGCAATTCCTGAAATAATACAGCAGCACTAACACAGCTACCCTTCTGAATTTGTACTTGCCTAAATTTTGGACAGCTGTAATCTGTTCAAAAGACATATACAGAAATGTGTATATTACAGGTAAAGTGTCACAGAAATGCACATATTAGTGAACATAACATACGTTATATTGGGGGAAATGGCTTGCAAAAATGCAAAACTGTGTATACTGCATACAAAAATGGTTTCATTTGGAGAAAAGTGCATACAATGAGTTTCTGGAAACATTTGAAAAAGAAAATGTACAAGCTGATGTGGAGCTGTGGCAAACTTAAGATTGGGAAAATAGGGAATGGGGGTAAACCAAGATAGACAGATTTGCTGTCACTAGGTAACATTGGGTCGTGGGTGGCTCTGTCGTGTAAACCACAGAACCTAGGGCTTGCTGATTGGAAGGTCAGCGGTTCGAATCCCCGCGACGGGGTGAGCTCCGGTTGTTCGGTCCCAGCTCCTGCCAACCTAGCAGTTCAAAAGCACGCCAAAGTGCAAGTAGATAAATAGGTACCACTCCGGCAGGATGGTAAACAGCGTTTCCATGCACTGCTCTGGTTCGCCAGAAGCAGCTTAGTCATGCTGGCCACATGACCTGGAAAAATTGTCTGTGGACAAATGTCGGCTCCCTCAGCCAGTGAAGTGAGATGAGTGCCACAACCCCAGAGTCGTTCGCGACTGGACTTAACTGTCAAGGGTCCTTTACCTTTACCTTTTTAGGTAACATTGATGCTGGTGGGACTTGAAGCTATATCAGAGGTAGCCAACATTGCATGCTTCAGATGTTGCTGGACTCCAACTCCCATAATTCCAGACCACTGGCCATGCTGACTGGGCCTGATGTAATGGGCAGGTTGGAACAGCTAAGCATGTGTACTTTGTAGCAGAATTTGTCAGCGCAGTTATGAAACTGACAACCCTTTGGACTAGGAATCCAATGACAACTTGATTGATTCCTATTTGAAGCATGGCTTCTTCTTGGCGTGGCGGGGGTCCCGTTGGAACGATGCCCCCCGCAGGCGTAATGATGTCATTATAGTTTTCGACTTGGCCATTTTTCTTGACGCTGACAGAGCAAAGGAAGCGGGCGCCAGATATTTTCAGAACATCCCAGCTGTTTTGCTGAGGCAGATGATTAACGACGTCTCTCCCGGATGCTTGATTAATCATTGTAACCTTAAACTATCTTGAGAGCAATTTCAGCAAGTGTTCTTCGTGCGGATAATAACCCCGAGCATCTATTAAAACGTCCCATTGTGAAACCTAATCAGACCCTGCAATCATGAAGACCAACCAGCGTTCCGTTTAGACAAAAACGTGAGTGGATCAGGCAGGACTGAGGTGGAATATTAAGCGCCGGAGAGATAAATATTAAGGGCTAGAGAGAGAGATCCTTGCAAGCGAGGAAACCAGAAGCAAGTGGAGATGTATAAATGGGTTTTTAGAACATGAACAGTAGTAGCACAAGAAAACTCAGCCCATCGAGAACGTTCAAAGGTTTAAATTAAGCAAAGTAGGCAATTGTAGTGTTTTTATGACACATTCACAAAAGACAAATGTATGATGGAGCAAGTCCTGGTTTTGTTTGTTCTTCTTTTTTCTTTTTTTTAAGACCTCTGAGTTGTCCTGGGATTAAAGAGTAGCTCCAGCAGCTGCAAGGCTACGTCTGCAAGAGAATCAGCAGGTCCCCAAACAGCAGAGGAAGAAACAACTGCAAGCAGGTGTTTCAAGTGGTGTTTTTCAAAATTAAGACTGGGCAGCCCTTTGTGTTGTAGCTCATCATTCAAGTCTTGGGCAGGGATCATCTGTGTGTTCCATTAACAGAGGGGGACTTGGGTTTTTCAAATTCCAGCAGCGCCCTGTGTGAGGCCAAAATTCAGCATCCTCCCACCTTCCATTCCGCTCAATTCACGACATCATAGTTGTGGTGCCCTGCGGCGCCCCCTAGGCTCAGTGCCCAGTGCTGCAGGACCAGTCGCACTGCCCTAAATCCACTTCTGCAGAAATCACATCGGGGAGCGAGCATGTTCTTCTCCTTTCGAGAGAGAAGGATGCATCTTTATTGAGAAATCTTGGTCTGGGTGGGGGAATTGAATGCATAAAGCACCAGAAATTGATTAGGGTGTCAATGTTTCACTGAACTATGTCAAGCTTCTGATTGATTGATTGATTGATTAATTGATTGATTGATTGAATCTAGAAAGAAAAAACTCAAGAAGGGTGTAGGGTTTGGTTGGAGGTGGTGGCAGCCCTGGGAAAGTCCTGAAGACCAGACAGGAAGGACTGAAGGCATTGTTCAAATATGCAGCAATAAAGAGGGTATCAGGGACTGGACTGAAAAGGAGGAGGACTGGTGGAGATATCACACACACACACACACACACACACACACACACCACCTTCTCCTGTAGCTTCCAGAGAAGAAGGAGCCAATGTTGAATTACAGCAGAGCTTTGAGGGAGATCAAAGCACAGAGACGGCTGAACAAAAGACGTGAGAGGTGATAGGAGAAATGGGAGGGGAGGTAGAGCCAGCTGACATGTTGTCAATGGACAGCATAGCTGATTCCCCCGTTCCCTAGAACTTGGTGCTCGTTAAGAGTGCAAAAACAAAGGATGCAGCGACAGTTAACCATGGGTATGTCGACATGCAGAGGGCTGGGAAGCCAGCTAGCAAGCCCCAGATCGGCTGACTCCTTTCATCGGCCCGTGCTCTGACGTAAATCAGCGACCCGGGCTTCAAAGCCAGGGCACGCTATCAGCAGAGAGCACTGCGCCCACAGAATAGGCGTGAGGCTTGTGGACGCATACTACAACTACAGATTTATTAATCATAAATCAGGACAAAGAAAGATGTCGTGTCTCTCTCACGTCGTCTCAGAGAGAACAGCTAAAAGCAAAAGGGATACACACAACAGAAGTTCCCAGCATACTGTGCTGGAATGTAAACAGACACGTGACATGTAACAATCCCATGTATGTTCCTTAAAGTGGAATGAAAATGTTAACAGAGTGGACATCATAGAGGCAGATTCAATTGCTAGAAAGGGAGCGGGGAGGAGCTCAGAGTGAGCAACTGCTATCATTGAGGAATGACTGGATTTCTTTGTCTCTCACCATGATGACTGAATAAACTCTTAAGCAAGGACATTCTTGTTTCCTCCCTTCTTCTTGCTGCCAACAGGGGAGGGAGAGAGAGTTCCTCAAGCCTGACAGAGGGACTTCAAGTGGGAAGCTACCTTGGGGCTTGCTCAGCTGCTTCCCTCTCTGCAACCTGAGAGCCTCACTTAGTTCCATTGGTCATGACGGATGGCAGTGTTGGCTGCTGCCCATTGGTAGGGCAGAAGGCAGGGAGACCAACAGTAGGTGGCGCCAGCGATTTGTCCCCATCCTCCTTCGCCCTGCTGAGTTCTGCAAGGGCAACACTGAGACTAAGGAGGAAGAAGCTGACTGGGTTTAAGCAAGACTGGATTTAAGCAAGAAGGCAGACAGGTCTGACTGAGGGCAGACTGTGGTTGGTGGGGCAATGCCCCATTTGCCCTAATTGACCAGCTTCTACTGATGCATGATCATTACTGCAAATGTCAACAGAGAACCTAACATTCACCCCTTAAATGTGGTGCAGCTCTAAACACGTCTGATTAAAGGCTTGCTGGTGCTGATGCTTTATTTGCAGAACTGGCTGGAGACGTGTTGCTGCCTGAGGTGAAGGACGAGAGTCACCTTCCCCTCCATCCCATGAGCAGAGGCCTGCTGGACTGGCACTGAATATTACTTCACTGGTGCCCTCCACTGCTCCTGAAGGCAGCAAGGCTAGCTTCATGAGTGTGGGGTCAACCATGCTTGACCCGCAACTCTGGCCTCCAACACTTTATTGCCTCTCCCTGCCCCCCAATACAGTGGTACCTCGGGATGCGAACAGGATCTGTTCCGGAGCCCCGTTCGCATCCTGAACAAAACATAAGACGCCACTGTGCATCTGCGTGTGCGCGGGTCACATTTTGTCACTTCCACACATGCGTGTGACATCATTTTGACTGCGCATGCGTGAGCGGCGAAACCCAGAAGTAACGCACTTCGTTACTTCCTGGTCCCCGTGGAGCACAACCTGAAAATACTTATCCTGAAGCGTATTTATCCCGAGGTATGACTGTATCTGCCACCTGAGGCAGCCACTCTTGCTGCTCAGTGGTAGAGCCAGAGGTGTAGGAAGTGGGGTGCGGTGGGTGTGGGATGCCCCAGGTGTTATCTCTGAGGGGAGTGACAAAATCCCCCCTGGGTGGGGATCGCCGCACCAATCTCTTCCCTGGGCGGGGATCACTGTGCCAATCTCCCCCCTGAGTGGGGATCGCCGCCGATCGCCTCACCGATTGACCCCTGGGTGGGGATCGCTGTGCCAATCTCCCCCCCCCCCGGGTGGCCCACCCTGCCTCCGGGTGCACAGCACGTGCACCGCTCTGGGTGCCCGAGCAGCTAGCTATGCCACTGAGTAGAAGAGCAGGCCCTGTTAATGGCTCTCTGTTTCCTAGTTATTTGATGTAGGATTGTCTTATACTCCTGTGTTTTGTACTGCTTACAGTACAAACTTATACATGTCTAGACACAGGTCTATTTTTATTGTATGTTGTATTTGAGTGTTCCTTGTATTTTATTTTTTTAATGCTGAAGAGGATATTGTGTTTCACAGCTATTTGTGCTGCTTTAAATGTGGGCTTTTATTGCATTTTTGTATTTGATTTGCATTTGTAACATTTGCTTCTGGTATTTTGTAAATGTTGTATTTGTTGTTTTGCAATCTGCTTAGAGGGCATGAAGATAGGGAGATAGACAGAGAGAGTTATAGGAATGAAATGAATTGGGAGTGGAGAGTCTTTTTCAGTCTCAGGGCTGCATTCTCCACTGAATTAATGACCCATGTTTAATTTAAATTTCATTCAAATGGGTCTATACTAAGTAGACCTGGTGTGTATATCCAATGGGTCTCAAACCCTTGCAAATTTTGCATGTGAAGACAGGCTCCAGCAGATAGAGAGGAGAAGACCAATAGTGGGTCCAATGGTCAAGAAGGCAGTTTCTACTGGTGCCACAGAGGCAAATGAGGGACAGATGGGACTTGTCAACCTGGGAAGGTAGCCCATCTAGGAGAAGGAAATCTATGATTCCTCTGCCTTGAGGTATATCTTCAGGAGAAGAAAAAGCTAAGGAGTAAATCATACACAAATCCAGAGTTGAACGTGGTTGGATGGTGTCTTGCACACCTCCTTCCAACAACTCCTGCAGCCCAGCTGGTGCCAAATGTATTGCTCTGCTTTCCTTTGGACCACTTTGGCGAGGCCAAGAGGGGGCCTCCATCAGTGCCAGAGTTACATATAAGCTAAACAAGCTATAGCTTAGGGCCCCACTCTCTTGGGGGCCCCCCCAAAAATTAAAGGATGTACATTTCCAAATATAAGATAAAAAAATAAAACCTACATTCAGCAACAGTGTTTTGTGTTGTGTAGGCTCCTATGGTGTAAGTAATGGGCCCCACCTGCTAGTCTGCTCCCTAAAATATCTCTGGTTTGCTCATTTCTATATATAAGGTGCCTACTTTCTGCATGTGCAAATGGCTTTAGATACCTATTACGTCCATAAATTACCATATAGCATATATTCAACACAAAAACAGAGACAATTTGTTGTTGACAAGGGACAGCTGGACATAGAAAGGGCCCCATTACCTTCAGTAGTTTAGGGCCTCATCAAACCTAAATCCAGCCCTGGCCTCCATACACACTGCCCTGGCTTCCTCCCCAGGGCAGGAACCACTAACACAGTGGCTTGACTTCCCCTCCAGAGGGGCAAGCCATTGTCTCTTGAGACAGACAGATACAAACAACAACAACAATACCTCTGAATAAAACAATATAGGTTACAACCTACTAGAAGCGCTATAGGATACAGTTCCATGATTCTATGATACATTCCAGTGAAATCAAAATTTTGAGGTCTTATATATATAATAAATGTTCATAAATGCACCAAACAAGCACATACATTGATATATAAACCACATGTCTGAAACCCCACAGAAAGTCCTGAAACCATTTGGTCCCTCCCAAATTGACCTCAAACATTTCTCTGCAAAGCCTCCCCATTGTCTACTCCTCCACAAATCCTGTCTTAAGGGTATGTCTGTGTATGAATAGGGTGAGCCTGTGACCTGGCTCAGGAACTAAGTATTTGTCCTTACAAAAGACTGACCAGGCTCCCCAGGATATCCAATCAAGTGACCATTAACAGGTAACCTGCCAGACAGGAGGTAAACAACGCACTCAGATTTCTGCTGTAGACCGCCCTTTCTGTGATGTAGGTATGATGTATCTGGGGGGTGGTCTTGGACTGCAGGGTGGGCAATTTAAAATGTCTATATAAGGGTGAGCACACCTTTGTTCTGGGTCCTCCTCCTTTCCTGCGTGTGAGGGGAGCATCCTGTTGCAACAGTTCAATAAAGATCAGGCTTACTAGCTGCTTTGCTTCTCAATATTCTCTGGTTGGCCTCTATTTTTTTCTCCGACCGATGGAGAACCTACAAAGGACTCTATAAGGGCTCTTGTGTTCCCCTAAAGGAATAAGGGCAGATTTTTGTTTATTACACCAGTCAAGCAAAAAAGCTCAAGTAGACTGGAAAGTATTAGGAACACTTAGAGGTGTGGCCTGGGGGCAGTCTTGGAGGGCTTTATTTGGCCACTGGGCCTGACATTCCCCACCCATGATATAAATAAATACATAATCAGTGATAAGAGCCTCTCGCCCCTGCCACCGTCAATGAGACTTACTTCCAGGTACGTTTGTATGGGATTGCAGCATTCATCAGGTAATTTTAGAACACATTGAGAAGCTACATGATGCTGTCCACATGGCTGACCTCTGCAGGCTGAAATCAGAGTGTCATTAAGGCAAAAAACTGACACCGTCCTGGTTTGTAAAATGTTTGCTTTATGGTTCATTCAGGGACGAGTCTGTAGGAAAAGGACTATAAAAACACTGCTGCAAGTTTGGCTATGGGACGCCCTTCGCCTGATGCAGCCAACTTCTACAGAGGTTGTGCCTCTTGCAGATGGATGATTATTTGGTTATCCTAAACAATAATAATATTTTTTTTTTTTACAGTTGATGGTACAAATCACTACATTTTTAAACACACACACACACCTTCTCCCTGTGTAATGTTCTCATGACATCACAAAATGCATGAAAAGATGTATTTGTTTGTCTTTCCAATAAGATTTCCTCCAGCCTTCCTGTACCTCTGTATGGGCAAACATTGGCATGTTATTCTCGGATAGATGTTTCTGAAACACTGACAGATGGTAGTTAGAATAGGGGCCATACTTTTCCTGAGTCTGAAGCCACACACACACACACAAAACCCACGGTATGAAGTTCTGGACACATACAAGGACGTAATTGTTCTGATGGCTTGCTCCACAATGTTCTTTGAATGTTCACATTGCTCACCCACAGGTATATTTTGGGAAAGCTGACTCCGAGCCTCCCGAATGGAAACAATTTGCAATTGCAGAAGGTAACGCTTAACCAGTCCCTCTGTTTTCAGTGCTCAGAGTTATCCGTAGAATCATAAAACTGTAAAGTTGGAAGGGACCCCGAGGCTCATCTAGTCAAGGGTCTGGGGGCTGTCTGTCAAGGGCGAAGCGGGGTCCAAGGCAAGGAGCCAGGCGTGGTCAAGAACTCTGGGAGAGCAGGTCAGGGTGCTGGCAGGAACAGGTTTCCAGCAATGTTGCTTCCGCAACCTGGGACTGGGCTGACTGGCCTTTATCTCCTCTAAGGCCTAGGGCGGCTCCTGGCCTTAAGGCGAGCACTCCTCCTGAGAGAACTTAGTTCCCTCCGCCTGTCTGCCCTGAGCCTCTGCAGCTCAGGAGAGGCTGGAGGGTTACTGGACCCAGAGGCAGCCTCACCTTCCCCTGACTGGGCTGGGAGAGGAGCACCTGCAGGCAATGGGTCCTCAATCACCCCCGGAGTCAGAGTGGATTCATCTGGTGCCTGCTCCTGAGGATCCGGCACAGGTGCGGGCCCTTCAGATTCAAGGCCCTGCCCTGGCTCAGCCAGCCCTGGAGTTGGAGACTCTTGTGCAGGCTGGGATTCCTCCGGTTCAGCCTCTGAATCAGAGTCCCAGGCCATCACAGTGAGAATTTCAACACACAGTTCCCCATCCAATTTGAAACCATACTGGACCCCGCTTAGCTTTGCAAATGTGTTACAGCTTTATTGCTGCTGTTGTAAACAAAAAACTGCCCTTGTCCCTTATGGGGTTTCCAAGAGCCCATATAGAGTCCTTATGTAGGTTCCTTATTGGTAGAAGAAAATAACAGAGGCCAACCAGAGAATACTGAGAAGCAAAGCAGCTAGTAAGCCTGATCTTTATTGATCTGTTGCAACAGGGTCCTCACTCACCACACGCAGGAGGGAGGAGGAACCCAGAAAAATGGTGTGCCTGCCCTTATATAGACTTTTGAATTCCCTCCCTTGAGTCCAAGATCACCCCCAGAAACATCATACATACATCACAGAAGGGGTGTAGCTCAAGACCTCCCCCCCCCATACATCATACCTACATAACAGAAAGGGCGGTCTACAGCAGAAATCTGAGTGCTTTGTTTACCTCCTGTCTGCCAGGTTACCTGTTTAATGGTCACTTGATTGGATTGCCTGGGGAGCCTGGCCAGTCTTTTGTAATGATAAATACTTAGTTCCTGAGCCAAGTCATAGGCTCATACCCTATTCATATCTTAAATGTGCCTTTAAGACAGGATTTGTGAAGGAAAAGACAATGGGGAGGCTTTTCCATTTTCCTTTGACCTTGCAGAGAAAACATTTGGTCAGCTTGGGGATCAAAATGGTTTCAGGTCGGTCTTCCTGTGCTGATCTATGTACGTGCTTGGTTGGTACACTTATGAACATTACCATATATCTAAGACCTCAAAATTCCTATCACACTGCAGTGCAATTCCGTTTTTAGCCAAAACAGCATCATCCATACACAAGAGGGAGGTATTGGCCATCTCAGAAGAGCCCTGAGGTTTTCAGAAATTTCCCTCCCCCCCCCAAAAAAAAATGTAGGGGGCAACTCTTTATTTTTGTGGGAGTGGGAAACAGCAAAAACAGCTTATTAAGAACTGACTGTGCCCAGTGGCTGCAGAAATGCTGACTATATTTTGCCATGGGAAAGGGATGTTGGTAGCCGTTGAGAAATTTTCAGTGGTTTGTTCCTCTCAGTTGAGTTCAGTGGTAAATATTTTCCTTCCACCAGCCCCGTGGCTGATGAAAAGTCCTGTCATCAGAGCTGCATTGGCATAATTTTTGAACCAGTGTTTCTTCTGTGGCACGTTTTGCCAGCCCAGTGAGACTTCCTCCATAATCCTATACCCCTCAACCAGGTTATTTCAAGCAAATGATTGCACCCCATTGTTGTAAGGAAACAGAGAGGGACAGACAGAGACAATATCTGAATTCGGTGTTGATTGAAAGCAGGCATGGCTGCTTTAAGGGGGTGGGGGGTGGGGTGGGGAATGAGCTGACACACAATTCAAAGAAATAGGTGTTGATTATCTTCCCAGCAGATCCTTGAAGTGTTAATCAACTTTTATAATAGCTTTCGGTTCCAAGAACAATGAGCCAAGCATCTCTTTCATAAAAAACTCTCTGATACCGATTTGCATTGCCAAACATTCCTGAATGGGTTGCTTTTCCTGGTGTTAACCAAATGCCAGAGAGAACCACATCAGTCAAGCTCAAGGAAGCCAGAGAAGTAAAGCTAAACTAAATAGGTACAAAGTCAGCTTATTATTTGGGAAGGGCTGTAGCTCAGCAGTAGAGCAACTGCTTTGCATGCAGAAGGTCCCAGGTTCAGTCCCTCTAAGGAATTCAGGTCTAAACCACTGAGCCTCTTGCGCTTGCCGATCAGAAGGTTGGCGGTTCGAATCCCCACGATGATGTGAGCTCCTGTTGCTCTGTCCCAGCTCCTGCCATCTAGCAGTTCGAAAGCACACCAGCACAAGCAGATAAATAGGTACTGCTCCGGCGGGAAGGTAAATGGCATTTCCGTGTGCTCTGGTTTCAGCCACGGTGTTCCGTTGTGCCAGAAGCAGTTTAGTCATGCTGGCTGCATGAGCTGGAAAGCTGTCTGTGGACAAACGCCATCCCCCTTGGCCTGAAAGCAAGGTGAGTGCCACACCCCATAGTTGCCTTTGACTGGACTTAACGGTCCAAGGGTCCTTTACCTTTTACCTTTTCAATCCCTCCAGTTAGGGCTGGGAGAGCCAGACAATGTAAACAACACAGAGATAGACAGATTAATGGTCTGTATTCTTTCTGAAGGCTATTGAAGACTAGTAGATATCTGGTAGGGGCTTATGCTATTTTCTGCTCCTGTGTTCTGTCTTGTGCCTGTGTTTTGCCCACTCACTATATATATATTTCACTTTGTTCTTGTTGATAGACCCCTTGGATAGGTTAGTATGCACACACACAAACAAACACACACTCCATCTGGGTCTGTCCAAAAGCTCACGTGCTTCATGTTCTCACCGGTGATGGCTGTTGCCCCTTGGAGTTGATAAGGGGCAGAAGGCAGGGAGAGCTACAGTGAAGTAGAGCAAGAACCAATAACAGGTAAAGGTAAAGGGACCCCTGACCATTAAGTCCAGTTGTGGCCGACTCAGGGGTTGCGGCGCTCATCTTGCTTTACTGACCGAGGGAGCCGGTGTACAGCTTCCGGGTCATGTGGCCAGCATGACTAAGCAGCTTCTGGTGAACCAGAGCAGCACACAGAAACGCCGTTTACCTTCCCACTGGAGCAGTACCTATTTATCTACTTGCACTTTGACATGCTTTCGAACTGCTAGGTTGGCAGGAGCAGGGACTGAGAAACGGGAGCTCACCCCGTCACGGGGATTCGAACTGCCAACCTTCTGATCGGCAAGTCCTAGGCTCTGTGGTTTAACCCACAGCGCCACCAGCGTCCCAAGTAACAGGTAGAGCCAAATAATTCTACTTTTGGCTCCATCCTTCTTCCTGCCAACTTCTGTAAGGGGTGGCACTGAGACAGAGGAGGAAGCTGGTACAAGCAGTGACACTCCTTCAACTGGATGCAAGTAAAAATACAGACAGGAAGAGGGGGGTGTTGGCATTGGAGTTTGGAGGGCACTGCCTGTATGGGCTCCCCTCGGGCTCACAGCAGCCAGCCAGATGCCTATGGGAGGCCCACAAGCTGGACCTGAATGTGACAATACACTCTCCACTTGTGAGTCCCAACAGCACCCGATTTAGGGCTGTGCATTTGGTTTCCCTGCACAGGGTGCCAAGCCAAAGGTGTATATTATTATTATTATTATTATTATTATTATTATTATTATTATTTCTGGTTTTGTAATAATCTGAAGTCTCAGTGAGCCTGTTGAGAAGATATGTTTAAATAGCAACTGTATCCAAAGGAAATATTGTGAAAATAAGAAATATTTTTTGGGGGGTGCCAAATTTTGTTCTCACTCAGGACGCCATATTAATGGAGGTAGAGCCAACCCACTGTGACGAGCAGTCATTGATCGCCATTATCCTCCATTCATTAGTCTAACCTTCTTCCAAAGCCATCCAATTTGGTAACTGTTATTTTTGCCTGTGGGATAAATATCCATCGTTTGCCTATGCACTATGTGAAGTAGATGTTTCTTTTGTATGTCCAAATTCTTTCAACATTCATGTCGTGACAGAACCTAGGATCTTACTCTGAAATCAAAATCGAAATAGCTGTATGTATGTATAAATCTCTCCTCTGTTACGTTCCTCTTCTTTTAAAGATCAGTTTGTGTGGAAAGGATCTGATTTTGTTAGACGCTGACTTTACACCTATTTGGTTTCCTGGCTGTGCTTATCTTGAAGCTACAATTTAGCACCTCTGGGAGAGATCTTGTGTAGATGCTTGAACTGAACTGATAAATGGAACAAAAAAAAATATGAATGAAGGCCAGCTGTGCTTTTGATTGGAGAGATTAAGAGCTGCCGTTTTACGCAATATGTCTAGCGCTACACATACCAGAAGAAATCCTTATGCAGCCCAGTCTTATGCAATGAGGCATAACTATAACTGCAACCCCATATACGTTTACCATACGCCCAGTGGAACACAATGGGACTTGTAGCCCTGAACAAATAAGCACAGGCTTGCATTGCAAACCAGTTTAAATCCCAACTCTGCCAAGGATGAAGCTGTTATAAAACAGCATGTTTGCAAACCACCCTGTTTGCATTGTCTGCTAGATATGGGGGGATTCCATACTGCGGCTGGGTTTTGTGAGTGGGATTCAATCACATAGTAACATTTTCAGGTCATGCACATTCTCTTTCTGTTAAAAAGTGGACTTTTTGAAGTAAGGGAAATGAAGCGGAAATGCAACAAGAAACCGAGGTAGAATCTACACACATATTAAAAAACTCTGTGAAAATGCTTTTTTTTAAAAGGGTTTTTTTTTGGGGGGGGACACGACTACATTGAATTTGCCACAGCTCGCTGTCGCCATCTAGTGTCGCGTTTGTATATTGCACTTTACAACACACTGAAAACGTTTTATTTGCAGCTGTGTAGCTGATTCCTCAAGTGTCATTGGGCAAGACTTGTGGAATGCTCTGTCAATAGAGATTCAGCAGGCGACATCTCTGCCAACTTTCCTATTTTGCCAGAGAATAGCTTACGCAGGCAATTTAGACTATGTTGTTGTTTAGCTGTTTAGTCGTGTCCGACTCTTCGTGACCCCATAGACCAGAGCATGCCAGGCACTCCTGTCTTCCACTGCCTCCCACAGTTTGGTCAAACTCATGCTGGTAGCTTCAAGAACACTGTCCAACCACCTCGTCCTCTGTCGTCCCCTTCTCCTTGTGCCCTCCATCTTTCCCAACATCAGGGTCTTTTCCAGGGAGTCTTCTCTTCTCATGAGGTGGCCAAAGTATTGGAGTCTCAGCTTCAGGATCTGTCCTTCCAGTGAGCACTCAGGGCTGATTTCCTTCAGAATGGAGAGGTTTGATCTTCTTGCAGTCCATGGGACTCTCAAGAATCTCCTCCAGCACCATAATTCAAAACTGCATGGACAATTAAGACTATATCTCCCCACAACTGTTAATTTAAGTTGATTTTTTAAAAAACATTTTAAATCATTTCTATTGTATGCTTTTATGTTCTATTGCTGTAAAAATACTTTGGTGTATTTTTACTGACCTAATGGTATATCAATATTTATTTATTTTTTAAAAAAATAACTAAACCTGGCAAACAAATTGGAATGAATGCTCAATGATACATCCACATTGACCCTGAGGTCTCAATACTGGTCAGCCACAACCAGTTCAGACCCCATATGAAATTATGATATATATTTTTTTGTCCTGACGTACATCAGTTTACACTTGTCCACGTTGAATCGCATTTGCCATTTGACCGGCCTTTCGATCATTTTGGAGAGATCCTTCTCTTCACAATACCTTTTGGTTTCAAAGATCTCTAAAAGACACCTCTAAAAGTTCTGCAGACTGAAGCAGTTGTGGCTGCATTTGAGGTTAACATAATTAACATATTTATTGTGTGAAATGGTAGTCAGGGTAATTTAATTATAATGCACATGCTTACTTTTGCATGGCAGATATTCTTGAAAAAGAGCTTAAAGCTTGAAATGTATTGACCATATTATAGACTAAAGCTTGTAATTTACTGCACTGATTGATTATTTTCCTCTTAAGAGTGGAGCAGGGAATTAGAGATTTATAGGTTGGTCTGCTCTTGAATGTGGCAGGAAAATATCAGATAAAACCATTTGACTTAACATTGCAAAGACATCCTGTTAAAAACGTGGGAGGGAACTGAATTCTGTTTTGGGCTCGAATATGAAGTTGATTTTCAATCAATTGCAAGGGAGCACTTTCCTTTTTAAAGACCTCTATTGAAGTGCTTATCTTCCTCTTCTCCACCCCACAGTCAGGCCAGGATACTTTGTAAGTTGTCTATTGTCAAAATAATTCATTGCCTCTGGGGGAATCTTGAGTTCAGAAGCAGTGGCCACCTCCGGTTTAACAGGGGTCAGCCACATCAAAGGGAGAAATAGATGTGTTCAGTCTTGGGGGTGGGAATGGCGATCATCACTGCTCTTGAAGTTTCAATCCAGAGTAGGAAATTTACTCCAAAGATGAAAAGCAAAGTGAAAGAGAAATTGGCATGTGTGCCAGCTCTGTTTCAATCCTTCCAGCCCAGCAGAAATCAGGACAGACCAAGGAAGCAATAGGGTCTTATTATCTGGTGCTATAATACTAATTCTGGGTTCGCCCCTTGGTCTGACTAGCATCGCTTAGGAGCAGACTTAAGTGCCTTCTATTAAAAGAGAGTTTTAAACTTAGGCAGCCTAGTCAAGCCAAATGACTTATACAAATCAACACAGACTGTGGAAAATTCACACTGGACTTCAAGCATCTGGCATTGTGTGCCTCCCCATTCTTCCTCCAGACTCTGGGTCCTTGGTTTCCAAATGAGATGCAAAAGCTGCTCTCATCAGAAAAGAGATTTGGGGAGCCATGTCATCAGCTGGTGTTGGTCCACTGTGCGTCATTACGTCCAGGGTCAACACAGCCATCTACCAGGAGATTTTGGAGCACTTCATGCTTCCTTCCGCAGACGAGCTTTATGAGGATGCTGACTTCATTTTCCAGCAGGACTTTGGCACCTGCCCACACTGCCAAAAATACCAAAACCTGGTTCAATGCCCATGGGATTACTGTGCTTCATTGGCCAGCAAACTCGCCTGACCTGAACCCCATAGAGAATCTATGGGGCATTGCCAAGAGAAAGATGAGAGACATGAGACCAAGCAATGCAGAAGAGCTGAAGGCTGCTATTGAAGCTTCCTGGTCTTCCATAACACCTCAGCAGAGCCACAGGCTGATAGCATCCATGCCGCATTGAGGCAGTAATTGATGCAAAAGGGGCCCAAACCAAGTACTGAGTACATGTGCATGCTTCTACTTCTCAGAGGTCCAATATTGCTCTATTTGCAATCCTTGTTTTGCTGATTTCATTTAATATTCTAATCTTCTGAGATTGTTAATTTGGGGTTTTCATCAGCTGTACGCCATGATCATCACAATTATAACAAATAAAGGCTTGGCATATCTCACTTTGCATGTCATGAGTCTATCTCATATATTAGTTTCAACTTTTAAGTTGAATTACTGAAATAAATGAACTTTTCCATGGTATTCTAAGTTTCTGAGTTTCACCTGTAGATCGGTTTGTCTGCGAGTGCAGTAGAAAAGAATCTGGTGGAAACATTTGCTTAACAAAACAGCTTGAAGTCGCACCAAAAAATTACTAGAAAGCTTCCCTCGCATCTTCACAATGTTCCAGGTGGCTTATGATAAGAATCTCCCTAAGACTACTGTTACACTAAAACACACACACAGAAATCCATTCTCTGCCATTGATTTAAAAGCACTGTGTTTGTCTAACCGAATGATTATCCCAGCCAATAGATAATGAATAAGCCCACAGGTCATTGTTCTGCTATTTGGCTTTCTAATCTGAAGACCTTGCAATACTCTGAGACAGTTAGCTCGAAGGCAAGAAGAAAAGCTTCTTCAAAAACCAGAAACAATCTCCAGACATGGCTGGCTAGCATCTTAATTGCAATCCATTTCTATATGGCTGCAACTTACCTAAGAGGTAGTCCCATCAAAGTCAATGGGGCTTCCTTGTGAACAGAGTTCATGTGAGGATAAATTGGTTAGTCTTTACGGTGCCACAAGACGCTTCATTCTGGTTGCTGTAACTGACGAACATGGCCAACTACCCACCCCTTCTGCCGCTGCCGGAAATGGATAGGATAATTAGGATTGTCACTGTAAATCTCCAATTCTATACTCACTTAGGAGTAAGGGCTTATCCCCACTTACCTTTCGTCCCCTTCTTTCCAGCCACAGGTTAGCACTTTAATGCTCTGTGTCTGAGCAGTTTGTTTGTAAGGTACCGTATTTTTCGCTCCATAAGATCCACCTGACCATAAGACGCACCTAGTTTTTAGAGGAGGAAAACAAGAAAAAAAAATTCTGAACGAAACAGCGGGTGGATGATTTTTGTGGTTCATGCTGTGGCCACAGACATGATATGTGATTTGACGGTGAGCTTGGGGTAGCCCAATGCAAAAATCCTGAAAATCCATGTGGATCCATGCCTTTTGCTCCATTGCGGCCCCATGAAACAGTGGATGCATGGTTTTTTTGGTGCAGGCTGTAGCCATGGACATGCTATGTGATCTGATGGTGAATTTGGGGTGACCCAATGCAAAAATCCTGAGGATCCATGTGCTTTTACCTACCAGGCAGCCTCCTTTAAAGCTAGCGTCCCTTATCTCCCTCCTGATCGCTTGCCGATCAGCTGCTCAGTGGCTTTGTTTTAACACCCCCTTCCCTCTTTCAAAAAAAAAAAAAAAAAAAAAGCAGGATCTGCTTTTGCCCCTGGGCAATTCGGCTCCAGGGACTACGCGTTCGCTCCATAAGATACACAGACATTTCCCCTTACTTTTTAGGAGGAAAAAAGTGTGTCTTATGGAGCGAAAAATACGGTACATGTGCTTTTTCTAAGCAGTTAGAGACTTGTGTGCAGCCTGCCCCTGCTCTGCACATTTCAGCCCTCTTCTCGTTCTGGAAGACCAGGCGGGAGGGGAGCTTGTTGTAGGGGGAGACACCCAGGACTGTTCACCAGCTTCACTCATCTCTGCTCTTCGCATCCCTTCTGTTCTCCTTCAGCTTCTGCCTGTGATTCTGCACTTACCTCTTCCACAGACTCTCCCAGCTCACGGAGCCCTCTTACCTCTTCAGCTTCTGACACCTCCTTCTCACAGTCTTCTCCTGCTTCTCCCTCCATTGTTGTCCCACCAACAATCCCTGGGCTCTCAGCCTTCGTCCCTTGCTGGTTCCCCAGCTGTTTCCTCTGTGATAGGAATTTTGAGGTCTTAGATATATGTTAAATGTTCATAAGTGTACCAACCAAGCATGTACATAGATCAGCACAGGAAGACCGACTTGGAACCATTTTTGATTCCCAAACTGACCAAATGTTTTCTCTGCAAGGTGAAAGGAAAATGGAAAAGCCTCCCCATTGTCTTTTCCTTCGCAAATCCTGTCTTAAGGGTATGTCTGTGTATGAATAAGGTAAGCCTGTGACCTGACTCAGGAACTAAGTATTTATCATTACAAAAGATTGGCCAGGCTCCCCAGGGTATCCAATCAAGTAAGCAGGCAATCCAAGCAAGTGACCATTAAAGAGGTAACCTGTCAGACTAGATAAACAAGTCACTCAGATTTCTGTTGTAGACCACCTTTTCTGTGATGTAGGTATGATGTATCTGGGGGTGGTCTTAGGTTACGCCCCTTCTGTCATGTACGTATGATGTATCTGGGGGGTGGTCTTGAGCTCCAGGGCAAGGAATTTAAATTGTCTATATAAGGCCTTGTGCGTCATTGTTCTGGGTTCCTCCTCCCTCCAGTGTGGGGTGAGTGAGGACCCTGTTACGACAGATTAATAAAGATCAGGCTTACTAGCTGCTTTGCTTCTCAGTATTCTCTGGTTGGCCTCTGTTATTTTCTCTACCAATAGGGAACCTACGTGAGGACTCTGTATGGGCTCTTGGATACCCCATAAGGGAAAAAGAACAGATTTTCTTTACAACACCTTCCACCATTCCTTTGTGTTCAACCAAACTGTGGCAGCTAGCAGAGAGAGGCAGCCACAGCATGCTAGAGCCAACATGCTGCCCTCCAGATGTTGCTGGACTCCAATACTCCAAATATTTTCAATGCATCTTTGCCAAATATATACCTTTTGCAAAGGAATTTCCCCTAACATGGGCTTTTTGTGTGTGTGAATATTGTAGAAATGTGAATTTTCAAAGGATGGCTGTGTTTCAATTTACACCTCGTGTTAGAAAGTGAAGGCCTTTAAATGAACTCTGAATCAGATTTCAACCCATATCCAGAACCGTACCAGCATAAGGCTGCAATCCATTGGCCCATTAAACCCCTGTTTAAATATATTGCATTTAATCCTCCTTAACCAAGGGTGAGATTATTCGACCCTGTTTATTTAACCAGCCTGATTTCATCAGAGAATATCTAGGTGCGAGTGGAGCGTGATTGGTATAATGAATTACTTTGGGTCAAAAGATTGTTCCTTTCTCTGCACGCAAAATACCATTCCTAGAGGTTTGCTGAATTTGCAGGAACAAGCCCAGGGCCTCCTTGAAGATATCTTTTGCAGCAGTGACGTGCTCTCCAAACCTGTTCACCCAGGGTGGTCTGACTGCATGAGCAAGTGTAATGAGATTACGGCTCTTTTGCCCATTTCCACCTCTTTCTAAATAGCTCCAAAATGTCCTTATTTAATCATACAGCCTGCTTTGCTATATGTTCTTTTTTTAAAAAAATAATAATATTTATTAAATGTTTTATAGTTATAGAAAGAAAAAAGATAGAGAAAAACAATACATAGACTCAACAGACAATACATCAACAATGAAAAAGATACAGTACAACAATACAACAACAACAACAACAACAACAAAACCAAACATTTAAACACACAACCAAGTTTCATATCCATATCTTTCATTTGCTTATTTCCTCGACTTCCTCGCACCTCCCTTTTTTGTATTCTAGTTCAAATTAGCTGGTTCAACAAATCCATTCCCTCTTCTTCAATTTTTGTTCTATAATTTATCCTAGCACAATTTAACCTTAAATTTTCCACTTTGAAACATTGAAAATTGATATTCATATAGTTCTTAATAACACTTCTGCTAAAACCATATAACTTCATTCCAATATTCTTCTAACATTCATTAATTTTGCAATATTTCTGTAAATATACTTTGATTTTTTTCCAATCTTCCTCCATCGACTCTTCTCCCTGGTCTCGGATTCTGCCAGTCATTTCCGCCATTTCCATGTAGTC